>NC_080677.1:68707840-69332840 GCF_030445035.2 Dasypus novemcinctus
TATAATAGATTATTTTGAATGAAACAATTATTTGTCTCTTAAAATCTGGTCATATAGTTGAGAAAAAAATGTTAATGTCATGAATATTTTTATGAACACTACTATAACATTGAAAGAGCAATCAAAATGATTGGGGCACTTAATTTCATGTTTACTAAACAAGTTAACCTGCATCCAGCACATTGCTGGATTTAGGGATAAGATAGATAGATAGATCGATAGATAGACAGACAGACAGAGAGATAGAATAGTATAGTATTACATATAATATTTATATAAATATATATACTTCTTTTTAACTACTGTATTTATTAATTTCACTCCCTCTCTTTTCAACACTAGTATATTACTTTGCTAGAAAACTGGGTTTCCTGGGATTCTTTGTTTAGATTTCTGTCACACTGTAATTATTTTTAAAAAGGAAATATGAAATCCTAAGATAGTGAAATTGCATATTGTACAATTTATCACTTAAACAACTATATATGGTCTGTGAGATATTTTATTATATGCACATTATAATCAGGTAGGCAGTGATTCTTAATACCCTTTAGAAATATCCAGAGAGAAAATCAAACTCCCCGAGCAGATCAATTGGTCAATTTTTGAATATAAGTCCCAGTATTTTTTAAAAGCTCCCCAAATTATTCTAATGTAAAGACTTACTTGAAGCCCAGGGCTCAGTGGAAATAAATACTGATTAAATATTTCCTAAATACTAGATATTATTTCATGTTTTATGTACTTGTATACCTATCACAAAAACAATTATTAAGGTAAACAACTTCAGGACTTAAAACTTCACTTTCGTGATTGTTTTTTGTGGTGGTGGTGGTTTTTTAAGGGGGTACTGGAGATTGAACCCAGGACCTCACACATGCAAAGCAGGAGCTCAACTACTGAACCACACCTGCTCCCCATTTTTTAATTGAAGTTTATCGTTCATAAATGAATATTCATAAACAATAAGAGTATAGTATAGATTGTGAAGTTACAAAACAAGCACACATAGCTTCACACAGGGCTTTCATACACCAACACCCTACATTGTTGTGAAACAATTTTTACAAACTATGAAATATAGTATCATCAAACATTACTACTATCATAGTCATTATCTTACATTTGGTGTATTTTTCTCCCAACCTACCCAGTTAATGACACCCTGTATTAGTATAATATATTTATTATACTTCGTGAGAGAATGTTCTTATATTTGTTTTGTTAACTGCAGTTCATCTTCCACCACGAGATTCAGTATGTTATACAGTACTATCCATTTAAAATGTAACCTCAGTGGCTCTTCATATTCATTACAGAGTTGTGCTGTCTTCACCTCAATTCTAGAAAGTTTTCATTACTCCAAAAGGAAAAATCCCATATCCCTTTATACCCCCTATTTTCATCCCTTAGAATTGATATATCTTGTTTGCTATTGCTGCAAAAATATTACAATATTACTGTTAACTATAATCCATAAGGTTCAATAGTTGACCATTTTTTCATGTCCTTTTTGTATTTCTCTTTGGAGAAATATCTATTCAAGTCTTTGGTCCATTTTTAAATTGGATTGCTTGTTTTTTTATCGTTGCGTTGTATGATCTCTTTATATAACATGAATATCAAACCCTTATCAGATATGTGATTTCCAAATATTTTCTCCCATTAAGTAGGCTGCCTTTTCACTTTCTTGACAATGTCCTTTGAAACACAAAAGTGTTTTAAGTTTGAGGAGGTCCATGCATCTATTTTGTTGTTGCTGCTCATGCTTTGGGCTATCAAAAGATCTTGGAGAAGTTTCCCTATGTTATCTTCTAAGAGTTTTATGGTTATAAATTTGTAGTTAGGTCTTTGATCCATATTGAGTTAATTTTTTTCTATAGGGTGTGAAATGGTGTCCTCCTTCTTTCTTTTGGATGTGTATATTCAGTTCTCCCAGCGCCATTTGTTGAAGAGAATGCTCTGGCCCAGCTGGGTGGGTTTGACAGTCTTATCAAAAATCACTTCATCATAAAAGTCAGCTCTAAAGTCAGGATGTGAGAATTCTCCAACCTGGTTCTTTTTAAGATATTTTTAGCTATTCAGGATCTATTACCCTTCAAAATAAATTTGAAAATTGGCCTGTACAATTCTATAAAATAAAAAAAAAGAGAGAAAGAAAAAAGTTCATTGGAAGTTGTATTGGGGTTGCATTGAATCTGTAAATAAATCTGGGTAGAATTTACATCTTAATGGTATTTAGTCTTCCAATCCATGAACACGGAATGTCCTTCCATTTATTTAGGTCTTCTTTGGTTTCTTTTAGCAATGTTTTGTAGTTTTCTAAATAGAAGTCCTTTATGTCCTTGGCTAAGTTCATTCCTAAATATTTGATTTTTTCAGTGTCTATTATAAATGGGATTTTTTTCCCCTGACTTCCTTCTCAGATTCCTCATTAGCAGTATATAGAAATGCTACTGATTTTTTGCATGTTAATCTTGTATCTGCCACTTTGCTGGACTTATCTATTAGTTCTAGGAGTTTTATTGAGGAAATTTTGGAATTTCTAAATATGAGATCATGTCATCAGCAAATAGTGAAAGTTTTACTTCTTCCTTTCATATTTGAATGCATTTTTATTTCTTTCTTGCCTAATTGCTTTAGCTAGAACTTCTAGCACAATACTGAATAACAGTGGTGATAGTGGGCACCCCTGTCTCATTCCTGATCTCAGTGGGAAAGTTTTCAGTATTTCACCATTGAATACAATGCTAGCTGTGAATTTTTCATATATGCACTTTATCACATTGAGACGGTTTCCTTCTATTCCTATTTTTTGGAGCTTTTTCGCCATGAAAGTTTGTTGGATTTTGTCAAATGCCTTTTCTGTGTCAATAGAGATGCTCGTGTTTTTTCTTCCTCAATTTAGTAACATAATACAGTACAAGGACTGATTTTCTTGTGTTGAACCAATCTTGCATACCTGGTTCAAAATCCAATTAATCATGATGTATAATTCTTTTAATGTGCTATTGGATTTGATTACCAAGCAGTTTTCTTGAGGATTTTTGCATCTATAACATTAGAGAAATTGCTCTATAATTTTCTTTTATCATATTATCTTTATCTGGCTTTGGTATTAGTATGATGTTGGCTTCATAGAATGAGTTTGGTAGAGTTTCCTTGTGTTCTAGTTTTTGGAAGAATTTGAGCAGATTGATATTAATTCTTCTTTGGATGATTGGTAGAATTCACCTGTGAAGCCATCTGGTTGTGAGCTTTTCATCTTTGGACGTTTTTAATGGCTATTTCAATCTTCTTGTGATTGGTTTGTTAAAGTCTTCTATTTCTTTTAGGATCAGTGTAGGTTGTGTGAATGTTTCTAGGAATTTGCCCATTTTGTTTACATTGTCTAGTTTGTTGGTGTACAGTTGTACATAGTGTCCTTTTATGAGCTCTTTTATTTCTGTGGAGTCAGTAGTAATGCCTCCCTTTCATTTCTGAATTTATTTTTTTGCATCGTCTCTCTTTCTAGGTCTAGGTAAGAATTTGTAGGTTTTGTTGATCTTTTCAAAGAACCAACTTTTGGTTTTGTTAATTCTCTGTTGTTCTCTTTAATTATGCAAATGTGTGCCTCATGTATTTTGAGGCACCATGGTTAGTGCATAAATATTTATTATTGTCTTTTCTTCTTGATAAATTGCTCCTTTTATTAATATATAATGTCCTTTTTTATCTTTATTGCAGTTTTGTATCTAAAGTCCATTTTTGTCTCTTATTATTATCACTATGCCAGCTCTTTTTGGATTACTATTTGCATGTAATATCTTTTTCCAAACTTTTATGTAAGGTGAATCTCTTGCAGAAAGCATATAGATGGCTAATTTTTTTTATCCATTTTTCAAGACCATGTCTTTTGATTGGGGAGCTCAATCCATTAACATTTAATATTATTACTGTAAAGGCATTACTTAATTCATCCATCTTATCTTTTGACTTTCCATTGACCTATCTTACTAGTGTGTATCTTTTATCCTCTTTGCTACCTTTACTAATAATCTTCATTTCTACATTCTTCTTCAGGCCTCTCTCCTGTCTTTCCCTTTCAGGTTTCAGCACCCCTTTTAGTATCTCTTATAACTCTAGTCTCTTGGTGATGTACTCTTTTAATTTTTATTTATCTGTGAAGACTTTAAACTTACCCTTAGATTTGAAGGACAGTTTTGACAGATAAAAATCTCTTGGCTGGCAGTTTTTCTCTTTCAGAATATATCATACTATTGCCTTCTGCCTTCATGGTTTCTGATGTGAAACTGGCACTTATTTTTAATGAGGGTTCCTTGCCTGTGATGAATTACTTTTCTCTTGGTACTTTCAGAATTCTCTATCTCTGGCATTTGACATTCTGAAGAGTACATGTCTTGGAATTAATATTCAGATTTATTCTCTTTAGGGTGCATTGTCCTTCTTGGATATTGATGCTTATATCTTTCATAAGGATTGTAAAATTTTCAGTCATTACTTCCTCAAATATTTTTTCTGTCCTTGTCCCATTCTCTTCTCCTTCTGGGATACCTATAATATGTGTTTGTGCATTTTGCATTGTCATTCAATTCCCTAAGATGCTGTCCCATTTTTTTCCATTCTTTTCTCTTTTTATTCTATCTTTTCAAATTCAGATGCTCTGTCCTTGACAAACTCAAATCTACTATTATATTCCTCCAATGTATTTGTAATCACTTCCATTGTGTCTCTCATTCCTATAAGATCTGTTACTGTTCTTTACAAACCTGCAAATTCTTCTTTGTGTTCAACCAGTGTCTTCATAATATCTTTAATCTCGTAAGCCATCTCACTGAATTTATTAAAGATATTTGGACAATTGTAATCATTTGTCTCAGAGGGTTTAATTTGTTCCTTTGACTGGGCCATAATTTCCTCTTTATTAGTATGGTCTGTAGTTTTTTACTGGTGTCTTGGCTTCTGACATTGTTATGTGTTTATTCTGTGCTTACTTGTTCTCTTTAGCCTATGGCTTTCCTATTGATTGGAGTTTTGCTCGCACTTCCTCTGTTCCTCCACTGTGAATCTTAGTTTGTTTTATGTTTTGTTCTGTTTTGCTTTGTTTTGCCACTGCATATTTTTAATACTCTTTTTCCTCTTGCTGCTATTTCTTGAAGGGCTAATTTTGGTAGAAATGTCCCCCTGTAAACAATCTTCCCAACTCTGGTTTCCTAATCAAAATAGGCTCAGGGGATCTATGAAGGGACTATAGATTGACTCCAATGTCCTCTGGAGAAGAGATCCTAAAGGCCTCCAATCTTCTCTTTGATATCTCCCCCAATCCAGGCTTTCCTAAAGTGCCCAGCAGATAGCACTTTTTATCCACTTGTTCCCTGCTTCCCTAAGGTTATTCTGTGCCTTAATTCTCAGTTGACTTAGCTCCTGGTGGGGGTATGGAACCTACCAGGGATGAAACTGTTTCACGGCTCCCAGTCCCTCAGTCCCTGAGATCTGACTTCTCTGATCAGCTGCCACCGCTCCCTCCCCCCTCAGCCCCCACCCTGAGGTGGGCAAGGTAACTCTGCCTACACTGTATTGAGAGAATAAGCAGAAGGCTCTTGGTTTGTCTCCTTCCTGGGGCACCTTGGGGATGAGTGTGCAGTACCCATTCAAGGTGGGCAGAGTGAATCTGCCTGCATTACCTGTAGAGAGTGCACACTTCCCCTTCTTCCAGAGGGCATTGGAGTGGAGTGTGCAGCAGCCCTTTCAAGATGAACTGGGTAAATCTGCCTACCCTGCCTGCAAGAGAGCACATGCTTCCTCTCTGTCCAGGGGTGCCCTGGGGCCCAGTGTGCCACAGCCCTTCAGGGTGGTCAGGGTGAATCTGCTGGCACTGCCTGCAAGAGAGTGTGAGCTTCCCCTCCTTCCAAGGGACATTGGGGTCCAGTGTGAACCTTCCAAGGGACATTGGGGTTCAGTGTGAATCTGCCTGCTCTGCCCCAAGAAGTTGTTCAAACCGCACCCAATTTCCACTCCTGCTGGGGATGGGGGCCTAAGCAGTGGCTTTCCAAACTGGGATCGCTGGATCTGATCTCTACTACCCAGAGGGACTGGTATGTTTTTCAGTAAACCCTGCTTCCACTCCTGCCAGGGGTGGAGACAGTACAAACGCTGCTGGCTTCTTGATGGTTTGAGCAGGTTTAAACTTAAGTTGTGCTCAAGATTGGAATCCACACAGCTGAATTTGCCAATCAACAGTTTTAGTTCGTGTCAGGTCACTTTCCTCCCATGCTTTTGGGAAAAGGAACTTCTGCTTTCAGATGGGGAGTAGGAGGAGGTGAATCGCCTTGCCAGTGTGGGTTGGGCAAATGCCTCTGCAAAGTGGAGGAGTCTACTCACGAATCCTCACAGATAGTCTGTCTCCTCTTCCTGTCCTTTCCTCGATGGTACACTGTGTTCTTCTGGTCTCCAGAGTCCCCGCAACAGTTCTCTAATGATTGCTAAAGTCACCTTATACAAGGTTCTTTCAGCCTCTTACCTTCAGTAATGAATATGATTTATTATTAATGTTTTTTCTTTAATATTTTATTATAAGTTAAAAAAAACAGATGAAGAAAACCACACAAAACAAATATATGATTAAATGAATAAGACAAACCCTTTGCAACCATCACCCAAAACACAAAATAGAAATTTGTCACCTAACGCCAAAATTTTTATTTTAGTCTTCAAAATTTATTTTTTAGATGGGGATTATATGGCAAAAAAGTAAATTTTCTTGCACTTAAAAATTGTTATTGAAAAGATTTGTCTTAATTTCTTTTGGATGAGTAGTACAATTCTCTTCATGCTTTAACTTGATACTATCTTCCAGAAAAGATAGAGATAGAGATAAATAAGCATTTAGCATATTCTTTCAAACAATATTTAGATTAACCATATTGTCATAATTCCTTGAGAAATTTCCTGCAATTATTCAATAGCTAATGTCATGTATGGCTATGCATTGTTAATTATAAAATATTGCTTTAAAACTATAAAGTTTATTAGACTTCCCTGTGCAACATTGTCATAGTATAGATTTTGAAGAGTAATTTTCTTCTTTTTATGAAGTGATATGTTCATTTTGCCTTCAAAAGATGACCAAAAATTGTGTACATTTTTCACTAGTCCATTTAAAAAACAATTGTTTAAACTTTTTTGCTTATATTTTAGGCATCATGTTATTACTAGCATAAGGAAAAGAAACATTTTAATTTTAACTAAAAAATTTTTTATAAATGTATAGAAAATACTCATCTGTAACATTAATACATATAATGCACAGTATATACATATTATATTATATTATACTATACTATATTATATACATAGACTATATAGATAATATATTCTAACACTAATATATAAAATATATATATATATATCACACACACACATATATTTCCTATGAATTCTCATCTAGTTCTTCTTTCTCAAAGTACTGATGAAAGTATTTGTGTTAAAATTAATGTTTTAAATATTTATAAATATTTGTTACCTGGAAATTTAAACACAATAAACTTTTTTCATTGGTCTTCATTTAACTAAAAATTTCTTACATAATTAAATGTTTTCTGTCAAAACTGGGTTTATGAATCAATTAATGTATTTTACTGGATTCATCAATGAGCTTTAGACACCAGTGGGTTTATTAAGTGAATGCAGTCACAACAAGTTAATCTTGCTCTTGGTACTGTAGCCTGTTTAAATTGTTCAGCTATATAATACAGTAAATTTAGGTTTTCTTTTTTTCTACTACAAATGAGTTGATTTTTTTGTATTCCAGGTGAATCAAGACCTTTGGACACTTCTCACAAAATTTTAAAATTTTCTCATCCTAACAAAAGATATTGATTCCCCTTTCTTTTCTACTCTAGAATTCAGAGCAAAGATTGAGAGAGTATATCAAATTTCTCCTTCTCTACAATGCCCTGAAGCAGGGGCAGATAAAGAAATAAAACAAAGAGTGAGTTTGAACTTGTCTAGTATGTTTTTTAGAAATTTCAGACTTAAGATTCCATTCCTATATATAAATGTCCTGTATAGATCCTAAACTCTGATGTCAGCCTTTCCTCAGGAACTACTATAGGATTTTCCACTTGTGAAGTATGCAGCTAGTCTTTTTCAATGAAATTCTTTCAACATGAATTTTTATGAATTTATAAACAAAAGTAAGACTTTATGATATGCTCTGGGAGAATTAGGGAAGCAGTAAATTTTGCCAGTGGAAATTTCCTATCACTTGTATTATATAATGTGTCTTTTTGGAGAGTCAAATTATTCTCTAATCTTAAATAAATCAGTGCAGCTAACTGACTAAGAGAAATAATGCACTGTCATTTAGAATCCTGGCTTTATAATGAGTGCCTGAGGATTACTGTATCTTTCATTTGATGCTATAAGAGTATTCTACCATTAACTATGCATTTCATTTTCCAACATGGAAATAGTGACAGAGAATGTATTGTGCAAACAGAACATGTACTGTCTGATAGGCTCTACTTTCTCATTATTCAGGTTTGGTCACAGTATCTATAGCAATGAGCTTTTAAATTAGAAACTCAACTTCAGTAGATTTGGCTACCAGGATAAAGTAAATCCCAAGGGAGGCCTTCTGGCAAGCAAATAAAACACTACTTCAGTTAAAAAAAAAATTTTTTTAAACACAACTTTTTCATGCCTCCATTATTAAAATATTTGACTTTCTTTCTCCACCCATCAAAGACCAAGTTTCTATTTTTAAAAAATTCTTTCAGTGCTTTTAAAACTATTTCCATTCAGTCTTTAGATATCAGAGAACAGGAGACAGAGTGGAGAGTTGACCTTGAAAAGGGATTAGTTTTCTTTATAAAAACAGAGGAATCTTCAACATTAAGGAAAAAAGAAAGAAAAACTTATGTTACTAGATATTTCTCATGGCCCAGCATGTGCTTGCATGACACTTGATCAAAACAAAACATTAGGACTGACATAGCAAAAAGTAAAATAATTTTGAAAGGAGGTTGTTATCAATAAACAAAGAACTCTGACTTACAGAAAATATGCTCTGAGTAGCAAGGGTTTCAGTGAAATAAACCATAGTTGTGTCTTCCTACAGGAAAGTCTACCAACTTACTGCTTGGTTTGGTTCAGGACTTTCATCTATTTATGTTTTGTCTATACATCCATAGAAATCTAGAAAGAAAAAGTAAATCTGATTATAAGCCATGAATTTGTAGCCTCTATCTGGAAAAAAAAAAGTACTTAAATTTTTCAGTGTTTTAAAAATAGGATTAATATGAATTTCAGGATTTAAAACAATATTTTTCCAATTGGGAAGTCCTTATTATATAATTAATTTTATAAGCATATATGTGATATATATATATATGATGCCAATATAATCTATTTATAATTTATTTAGAACTGAGTATTTAGCTTTTTGTTGTGGAGCAAGATACGCTTTCTTATATTTTATTGTTTTCTTCCATTGACTACCTCTTTCCTGTTAATTTTCATTTTCATTCTGAAATGGAAAAGAAGAGAAAATTTAGAGTGATAATGATTGTGCATCATTGGGACCAACAATACCATGTCTTGCCTACAGCATTCATTTACCCAGAACCATTTATATATTACTTTCCAAGGTGCTACAAATGACGCTTAAAAGTTATGAAATGCCAGTGTTCATTCATATGAGGTACTATTAGTCCTTTTGCTATTTTGGGAATATGATTTGGCACTTCACACAATAAACTATTGTCTTAAACTGTGCTTAATCTTATGATTAGCATCTTTATGCCAGGCTACTCCTTCTAAACATCCAGAATGATTAGGATCACTTTATTAATGCAGGTGTTCTTCTGAAAGAGTCTGTTAGTGGTATAAATTGCAAATTCCAAAAGGGCAGAGTCAATTTCATTCTATTTTTTTCCATCACATTTCCAGAGCCTGGAACAGTGTGTCTGATACAGAAGAGAGATTCAAGGAATATTTGTTGAACAAATAAGAAATATATGATGATAAACAACTTCCCTGGGTAATCATGTCAGTCATTTTATTTTACTTGCCTTTGTTACTATATCCTTTATTTATAAAAGGCATTTTATCTTTGCAGTCATTTTACCATGAAAGCTAGTATAACTAGAAAATAGTTACTTATTTCCATTTATCGTTCAGTCAAGTTAATAAAATCTAACTGGAATATGAAAATCCAGATGCCTGTGCCATTAGGAATCATGGTGAAATTATCTGAGTGGTCGCTCTGTTCCTTCTGAGTTCCTGCTCTATAATTTGAACAACCACTTTTAATGTACAATTTTGCTATGGCTATGAAGATACTGTATTAGCCTTAATTTAGTTTTGTAACTAAATTCAAATTGAACTATAACTGCCCATAGCCGAACTCCATTTTATAAATAGTTCTACAAAGCTAAAAAATCTACTGTTAGTTAACATGTTCCATTATTTATTAGGATGATTCACTGTAGAAACTTCTCGTTAGCCTGATTACAATTGATACATATTTATTACATGCAATTCTTTTTCTAGGTATCATATTTTATAACAGTAAAATTATGATGCATCATTCTAGACATTACTAGAAAAAAATATTCTATTGTAGCTTGATTGTTTTCTGTGCTTGGATATGTTGGTGAATACCTTTCCTATGAAACTTTGTAACTAAGGAAAAAAAAATCTGACTACAAAATCAATCCCATTAGGGATTTCCACCATGCCTCACCTTTCTTAAATGAGCACTGAAGTAATTTCCACATGATTTTTCTGGAACTCTAACTTCTGCTTAGAGATTTTTAGATTTTAGTTTGGTAATTTTGGCTGACATTCTATATCTGTTCCACAAAACAAAAGCACGACTCCAAAACTCTTTTTTGGAGACCACCATGCTAGAGCTCCCTTGCAGCTTAGTTCTAAAGGAAGTAAATAACTTGTTAAGATTTGTAGTTTCTTTCTGAGCCCACAGCTCTCATATGTTCCTGTTTTTTTTAACTTGAGATGTCCTTAGAAGTAGTAAAATACAAGGTTAAAATACCCAGAAGTGATGGAAATCGCAGTCAGAGTCATGATATTTTTAGGAACTCGTCAAAATTCAAACGGCAATTGCAGAATTTTTATATGGTAAACCTCACTGAGTAGAATCAGGACTATCATAGCAAATCAGACTCCTTTGAAAATGTTTACATTAACTTTTCATTACTATCAAATTCAGTATCACTATCTAAAATTGTGCATTAAAATGGGAAATATATTCTGCTCCACATTTCTCTGTAGGTTTGTCCACATAAATGGAAACACTAAGTGGCTAGAATGAGTAGTGAATTCATTTCCTTGATATGTTTTTTCCCTGCCTGTGGTTTAGCTTAGGAAGAAATCCGTCAAATAGCACACATATAATTATATTTGACAAACATCTCTCCTTTTTTCATATGAAAGACTATTTTTGCCATGCTAATATGTCATTTTAATCTTTCTAGAACAAGAGAACTTCAGTGAATTTTGTTTGTAGATTTTCTGTTGCAGGTAAATATTGCTTCATTTGTGAAATATTTAGTAAGAGCTACAAGAATAATCTCATTGCTTCATATAGATATTTGAGAAAAATTTCCATTTCATAAATCTGAAAGAGGCTAGTTCATTTATTTCTATTTTATATTCTTTCTTTAAGAATTTGCAACTTGAAGAGAGATGCAAAATTCACTCTAACTTTTACACATTGTCAACAATCATCTACAATAATATTTGATCATTTGAATAAGAAAAAATGTATTAACCTCTGATTTCCAAGTGAAGAAATTCACTCCCAGACAGCTGAAATGATTTTAAATGGCTTCTATAGGTCACATAATGAAACATGGCAGAAGGAACCCTAGAATCAAGATCTCAGGTCTCCACTCTCCAATTCACTTTGTCCTTCACTTCACCATGTTACTTTGACGTAAGTGTATTAAATTTGAAATATACATACTACTTGATAGTTTACAAGATATGAAAATGCAGTGAATCCCTTCCCCTTTTAACTCCATTGTAAACCTGAAGAAATAACCTGCTGGAACAGTGGCATAAACTCCCCTGGATGAGGCTTTATACTTGCCTAGCCACGACCTTTTTTTTCCCATTGTATAGAGTACCTAAGTTAGTGTCTGTCATTCTCTCATTTCAGTGTTATCAACATCTTGCACAATTCTCCCATTTCTTGTCTCAATGGAGGAAATTATTGACCATATTTCCCTATGATTTGGAATATGAGAGATCAAAGGTAAAATTCTTTCTTGCCTTTTATGTACAATTGGATAATCTTACAGAATTAAACTTGCTCCATTCTTCTATAATACCACTCTGTTCAATTTCCACCACACCTCACCTTTCTTAAATGACCACTGAAGTAAATCCCCAATTAGAGTTTGGAAGATTGAGTACATCAATGCTTTCATCAAGGATCCCAGAAATCTTTTTTTTAAGCTGTTTATCTAAGATCTCTGTGTGTATCTGATTGCAAACTGCTTTCTTCTAGCAAAGGTTAATAGGTACCTGTTTGGACAGGAGCCAGGCAAAATTATCATTTTTCCCCCTGAGGATAAATATGAAAGAAGCCTGGAGAGTTTCTATGAAGGCTGATACAGACATGGTAAAACATAGGTTAATGGGAGGAAAATTGCTGGCCATTGGTAGAACAATGGGGAAACAAAGGAGTGTATATTGAGCTTTCCTTGATGGTTGCTGACAAAGGTTCTTGTTATTGTTTTCAACTCAAACCCACCCCCTTAGTATGTTAGCATCTACATTCTCTGGTAGACTTTTCTTTTTCACACTATAATTTTCAACTACTTTTGACTGACTATAACTATTCAAAGGAATTCTGTCCTTATACAAAATTTGAAGGGGAAATGGCATTTACAAAAAATAACCAATAAATAAATATTATTTATATAATTAAGAGATATGTCAGTACAAAGTATTCTTAAATATTTAGATAGTATTATAGTTGTTGCAGTTGTATAGTTGTTATAGCAGTAGTATAGTTGTTAAAAAATTGGATTGTCGTTTTTTCAATTTTTTCAATAATATAGACCTATGCTAAATGCTAAACTAGAATTACAGAGACACACAAGCAAGCCATGTAGACCTAATAATTTCTGGTTAACTCTCAAGAAAATACATAACATTTCAAATCTTTAGAATTTATTGAAAAACATTGTTCTCCCATGGAAGTACTTCCCTATTTACTTTCCTTTATTCTTTCTCCACTCATTCACATAACATTTTTGATGTTGTTGCTTTGGTTTTTTAAAATATACTTTTTATTTTTAAAAGATAAGTAGATTGCATAAAATGTTACATTGAAAAAATAGGGGATTCCCATATGCCCCTCTCCCCACACTTCCCACTTTTCCCACATTAACAACTTCTTTCATTAGTGTAGTGCATTCATTTCAATTGATGAACACATTTTGGAGCATTGCCACACAACATGGATCAGAGTTTACATTGTAGTTTACATTCTCTCCCACTCCATTCTGTAGGTTATGGCAGGATAGATAATGTCTTGTATATGTCTTTGCAATGTCTTTTAAGAACTTTTCCAAATCCAAAAATGCCCCCATGTTACACCTCTTTTTCCTCTCCCTGCCTTCAGCAACTCCAGGGGCCACTGCCTCCACATCAATGATATAATTTCTTGCATTGCTAAAATCACAATAAGTCTATAGTAGAATACCAGTAAGCCCATTCTAGTCCAGAATTCATCCCCCAATCCTGAGGATTCTGGGATGGTGATGCCCCCTACCCCCCTAATTGAAAGAGGGCTTCAATCCCATATGGCATTCTCTTGCTTGCAGTTGTAGACCCTCTTGGTTACTTGGTGTAGTGGTTGTCCATCCTCACATCCTTGTTAGTTGCCTAGGGTGAGTCTAATGAACTGGAGAATGGGGGATAGAGCAGATGAACAGTGGGGATTGGCGGGTACATGGTTGAAACTACAATGTTCAGAAAACTCTTTTGGCAATATGACAAGGAAGGGTCACTGGTTTAGAGTGTTGGATGGGGGGGCATTCAGCACTGGGCCCACCTGGGGCAGGCTTCTAGAGAGTATGTGAGTGTTCATCTTGTCATAGTGTGTTATATCCGTGGGTGGAGATGCATATAATGAGTATAATGAGTGGGAAGGTGTTGTTCTCCCATCCTGGGGTGGCCCTATATGTTCTCAAACAGAGGGGAGGGTGTCTCCTGAGAGCATGGGTGGTTCCTAATAGGAGAGGATGAACTAGTGTGTCAAACCCTCAGCATTGTTGTAAATATCTATGAATCTTGTTCTTCAAGGACTGAAGCCTGGTGGTCACTGTGGGCCCCAAGGGAAGGGGAGGGAGGAATAGAATAGATGGAAGATGGGTAGATAGGGTGCAATGCAAGTGTTCTGCATGATCGTTCAATGATGGATACAGACCATGTTAAATTTCACTAAAAATTTGTAAAAGTGTATGGTCTAAAATGTAAACTACTAACCATGGTTAGTAGCTATGTTTCAATATTCGTAAATCAGTTGTAACAAATGTGCCATCCACATGTAAAAAGATCATTAACAGGGAAAGGGAAAAAAGGGAGGAAGTTCATTATAAGGAAGTCCCCTATATTCTGTATGTGACTTTACTGTAACATAAAACTTCTTTGAAGACATAAAGAAAAAAAGTAAGACACTGAGGAAGAAATGGAAGAAATTTCTACTGTACATACAAGACAATAGTTATTATAGCAATGAAAGGCAAAATGTGAAAAAAAATTAATATTTTTCATTTTTTAATATCTCAGTTTTTAAATTTTATTTTAGTTTTAGTTTTAGTTTTTCTAAATAATTATGTATTTTATTTCTTACATTTAAACCTATCATTACTATCTCATTTTTCTATTAATTGAATTTGGTGATACACTTGGCTTCATTTTTGAAGTTTTGGATCACAAAAGGGTTCAACTATGGCAAGGGAGGAGCATTGGTGTGGGGTGTCACTGATGGAAGATATACAAGAGGAAGTTTACCTGGGCATACATATAAGGTATATAAATATGTTCAAATGTTCATGAAGAATTGCTATAGTGGGTAGAGATCATACAACAACTCAAAGAATATTGAATTCTCATCCTGGGGAGCTCTGCCACGTTCTCTAATGGAACAGCAACAATCCCCCAAGTATAAGGGCAATGACCAGTGAAGAAGGATGATCCACTGATTGGCCCTTGATATTGACAACTATGTTTATGAGCCTTTTGTTTTTGAAATTGCAACTTAGCATAGTATTGTAGAGTGCCTAAGAGTTACCTCCTGAGAGCTTCCATATTGCTCAAATGTGGTCACTCTCTAAGCCAAACTCAGCATATAAATGCAATATCTTCCCCCCAGCATGGGACATAACTCCTAAGTATGAGCCTCCCTGGCACCAAGGGATTATTACCAAGTACCACCTGGTGATGCAACTGGAAAAAGACCTTGAATAAAAGAGGGAAATGGTAAAGACAAATGAGTTTCTGTGGCTAACAGACTTCAAAATGAGCAAGAGGTCATCAGAAAGGTAACACTTAAATACATCTCAACAGGATTTCATAGACAGTCAAAGTAGATACTACCCCAAATAGTGGGGATCCCGGGGCTTCTGGAAACCCCCAGGTGCTATGGTCATGGCAGATAACTCCAGAGTTTGGTGTCTTGCCAGTGGGCCTTACTTTGGAGTTTGTGTTCCCAAGTATGACAGAGTTGGACTCAGATGTGACTTTTCTACACATGCCTCTTCTGTCCCTTTTATTGAACCTATTGTTGGTGCTGGAGTTGGTAGGTGTATGTCCAAAAGACTTGAATCTCTAGCTTATCCATGTGCCAGTTGGGCCCTGAATCTCAGCAAAGCTTCAACATATAACATTTAACCACGCCTCACAAGCCAGGCACTGTATTTAACAGTACATAAATAAGTCAAAATTCTATATTCTATTCTTGACTTTTATCCTGAGCTCCAAGTAAAAAATTTTAAAATCATTTCCTTTTTAATTCTCTGCCATTCTCCTTCTAGATGCCTGATTTTTGTAATGATATCGCCCTTAACTTACTTCTAACCACTCATGCTTAACCCTTGAGTCATCATGATAACCCTCACTCTTTCTTCTCCCATCGTCTCTCAATAGAAAATGTACCATCATTTCTCCTCCTTCTAAATAATTCCCTTTACTTAAATCTCATTTCACACTTCATTCCTAGAATTCTACAGTGACCTCCTTGTCTCAGTACTCTCCTTCTTTGGTCCTTCCTATATATTAGAGCTAAATAAATCTTCCTAAGGCATCTTTGAAGCACATCTTACACAACCTTTTTCCAGGATTTTCTTCTTGCACTTAAAAGTTTAATAGCTTCACCTTACCTCCTGAATAAAATTCTAACTTTCAGAATGATAACTCTCATCTTCCCTGTTTTGACTCCAGCCCTATCTTACCAGGCATATCTTAAGTTGCTCTCCTAAACAAACTGTTGGCTCTACCTGTAAAATCAAACCTCTGAACACTAATCTTGCCAGCCAACTTCCTGCTTCTGGCCTAATGCTAGTTCTATTTATTTTTTTTGAAAAGTTTTAAACTCTTTCTTCTATCACCTTAAATTTGTTCCTTTCAAGGTCTATGAGAATTGTGTGGTTGTTAAAAGGGTAATTTCTAAACTCAGACAGTTTGGGTTCAAATGCACACCCCAGTCAGAAGAGTCTAAGTTAAGGAGAGGTAACAAAAAACAATAAAACAATATATCCATAACAGCTTGGCAAGGTGCTCTGCTTTGTTTCTTCCTTACTCCATTACGCTCAAATTAGTAGAGTCTCCATCCTCTGCTATGTGGTAGTAGAAAGAGGACATGGAGGATCAGGCTCTGAATTTTAAAGTCTTCCACCCTTCTTGTGGCCATACAACTTCAGAGGGTACAGGGAGGTAAAATCTTACCCATGAGTCTGGAACAAGTAAAACTGTTAATTTTCAAAATAAGGCTAGTGAATACAATTCTCCCTAAGTAGTGCCCCAACTTTAAGGTGGAAATAATGATATCTGTTTTGAAGTGTTGTTTTGAAGTTAAAATGTGATGTATACCATGTAAAATGCTTGGTAAGAGACGAATGCCAGGTTTATACTAAACAAGCATTAGCCATATTTAGTTACTATGAACCCTTTTTGGCTAATTTAGTAGAGACCATTCTTGGCCTGGGATTACCCAAGAGAATAAAAGTTTAGACAAGGGCTTGTGTACAGGTGGTTTATTTTGAGGACATGATCCTAGGAAACTGAGAAAACTGAAATCGGAGAAGAGAGAAAGCTAAGGAAAACAAGGCTGTGCTAATGAGCTTGTTGTCACATGGGCAACTGGGATCAGTCCCACAGGGATCCTAATGTTGTCCACTTGAGAGGCAGAAAAGAGGAGCATTTACCCACAGGTTTCAATGTACCTTTGCACAAGTATTGCCCTCTGGGGTATTAAGTCCTTCACACTTCCAGGTTCACACATATGAAGTGACTGGCAGGATTGCACAGGCCTAAATAACAGAGAAACTCCTGAAAAATTACACAGGACATTTGAGGTAGAAATGATTGGAGTGAGAGGTGGGCTGAGAAAATGAAATGGGGTACCAGAGGTGTCCAGTTAGTATTCAACCTGATATTGCTGGTATCTTAAATGTAGTTTCATTTTTCAGATACATAATCTTATTAATCAAGTTCATAGAGACTGGTATTTATAATCCAGAAGAGTCTTTTATTAATTATAAGGAATGATAAAATTGGCATGCTATAGTGGGCATCTATTTTCTTTGTGCCCTCTGTCACTTGCATCCTTGTTTTGGTAAAAAGCTCTTCACTTTTCCTTTGGTGAACTAAGCCCACTAAAATATTGTTTGGCTGAGGCTGAGCCAAACTCCGTAGTTGAACATATGACCCAAGATTGACAGAAGCATTTATAATGCTAGAACTTTTTCTGAAACCATCAGAAGAGATGCTAAACTGGTGGTGCATAAACTGCAGTTGGCAAAGCTTTCCCCTAAAAAGGAGAAAGCTGCCGGGGATGAGGCCAATATAGATAAAAGCATAGCCTTGAGGCAGAGAGGAGCATGTCCTGATGACTTTTTTGAGAATTGTACTCAGTCTGACTTATAGCTAGTCTACCCCCCTAGAAGTTTTATTTCCATGAATCCATTAATTCCCTTTTTCCCTAGGCCAGTTTGAATTACATTTTAATCATGTATAAAAGAATGAGTCCCAGCTGGCAGTCCAGAATGTTTGCCTCATCTAACCATTATATCTATTGTCATGCTACATGGAAAGCCAAATTAAGATAAAAAGTTTCTTGGTGAGCCTGGAATCAGAATAAGGGAATCAGTTTTGTGATTCTTGTGTTTAAGGCCTCCAGGCTTGGACATCTTCACGGATCCCTCTCCACAGGTTGTGTCCTTGACCTGGACCTCCTCCCCTTGGGGCAATGATCCTTTGGCACTGTTAACTTTCGTCCCTTCAGGATTGCATTGTATTATTACAGGCTAACTACCTCATATTCTTTCCCTACAGTCTTTCTCAAAATGTGAGCCTCTAGGATTAGAAAAATCACATTCATGAAAAACCTGACTTCCTGATGGTCTTGATTGGAGTTGACAGAGATTAATTTGTTTACTATTTCGGATGGTTAATCACATAAATGTTATATGGGCTTTTTAAGTTTAACTGTCTGAAGACAATCTTTTTCACCTTATCTCCATTTTATCTCTATTGACTAGCAACAAAGTACATGAAATTTGCAGTCAGGTTGACCTGGGTTCAGGTGCTGGAATTGCTACTAATCTCTGGAAGGATTCATAAGTTCAGTTTTCCAATTCATATTTATAAATAACCTGTGGTATCTCCTTTTTCAGGGACATGAAGATTTAAAAAAAATGAGAAATACTTTTCCCAGAACCCAAAATGTAGTACACAGTAAGCAAATTCTAGCTATTTTTATGATTACCATTATTATCAGGAATTATCTTATTGTATCTCTATATTGAAAACTCTCTAAGATCAGGACTTCTTTTTTTTTTGAGGGAGTCAAGATCCAGATACTTAATAAAGATTGGTTGAACCCAAGACCTTAAAAGCATCATAAATTATGCTAACTTCTGAATCATTAGTACTTTTTTAATGCACTTAAAATAAACACCATAGATAAATGTTAGTAAATTTACACCCAAAATTAAAGTATAAGTCTCAAATTGGATAAAAAAGTTTTTGAAAATGGAAATAATCTATGCATTAAAATGCATTAGCACACACTTATACCTATTATTGAGTGAAAATTTATATTGAATCAAATAGAAAAATGAATAAACAATAGGGTTACAAAGATCACAGTTTACCAGTGAGCATCAATAACTGGAGAGGAAGTGAGATTTTAAAAGTACCTTAGAGAAGAGGGAAATGCTAATGAATTGGAAAGTGATGCCTCCCAGGAAGTAAACAGAGACTTATTACTCAATGTAAATCCATAGAGAGGTAAAAAAAAAAAAAATCAGTAACCAAAGAAGAAAATAATGGCATTTTACCAAGATAATAACAAAAATTCTTTTATTTTCATTCATGAAAAGTAATTTCAAAGTAATTTACAAACCATGCACAAAGCAAAAGACTACCTTTGTTCAAGAGAACAATATTCAAAACTAAGACCTGAGGAAGAAGATGATAGTAAATTGTGGCTAACAGAATCAGTGGACAAAATCTTCCTACCTTTTCAGTGAAAACTGACATAGAGGACATTGGAAAACACAAAATCTGGAAAAGTCCGTGGAACTTTAGTTATTATCTAAAATGCTAGATGCTTGCTATATGTTTTCTTATTTATACTTCTTTTCTGATCATTTTGCATCAGAACAAGAGGATTTTGCAAGCCATGTCTGTCCCAAGTGTCAAATAGTCCTAAGAAGTTGAGAGGAGTATATGACAATAAATTATAAAGGATTCCTTTATTGCAAGCAACAGAAACCAATTCAAGCTAACTTAAGCAAAGGGTAAACTGGTTGAACAATAAAGACTTCACAAATATAGAAATCAGGGACGCTCTCTTGATTTAAGACTTTGTCATCAAGGCACCACCTTTTGAACATGTCTTTCACTGTTTTCTTTCTTTGAGCCACTCTACTCCAGAACCAAATTCCAGGGGTCTGCTTGGCTTAGGTTTGGACACATGACAAACACCTGGCCATGAAAGGAAACTTTGATTCACAATCCCAAAACTGAATCTAACTAGGGTGACTAAGTTTCTCAAAGGAAAATTAAACTGCTAAAAGAGGGCATCAATAATGGATAGAAAAAAAAAAAAATTATGCCAACTAGAATGTAACTGTGATATTCCATTCAGCCATTTACTTGGAGAACTCAGAAAATAGATCCTGCTGCTCTATTTTTAATTTCTTATATGAAAAATAGCTATCTCTCAAGTTGATTTTACTATTTCTTTTGATAAATTAAAAAAATATATATTATTCAAAGAACAAAGTTGATGTGCTCATTTGTAAAATGAAAAGGTTAGCCATTGTTATGTAAAGTATTTATAGCTTTTAATAAAAAGCAGTGTCCATCTATTCTGAATTTTATTAAATTTTGTCTGTAAAATGGGAGATTTGGGCTAAATAATCTACAAATCCTACATTCTGTAAGTCTCTGAAGATAATGACCCACCACGATTCATTCTCAAATATGAAAATGTTTTTCAGTGATATTTAAAAATTAAGCCAACCCTTTTAAACTTTGGCTGGTGAGCCAGGGTCCATCCAATGTGACATGTGTGGTTGGGCTTAAGGAAATAGACCATGATATGTAATCTGCTCTCTGTAATTAGAAGTAAATCTCTGATTTCTGTTCTTGCCCCTGGGTTCTTACTGTCACAGTTCGCAACAGCATAAATGTGAACTTTCTGATTACAATTAGATACTGAAATTGCGAATACAAGCACATTTATAGATAACTTATTTTAGCTGCCTTTTTTCCTATTGCTAGAGATATTTATTATTTTAGAATATAAATAAAAAACACAAATCCAATAGATGTTCACAAAATTAAATGTAGACATTAACAACAGAGATACTCCCTTATTGTACTTCCAAGAAGACATGAATCATTTTTGGTGGGAACATTTCCTCATGCATGTTTGTGTGATGTCAAGTCCTATAATGAAAACATAATAGAAGATTTAATGCATGATAATCAATGTTAGAATATATGTTTTAGGAGCAGATGGATATTCTTGGTTTCTATTATTCTAGATTGTGTAAAGAAGTCACAATTTCCAGCTAACCTATAAGACAAAAAAATTGTGTTTAAAAAACAGCAATAGGAATACACTTTTCAATAAACTGTTAAATAATATTTTGGTGGGAATACTTTGTGGTATTCTTATGAGAAAATGTCTAATGCCAATTTCTTTGGCCTGTTTTGTTTGAAATTTACAAAATTTCAGATATAGTAAAGACTGCATGAAAGGAGGGAGGGGAAATAGAGGAAGGGAATGCTAGTGAGAGGTTTAGTAGAGAAAGGAAAATAAAATCAAATAAAAGGAGGTAATATAAAAGTCAATGACAAAAGTAACTTATCACTCTGCTTTCCATCTAACCCAAAGAAAATAAATGCATTTTTAAATCAGCTACTTATAGTATGATACCCAAAGATATAGAAAGTGTTAAATGAAATAATTGATTATTAAATATTATCAAATCAACATGAGATGTTTTAATCAATCAGTCATTATACATTTATTATTGGGTAAGCTTTCAACACTGCATTAATCAATTCTTTCTTAACTTTGGATTCTACTATACTAATATTTTCTTTCATTTGTTCAATTAATTTTTATTATTATGCAGTTATCATAGCCACCTGTCATAACTTTCAGAAAACAGAAGGAAAATAATTCAACATCCATCTCTAAATTTTCCCTTAATGCTATATTAATTTACCTCTCTCTGACTTGTCCTCAGCAATCATGTGTATCTCATAATTTATCATGTGATTTTTTTTCTTAAGAGACACTAAGTGTACTGCTGTAGCTCTGGAGGGCTGGTTGTGTTGTGCCATAATTCAGAAAAGGGTGTGTGAGGTGGCAAAATCACTGAGAGAAAAATAAAATGTTAATCATCACTCACTCACAGTTGTTATTTTATAAGGATAACACGCAACAACTTGTTTGCTAATAGGTTTTCAGTGGCATCGTAGGGCTCTGCTGGCATGTCATTCTGCACCCAAAAGGATTTTATATTGCTAATAATGAAGCATGAATACAGATTTAGATGTACAGTAATTTCTGGTATGTAGGGTGTGGTTCTGAGTTTATCGCATTCCCTAAAAATGTTAGCTTGCCTCTACCACCATCACACATATGGGGGAAAATATATTATGTATATCTAGAATTATGAATCTTTTTGTCTCATGTAGTATAATGGCCATATTTAATTTTCTGCTCAGTAATTGCACTAGATATTTAATCCATCTAGTATAATCAGACAAAAAATATTGTTTTCAACAAAATTTTTCCTCCTTGTGTATGAAATCTGATTGTAAAATTTTGGTGGGATCTTCAGGTTAGAAATAATTGATCCATTGTTAGGTCCTTCTAATACTATAGAACTAAATGCGTGATTTACATAGCCTAAACAAATCTTGACCTAATGTTGAATGAATTTAATGGAAAAACATGTCTAGAAATATACTTAATATTTTCTAATGTCTCAATAGATATTACTTTATGAAAAAATTTTCATTGAAATTTAAAGACCCTATACAAGTTTAGATATAATGTTATGTGTTCATGCTTACAAGGTATTTTCCATTCTTAATGAAGGACTTTTATGTATTCTCACTTAATTCTTGGAAAAAATAAGATCATTTTTTTAGGCATGAATATTCCACTTTTCCTGTTTTCTCACTTTTGGTCCTTGTATTAGTTCTGCCAAAGGGGTGTCTATGCAAAGTACCAGAAATCTGTTGGCTTTTATACAGGGTATTTATTTGGGATAAAAGTTTATAGTTACAAGGCTGTAAAGAGTCCAACTCAAGGTTGCTTTCTCACCAAAGTCAGCTGCCACAGGTTGAGCAAGATGGCCTCTGATCTTTGCCTGGTCTCTCCTTTCTCTTCTGGCTTCCAGTCCTTTCTCTCCTGGTTAGGGTTTAGCTCTCATAGACTCCTATACCTCAGCTCCCAGCAGGTAAAAGACTTGTCTCTCAGCGCTTCCTCTCTTTCCTAGCATAGGACTCATTTCTTTCTGGGCTATCTATATCAGTCTTGACTCTCTTCCCAACAGTCTCTGTAAGCTATCAGGCAAATGGCTTATCTCTCCGTGGGGCCACAGGATCAAAAATGACAAAGTTCTATACTCTTCTCTTCCTTGTGTCTTCTTGAGTGAGTGTCAGTTTATATCAGTCCACCAAAGGGGTGGGGACTCGACCTGAGTCACGCCCCTATTGACGTGGTCAAATCAAAAGCCCTAAATTTATTTTATCAAGTAAACGTAAATCCTTTGAATTTAATACAATCAATTAAAGGGTATCACACTCAGAAGAATTGATTAGTTTACAAACAGAATCTTTCTTTTTGAGATTCATAAATAATCTCAAACAACCGTAGTCCTCTTTTTGTCTCATTTTACTTTACAGTTAATTGTTTTCACCCTACTTTTCTGTCCTGCTTTTGAAAAACCTAGCAGAAAATTAGTCTAAATATCTATTATAAACTATAATCCTTTCGTAAATATTAGGATGGAAAAATAAATCATCTAAATGATTTAATTTGATGAATTTCCAAAATTCCCTGCATCTAGTATCATTCCCTGACAGTAAAACTTCAGGTATGTTTTAAGGAAATGTCCTTATTTAAAGTCCACTTTAAAAAGGCATATACCTTTAAACTGGAGAAATTGTTAAGGCATAAAAAATAAGAGGTAATGAAAGACTTATTCTGCAAGTCACTTCATAAGAAAAAAAGAATCAGGCAATTTCACTCCATGCCATGAACCTTTCTTGAGCTAAGGATCCTTGAAGAGCTGGAGCCAGCATTAGCTCACTGGTCACAGTGGTGCAGAAGAGAAGCTTGACACCCAAAGACAGAACAGGATCAAGAAAAAGTGTGCTTATTTTGTAATTTTTCCTGAACTCTTTATGCATATTCATTTCACTCATCTCTTTAGCTCTACTGAAATCCTGTAAGTGGTCTCAAGAGGTATCTTCATACAGTAAAGCTAACCTCTATTCTTCATAAAGAAAGGGTACTAACATCCTGATTGGTAGGTGGAATTGTGCCAATTATTCCCCCTGCACTTAATGACATATATTACATTATGGCCAACTGAATTTAATAATTAATTGTGGCTCAGTTCATTGTAAACTTATTGGCTATTTTATATGCTATTTAAACATCTCACAGTTAATCAATATTGAGTTTCATCCAGATTCAAATCTGGAAAGGTAAAATAAGCAGAATTTTTAGAAGGACATTTTTGGTTACCAGATTTCTTCTTTAAGTCATAAATCATATCAAATAAGTATTTTTCACAGTAAAAAGAGTAATTACCTACACAAACATTAAACAATTTTCCTTTTCACTGGTGATTTTTAACACTATTTTTTTCTGATTTGGCAAATAGTTGATAATTTGGCAAAGATTATCCTCCTTTGGTACATTTAAACAATGAATAGGCTCTGCACTTTTTGAAGAGCTTATCGAGAAGAGGAATACAAGTAATCAAATAATTTCAGGTAATTTTAATATATACTGAGATTCACAGGGTACTATGGAAGTGCATAGAAGTCTTTCTGGAAGTCAAGATACTTTATTTAGGAAATAGGTAGGCCAAGAATGAGAGTAGTGGAGGAGCCAGATGTGAGCTGATAGGGGTTTCAGGTGGAGGAACAACAAAAGAGACAATGAAGAGAATAGCATGATGGGTAATTAGTAGTTAAATAATGTTAAAGGGATGATGGGATAGATGAAGCTGAATATATATTTAGGAGCTAAATGATAGTGGGTCTTACATGACATGGCAGAAACCAAGAACCTGTGATAGTTATGTGGCAAAGTAACAACATGGTCATATTTACATTTTAGTTATGATACACTGGGATAGTGTGGGAAGGAATTCTCTTCTCTGTGAGGAAAACAGAGGCAGGAGAACTAGACATCTGTAGTAATGGAAGGCAGAAAAACTCAGGATCTGAAATAAAAATTTAAAAATTAAAAAAAGATGCTGGGAAAGGAGAGTAAAGGGAAAGAATTGTACACTTATAAAATAGTTATGATCCACAGAACTCAGTAACCAATTAGATCACAGAAGATAAGATATTAGGAGGAATACTAACATCTTCCTTTTGCAAACAACCATATGGTAGAACCACCATCCAAAATAGAAAACACTGGACTTAGAGTGACATGTTGATATGATGCCTATAGGAAATCCAAGTAAAGGTAACATTAGGCAAGGCAATTGGCTTTGTGAGTCTGGATCTCAAGGTTCCATGCATTAGTATCTGCTTCTTTCTTCCATTATGCAGTATTATAAGCCCTTGCTTGAACTGGCCTCTTCATCATTTTCCTGGTTACTCTTCCTCTTATGGTTTTGTGGTTGCACTGTAAGTTCTGCAAGGATAGAAACAGGGTTTCATTCATGTTTCTTCCATTAATTAGCACAATTTTATGTTCTTTTTGGCACTCAAAATAAATTAAATTATTCATTTCATTTGCTAGACATTAATGCTACAAAGATGAAAAACAGATTTAATCCCTGCTCTCAAATTGCCCATAGCAACACTGTGCAACTGTACAAACAAGCAAATACATAATGACTACTGTTGATACCTGTAATATTGAAAAGGCCAAAAGAGCAAGGAAGGAGTAGCCACTGATTTGATGTTGCAGAGGTAGAGATTGATGGGTGTTCTTCAACTGACTCCAGCATGCAAGGCCCGATAGGGCCACTGCCTTAAGCTTTGACTTCTAACCCAAAATGTGAAGCCTGAGTAAGTTAATTCATTCCTCCACACCATAGTTAGCTCCAGGAAGATAGAAACTGATTTCTTTCCCACATAAAAATTATTGACTGGGACTTCCAGGAAAATGTCTTTTAAATAGGTAGGCAGATCCCAACTCTCTCACAAAAAAAAAAAAAGTATAGATAGGGCAAGGAAGGAGCTACCTAAGAGAGATGCTTTGGATATATAAAGAAAAAGAAAGGGTTCTGCATTATCCAGGAGAGAACTGGCCAGATAAAGAAGCCAAAGGAACTGTGAGTTGCTCACATTTGTGGCTGAAAACAGCACATACATCCCACCCTCAAGCAAGTAGCCTTGGTGGAGGACCTGACTCGCTGCTGCCAAGGGAGTGGGAGTGAGCATTCCTGGGAGGAAGAGAAGTCTGATGGAGGATGGAGAGTGGCTTCCTTGCAGTAAGTTTGACCAACTGAGATCCCTTTGGATCTCAGAAGGGACCATGACCAGATTGTGAGAGGGAAGGGAGGATCTGATCAGGCAAGCAGTCATAGGCAGCAGAACTAGGAGAGAGAAAAACTAGATTAGGCAGGGGGTGGAGACAGGTGCCTAATCAGCAGGGCTCTGGAAAACTATTAGAAGTCTAACCTTCCTGAGGGAAAAGGGTTGGACAGAGCCAGGTAAGTTTTCTGAGACCTAATTAACCTTGCATATATAAGGTGCCTGGTTTAATTCTCTGGTCTCCTTAGAAAAGTAATCCAGAGACTGATCCACTGGGTTATCAGGCATCCAGCTTGTAACTTATGACAGGGAACATCTGTTATTTTTTTTTTAAAGGTTCCTTTTTCCCCCTTATTTTACTCAGTAAACCCATTAGATCACCTGCAGAGAGTAGGCTATAAGTGATTGACTGATGAACACTGGAAGCCTGAGAAACTCCTTAGGGGTCTGAAAGGGAAAGCTGTTTTTTCTTAGTTGTACTTCCTATGATTTTTTACTTGTGTTAATTGTTTATTTTCCTAGGTCTTATACAGATCCTCTTCTACCTTTTCTTACTGTTATTATTCTTTTTCTCTTTTTATCTCTTCCCTTTTCTAAGGACATCATTTTTTTCCCCAAGGGACATGGACAACATCAAGGAAATAGAATAAGAGGAATGAAGTGTCAGAGAGAATCCTTACCACACACACAAAAACAATAACAAAATAAAATGCTAGAGTAGAAAGAAAAGATAACCAACTGAATAAGCCCATCAAGATAAAGGGATGCCTAGACAACAACAAAAAATTACAAGCCATACTAAGAAACAAAAAGACACGGTCCAGTCTAATGAACAAACTATAAAACAGGAGGAGATGCAGAATGTGGAAAAACTAATCAGAGATGAATAAACGAATATCATTAATCAACTTAATGAAGTGATGGAAGAGATTAAGGAGGTTAAGAAGACACTGGGAGAACATACTGAAGAAATTGTAAGCATATGTGAAAAGATAACAGATATAACGGTGATGAATGGCACAATGCAAGAAATCAAAACTACAAGGGGGGAAGTGGACATGGCTCAACTGATAGAGCATCCACCAACAATATGGAGAGTCCAGGGTTCTATATCCAGGGCCTTCCGACCCGTGCAGTAAGCTGGCCCATGCACAGGCTGTCATGCGCAAGGAGTGCCATGCCATCCAAGGGCACTCCCGCATAGGGGAAGCCCACAGACATGGAGAGTTGCCCTGCATGAAAAAAAGCCCAGCCTGCCCAGGAGTGGTGCCACACACATGGAAAGCAGACACAGCAAGGTGAAGCATCAAAAAAAGAGATGCAGTTTCCTAGTGCCAGTGCTGCCTGATAATATAAGCAGATTCAGAAGAACACACAGTGAATGGACACAGACAGCAGACAATGAGGGGAAAGGGGAGAGAAAATAAAATAAAATAAATCATAAAAAAAAACTACACTGGAAGCACATAACATCAGATTTGAACAAGCAGAAGAAAGACTCAGTGATGTGGAAGACAGTACATCTGAAATCAGACAGATAGAAGAACAGATAGATCAAAAGATAGAAAAAACCCAGCAGGAATTAGGGGATTTGAATAACAACTTGTAATGCACAAACATATTCATTATAAGCATCTCAGAGGGAAAGGGGGCAGAAGGAGTTTTGGAAGAAATAATGACTGAAACTTTCCCAACTCTTCTGAGAGACATGGACACACATATCCAGGAAGTGCAGCACACCCCAAACAGTATAAATCCCAACAGGCCTACTCCAAGACACATACTTGTCAAATTGTCCAATGCTCAAGACAAAGAGAGAATACTGAAAGCAGCAAGAGAAAAAAGATCTATTACATACAAGGGAGACTCAATAAAATTAAATGCTGATTTCTCATCTGAAAACATAGAGGCAAGAAAGAAGTGGTATGAAATAGTTAAAGTGCTGAAAGAAAAATCTTCCAGCTAAGAATTCTCTATCAAGCAAAGGTGGCAATCAAAAATGAGGTAGAATTCAAAATATTCACAGATAAAAAGAAATTGAGAGTTTGTCAACAAGAAAACTGCCCCTCAAGAAAAATAAAGGAGTTCTGCAGGTTAAAAGGCAAAAACAGGAGAGAGAGGGTTGGAGAAGAGAGTGCAAAGAAAATTATTAGTAAGAATAACTGAAAAGATAAAAAGGAAAATAAAAACAACCTTTGTCATACATACCTAAAGAAATATGGCCAGTGTAAGTAATTCCTTGATAGTAATATCAAGAGACACAGATTGACAGAATGGATAAGGAAATATGACCCATCTACATGCTGCCTACAGAAAACTCATGTTAGAGACAGGGACACAGGAATGCTGAAAATGAATGGTTGAGAAAACAATTTTACATGCAAACAATTACCAAAGAAGTGTGGGCATAGCTATAATAACAGACAAAACAGACTTTAAATTAAAAAGTATTGTAAGAGTATTGTAATAAAATGGGTAAGCTACCAAGAAGAAAAAACAATCATAAACATTTATGCACCTACCCAGGTGATACAAAACACATGAGGCAAACATTGGAAAACATAAGTGGAGAATGCCTCTATAAGTATAGTGGGGGGCTTTAAACTTGATTATCACCATTATATAGAACATCTCAACAGAGGATCAATAAAGAAAAAGAGACCTTGAAAAATACATTAGGGGATCTGGACTTCATAGACATATACAGAACATTGCACCCAAATACAGTGGGATATACATTCTTCTTGAGTGCACATGGATCATTCTCCAGGATGGACCACATGCTTGGCCACAGAACAACTCTCAATGAATTCAGAAGGACTAACATTACACAAAGTGATTTCTCTGACCAAAATGGAATGAAGCTGGAAATCAGTAAGGGCCAGAAAACCAGACTAGGCACACAGATATGGAAGTTAAACAACACACACTTAGACAACCAGTGGCTCAAGAAAGAAATTGCAAAAGAAATCAGTAACTACCTTGAAATGAATGAAAATGACAACACAATGTATCAAAAACTATGAGTTGCAGCAAAGGCAGTACTGAGAGGGACATTCATAGCCACAAATGACTATATTAAAATAGAGGAAAGAGATAAAATCAAACACCTAACTGCACCCATGGATGAATTGGAAAAATAACAAAACTAATCCCAAAGCAAGTAGAAAGTAAGAACTAACAAAGATTAGTGCAGATGTAAATGAAATTGAAAATAAGAAAGCACTAGAAAAAAATAACAAAACAAAACCTGAATCTTTGAGAAGATTAATAAAACTGACAAAGCCTTAGCTAGACTAACAAAGAAAAAAATAGACAATGCAAAACATAAAATAAAAAACTACCAAACTGATTTACAGATTTAATGTAATCCCAATAAAAATTTCCACAGCATTCTTTACTGAATTGGAAAAGCTAACTATCATATTTATTTGGAATACAAAGGACCCTGAATAGCAAAAGACATTTTGAAAAAGAAATCGCATTACCTGACTTTAAAACATAATACAAAGCTACAGTGGTCAAAACTGCATGGTAGTGGCACAAGGCCTTGACATACTGACCAACAGAATAGAATTGAGAGTTCTGTTCTAGATCCTTGCATATATTGTCAACTGATATTTGACAAGGCCACCAACCCCACTCAACTGGGAGAGAGGTACTCTTCAACAAATAGTGCTTGGAAAACTGAGTATCCATATCCAAACAAATGAGAGAGGAACACCATCTCACACCTTATACAAAAATTAACTCAAAATGGATCAAAGATCTAAATACAAGAGCCAAGACCATAAAGAGCTTGAAAGATAATGTGAGAAAGCATCTACAAGATCTTGTAGTAGGAAACAGTTTCTTGACTTTTATACCTGAAGCATGAGCAATGAAAAAAAAAATAGATATATTACACCCCCTCAAAATTAAAAACCTGTGCACCTCAAAAGAATTTGCCAAGAAAGTGAAAAGTCAGACAACTCAATGGGAGAAAATATTTGATAACCATCTATCCAACTGGGGACTAATATCCAGGATATATAAAGAAACCCATTCTTCAAAAATAAAAAGACAAAAACCCCATTTAATAAATGGGCAAGTGACCTGAATAGGTACTTCTCCAAAGAAAAAATACAAATGGCTAAAAAGCACATGAAAGGATGCTCAGCATCACTAGCTATTAGGGAAATGCAAATCAAAACTACAATGAGATATCATCTTACACCCATTAGACTGGCAGCTATTAAAAAAACAGGACTACAAGTGTTAGAGAGGAGGTAGAGAAATGGGAACACTTATCCATTGCTGGTGGGAATGTAGAATTGTACAGCCATTGTGGAGGACAATTTGGCAGTTCTTCAGGAAATTCACTATAGAACTGCCATATGATCCAGCAATACTACTGCTGGGTACACATCCAGAAGAACTGAAAGCAGGGACACAAACAGATATATGCACACCAATGTTTATAGCAGCATTATTCACTATTGCCAAAAGTTGAAAGCAACCCAAATGTCCATCAACAGATGACTAGAGAAGCAAACTGTGATATATACATACAATGGAATATTACTCAGCTATAAGAAGGAATGCAATATTAACACAGAATAATATGGACAAATCTTGATGACCTTATGTTGAGTGAAGCAAGCTAGGCACTGAAGGCCAAATATTACATTACCTCATTGATATGAATTAAGCAAATTGAACAGACTTATAGAGCTACAGTTTAGAAGACAGGTTTTCAGGAGACAGAAAGGGAATAGAGCATTGTGAGCCAATGCCCATATGAGCAAATTCTATGATAAGGTGCAAGGGTGTAGTTGTGCAGTGGATGGGCATGACAGTGTGCAATGATGCTTTTGGGTTCAGTGGTGCTGGTCAGTGAGGGAGGTAAGATGGGTGGGTTGGGTTGGCCTATCCATGGAACAGGAGGAAGGGTTGGGGGAAAGAGGAGGTGAACTCTGGGGATTTGCAAGTCTGTGATTAAAATTACAACATGGGGAATGTTCTTTTCACAAATATAACAAGGGAAGGTTGCTGCTGTAGGGTGTTGAATGAAGAGGGGACTACTGGACAGGGCACCCTGGGGACAGACTTCTATGGAATATGTTAGTGTTCATATTGTCATGTTATATTTTATTAATGGGTGGAGTCCCACACAATAAACAAGAAAATATTAATCTCCCATCCTGGGGAGTCATGTCATGGGCTCAAATAGAGGGACAACATTTTCTCAAAAACTTAGGCAGTGCCTAATAAAAGAAAACAAACCGATATGTCAAGTCATCAATATTATTGCAATTAACTATGAATCTTATTCTTCAAAAAGCAAGACTTTTTGAAGAATACCATACATCCTGAGGGGTGGTGGAGGGCAGTATAGACTAGATGGAACATAGGGCATTTTTAGGTCAGTAAAATTGCTCTGCATGATCTCACAATAATGGCTACAGGACATTTTAAATTTCATTAAATTTATAAAAGTGTACAGTCCAAAATGTAAACCGTAATGTAAATCATTGACCATGGTTAGTAGCAATGCTTCAATATTTGTACATCAATTTCAACAAATGTACCATCCATACATAAAATGTTATTAATAGGGGAGAGGGGGAAAGGTGAAGATGTTGTGTATATGGGAATCCCCTATATTCTCTATGTGACTTTTCGGTAACTTTAAGCTTCTTTGAAGATAAAATGGAAAAAAAAAAAAACATGGGGGGAATATACAGAAGAACATGTCAATGTACATACAAGACAACAGATTTTACAGTGATGAAAGTTATAATGTCAAAAAACTTTTTATTTCAATTTTTTTCAACATTTAAATATTTTGTTATTTTTAAAACTGTCATTATTATTTCATTTTCTTATTAATTTTACTTGGTTATTTTCTTAATTTCATTTTTGAAGAAGTTTTGGATCACAGAATGGTCATAGTGTGGCAGGGTAGGATCATTGGTGCAGGGTGCCAGTGGTGGGGGATGCATGAGGGGAGGTTCGCGTGGGTCATACCTATAAGGTATATGAACATGTTCGAGTGTTCTTGGCGCATTGTCATGATAGGTGGAGATCCACTAAGTAACTGAAAGAATATCAAATTCCAATCCTGGGGAGATCTGCCACATTCTCTAATGGGACAGCAAGAATTCCCTGAATACAGGGGCAGTGACTAGTGAAGGAGGATGGATAATTGCAGTGGGCTCTTGATATTGATGACTGTACTTATAAACCTTTCTTTTGAGATTGAAACTTAGCCTAATATCATATGTTGCTGAAGAGTTACCTCCTGAGAGCTTCCTTTTTGCTAAAATGTGGCCTCTTTCTAAGCCAAACTCAGCATATAAACACACTACCTTCCCCCTGGCATGGGACATGACTCCCGGGAATGAGTTTACCTGGCACTGAGGGATTAGTACCAAGTGCCAACTAGCAATGCACCTGGAAAAAGACCTTGACCAAAAGAAGGAAGAGTAAATACAAATGAGTTCCTATGACTAAGAGATTTCAAAGTGAGTTACAGAGGTTACACTTATGCATGTCTCAGCAGGATCTCATTGACTGCCACAGTAAATATTCCCTCAAAGAGCAGATCTCCTGAGGTCTCTAGAAACATCCAGACACTACAGGCAGGACAGAAAGCTCAGGAGTTTGGCACCCTGCCGGTGGTCCTCCCTTCTTTGGAATTTACTCCCCCCAGTGTTACAGAATTGAACTCACTTGTGGTTTCCCTACACATGGCTCTTCTTCCCCTTCTATTTGAACATATAGTGAGTACAGGACTTAATAAGTATACGACCAAAAGAGACTTAAATCTTTGGGCTGTCCATGTGCCACTTGGGCCATGAATCTTGACAAAGTGCAATACCTACTTTCCAGTTCATTGGACTCAGCCAAGAAAACTAACAAGGAGATGATTATGGGGAATGCCCATCCCAAGGAACAGAGAAATTCCACAACTGCAAGAAAGATAGTCCCATCCATCTGTCCCATCGGATCGAAGCCATCTCTCAGTTAGAGGAGGAGTGGGCATCACCACCACAGAATCCTCAGGATTGGGGAATGAATGATGGACTAGGGTAGACTTACTGTTATTCTACTACAGACTTACTGTTTTTCTAGCGATGGAAAAACTTTTGTCATTGATATGGAGGCACTGGTCATTGGAGGTTCTGAGGGGGGGAGATGGAAAAACAGGTATAATGTGGGGGCATTTTGGAGACATTGTAATTGGCCTGAATGATATTGCAATGATGGATACAGGCCATTATATATTTTATATTATATATTTTGTCATAACTTGCAAAATTATGTGGGACAGAGTGTCAACTATAATGTTATTAGAGATATGCTAAGATATGCTAAGACCTGCTGTTGGGCTGGAATGAAATTAATTTGTTTACCTTTCCACCTTCTGAAAATCATGCTTAAAGACCTCAAAATAGAATTAAGTTCTTCAGTTAAAACTGAAAAAGAAAAGCTATTGACTGCCACTATGACTCATTTTCTGAAGATTTTCTGGCGACCTGCATTCTTTTGATATTTGTTGTTGTTGTTCTCCTATCCCCTAGGTCTTGCATCCCTTGGCATGATCAATGTTTACTCACTAGCACCTTGGAAAGACAGAAAGTAGAGGGAAGACAATTTTCTTTGCATAGACAATACCCTGAAGTCGTCTATATTAATTCTACTCATAGTCTCTTGCACAAATTTATTCTTAAAGTCAAAATAAGATAAAAGAGAGCCTGAGAAATTTAAGTTTCTTGTTGGAACTGCCTTGCATTCTGATGAAATAGGTGGGGGGGGGGGTGTCTATTATCAAAAGGAATGAATGGAGCGTAGACTATGGGGGTTAATTTACTGTCTCTGCCATAACCACTTAATCCCATTATCATCATACTCATTAGAACCATTATTACCAGAAAATATATCACTTCTATGTTCTCAATTTGTTCATCTTAGCCTCTGACTCAGCAATTATCTTCTTGTCACTCATTTGCTATATAGTACTTGCTATAGTACCAGGACCAAAATTCTTCAGATTATCTTTGGCTATAAACTCACTAGTTTTGGGGTTTTTTTTTTACTATTCATCAGTTCCCCCCTCTCTTTCCCTTATCTAGCTCAGAATTCTATAATCTATTAATATAATTAATCACTGCAAATTAACACCTTTGTTATCTTCTACTTGTATCATAATTATATAACAAAAATCGAACTGTGCCTGAACTTAACTATCCATTTCATCTGGCTCTACATTTTACACTATAAATTATTTTAGACAAAAATTAAGAAACTAAGATGACTAACTTCACTTTAAATTTGTTATAAATTTCATGCAGGCAAACAATACCAGCCAGGAATCTAACTATACTCACTCAATGACTTTTACTTTCCCTTTCTAAAATGTGTACAGGTTATATTTCCTCTTCTCTCCTGCATCTCTTACATCCTTAGGACCACCACCTTGAACAAATCCAGGGTCTCCATATATAATGAATACAATGTAAATGCTTCTCCCCAACCCATTCCTCACTCATCCTTGAAACTTATGGCCTAATACTTTAAATATGAATTCACTCATCCTCTATACACCAAATTGACAAGTGAACCTGCAGCTATCTAATTTTTCCAAGAAGGAAATTTCCTCCTACTATCAAAGGAAGGTTTAGTCCATTCATTTTTAACCTAAACTCTGTCCTTTGCAAACTTCTCAAGAGATAACTTCAGTCAAGCCTTTGCTGGAATCTTCAAATTCACACTTTTATTGGGTTATTACCATCAGCATACTCAATAAGCTCTAATACTTACCTTAAATCTTCCCTTCCATGTGTATTATCCTCCAGATACTGATCATTTTTCTCTGTGCTCCTTCTCAAAAAAACTTCTTCTTAAACTTCCTTATACATCTTAACTCCTTCCATTTAACATCTTTTTATTTGTTCAGTCCAGTCTGGTTTCAGTCATAACTCCATGAGTTCATGGCCTCCAATGACCTCCATATTGCCAAACTCAAAGAACATTATTTGATCATAATACCTAACTCTTGGGAATATATAGCAAGCTTGACCTTTTGCTTCTTCTTGAAATGTTCTCTCTCATATCACATTTTTCTGATTTGCTTCCAACTCCCCAGGATGCTCATTTGCTGGCTCAATCTCCTTTTCCCAAATTATACATATTGAAGCTCCTCAAAGAACAGTTTTTACCTCATCTCTATTTACATTCTCTACCTGGGAGATTGGTTCCATTCCTATAGCTTTAAATGATAACTACATGCTAGTAACTTATTATTGTAATTCTCTGAGTAAGAGCTCAATTAAGAGATCCAGATTTAGTTAACAAACTGACCCTTCAATATTTCCAGTGGGATAATTTAAGATAAATCAAAATTACCCAAAGCAATACTCTTGATTAGATGTCAATCTAATCTCTCTTATTCTTCCAAAGCTTAAAAAAAAAAAGTTGTTATAATTCACCTAGTCACAAAATCCAGAACACTGAGATTTATTTTGCATTTCTTTCTTCTTTTTCCATCATACACTTCTTCCCTTTCTTCTTAAATTTACTACACCATAAGGATTTTTAACATCTACTTTCAAAATATATTTTGTAGTTATACACATTTATCTTTACTGTTTTAGCCTGGCTCCATCCATTTTCATCTTTTGCTTAGACTATTTTAATCATTTTCAAACTGATTTCCTCATTTCTAGCTTTCCCCCCTCTAATCCATTCTATATAGAACAACCAGAATAACCATTATTATATAAATCAGATCATACTGCTCTTCCACCTAGATATCTCCAATGGTGTCCATCTGCACTGGGAATAAATATAAATTCCTTATAATGGTTCACAGGATTTTCTGTGATCTGTCTCTTGGCTTTCTTTACAACCTCATGCCATGCTGTTGCCTACCAGTCACTGCACAAATTCACACTATCCTGCAGTTAGTAACTAGGACCAGTTAGAGCCCAACCTGCCTCAGGGCATATGTGTTGCAGTTCTCTCTACATTTCTCTCTGCCTGATTGTTTCTTCCCTTTATTCTGCTTGGCTGACTTTATATCAGTTAGTCTCAACTCACTTAACTAAGAGCTTCCCCGCCTTCCTATCAAATATAGGGCCCTAGCTGCCCACAGGTATTTTCTATCACAGAATTCAGTGTCATTTCTTTCTGATAGTATTTGAAATGTTTTCTTTGTTATTTATTCTGCCTCCAGCATTAGAATGTAAACACCATGATTTTTATATCTTTTCTATCTTAGTCAATGATAACCCCAGAATGAGAACAATTGTTGACACACAGCAAGTTTTCATTAAATATTTGTTGACTTACTGAATGAATACATATTTGACAAGGATTCACAAAAAGATTAAAAGGAAGGAGGTTCATTGCAAAAAAGAAAGCATCAGTGTAAAGTCATGATTATGGAAGGACCACACTGTATCCCAATAACTGCAGGGGTTTAATATATCTGTACCGAAGGCTAAAGACAAAAAAATGTAAATCATGAATACTTTTGCATACCATAATAAATATTTGAAGTATTTTCTTTACCTTATTGACAAGACTGGTTTTGAATTATATTTAACTAACTTTAGAGGCAAAGAGGGAAGGGGAAAGGCTCTGTAGGCAGGGAGAACACTTCAGGTATTATTACTCTGTTCCCAATAAGAAAGAATGAGAAACTGAACTAGAGGAGGAACCATTGCACTACAGAGAATGTGACATGTTAGATAATAAATGAAAGAAGTGGAACTTGGTGACCATTTGATATGAGTGGAGAAAGGGGAAAAGTCAAAGGTGATTCCCCAAAGTATGATGATGTCATTCACTGAAATAGGGAATACAATGGAATAGATTTCACGACAAAGTTTAATTTTTCATAAGGTGATATTTCCAAAGTTAATGCCATCTGAATACTTTGGTCAAGCAAATAAAGAAGGAAGGAAGGGAAGGAAAAGGAAGGGAGGGAGGGAAGGAGGAAGGAAGGAAGAAAAACTGTAGTGAACAGATCTTCCTCCAAGATTTGTATTACTATGCTCTGACTCTTTGTGAGCTGTGTCTGAAGCAGCAAGATGAGACACTGCACAGACTCCATGCCCAAGAGGGGGTGGTCCTGTGCCTTTCCTCTCCTGTACTGCACTTCTTCCTCAAAATCTTGCTTGTTATAAATTATGCTTTTTATGAATAATAATTTATGAATTATACTCAAGCTTCAGTGGGATTATTTTCTAGAAGGTATTTACAGTATTTAAAAGTGAAGAGGTTTAGCTGGAAATGCAATAATAGTTAAAACTTATTTTTCATAGCTACCTCTTAGCCTTTTATGTCTTAGTTAAAGACATAATCACAAAGGAACAGGAAAAAGATGATATAAATAGATCTTGACTCCAAACATCAGTTTCAAACTCCAGTAATCACAGTCACAGCACAAAACTATATAAACTATGTAGCCTTAAATAAAAACAAGCTTCATTCCTGCTCTTTGCCTAAACCCAAGTTATAGGAACTTAGTTTTCCTTGAGATGAAAGTACACATGGACAACTGGATCACATATAAGAAGAACAACAACACATGGCAACACTAACTCATCAAATTGCAAATTAACAATCCTCTGAAATTACTTTTGCCTCTGGCTTTACACTCAATTATAAGAGTTATGTAATATATATACACATACCTACATACATACATATATATATATAACTCTGAAAGAGAGTTAACTAAGTTCACTGGGCCTTCAAGCCAATTGAATTGATTTATTTTTGTTTGTATAATTCCTTAGAGAATTCAATTTTTATTTAATTTATTAAAACTACGAGATCTGCTGGGTGTTGTTTCAGAGAAGAAATTTTGATTCTAACCCATACTAAATATATTTTTCTTAGGGTACAGGGTAGTAGCTCTTTGAAAGGAGCTCAGAATTTCAAATTTTAGATAGGGATGTGAATAAGAAGATGATTGAATGGAAGGGTGAAAGCTGCAACAAAATGATCCTGTTGTAATGGTGAATGCAAAACAGAAATAGTGTGCTTTACAAACATCACTTAACTTATAAACAGCCATCCTGGCTTCCTTTATTCTTTTGTATTTAACAACAGAAAACACTTATTACATGATGGATTTTAAGGTTATATTAATAGTGAAGAAAATCTCAGAAATTTTGGATCCTGACTTGCCCTCACTAATGCCTCTGATCCTGCTTTCCTTAGTGCAACCCAAGCATGAAACGCAAACCTCCCCTTAAAGTGCTGCCTCTTACCAAAGATTATTCACAGAGAAAAGGAGCACTTTCTTTAAAATTTAACACAGTATTTCAAGCATTGAGGGAAGAAGAAAGAATAATATAACAAACACGTAGGTATTTACCTCCCAGATTTGTCAGATCTTAGCATTTTGCTATGTTTCTTCCAGATATACAATCCCCAAAATCAAATAGTTACAGATGCATTTCGAGCACCTTAAAAACCCTGTGCTGATCATATTCTCCCCTTCGATTCTGACTTTATCATTCCCATGATGTACTTATATTTTTCATTAATTATCTACCTATGACCAATATATAGTATATTTTGAATGGTTTTAAACTTTATATAATAGGATCATGTGTTTTTAATTTTTTACATCGAATAGATTTTTTAAAGTAAACTTTTGATTTTATAAGAGATTAAGATTTACACAAAAGTTGAAAAGATAGTTTTCCATTTACCACACACCAAGTTTCCTTTATTACTGACTTACATTAGTAGGAAACTCTTGTTGTAATCAATAAACCAGTGCTAATGCATTGTAATGTACTTTTGATGCATCATCAATGTATTAACTAAAGTCAGTGCTTTATTCAGATTTCCTTCTTTATTTTACCTAATGTCCTTTTTCTGTTCCAGGGTTCCATCTGGAATATTACATTGCATGAAGTCACCATGTATCCTTAGGCTCTTCTTGATGTGACAGTTTCTCAGATTTTCCTTGTTTTTGATGACCTTGACAGTTGTGAGAAATATTGGTCAGGTATTTTGTAGAGTGTCCCTCAGTTGGGATTTGTCTGGTATTTTTCTCAAGGTTAGACAGGGGTTATGAGTTTGGGGGAAGAAGACTTCAAAGGTTAATTACCAGTCTCTTCACACCATTCAATAGTATTTTAGGAGTTTAGGATTTATCCAGGTTGAAAATGTACAGCTCTCTTCTTGTGTACATGTGGGAATGTCCCTCCAGTGAACATATGTAAAATAGGATTTAATTTGTCATGGATTTTCTGCATCTTTAACTTTGCTATCTCTTCTTTCCAAAGTTGTTGTATCAACTTATACTTCATAGTATCTGAGAAAATCCTTTGTTCTCTACACTTGACATCATTTGGTATAGTGAAATTTTAAAATTATTGGTACTGTTGTGATGTGACAATATATTTCACTGCTTTAATTCTGGACTTTCCATGATTATTAGTGAGTATATATTCCTAAATTTACTGACTAAATAGTTTTCCTCTTCTTTGGATCACTTTTTTAGAGCCTTGGACTATCTTTCTATTCTGTTGATGATTTTTACTATTTTTGATTACTATTTTCTATTTCATTACTTTTTAAAAATTTTTTGTTCTACTTTGTAAGGGATCATATATAGGCTTTACATAATATTTTGTTGCTTATATTTATTGCCAATACCTTTCCCAAGTCTGTGGCTGTCCTCTTTATTTTTTTATGATTTCTTGAAATATGCATGTCATTATTACTGTACATATTTTTTGGTAGATTGTGCACTTTGTATCTCATTTAAGAAATCATCCTTACTCAATGACCATAAAATGGACTCTTAATTTTTGTTCTATAGTGTTCCATCTCCCATCCTGCTGGGGTTTTTTGGTGTCTTTTTTACTGTCTGTGTCCATTCGCTATGTGATCTTCTGTAATTATTTCTTTTTGTCTTCTCATTTTTCTCCTCTAGGATTCACTGGGATTTGACCCTGGGGACTTCTGATGTGGAGAGAGGTTCCCTGTCACTTGCACCACCTCAGTTCCTGGTTTCTATCACACCTCGCCTTGACTCTCCCCTTCATCTCTCTTTTGTTGAGTCTTCATCTTGTTGTGTGACTCACTTGTGCAGGCACAGGCTTGCCACACAGACACTTGGCTGACCATGCGGGAGTCCCCAGGGATCAAATCTGCATCCTCCCATATGGTAAGCAGAAGCCCAATTCCTTGAGCCACATCCACTCACCTGTTCTACAATATTTAAAGCTTTGCTTTTCATATTTGTTTTTAATTACTTTGAAATTTATTTTTATATATGATAAGATGCACAAATCAAATTTTTCTACTTTTGTCAATTTTCAAATTTCTATATGTATGGGTCTATTTCTGGGAAGAAGCTTGGGTAAATGTGGAGCTCAGTTTGTGTGCGTTTCCTAACTCAAGAAGTGCATCCTATGTTGTTGACTACCCAATACTGGAAGCATTTGTTTAATATGTTTTATTTAGTTTTATATAGTTTGTGATCAGGATTGGGGTTAAATCTGATTGCAGCTACTTCACTATATTGTGAACTGGACTTGACATGTCTGTGCTTAAAGAAGTTACCTTTATATTTTTAATCTTCACACTTGTGTAAATGACAGACATTTTTATCTGCATTTTTATGAGTGTCTTGTTCACTAAGGCTTCTTGAATTTAGTTCCTTTCTTCTGGGATCATTCTTTTTTAGCAATTTTTTAGTGAGAAACTGTTAGTAGTAAAGCCAATATTTTTACCTGAAAATTTATTTCACCCTTATTTTCTAATGGAATCTTAGTTGGAATATTATTCTACTCTGTCATTGATGTTCACTCAATATTTTAAAGATTTTTTTTCTAGATTTCATCCTTTATCTTTGTTTTGAAAAAGTCTTATTCCAAACAAATTCTTTTTTCCCTTTTTAGATAACTCTTTTATTTTGGTTGTTCTTAGTATTTTTCTTCTGTCTTTGATATTCAACCATTCACTATGATGTCGCTATATAAAATTGATTTTTACTTACCCTTTTCAGTATTCTGTGTGCTTTCCAAAACTCAAAGTACATGTCTTTCACCAATTCTGGAATAGACATAATAGTTATCACCTTTAATATTTCCTCTGTTTCCTTCTCCCTAATTTCTCCATCTAACATAGGATGTCTATATAAAAGAGGAAACATGGTGTAGGGTTTGTGGAAAATCTCTGTATTATTTTTCCATCTTTTGTGCAAATATAAATATGTTGTAAAATTTAAAGCCTTCTTTAAAAATAAAGCTTATTACCAAAAAAAAAGTTCATTAGATGCAATTAGGCCTTTTTACTGTCTTCCAATCTTTGCATTCTCTCATGTTTACTATATTTTACATTTTTAAGACTATTCTGGGTAATTTCTTCACATCAATCTTCTTGTTCACTTAATTGATTCTTTAACTTTATTTAATCTACTTTTTCAAATCTATTTTGAATTTTAAATTCCAATTAATTTACATATCTTAAAGTTCTATCTAGTCTTTTTATTTCTCTTTAATATATAAAATATATCATGCATACAAAATATAGACTATTTGTTAGTTTATAGACTAATCAATGTACCCAGGATGTTGCTTCAGAAGTAGATAATTTCCAGTATATCTGAAATTCTGTATGATCTCCTTTTTGATGTCATTTCTCTGTACCCATAAAGGTAATCACTATTTTGATTTCTATTTTTTACTTAAATTAATGTAACGTTTTAAGTGAGTTCTTCAATGATTTCCCTCTACTTGTCAATATTTTGTATTTTAGATTCATATATACTTTTTTTTATTTTAGGAGGTACCAGGGATTCAATTCCCAGGACCTGGTACCTGGGAAGCAGGAGCACAGCCCCAGAGTTACACCCACTCCTCTAGATTAATATATTTTGTTGAAGGTAGCCTCAGTTCTTTTATTTTCACTATTGTACTGTATTACATTTCATTTCCACATTTTATGTGAACTGAGAGTCAGCATGTTTCTATACAGTGATGAGTGTTATTACATAGGTCTCCCAGTTCCTAAGTATAAGAGTTCTCCTAGAAGTACAATTCCAGGTCACAGGGAATGTTTATCTTCAAATTCACTAGGAATCAGCAGATGTTTTTCTATAGTTCTTTTAACAATATATTTACTGTATTTTATGAGTGTTTCCATTATTTTACTTCATTTATATTTGGAATTTTCAGGCTTTTTAATTTATTTCAACTTGTAGATATAAAATATATTTCCTGGGTATTTCCTTGATTATTAATGGAGTTGAATATCTTTTCATGTATTTGTGTGTCATTCATTTTTCACCATTGAAGTTATGTTCACATATTACAATGGTATGTTTACATTATCAGTCAAAGAACAGGGTTCATCTCTCCCATAAGAAGGTCTGAAGTTCTTGGACGCCTCTGCAAGCTTTTGGAAAGTTCTGGGGACCATTTCTACAACTTTGTTGTGTGAAATACTTTCAAACACAGTCTATTTCCTTTGTTGAATGTGGCAAATCACCCAAATAATATGTAATTCAATCTGCCTTAAATAATATTACCTTTGAAATGTTTAAAAATAGAACTGTGGAGAAGCTTTTCCCCCAGCTGATAACACAAATTTTAAATGTACGGAAAATGTCTGCATTGTTTTGACCACCAAAACCAAAATATAATAGCACAAATTTATAAAAGTAATAAATATAAGTTGATACTGATATTTGCATATTGATATGGGGACAAAGAAGATTTATTTATTAACATCTCCAATTTTACTAATTTTCCATATATTCTACAGCCTAGATTTATATTTCAATTTCCATTATGCTACAAATCCTACTTGCCAACAGACTTATTGGTTAATTTCTTTATTCTTCCAATCTTACATGGTTGCTTCAAACTATGATATAACCAAAGGCAAAGTAACAAGTCTAGACAGTGCATACATGTTTTGCTACTCTGTGAAAAATACTTTAATTAAACTTTAATAAAGGTGTCTGTCTAAGAGAAGACATAATGAGAAATAATCTACAGCTTTTAAAATGTTTGTGAGTTACTCATTTATCTCTTATAAAAGAAAAACATGTTATGTAAAAGTAAGGTAATTACTCACATATTTAATCAGTTCTCTTTTAAAAATTCACTTAAAGCTTAACTACATCCTAAGACAAATATTTAAGTTTCACATGTGTCCTGAAGATGGGAAACCAAATATTACAATAATTTCAATTTGCATTAATGTAAAGTACACAAAAAGTGTGAAAACATTTTAGTGTTGGAAAAAGTTTATTTGAGAAAACCTTCTTTATAAAGGTTTTATAATTATTTGTTGGTGCTTTTTGAAATTCCTTAAAAATTTTTAAGCTTTTTATTTTGAAACAATTTCAAACTTAAAGAAATTTGCAAACATGATAAAAAATATTACAAAGAATTTCCAATACCTCCTACATAGATACATAGATTTACAAAATTTTAATGTTTTGCCATATTTATTATATCACTCTGTCTGTCTTCCATTTATCTATGATATAATAAATATTATAAAATATTTAAGCCTAAAAATTATCTAAAGTCTAAGAACCCATCACCCAGTACATGATCCTAAAGATATTTCCCAATTTTTTTCTAAGAATTTTATGGTTTTTGCTCTTATGTTTAGGTCATTGATCCATTTTGATTTAATTTTTTTATATAGCATGAGGTAGTGATTCCCTTTCATTCTTTGTATAGGGAGATACAGTGTTCCCAGCTCTACTTTTCTTTGTTAAATACACTATTCTTTCCCCATTGTCAAAAATCTTGTCAAAAATCAGTCAGGAGGAAACCAGCAAGATGGCAGCAGAGCAAGGATCTCCTAGAGTAGCTCCTTCTACAGGGCAGTTAGCAAACACCCAGAGCTCTCTGGAGTTAGCTGAAGCACCTGTCTGGGAGCTCCAGGAGGCCAGAAGAACATCCTGCAACGTCCTTGGAGGAGTGGAAGGAGGAGACTGCCCATCTGCAAAGAAGACTCATAAGTAGAGTGCTCCAAGCCATGGAGGCCAGTGCCCATCCTCCACTGGAGGCACGAGCTGCCTCAGGAGCTGCGGCTGGAATTCCTTCCCCAAAATGGCAGAGGAAGAGACAGTTGGGCACCCATTTCAGCTATTCTGAGGAAACTCAGTGGGCTACAGTAGGATCCTGAGAACAGCTAAGGTTTGAGCTTGTCCAGGTCAGAAAGAGGCTGGGAGCCGCCATCTTAACTCCACCCCTGGCACGAGGGTAAGCGGACTGAAAATCCCAGTGCTGGTGGGGACCGACTTCTTCTCATCCAGATCATATTGCAGGTCTAGCCTAGGCCGCAGTGCCACCTCCAGGAGGGAGGAAGCTGCAGGGACCTACTCCAGCCTCTCCAGGAAATTACCAGCCAAGCGGCAGAGGCCGGTGATTGTCCCCTGGCAGCACAAGCTGCCCCAGGAGCTGCTCTATGACAGGAATTGGAAGCTCCATTTCCCAGAAACAGGGGAGGAGGAGAGAGTAGGCTGCTGATTTCAGCTACCGATTGGGAGACTTGGTTGGCCAACAGATAACCCTGGGAACAGCTGAGGTAAGAACCAGCTCAAGTCAGAAAGAGGCCGGTAGCTGCCATTCTGACTCCACCCCCAGCTTGAGGGGAAGCTGGGCTGATAGTTTCTTATACGCAGATCAGCCTGCAGCCCGCCTAGGCTTCAGCCACACCTCTGACAGGGAGGAGGCTGAAGAGCCCTGCACCAACCTATACAGGTAACTGCAGGGAAATTTGGCTGGCAGAGACTGAAAATCAGAAGTCTACCAGGGCAACTGCAGTCATCTTAGGACCCGTACTGCATAGATTGCTGCCCTCACCTGCAGCTCCACCCCTGCCCCAGGAAGGGGAGAAAGGGATGTGAAGCTCCATCAGTCTCTCTGGGCAACTACAGGCTAGGTCTGCACATGGATTATTACACACAGCTGTGACTCTGTCCCTACCCTGAAAGGAGAAAGTTGGAAGATATTTCATTGGTTCCTGGTGCAATGAGGGCAACTTGAGCCTCCACAGCTTACAGCACCAACTACATGCTTGGCTCTTACTGCATAACCAGCAAGGGAGAAATGATAGGAAGCCCTAAACGAGAGAGAAAAACTGCACCCAGAAAAATGCTCTAGTAAGCCAGATGAGAAGTCACCAACAAAAAATTACAATCCATACCAAGAAATAGTAAGCTACGGCCCAGTTAAAGGAACAAGATAAGCCTCCAGATGACATAAAAGAGTTGAGACAACTAATCATAGATGTTCAAACAAATCTCCTTAATAAATTCAATGAGATGGCTAAAGAGATTATGGATATTAAGAAGATATTGAATGAGCACAAAGAAGAATTCGAAAGCATACATAGAAAAAGAGCAGATCTTAATGGAATGAAAGGTGCAATCAATGAATTTTAAAAAACATTGGAGTCATATAATAGCTGATTTGAGGAGGCAGAAGAAAGGATTGATGAGCTTGAAGAAATGGCCTCTGAAAGTGAACATACAAAAGAAGAGATGAAGAAAAGAATGGAAAAAAATTGAACAAGGTCTCAGAGAACTAAATGACAGCAAAAGGCATGAAAACATCCATATTATGGTTGTCCCAGAAGGAGAAGAGAAGGGAAAAGGGGCAGAAGTAATATTTAAGGAATAATGATAGAAAATTTCCCAACCCTATTGGAGACATGGATATCCCTGTCCAAGAAGCACAAAGTACTCCCATCTGAAAATCCAAATAGACCAACTCCACGACACACATTCATCAGAATATCAAAGGCCAAAGACAAAGAGAAAATTCTGAAAGCAGCAAGAGAAAAGCAATGCATAACATATAAGGGATATCCAATAAGATTAAGTGTGGATTTCTCACCAGAAACCATGGAGGCAAGAAGACAGTGGTCTGATATATTTAAGATACTACAAGAGAAAAACTTCCAACCAAGAATCTTATATCCAGCAAGACTGTGTTTCAAAAATGAGGGCAAAATTAAAATATTCACAGATAAACAGAAACAGAGAATTTCTAAGCAAGAGACCAGATTTTCAAGAATTACTAAAGGGTGTGCTAGAACCTGAAAAGAAAAGACAGGAGAGAGGGGCCTGGAAGAGAGTCTAGAAATGAAGATTAAATCAATAAAAGTAACTAAAAGTGTCAAAAGAGTGGTGAAAATAAAATATGACAGATAAAACTCAAATAGTCAGGAATAAACCTAACCAATGAGGTAAAGCACTTGTATTCAGAAAACTGCAACTCAATGTTAAACAAATCAAAATAGCCCTGAATAATTGGAAGAACATTCCATGCTCATGGATTTGAGGACTAAATATCATTTAGATGTCAATTCTACTCAAAATTGATATTGATATACAGATTTAATGCAATCCCAATAAAAATCCACCAGCACTAAAGAAAAAAATTGAAACACGATCATTAAACTTATTTGGAAGGGTAAGGAGTCCTGAATAGCCAGAAACATCATAAAAAGGAAAAGTGAACGCTCATCTACAGACTTTAAATCATAATACCTACCTATAGTGGTAAAAACAACATGGTAGTACTGGCCTAAAGACAGACACAATAGACCAATGGAACCAAATTTATGGTTCAGAAACAGACCCTCGCAGGTTATGGTCAAGTGATTTTTGACTGGCCTGTCAAACTCAACATCAGCAGAACAATCCATTCAACATATAGCGCTGGAAGAGTTGGACATTCATAGCTGAAAGAAGGAAAGAGGACCCCTATCTCACACCTTATCCAAAAACTAACTCAAAATGGATCAAAAAAACTAAAAATAAAAGCAAGAACCACAAAACTCTTAGAATAATTTATTGGAAAATATCTCCAAGACCCGGTGGTAGGTGGTGGATTCTTAAAGGAGATAAGAGAAGGACTGAGGGGACTACTGATGTTTAATGTATGTAGAAGTTTTAATTAGCTTTGCTGTAAAATTGTGGAAATGTATAGAGTGGATGGTAACACACAGTGAGTAACAGCTAGTTTATAAATGGGGATGTGCCTGAAAATGGTAGTCTAGCTATGTAAATGCCAACTGACAGAATACTTGAGAGTAATCTAGGAACTGGATAGCACAGTAAACCAGGAAGTGGGTGAGAGTTGTGGTTGATGGTACAGATGCAAGGGTGTCCTTTGTTAGCTAGAACAAATGTATATCACTACTACAGGGTGTTGGGAATGTGGAGAAGCATGGGAAAAATACAGCTGGAGTGCCCTATGGACTGTGGTTAGTACTAATAATATAATATTCTTTCATCTATGCAAAAGATGTACTGTGTTGACACTGAGGCAGTACGGAAAACGTGAGTCAAATGTCCACTATGGACATGGCAATAATCAGATGATATTATTTTATCTGTAGCAAATGACACACTACATTGTGGTGTGTTGATGGAGGGGTGTTGTTTGGGAATTCTGCACATGTGCATGATTGTTTTATAAGTTTACAACTTCTGTCATAAAAAAAATATTTAAAAAATAATAATAGGGTGGGTTGGGGGAAAAACACACCAAATGTAAAAAAAGAACTATGATTAGTAGTAAGCTTTTGACAGTGTTCTTTCATAGTTTGTAACAAACATCTCATGACAGTGCAAGTTATTGGTGGAGGGTTGATGTGTGGGACCCCTATGTGATGTTACGCATGTTTGCTTTGTGGGTTCACAACTTTTACTATACACTTCATTGTTTGTGTTTGTTCAAATATAAATGATATAAAGATAATAATAATTGGACTGCTTAGGGGAAAAATTGTTTAGTAGTAATATTTTGACAATGCTCTTTAATCATTAGTTAAAAAAGTTTAAAAACAATGCAACTTATTGGTGGCAGGGTGAGATGTTATATATGTTTGTTTGATGTTATATATGTTTATTTTGTAAGTTCACAACTATTATACATTTATTATGTATGTTTATGTATGAATGATATATTTCAATGAATGAAAAAAAAATCAATCAGCAACGATGTGTTATTTTATCTCTGAACTCTCACTTCTATTCCATTTGTCAATATGTCTGCTTGTTTGCCATTTCCACACTGTTTTTTATTACTGTAGCTTTGTAATAAATTTTGAAATAAGGTTAGTCCATCTGTGTTCTCCTCAAGATGATTTTGGCTATTCAGGACCCCTTGCCCTTCTTTATGAATTTAATGATTAGCTTTTCCATTTCTGCAAATGAGCCTTTTGGAATATTGATAGGTATTGCATTAAATATGTAAAATTTTGGGGTAATATTGACATCTTAATGTTAAATCTTCTAATCCATGATCATGTGTATCTTTCCATTAATTCAGGTCATCTTCAATTTCTTTTGACAATGATTTGTAGTTTTCTGTGTAGAAGACCTTTACATCCTTGTTTAAATTTATTTTTCTATATTTTATTCTTTCAGTTGTTATTATAAATAGAATTATTTTCTTTACTTTATTTTGGATTATTCTTGTTGCTGATATATAGAAACAACACTGAATTTTATGTAGCAATCTTGTTCTCTGCCACTTCGATGAATTCATTTATTAGCTCTAGGAGCATTCTTGTAAATTCTCCAGAATTTTCTATATATGGGATCATGCCATCTGTGAATTAGGATTGTTTTACTCCTTTTTTCCCTAATTGGATGCCATTTTCTTCTTTTTCTTTAATTACTCTAGCTAGAACTTCTAGCACAATAATAACAGCGTTGAAAGGCAAGCATCTTTTTCATGTTCCTGATCTTAGAGGGAAAGATTTGAGTCTTTCACCATTGAGAATGATGTTAGCTGTGGGCTTTTCATATATGCTCTTTATCATGTTGACTAAATTCCCTTCTATTTCTAGATTTCTGAGAACTTTTACAATGAAAGTTTGCTGGATTTTGTCAAATGTCTTGTTTGTCAGTTGAAACTATTTGTGGCTTTTTGTCATCATTCTATTTATATGTGTATTATATAGATTTTCTCTTGTTGAATCACCATTGCATTCCTGGTATAAATCCCATTTGATCATGGTGTATAATTCTTTTAATGTGCTGTTGGATTCAACTTACTACTACTTTGTTGAGGATTTTTGCATCTGTATTCATAAGGGATATTGGTCTGTAATTTTCTTGTGATATCTTTATCTGTGTCTGATATTAGGGTGATTCTGGCCTTTCAGATGAATTAAAATGTATCCCCCCCACTTTATTGGAAGAGTTTGAGAGGGATTGGCATTAATTTTTCTTTAAATGTTTGGTAAAATTTACCCCTGAATTGGACTTTTCTTTGTTGAGAGGTTCTGACTAATGATCTAAACTTCTTACTTTTTATTGTTCCTTGGTAATCTTCTATTTCTTCTTGAGTCTCTTTAGGTAATTTCTGATTCATAGAAAATTGTCCATATCACCTAGGTCATCTAATTTGTTAGCACACAGTTAGCTGTTCATAGTATGCTCCAATATAATCCTTTTTCTGTAAGGCGAATAGCAATGTCTCTACTTTCATTTATGTTTTTGCTATTTACAGCCTCTTTTTGTCTTTGCCAGCCTTCCCAAAGTTTTGTCAACTTTATTGATGTTTAAAAAAATAACTTTTGGTTTTGATGATTCTCTCTATTATTTTTCTATACTCTATTTCATTTATCTCTGCTCTCATCTTTACTATTTCTACTTTATCTCATTTTTCCAGGTTATGAGACTTACTGTTTTTAACACTTTGACATCACTTTTATTTTTCTATATTCTATTTATTTTATTAAACAAAACAAAATAAAGTAATTAAAATGGTCAAATCATTTAACCAAGAAATATGTATTCCTATAAAGGTAGTGACATTGCAAAAACAGTTCTTAGAATGAGGGCAGTGCCACCAGGACACAGGTGACATGTTCATAAATTTGCTAATAGTAGTTCGAATTTGATATATGAAAAATAGAGTCGGCATACATAAGTGCACAAAACCAGTCATGTATGAAAATGTGGGGATAAATAATGTGCAATGGCATGATTTGAAGTGTAGGGAAAACTCATGAACTAAGAAATCTTTAATGAGGAAAAACTGTTCTTTTGAAGCTCAGAGACTGAATAATTTAAAATGATGCTGTAAAGAAATTGCCAGTAATATTTAACTTTAGTCAACCACCTCTCTTATTCCCTGCAAATGATACTTGCCACTCTCCTCAAACTGACTTCACTTTCTGCAGTGACATTACTTCCTATTCAGAGAATATAGATCTCACAAAAAATTGTACCTACATAGTCACTGTTTCCATCTTCTGGTCACACAATAAAAAGAGCTCTTCACTCTTCAAGGTTAATTCCTCTCCTTGTGCTCCAAAATTATAAATTCCCTATCTTCTGGAGACATTTCAACCAATATCATTTAGTTCCTTTTTTCATCAATATCATAAGCCTTTCCTTCTCAATGACTCCTCATCTCAGTTAATAAGTCTGCTCAGATATCTTCCATCATGAAAACAAACAAAAAACACAACCTTTCCATGATCCCTCTTTAAACATTGCTTTCTTTTCATTTCCCTCTGAGAAATAACCATAAATATGAGATGCCTTATGCAAGTTGTGAAATTAGCAGATACAGTTATTTTTATAATATCCACTAATAAGTTATTTAGAAGTGTTTCCAGGAAAATTAGATTTTTAATTTTGATGAATAAGACAGAGAAACCCAATCTTTGCTTTATGTATTTTTCATTCTAACACATGTACTAAGGCACTCAAATTCTGTTAGAAAACAAAAATTTTAATACATCCAGAAGGACTCACAGTCATAAGTAAACATGGAAAATAAATAATCTCTGTTTTTTTTTCCCCATAGTGGCAGACTTGCAATAAACCCAGACACGGAATTTTTATAGAGATGGGAAAATAACAACATCCACCACTATTATTTTCCACTTCCTTAATATGCCCAAAGGTGCTACCCCCAGTACTGGGGGCACGGAAAGCCTGTCTATCTTGAGACTTTGGTGAGATTAATGACAAACACACCTGTGCCAGCTCCTGTGCAAGCTCAGCTCACTCCCTACACACTTGAGAAATTCTTTAGGTATCTGTGTTTATCTGAAATCCCAAGGGCTGTTAGCCAGCACAGGGTGAGGGAGCCTCCACTCAAAAGATCTACTCTAAAGAACTGGACAATGGTGCAAAGGCATATTTCCCCCATTATTTTGCAGAGTTTGTTTTGCCAAGCTGTAAATTCTAAAAGGAAGAATTAAAGTGAATGAAACTATTTACCTCTTTATTTCTCAGAACTGTAAAACCATATTGGTTCTTTTAAAAAAGACTGATTTCTTTCCTTTTAACATCTATTTCTCTATATAAAATAGGAGTGAAAGACTTAAACTTTATAAACCTTTCATAAGGTATTCTGAGCTTTTCTTAAGCTTTTCTAATCATAAGATACATAGGTGCAGCTCTCAAGCGACTGCAGTTGAAGATAGATGTTTGCCACAGAGCAAATCTAATGCAATGGCTATTTGCAACAGAACCCCCGTCGCTCAACAACCACTCATTTACCTCCCAATGGCCTCCACTGAACAATGGTCTTCTTTTGGGCCCAAGTATTACTAAGGGAAAGTATTTTGGTGGACAGAATAATATGAAACTTCTCTGGTTCTACTCAGAGAAAGTTTGAGTTACACATCTCTTTGCCCTTTCCCAATACTTCATTAAAGCTTCTAGCCCTTTTTTCTTTATCACCATCTTCAAGGTATGCTCAGGACCTCTAAGAAGTTAAGGGAAAATAATCATGTATTATGCCCTTCATCTTGGCAGGTAGCCTTGTCAGGGGTCTCTCAGGGAGAATGCCCACTCAGCTTCCCAAAGCCTGAAAATTTCAGTTTAAGCTTTAATTTTTTCCCTTAAACATTGACGAGAAGTGTGACAACATGCCCTTTTAACCTGAAATACTTCTGCTTGTAATTTCTAAGATCAAGGACATTCTCTTCCATAACCATAATATAATTATCGAATAAAGGAAATTGAACATTGGTGAAATACTATTATTTACTATACTTTCTTCATTCAGTTTTTGACAGTGATCCCAAAAACTTCATTTATGACATTTTCCCCTAATCCAGATCCAATTCAGGTCCTTGCACCAACTTTGGTTGTCATATTTTAGTCTCCTTTGATCTGGAACAGTCTTACAATCTTTGTCATTGATAACCATGGTATTTTTAAAATACAAGACTGCTGTCTTGTAGAAGTAGAAGCTTTTATTTTTGTTTCCATGTTTCTTCCATTATTATCCTTGTTATTGTTGTTAAAATTATTGATATCTCTTCCTCTAGACTAACCATCAACGCTGGTAAAAGGTAAAAATAGACTGTCCACTTCCAACAAATACCATGTTTTTCCCTTTCTCTTTCCACACCAATATAAATAGCCAAACAATGTTGATTTGGGGGTGGAAGGAGATGTCCTCAGGAGGACTCTCTGTCTAGGTTAACATTATATGAAGCCTGGATCGATTCTTGGTTGAGTCCTTATCTAAGAATCTTCCAGCCTGTGCTTTCTCACCTGATTATCCATCCTAATAACATATATGCATACACTTTCTCTTTGTCATCCAGTAAAGATTTAGAGGTGAGGTAATATTGCTCTCTAATTCCATATACCTAAAACTAATTCAAGGGTACTTAGGCATTCTAGGATGATCTCTGGATACTGGTTTCATTTGGAGTTCCTAATAATTTCAAAGGTTGAGCCATTCTGCCATTCCATCAGCCTAGTCTATTTCTTGAATTTGAGTGCCTGCCATTCAAGTGACATCTTTTGCCTATTCACTAGCCTTTGTTCAAAACCATTTCACCCACCATTTGAATAGTTCTTTCTGAAAATAAACACATCACATTTTCTTCATTAACAAGGTTTCATCAAGGGAATGCTCTAGGGATGACACATCTCTACAGGCTGGTCAGAGAAGTTTTCTGACACTGAGCAGGGCTCTACCATTAAACTTCATGAGTTAAATATGCATTTTCTCCCTCAAGGAATAAGATTGATTTAAAGAGAATTGTGTGATGATGGTGGGGAGGGGCCAGGTCTGAGGATCATTTTCTTTGTTCCCTCCTTTCCATCCAGAATTTAGGGGCTCACAGAGAATTAATTACCAGGCATAAAAATAAATAGTGAAATTGCATAAGAGCGTCCACAATTTACTTGGTTCGGAATAGAATAGTACCTATTCCCTAAAGATACAGTTTGATTTTAATGAACCTCCCACATTTACCCTATATCAATCTTAATTAGTAGATATGCCTACCATCAATACCTCAGAACAATCCTAACTCTATCCTCTATCTTTCTCATGACATGTAGTGTCTGTCTTGTAAAATGATGAAAAAATGAAAGAGAAAGAGAAATGCTTATTTTTAATGTAGGGGTACTAGTGTGACCACATTGAAACTTAAAGTTGAGCAAAATTCATAGTTAACAGTATATTTATATTTGATCTATACATAGCAGAGTACTGCATCATCCTACCCAGATTCCAAAATTTTTCTTTCCACACTGTCACCACTGCTCTAAGTATAGAGTCCATCCATCCTCTATTAGAGTTTCTTACAATTACCCTGAGTTATTATAAAAAATAGAGCAATTCAGCAGAAGGTCAGTCAAGTGTTAGGGTATGAATGATTGTCCTTCTGCTGGATGATGTAATAATGATTTGCAGACAGCTTTCAATCATAGCTCATATCATACAACAATGAACCTACCTGCAGAACTTACAAGTAATGGCGTATGGCCAGCAGTTACTGGCCTAGCTTCTATATGATTCCCCAGAACTGACAGGCAATGGGTTGTCAACGTGTGGCACTAAACCACTCTTTTTCCCAATACTTACTGCACCCCCTACCCTTTTCTCTAACACTCCCCTCATGCCTCCATCCCTACTTCTTTTCCCTGTTCCCAGCCTGGTAAACCTTCACTTAAGTCCTATTTCAACAGATTGACTGGATGAGTCTTCTTCCTTTTCTTTCTAAATTGCTTATTTTACAAAAAAGTCTATTACTGGCTTTTATCTAATTCTGCTTTTGAAACATGAGACCTTACTTTTTTTTTCTATAAGAAGGTACTGGGGGTTGTGCTCAGTACCTCATACATGGGAAGCAGGTACTCAGTGACTATACCCATTCCCTGAGACCTTACTTTTTAAGAAAAAAAGGAATTTAAATTTTTATATTTTCACTTGTCTATAACAGTACAAGTTTGCCCTTAGCCAGTGTAAATGCATCTGACTGACTTGAGGAAAGATTATATACAATAAATATCTTTCTTTTTTTTTTAATTGTATTTTTTTCTTTATTTATTTTTTAAATATTATATTAAAAAAATATGAGGTTCCCATATACCCCCCACTCCCCTCACCCCACTCCTCCCTCCATAACAACAACCTCCTCAATCATCATGAGACATTCATTGCACTTGGTGAATACATCTCTGAGCACCGCTGCACCTCATGGTCAATGGTCCACACCATAGCCCACAGTCTCCCACAGCCCACCCAGTGGGCCATGGGAGGATATACAATGTCTGGTAACTGTACCCGGAGTACCACCCAGGACAATTCCAAGTCCTGAAAACGCCCCATCACATCTCTTCCTCCCACTACCTACCCCCAACAGCCACCATGGCCACTTTCTCCACACCAATGCCACATTTTCTTCGATTACTAATCACAATAGTTCATGAATAGAATATCAGTAAGTCCACTTTAATCCATACTCTATTCCTCCATCCTGTGGACCTTGGATTGGTTGTGTCCACTCCACATCTATATCAAGAGGGGGCTTAGATTCCACATGGATGCTGGATGCAATTCTCCTGCTTTCAGTTGTAGGCAGTCTTGATACCCTGGTGTGGTGTTTGACCTTCTTCACCTCCATGTTAATTGAGTGGGGTAAGTCCAATAAACCAGAGCGTAGGAGTTGCAAGTCTGTTGAGGCTCAGGGCCTGGCTATCACATGGTCAGTCAGAGATTCAGGTCCCCTGGGTATACACTAAACCCCAGCGCCAACTACAAATCCAGTAAAAATAACAGGAGAGACTTGTGAACAAAGATCACATCTGAGTCCAGCTCCATCACACAGAAACACAAACTCCAAAGCAGGCGCCAACTGACATGGCATAGAAAAGTACAGTGCAAGAATAAAATCTCAATACATGATATTGTTACATAAGAAACTCAGTGAAGGCTGAGGAGTTTATAGCTGATTTTGATGTGAGGGTTGGAAGAATTCAATGATAGTTTGAAATTTCAGCATTTAAATATTGAAGAAATAAAACGAAAATGGAAATAATGGTGAATTGGGCATTGAAGACATTGAGTCTTCAATGCTTACAATACACCAAAATACATAATTGCAGCAGTTGTATAGAAATATGTTTCTCAAGAATAAGAGGGACATTGGCCTGGAGATATATTTGGCTAAATCTTCCCAGAGATAATGGATGTAGATAATGGAGCAGATGCTATAACATAGTAAAAGTATTAGAAAGAAAAAAAGAGAAAGTCAAGGATAGAATCCTGGGGGTCTACATTTATTACAGAGAAAGGAAAGGAAGATATGAAGACACAAATAATCAAAAACTACAGTGAGAGACACTGGAAAGGATCTAACAACAAAAATCCAGATACCAAGAAAGTAACATCCTCAAGGTGGAGAGGATGAGAAATAGCACACGGACAGAACTCACTCACGAAGTTGGAGAGTTGGGACCAATGCTCACTATTAGAGGGAACTGGCCGTTTTGTTGAGTTTGTTACAGTAGGTAACTGGGGATGGAAAGCTGAGGAAGAATAAGGAAATCCAGGCAGCAAGTACCTTTGTGCACACTTAACTTTGGAGGACATGATTGTCCTTTAATAACTACTTACCTGTATGATGAAGAAGCAGGTTTGAAGGAAGGCATTTTGATGCAGAAAAGAACAAAGATGAATGAAAGCAACAATGAAGTAGATGAAGAGAGGAGATCTGATGACTATGAAAGAGGAATGATTATTAATGAAGAAAATTTCTAATTAAATGAGCAAGGAGGAAATGAGCACATTAATAGAGAATTTAATCTCAATAAGGAAAACTTGACAATGAATGTTGAGGAGAAGCAAAGAGATATTGAAACAGCTCACATTGGATGACCCCAATCTCTGCAGTGTAGGAAATGAGATAATTTGGTTACTTTAGCAGGATAGGAGATATTTAAGTAACATAAAATTGATCTGAAACACTGTTAGTAATTCAATAGGTTGTCAAGATTGAGGACACTTGGAGGAGAGATTGCATGCATGCTCATTGAAACAAAGTACAGCCCAAAATTTGGAGCACAGAAAATGTAGGGTAGTGATGTCCATGGTTTGAGTTCTGGCAAAATAGGTGAAGGAAATAAGAGATTCTTAGGCTCAAGCAAAGGAATTGTTGAAATAGGTGACCACAAGTTGAGAGGCATATGTTTCTAGAAAGACATTAAAAAGCTGAACAAAGATAGGCTGAAAGAGACACAGCAGTGCTTCACGGTGGCTCAAATATATGAACTGACAAATGTGAAAAGAAAGAGGGTATTGATTAAGACACAGAAGTGTAGATGGATAGTCAATGCTGCTTTGTTGTGCAGTAGTAGGACAGAAATGTATACAATTTGGATATTTGTAAATGAACTAAGGAAGCAGATGATGTACAAGGGAAGACTTCCCATGCAGAGAAACTGAATTGTATTTAAAGCAGTTGAGAGAATTTTTTTTTTTAAGCAGTCATAACGTGGAGCTTGCCAACACATAAACATAGTTTCGAAGGATGGGGTAGAGAGCAGCAAGCTGATGAGGGGGAGCTGGGAAAGAATGCAGATCAGGGATGAAGGGAGAAAATACCTTAGAAATAGCTGGATCACCCGTGTTAGTGAAGTAGAAGGGAAATGTTTATCTTCTGAAGGTTTAATAGAATATAGGATTTCAAGATTACTAAGGCCTGGTTACAGATATTTTCTTTTTATTAAATACAGAAAGGTTTTATTCTACAAAATACCTCTCCTCTTTATTTTGTTAAATAGCTATTTGGTAAAAGAAAAAGAATGCAGTGGAAATAAGAAATGTAGTTTTCAAAGAAAAGTTGATAAATTTAGTTTTATTTTACTTAAAAAAGCGACAAGATGCATGAAAAGCACTGAATCAACATTCAACAATTCCTCTTCCACTTTACTGAAACATTATAGAGTACATCATCGTCAATGTTCTATGCTAAATAAGGCTGTGTATAAAGTGCACAACTTAATTGTCCTCTGGGATTACAAATAGGCCACAAGATACTAAAGAGATTTTATTTGTTGTTGTTTGCCTCTTGCCACAGCCCAGCTGATTGCAGTGTAGAGCAACACTTCTCTTTGTACCCTTCGGTAATTTTCCCATCCACATTCCTGAGCAAGAGATTCACAAAAATGGCAGTTTTAAAGATAGGGAAAAAAAATGGAAAGAAAGAAAAGGAGAAGAAAAAGAAAATAGAGGACATAAAATTAAAGAGTAGAGGAGTGAAGGATCACTAGGCCTTTGCCAAAAAACACTTTCCAAAACATGAATGTGGGTGGTTAAAGAAAGAATTAAATCTAGAGAGAACATGAAGAAAGAACAGAATTTCAACACCGCAGTCTGGAATGAATCAATAGAGGTTATCTGATGAGATTTCCAGAATTTACACGTAAGTAAATTTTAGTCCAATGTGTACCTGTACATTTGGGGGATCTCTCTCTCTCTCTCTCTCCACATACACACACACATATTTTTGGTTTGTTCCATTTTTGAATAAACATACTGCTTAGCTGATGGCAAACACTTGATGAAAAAATGAAAAGGAAATCATCCAGAAAATTTGCATTTAATGAAAAAAAGTACCTGTTTGATTAGGTGTCTTTTCCACTTTTTACCTGGATATTTTGAAATTATTTAGTCACAACTTTTTTGTGTGCATAATACTCATTGTTTTTCTGCGGGCAAATGTTTGACAAGAAAAACAAAAATAGAAAATAAAAACAAAATCTGTCAGTTTGGCAAATACATCAAAACTTGAAGGTACTCAAGTCGCAGTTTTAAGTAAAAATTTGTGTCCTTTCCTATACAAAATTTTTAAAAAGTACACCAAACCATTGTGCATATGACCAGTATCATATATTATGATAAAATATTAGAAACTAAGTTATTCCTCTGTATCTATACCATGTGGATTATGTGAAAATTGGCAGAGGAACAAGAACAATTTCTTAACTTAAAAATAATTTAATTTACATAATTATTGCCAATGATAATCTCTATTTTTAATGTTTTGCTTGGAAAATATATTATTGATCACAAGCAAATTAAAGATTTTGTTGCATTAGCATAAAAAGCTTCCAAGAGGTATGTACTTATGATTAATAAGGTCTCAAAGATTTTCACAATGAAAGGGCTAATAGCTCTGATTTATGAAATTCATCATGTTTGTTTTCTACTAAAGGAAAGTGTTTATCTTTACAGTATATATTCATACATATATTACGTATTTTTTACATATTTTTCAAATTAAATATCACGTAAATTGACTTTCAAAGAATAGTGAAGTGGATATTTTTATTGTGGACCCATATTTTTAAACCTAATCCTTATCCTTCATAGACAGAATGTTCTTAAAATTTAGAGCAATACTTTACAGTGGAAGATATACATACAAAGAGTAAAAAGAACCAATTAGCTCAAATATCATTTTCAAAAATGTAAACTCTAGAAAAGGAACCCAATTCTTGTTTTTACAATTTTATTTTATTTTATTTGAAACAGCACAAAGGTCATTGTGCTTAATGCACATGCCTTTTAGGAAACCACAAGCCTTTTTCATTTGCCATCAATTATTCACTGATGTCTAGATAAATCTTTACAGTACCATAAGTTTCTACAATGTAAACTCAATAAAGGACTACATGGCACATATTTTGGAGACATATGTTCTTGCTCTTTATAATGATTCTATGACCAAAAAGGAGAACATTTTAACCTTCACTTTAAACAATGCTAATTAATATGATGGAAATCTTTGGCTTGTGATACAAAGACATTATCTTTGAAAAAAAAACCAGAATCAATATCTTTGATTTTTAATGCTGAAACTGGAAAACTGCCTTTCAAACCAACTGAATTCAAAATCTTTTTTGCTACCACAACCACCACAAAACCTGCAAATATGCTTTCTGGGGTCTTTCCACAACCACAGAAATAGAAGGAAAATCTGCTATTATTTATCATTTAGTTCTATATTCCAGTAAGAGAAAGAAGAGACACTAACTTTACAATAAGTGTATTGTTTAATAAAATGTCAAACTAGTTTTATAAAAATATGGTTACCGCATGGTCTCTGGGTTGAAGCTGAAAAAAACTGGCAAGTTATCACAATCTACACCTGCAACAATGAAGTTGTCATTTATTTTTGAAATCTCAACAGGGATGGAAAGGGTATATCTTAGTTTCTTTTGAAATTAAATTCTTGAGCCACTTGCAAAAAACAAAAACACATCTAGCTTTCTGTTTAATAGACTGTCATATAAATTCAAGCTAGTAAAGAATAATTACAACAGATAAAGTGAATAAAACCTATGAATGCTCTGAAATTCTAAACAGACTTAAAACCTTAGGGAAAGGTATTAATAATGCAGTTGTATAAAAATAAGAGAATTAGATGGGGATGATCCAAACAAGGATTTTGACAGTTTAATGATGAATGGATAAGAAAGAAACCAAAAATGCAATTTTAGGGAAAGCGCTCCTGATTTTAAATCAAAATTACTACAATGTAGAATATTTATAATATAAAAACAGCTGTGAAGCATCATAGGTAAAACTTTCAAGTTAATACCTTTCTCAAGAAATGATGCTTGCAACATGAAGCCATAAAATTAATTTTTGTTTGTTTTAAAACATGTGCCAAATATCAAAGTCTTAAAATATACCAATACAATATTCTATAGGATAATTCAAGACTCAAACTTCACTGAGAAATAAACTTTGATGTTGAACAAGTGTATTTACTTTTGATGTTTCTCCATGCCTTTAGAAACACTTTTTTTTTTCACAATTTTTCATTTCACTTTGCTTTGTGATAACTTTTCAGATATATCTTTCAGACAAAGTGGAGGCAAAATCAAAGAAAAAAATCTAGTTATGAAATGTGCATTTAATAAAAGAAATGTGTTCTGGGTCCAAACAAGCTGACTAGAGTAGGCTTTGTGGAGTTCATGGATTCCACCCCTTTCTATTTTGTGACCCTGATTTCAGAAACTCTTTCTAAAATTATATTTAAAATATTCTGTATGTCATGATAAACATAATTTAAAAATCAGAGACAGCGATTGGCTAAAAAAGCAAAAAACTCCCACTTACCTCCACCTTCATTCTAGAGTCCTCTTCCAATGTATATATATATTATATATTCATAATTTCCTTGCAGATCTTTAGTATTGCCATTTTATATTCAGAAATCCTTTACTTCACACAAATAACTCTCCTCGAACAGGTTGTTTGCAATAAGATTTTAAATTAGTTGAATTTCCATATCAGTACATATAGATCACTTTCATTTGTTTCTTTTTTTCCTTATTACTTATAATGCTACAATGAAAACCCTTGTACATATATAATACAATATATTAGAGTATATCAGTAGTATTAAATTTGAGTAGTAGAATTTTAGACCAATGTACTGTAGTCTGATACATTAATGATGCATGTAAATCAGGTATCAGATATGGAAATATATTTATTCAATTGTATTTTATAAATAAGAAATGCAGTTCTTATTAATATTAATATAGTCACAATTTTTCTGTTAAGATAAAATAACTGCCAAAATAAAAATCACCTATAGCTATCTGGGAAAGCTTTTAAACTTTCAACCTGGCTAGACATGACTTGCTAAACAGCCAAGTCAAAGAATTTTTTATGTAAAGCATATATGTGTCACCCACATACACAAACACATATATATGTGTACATACATGTATATATGTGTGTATACGTGTGCATACCTTTTTGCATGTGCACGTGTGTGTATGCATAAGCAAAAGTAACACAAAGGGTAGAAACAGATTTGTATTTCAGGCACTTCATTCCACCACATATGTTTCAATTTCTTTTAAGACATTTGATATTTTACAACAATCCTCATTCTCAGATTAAAACAGTGATTATAAAAGCTCAATAAAAGGAAAGGAGGAAATTTTTTAAATATGAAGAAATAAGTGAAACTAAAGTCATAGTATAAAGAAAAAAATATTGAATATAAATGTGCCTGTATTAAATCAATGATCACATTCATTGAATATTTATTTATAAGCAAGTTAGTATGCCAGTATCTCTGAGGGATAGGAATCATTACTAACATATAACACTAAACATTCAACAAGTAAATTCCATGTATTTATTCATTATATACTTACTCCTCTCACCATGCACAAAAAATCGCATACTGTAATAGAACAAACATTATTATTGACACTTTACAGATGAGGAATTTCAGGCTCAGGTAAATAAGGAAACACAACCAAGATCTCACAGTCAACAAGTTATGGCATAAGGATACGAACCAAAATCACAGGGGTATCAAAGCTTGTGTTCTTTAACCTGCAATGTGCCTTATTCTTTTTTCATACACATTCAAACATGCTTTGAACAAGCTTCAGTGATTGTCCATTCTGTGGAAACACTGTGTGAGACAATAAACTAAAAGATTCAATCCTTGCCACTGAGAGAAAAAACACACTAGTGTGGAGTTAGAGAAGTGAATGTATGACATAAGCAGTGTAATAAATGGTAGGCTAGAAGCAGGCCCAGGAAATACAGAAATTGGCAGCTGACTCAGTCTGCAGAATGCCAGAGAAGGCTCCAGAGGGGTTGATACCTGGACTAGTATTAGAAGCTACAAGAATTACCCAGATCAACAAGGGAATGAGAAGTCTAAAACAGTCCCCAACAGACTTCAATTTCCAGCCGTATGTAAAGCAGTCTAGGTGACAGCTCCAAGGCTCTCTCTGAAGGAAAGTATGAATATAGATAAATATATATGCTCACATATTAAATTTATATTCATTTTTATGTCTATAGTTATTGAAATCCATGAGTTTGCACTCAACTTCCAATCAAACCACAGGGTTCTTTCTAGTTTTCTCTCGTTCCATATTTGTAACTTCCTTTTCCAACAGTGAAACCTGTGTCCCAGTGTTGTTAATTTATTTCCTTATTTGATTCTTTCTTCCTATTCATAACTGATCTCCCATTGCCACTATGACCTACTTCTCTGTGTAGACACCTTGCTCATCCAACACTTGCACCAGTATACCCCTATGTGTAAACACCCTCTTTACCCTATTCAGGATTTTATATCTCACACTCATTCACACCACATGTTGATATATTCCTATCTTTCTAGGACTCTGAAACAAGGCAAGTCATCCCTTCTTGGGTTCTCATGCCCCACATTAGACTGCCCCAGCCCTTCTACTTGGATGACTTCCTCATACTGTTTGTGCTCTTAACATCCCTCACCAACTCATATTTCCAGGGACTGGGCTGAATTGTACAGGAAAAGAAAAAGAAAGGTAGGGGAAAAGGGAAAAGGGCAGAGGACAGGTTAGAAGTCCTACAAATACAGCTTGCTTTATTCCAGTGGAAAAATCAAGAGACATGATTCTCAAAAAGAAAGCTCAGTGAATCTGTGGTTTGAAAAGCTTAGCCAATATATAATTTTGTATTTGGAAAAGGAAACAAATATATTGTTTTCATGGTACAAAGTACTCAAAATGAAGCCTGACAAACTCTTCTTAGCGAAGGGTATGGGTCTTGTGGCAAAGAGGAAAGAAGTAAAATTGTTGTGTTTATAAAAATGGAGCAAAGGTTAAAAAATGCTACCATGAATAGGCATATCTGTTTTTAGGAGCTACTTATTTGGTGGCTTTATTCATATGTTATTAATATTTATTATGCTATTCATATTTATTAACATCGTAGGGTAAAAGATATGACACCATTTGACACAAATAATTCAATACCAAGATGTCTCAATGTTCTTAAATTATAACTCTTATACATACATTATGTTTGGCATCATAAAACACCTTTACAGTGAAGGTATTTATGACACATACCTGAAAATGTATTATTGGCTAATAAAAAAATCATTCCCTTGTTATTGTTTTATTTTTAATAAGAATATTCAGTATATTCAGACAAATCAGAATTGAACAGAGTAGAAAGCTATAGTGTCTACATTATTAAATTAGGAATTATAAATAGAGTTACCAAGGAAGTGGTCACTCCACATATTAATTGTTGACTTTTAGTTTGATAAAGCTACTAGAAGCAAAGTACCAGAAATGGGTTGGCTTTTACAATAGGAATTTATTAGGTTAAAAACTTACAGTTCTGCGGCAGCAAAAAATGTCCAAAACAAGTCATTAGCAGAAATGTTTTCTTGTCAAAGTTGGCTGCTGGTGATCCTGGAGTCCCGCCACATGGCAAGGCAAGATAGCATCTGACCTCTGCTTTCTCCTCCAGGTTTGCTTTCTCCTCCAGGCTTACTTTCTCCCTAAGCTCAGTTGTGGGCAATCGAGCATATGGCTCACCTCTTCTTGGGCATGTCTGTTTAATTTTGGGTTGCTCTGCTGATTCTGCCTCCAGCCTCTCTCTCAGCCTCTTAAGGTATCTCTGTCTTTTCGCTGCTGTAGGTGATCCTGAAACCCTTTCTCTCTCTCATGGCAGGCTCAAAATGGCAGCTGTCTTTCTCTGTGTGTCTGTTTACAGTTCTCAACTTATATACAACTCCAGCAAGAGGGCCAAGATGCAACCTGTGTCTTGCCTTGGTGACGTAGTCCAATCAAAGGTCCTAAAGTAATCTAATCAAAAGGTATTTAATCAAAAGGTCCCTTTAAACTGGATCTAATGCAATCAAAATGTCTCACACCCACAGAAATGGAATAGTTCTAAGAACATGCTCTTTTCTGGAATTCACAAAAGCTTCAAATAGGCACGGTGGCCCTGCCCTACTTTGGGGTCATTAGGACAGGGTTATTTCCACATGGAAAAATGATAATGTTCTGCTTCAATTTAGATAGTTACTAAAAGCCTAAAAATCTCTAATATCTTTTAAACTATCAATATCAAGAATTTACACTGAAGAAATCAGAGCATATGCAAACTTTTAGCTATAGTAATAAATGTAGCTATGTTATCCAAAATAAACAAATTAGAAGCCCCCTAATGTATATATTGTACAACAATAAGCATTCGGATGGATATTATTCTATATCTATAAATAGGCGATTATAAAATTTCAACAATTTTGGGTAGACTGATTGATTAGGAAACAATTGTTTTATACATTTTCAGTGAATAAATAGTATATTATAGTATACATGGACATTCTTTTATATTGAAGACAAATTTATATGTATATGCATTTCTGTGCACATGTATACTAATCAAGTTCTGCTTGGGTCTAATTAAAATATGTGTTATGATTGGTTTTATTTTCATTAAAAATTTTTGCCAAACCCATTCTTTTGTCCATTTTTCTCCATTCCTTCAGCAAATATTTATTAACTCTATCTTGTACTGGGCTCAAAGAGCAAAGTTCATTTGTTTCCTTTAAAGAAAAATAATCAACACTTTAAAATTCTGTCTAACTCTGTACATTTGTCCCATCTCATCTTATTTATAATTATTCAAAAGAGGCACCTGAAAAACTGTCTTGGAACATCCCTACTTATATCCTGAGATATTTAAACCTTGACATACACTGAATTTAAACTAGGCAAAAAAAAATTCTTCTGAATCACACCCTTTAAAATAAGAAAAAAGTTAAATATAAAGGGGGAAACTTTATCTCTGAGCACATGTAGGAATTCTCTTTTCAAGAAATTGTGGGGTACATTAGCCTGAGATATAGGTATTCACTGCATGATTTAGAAAATCAACATGGCTCTTTAACTTTTGTATTCAAATAAAATATACAAAAATGTATTCTGCTTTCTAGTATGGAAAATTCTGATTACTAGAAAAGTGTTATTCTACCTAGCTAACTCACTTCAAAACACAATAGATTACACTGAGTACATTTACTTCTAAATTTACTTTGTGTGTTCTGGTAGATTAATTTGAAATATATATGGGAAGCGGACTTGACTCAATGGATAGAGAGTTTGCCTACCACATGGGAGGACCACGGTTCAAACTCAAGGCCTCCTTGACCCATGTGGAGCCGGCCCACGTGCAGTTCTGATGCGCACAAGGAGTGCGGTGCCACACAGGAGTGTCCCCTGCTTAGGGGAGCCCCACGCACAAGGAATGCACCCCATAAGGAGAGCCACCCACCGTGAAAAAAAGTCCAACCTGCCCAGGAATGGTGCCACACACACACAGAGATGATGCAGTAAGATGACACAACACATTCCCGGTGCTGCTGACAAGAGTAGAAGTGGACACAGAAGAACACACAGTGAATGGACACAGTGAACAGACAACCAGATGAGGGGATGGGGAGAGAAATTTAAAAAAACAAATCTTTAAAAAAAATTTGAAATATATAACAATTACTAAGTAGGAGGGTGATTATAAACTACAGGCTAATAGTTTTGGGTTTTAATATTCCTTATAAGCACAGAGAAAGTTCAAGAATAGTAGCTACGTTCTGTCAATTTAATTTCTACAAACTGGTTTAGGTATTTTTCTGGGTCATAAGCTATAACACATTAACTAGATGAGTTCAGGATGCTACATCAACTTACAAACCAACAGGTTTGACTTCATGAAAAGTAGCCAGAGCTTCCTTAGATCAGGAATACTAAACTGCATTACAACAGGAAAACATTGCTATTGTTTATATTCTTATTTTGCTGTAAGTTTGGAAATCAGTCTATGAACATAGGACTGAGATTTAAAGATTGTCCCTAATATAAATAATATATTTCCCTGAACTTTTATTAAAATAAACATTCTCTCTCTAGTGCTACTTTTAGATTATGACAAACTCAGTTTTCAAACAATTCCCTGTTTCATGAACCATGTTGAGGAATGAATGATGTACCCCACAAAAGACATATTTAAGTCTTAATCCACGTTCCTGTGGGTTTGAACCCATTTGTAAATAGGACCTTTTGAAGATGTTATTATTAGTTAGGGTGTAGCCAAACTGAATCAGAGTTGGTCTTTCTTAATTGGTGTGAGTAGGGTTCTCAAAAAGAGAGACATTCAGGGCACTCAGTCAGAGAAAGCCACGGGAAGAAGCCAGAAGTCGGGGGAAATCAGGAGAGCAGACATAAGGAGAAAGAGAGTGCCAAGGATGGAAGACAGAGGTATAAGCCAAGAACCCCAAGGACACTGCAGACTTTATGGAGGAAGCATGGCATTGCTAACTCCTTGAGTTTGGCTGTCTAGCCTCCTAAATTGTGAACCAATAAATTCCTGATGTTAAGCCAGCCAGTGCGTGGTACTTGTCATAGTAGATCTGGCAAACTAAGACAAACCCTAAACATATTCTCTGGTAGGATGTTGTGCATCTCTCTAACACAAAACAATGATGTTTATTTGTGAAGTGTTATCCTCACTCCAACAGTAATCTTAGAATGAGATCCTTTTGTACTATGCTTTTAAAAAAAAGTAATCAAATCTATACCACAGTTCAAGTTCAACAAGTTTTCACAACCCATCTTCAGAGGATGCAAAAGCTTTTTTCAATTTACCTTCTCTATTACCTATGGCTATTTGACTTAAGGAGATTCAGATTCAGATGCACTTGACAATGCAATGACAGTTTCACCTTGCAGCCTGTTACAGTACTATCAGTTCTATAATGTTCAAAAAAGAGGCTTTGCGTAAAGTCTATTTGCCCTTCAGGTTGGGGAAACATAGAAAATCATGTTCTACATTTGTAATTTGGAGGGGTCTTTTTTTTATTATACTGTAGTTGAAAACGTGGCTATGTGTATTTAGTAAAATGTGATTGAATATGTATGAGAACTAGTCAAATGTAACAGATGTGTTTTGTACACTGCCATACACGATATACCAAAGAGAAGTAACAAACATGGTTTGCTAACTACAGGCAGAAATGGAGTTTTTACATGTAAAATAATGAAATTTATTCCGCTCATGTTCCAAATTTACAGACACAAACACCAAAGCAGAAAGAACTATTTTAGAAAATTTGTTACAATGGCAAGCAAACCTTGTAAAAGAGGAATTGACAGTATCTTGGTGATTAATGAAATCAATTATGTTTTATAAAAGAAGGTAACATTTATTGATCACTGACATTGAATAGCCCTTGTTCTAAGGGTCTTGTAATATTGACAAGAGCCCTAAATGGTTATTTCACTGATGAAAAAAGTGAAACACAGCATATTTATGCTACTCGCTCAAGGCCATATAATGAACAGTGCCTGAATATGAACCCAATGTCTGCTATGTATCCTTTAGGAAGTCACTTTAGGAAGGACGCATATATAGGCAAATCAGAACTCATAAACATTGGGGAACTCTTCTTATACAGTTTTATGGTAGTGATGGCTAGCTAGCTACCAAAATATGTGCTCCCCCTTCTACCACACAGAGTCATCACTGGTAGTGCTACACAGTCCTCCTTGCACCTAGAAGGAGCCATATGACTAGTTTTTCCTAAGGAACTACAAGTAAAGTGATATGCGCTATTTACAGACCAAAGCATTTATGGAGATTGTGCTATCTCCACACTCCCTTTCCTCTCCTACTACTTGGATGCATAGGGCTCCCAACTGTAGGGAATGAGATAGCTACAAGACAGAGGGTGCCTGATTCCCTGAATATCTATGTGCAACAAAGCTTCCCCGCAGACATGTATATCAGGCTGAAGGGTGAGCAAAACTTTATTGTATTAATCCATAGAGTTTTAGGGATTATTTGTTAAGAAATCATCATTACTCTAATTAATATAGCTCCCTATATTACTCAATGTAATGATTCTGAGCAGGGGAAAAGGTGGGATGTAAGAAAAAAGAGGGGAAGAGAAGAGCATAGGAATGACTATGTGACAGAGCTAATAGCAACTAGTAGTTAAAATATGTGCATTCTAATGCCACTTCTATCACTGTCATTTTAGGCAACTTCACTGTTACTTGAGGCAACTACTCTTTGTTCTCTAATCTGCTAAACACGAAGTTCTACAGGATTATTTTATAAATATTTTTCGCTATGGCATTCCATATTTCCAGTAATACATGAAGGGACATACTCTAAGTTACCAGGTGAGTTTGTATAATAACCATGAAGAAATGTGCAATGGTATAAGAGGCTCAGCACTGGGATACCAACAGGGATTCCAGGATTTGCCCTACCTCTAAATGGCTATAGGTACTTTGAAAAGTTATTTGAATTCTCTGGACTTCAGCTACAATTAGGGTTCCTTCAAGCTCTATCATTCAGAAATTCTATGACCAGGCCAGTTTGAGTATGCGTGTTTTTCCTTTGTATGGAAATGAAAAGCAGTATCACCAATGTGCCTCTCCTTAAGTAAAGCTTTCTTTATAAAGGACTGTCAAACAAAAAGTTAAGCAAAAATCTGTTGACCTATTGTGTTACTCAGGGCTCTCTAAGGAAAGAGAACTGTCAGGAAATATCTGTAAATATTATGAGATGTTTAAAGAACTGTCTCATTCGACTGTGGGAATGCACAAGCCCAAATTCCGCAGAGCAGGCTACAAGCTGGCAGGTCCAGTAAGGATCAACAATGAAGGGCCCCCTGGAATTCTCTAGGAGAAGCTGACTGGTTAAAGCAGAGGTGGAAATTCTCTCTTCTGATTGCTGAAATCATCACTTCTCCATTTAAAGCCTTTAACTGATTGAATGAGACATCTCTCATTGTTGAAAGTAATCTCCTTAATTGTACATGGAATCAGCCATAGATGCAATCAATTTACTGATGATTTAAGTCCATGAAAAGTCCTCACAGTAACAATCAGGCCAGTGCTTACTTAACCAATTGACTAGACATCATCACCTGGCCAAGGTGACACATGAAATTAACCAATACACCTATAAATAAAAAGTTATTTATAGGTGTACTGCATTTTTACCAGCCTTTCTCACTTTTCTTTGTAGTATAAAGAAACTCTTCCAGAATAGCAAGGCAGGGGCAACAGAAGTGCAAATTTATAGTTAGATCCTAGTTCATAGCCTAAGGTCACATTCCTCATTGATGATGTAAACCCAGTGCAATAATAACGTCCTGAAGACTGCTGGAGACTGAAGTGCTTTGTGATGCAGTTCCTTCTGTGGGGCAGAGCAGGAGAGTTCCATTTGCCATTATTCGTTATGGATGGAGATGGAAATGTTCTCAAATTAAGCTTTGAAAAGCATGAAGTAATTCAGTCCCTGCCTTTATAATAGCTCAGGTCCTTTTAGGCCTGAGTGGAATCCATCTTTAAAAGTCACTGGGAAAGGGAAAAAATGGGAAAAACAGGTTAGTTTAATCTTTAGCCTATATCATTATATGAAATCTTTTGTTTTAATATGTGTTTTAATAGGTGTAAATTTTCCACCTATCACCAGACACCCACCTTAGGTAATATTTTTCCATTAAAGTAATTTGAAATTTAAATACAAAATTCCAATTTTATCTCTAGGTACTTAGAAAAGAACTTTGTTTAAATAAAATGTCAAATCATTGTCAAAAGCATAAACACAAGGAAATGTTTAACTTCTCAGGGGTGAAAGTGGTAGCAAAATAAGTTTCTGAGAGATAAAGACTTTCAGATGCTTTGCTTGTTTTTAAGGGTGTATATTTTATAAATGAGAATCCATATTAGGACAACTGAACTAGTAATGTACACATCTTGAGAAAAGACAGCTAAATTTGATAAGGAATTTCTAAATAGCGCAGCAACCTTTACAGTTTGATTATCTACAATGGTTATTGTGCTTGCCTCCAAGTTTTGTCTTCAGAAAAGACTTCCTTAATAACTATTAACCATGTGTGGATGAATTTGAGTGGCATGAAAAAAATCTAGGTTGAAATTCTGTAATTACAGAACTTTTTTTTAAAAAACAGGAATATTTAACATTTACATCAGTGCTATCTTTTCTTCACCTTTTTTGTGATATTCATAGCGTTATTGCTGTTTATTTTAATAGATTTTTCCTCTTACTTTCTCCTAAAGACATCCACATGATTTGATATTTTCCATGTGATATATTACATGTTTGTATGTGCTTGTGTATATGTTTTATTATATGAGTAGCCATATAATTAGAATAAGAGCTATCACATAGCTTTCTGCTTTATATTTATTTATATTTTGCGAAATCTGACTATGATCAATCTAGAGTTGGTGATGACCAAATGAGAACATCTTGATGATCACATTCGATAGTCTGATATAGGGTTCAGTGACATAGGGCTTGATAGACAACCCTGAGTTCAGATTCAGCACAATACATGAATGTTGGCATATCCTTTCATGGCTTGGCTTACTTAAACGTAAATCAGGGGTATCTTGAAGTCTTGACCTTTAAAAAGATGCACTTAGTGCTTCCAACAATAGAGTATTATCTGTATTTCTATTTCTTCTCCTTTTGCATTTAATCTGCATTTTAATCATATTCTTTATTGAGTTATTCCTTACTCATTTTTTTCTCTCTTCCTATCATGGGCATCCACTGTCCAAAATGGGCTCATCATTCTTTCTCTAATGGCTCAGTGGGATCCATGTTAGTTTTCTCTCTTTTTATGCCACAGTCATAACATTGCAGTATTAGAAAATATTTGAGGTCAGTACTCTTGGACTCCCCCATCATTTCTTTACCTGACCCTGACATATATATACATGCACATATGTATGTGCAGTTTGTGACTCTGACTTCTCCTCTGCTCTGGCCCGTTTTTTTCCCTGATGATGTCTCTGTCCTGCATTTTGTGCTACATTCTTCTCTGTAGTTGAATCCTGCCCTCTTGACCTGAACCAAATGATTTTACCACGGGTTTAAGTGATCACTCTGACTGGATCAAAGAAGCAAAGAACACTCCTTTCATTCTCTTTCAAGAGCATCTCAACAGTTTTTTGTCGAATAGCACAGTCTGTCAGTAAAGAGTTAAACTCATTAATTATAAAATTTGCAGTGTTCTTTAGAGCTTATAAAACCCAAAATACCTACTATCTCTTCAATGTCCTTTACTAACACCATGATGCAAATAAGGCAAGCATTATTATTATCCAGATATTACACACACAAAAAAGATAAAACTCAGAGAGGTTGAATGACTTTTGCAAAGTTACAAGGGAAGCAAGGTACAGAACTGAGGTATAATCCCACTATTTTTGGCAAAAATCTATTTTTCCTCCCACTAATTATGACTGACGTGAGCTATTTGTAGAGTGTGAATTGAAATAAAGGAAGAAAGAGTGCCAAGAAACGTTTTGTTTTCCTTTGGCTGAGGACCAGTGGTCAGAAGTAACATTGATAAGAATAAATTTGTGAATAGAGATTTGCCTGGAGAGAAAAAAATATTGGACTCTGAAAGTCTGCCACCCATAAGTATCTTTTATTGAAATATTTCTAGGCTGACTTGTTGACATAGCCCAAGAAACCAGTCACTAAAAGAGAGAATTACTTAGGTGCACAGTCCTAACATATAGTATCTAGACACATCAGAACATTAAGGAAATATTATTAGTTGTTAATATAAAAGAATGTATTACTTAAAAAATAAAGTCAAATAGAGAAAAATATAAAAGTAAAAGTACTGACTTTTAAATTATTAAGATTAGAAGCAAACAAATATATTTTGGAGGTTATTGACGATTTGCTAATGACATTTCAGCTAACATATTTAAGCCTTGTTGACTTGCAATTTCCTAATAAACAAAATTGAAATAATGGTGAAGAAACAATCCTACAAACCTACTGTGGGAAATTTTAAGTGCGTTCTTTATTTCTATATGATTTCTTTATAATTCAAAGCACTTCGTGGTCATTTCTATTGATCTTTCCCCTACAAATATCCTTGGACAACAAAGTGATTTTTACTGTTAGGCACATATAAGATATTTTGTATATACAGTTATAGACTTACGAACCTTTACTAGTATCTCTCCAATGAAAAGCACACATTCCTATTAAACCCCTTTCATGGAAGGACCTCGACAGAATCTGGAATGGCTTTCCTGTTTGTGCATGTGTTGCATACATGGGTTACATTCTATATACTTCTATCAGGAATCTTATTTTTAAATGGATCTTTTAATCTTACCATCTAATTCCTTTCACTAGATATATTTATTATATTTAATTAAATAAATTCAATTAAATAAATTGAAATGACTATAATTACTATAAGATAGAAAGTAACTTTGGAATTGATAATGTACTACTTAGAAAACCAAAATGTTCTCTGTCCCATCATCATGGGCAATTAACATGTACCAGGTATGGACAATCCACTTGAAATACAAAGATGAATAAAATATCATCAGTGTCCACTCTGAGCTCTAATTCATTGAGAGCCTTGTCCAGAGAAGCCATTACAATCACTTCTGCTATTCAGTTATAGACCCTCTTCGTACACCAAAGGGGTCTTCATGGTTTTCCTTCACTTTCTTCTCTTCGTTGTCTGTGTGTGTGTTCCCTCCAGGCTCTGGGAGAGGAGCCTGCCCTTTTTTTTTTTTTTTTTTCATTTTTGGCAGCTGCTACCAAAAATTCTTATCCCTAGGGTTCTTTAACACACAAGCTACACACCCCTTGCTTAATGCCACTCATGATGTGCAAAAGGGCCCCTTTCTATTTAAGAGTTTTACAATTAATCAATTATTAAGAAGCAGAGAGATTTTCTGAAATAAGTGCAAATGATTTGATTTCAGAATCTGTATCTCCTAAGTCTCAATATTAATTGTGCTACAGAATCACTTAGTGAGTACCTTAAAAATGCATCTATGTGGAGCCTATCCAGGACCTATTGAATCAGAATCAGTGTAGTTAGAACCTAGGTATGCCCATATTTTAAACAAGACTTCTGGGTGATAAAAAAAAAACCCCTCCTGAAGTTATACCTGATCAGAGGTGGTAAAAAAATTCTAAGGTTTCTAAACTAGATTATGTATCCATGGCTCACTCATGACAGGAATATAATATCCCAGCTTACATTTATATTAATCTTCATTTAAATAAATAGACGATTAAATAAAACTATATTCTATTAAAGCTAAGATAGAAGTTTACACTATTATAAGAAACACAAATGAAATACAAAATATAATAATAATAAATTGATAGTTGGCATGCCTTTCCCAGGTATAAACTCTTTGAACTGCACATCTGAAGTAAATACGAGAATGATCTTTCCAGATATGCCAAGAAATCACATAAAATTACTCAAAATTTTCAAGGAGATTATTTGAAATACAGATTCACATCAATAATAATTATTGGTATACTTTAAATGAAAGAGTTTAAAAGCATAGCAAAATAGTTTATTTAATATTTATTTGAAATTTTGTTACTGTTTTGTGTGACTAATATATTAGTATAGTAGTGCATATAATTTATAAATAAATATAAATACATTATAATACATTAAAATATTTTTTAAAGTCAAACATATGTATAATCAGAAAAGTCTGGAGGCCATAGCTCTTATGGTTTTCTGCTTAGTTATTTTGTTCATTTAGAGGATATATTCCTTCCCAAAGTCCCTACTTCTTTTGTAGGACAGTCAATCAAAGAAAAATAATTGAATGTTCTTTTATCTCAAATGAACAATTTCTGTTTCTTGAAATTTCTACCTGAGTATCACTATTCAAGTACTCACCTATGCCTGGGAATGACTTACTCTTTAACAGACAAATAATTATCTAAATAATTAGTATTACTAAAATACACAGTACTCCAAATGTTATAATTGGGCTGAAAATTGTGAGATCACAGAGGAGTCATACTAATGATAAGATTAACAATAATTTAATGAAAACTCTATGGCAACATTGTAGTAGAGTACACCATCAAAGGTAGTTATTTTTACCTTCATGTATTATTGGTGGTATAACTATATCAAGGATATTAATTGCTTGACAGAGTCATAAAAGACTTGACAAATGACAACAACATTTGTACTGGTCCTTGGAAAATTAAATGGTGTTTGCTAGGTGCTTCTTGGTCAATGACATTCGTGGGCAAAGACACACCATAATAAAATAGTCCTCACACATTGGTTCCCAGGACTGAAAACATTCTCTGTCTCTTATCCTCTTTTCTACTGGCTAAGTCTTATACTTTAGTATATCAATTTTTCTTCATTTATCACTCTTCCTTTCCAGTAAATGAAGTGCCCCAGAATACCAATATCATAATTGCACATTTAATTATATTTGTTCATAATCTCCTAACTCTATTTTCATCACTTTATAGTAGATGAGATAACAAAGACCATATATCTATCACTCATCTTTATCTTTCCAGGGCCCAGGAGTATATAAGCATATAGCAGTTGTCAAATTAGTATTTGATGACTGAATGATTGTCATATTCTGGCTTGGCAAAATTATAGGCAACTATTACCTAATGATACTCTAGGCAGAACTCAAATAAATCCTAGTATGGCCTATCTAGAGAATTGTATAACTTTTTGTAATACATCAATTTATAAATTATATAAACCCATTATATTTTTGAGGTTAAATAACATACGGCCCTATTCAGCATTAGTAATAATAAAATAGTTGACATTTATATAAAATGTCTGATACAAGATAACACACTAAGTCCTTTATGTAGATTAACTCATTAAATGCCCACAAGGATCCAAGAGCAGATCCAAGTTTGATCTGCTTATATATTTGGGGGGAGGGAAGAGTTTTTAAGAAAAAGAATTCATATTATGAATATCAAATTAGATACAAAAATAAATATTCCTTTAGTATGAGAAAAGAAATTCCAATAAATTATAAGTATAGAAAAATTAACCAATATTAAAGACAAGACATTACCACCCAGAAAAATAACACATATTTATAATTACACTACCTTATTAATTTTCCTACAATTTTTTTGCCTGTTTCCACTTTATTGGTATTGGCACTGACCATGAGAAAGCAATAGTGAGTAAAACTACCCTTGCCTTTGCTCAAATGAAGACAGTGACACCAACTCTACCAGCAGTCTTTGTATTTTTTACTGTCATAAGCTTGTGGGAAAGAAAAGCAAATTTAATTTAAATAGATCCTTGATAAGGCAGTAAAATTATTTTTATTAAATTTTAACCATTAAATGCATGCCTTTTTAATATTTCAAGTGATAAAATGGGAATTAGGTATAAAGCACTTCTGCAGTATACCAAAGTACAATGGTAATCTCATGAAATACATTTGTTTGAGTTAGAGGCTGAACTAGTCCCTTTTTCTATTGGAACATCATTTTTACCAGAAAGAACACTGACAGACAACTATGGTTATTCCGGTTTGGGCATTTGACTGATACTTTCTCACAAATGTATATGGTAATCCTACCACTTCAATGAAAATAAGTATTTGTTGCCAATGATAAAATTTGAGTTTTCAAGCAAATTTAGAACTTTGGAAAACTTGTATCTGCCACTGTGACAACATCTTAATATGTAAAGACTTCTCTAATGAGATCTGTGGTGATGTTAATGGATGTAATTATTTGCTATTATAAAATGATATGTACTTACATTCAGAAGATTTGGCTAATTCAGTGAACCGGTATTTTCCAGATGAAAATGTAGTTCTATCATACATTTTTTAAAAATCACTCAATTTGAAGGTAATTTTTATGTAATTACTATTTGCCAAGTTTGGGTGTTGTGTCAAAGAATAATGTCTATAATTATCTGAAAATGCTATTGAAGATATTTGTAAAAATATAAAAATATCCTTGTCTTTTCATTATATTTTGGTCTTGTTTTGGAAAATACAGTTTTTTCATAAAAACATTTGCATGCCATTTACATTAACATGTATTGGATTTATTAATTTTATTTTCAAATGAATCAATAAATAAATGTTTTAAAAATTATGTTCAGTTTAATTTCATCTATAGTAGACATAAGCCATAGGAACAAAATCTCTTTGGGGTCCTTCATAATTTTTAAGTGTAAAAGAGGCCTTGAGATCAAAACTTTGGGCACCACTGTTAGAGAGAAGGAGGCAAGGGAGGGAAATCTTAGCAGCTCTCTCTCTTTTGCTTTGATACTACTTTTTTATTTATGGGAGGCAATATATTTAAGCACAAATGACTTGGAATCAGTTTTAACTAAATTGGCCCTACTCCAGACTATTTTAGATTAGTAAGTAGCTCTGTGATATTAGAAAACAATCTCTTGATGTTTCTAATACTTTATATCCTCATCTTGAAAATAAAGTAACAATAACATCTATTTCTTAGAGATCTTAGATTTAAAATGACACTAATGAAGTTTATGCTTCTAGGCCTGTGACTTGCACAGGCACCTTTCAAGGTCCTGGCTTAAGAATGTAGGGCGATTCAGAACACTGAAGATTAGTTGTTATTCAAGAAAAACTGGGGAAACGGACTTTGGCCCAGTGGTTAGGGCCTCCGTCTACCACATGGGAGGCCCGCGGTTCAAGCCCCGGGCCTCCTTGACCCGTGTGTGAGCTGGCCCATGCGCAGTGCTGATGCGCAAGGAGTGCCCTGCCATGCAGGGGTGTCCCCCGCGTAGGGGAGCCCCACGCGCAAGGAGTGCACCCATAAGAAGAGCGGCTCAATCCAGCATCCAGGTGGAATCTGACCCTCCTCTTGACATAGAGGTGCAATGGACACAACCAATCCAATGTCCACATAGAAGAGGTGGCATTGGAATGGGAAAAGTGGACATAGTGGACGAAGGGTATGGGGAAAGGCAGGAAGAGATGAGAGGTGGAGGCGTCTTTGGGACATGGAGCTGCCCTGGATGGTACTTCAGAGGCAATCACCGGACATTGTAAATCCTCACAGGGCCCACTGGATGGAATGGAGGAGAGTATGGGCTATGATGTGAACCAATGTATATGAGGTGCAGAGGTGCCCAAAGATGTACTTACAAAATCCAATGGATGTGTCATGATGATGGGAACGAGTGTTGTTGGGGGGGGGAGAGGGGGGGGTGGGGGGATGGGGTTGAATGGGACCTCACATATATATTTTTAATGTAATATTATTACAAAGTCAATAAAAAAAAAAATTAAAAAAAAAAAAAAAAAAAGAAGAGCGGCTCAGCACGAAGGAGGGAGCAGCCTGCCGAGGAATGGCGCCGCCCACACTTCCCGTGCCGCTGACGAAAGCGGACAAAGAAACAAGACGCAGCAAAAAGACACAGAGAACAGACAACCGGGGGAGGGGAGGGGAGGGGAATTAAATAAATAAAAAATAAATCTAAAAAAAAAAAAAAAAAAGAAAAACTGAAAGGCGCTGATATTTCATAGCTTTTATATAAAAACACTTGGTAGAGTTTCCTGCAAATTCAAACACAATCCTAAATATTTATATAACATTAGCAATAACAAATTATAAAGCAGAGAGGAATTTTCCTAAATCATCAATGATAAAATATTTTAACTAACCTTGGTGGGGAAAAGACTGAATTTTTCCAATTTGTTTTCAGTAAGAATTATCATCATATAACGAGGCCAAAAAAGAATCACTAGAAGATGCATATATATGCATGTCTGACCTGTCCTCAGAATTCTTGATTTTGTGTTTACAAGTTGAAGTAAACATTTAAATTATCATTGTAAAAGACAGAAGCTAATTTTCTTTTCAAAAATAGAGAAAAGGTCATCTTGATCCCTCCAGATTAAAATTAAATAACATCTTCATGCGTCTTTTGTTTCTCCCCTATCTCAACAAATGATTCTAGGATATCAATCAGTACAATTAATAAAACAGCACAGACATTCTATTATAAAATGTATACAATTAAAATGAGTATTCTAATGATGACCAATGTTGGGATGTGGAAAAGGTCCTAGGTGCTGTCAACCCACAACTCTGAGTTGTGATTTTATTCTAAAGAATGGATCATGTTTTTAGGGAAAAAAGTGTCAACTAACCAAAACAATATGTGTATTGTTATACTCTTCACATTTGATGTTTGACAAAATGAAATGGTACCTACCCAAACCACAATATCAGGTTATGTATCCAAGTGAATTTTGTTTATTTGACTCAATATACAGGACTGTGCACATTTATGGGTTTAAATTACCATAGCCACAGATGGTAGCCACTGAATATATGACCTCTTTACATAGATGCACATGTTTTCAATGATGCTAAACTTAATAATTTATGTATTTTTTGTATAGCCCATAAGACTGAAAGGCAGCCAAAGAGAGCCACATCTAGAAATGTTGCTGATGTAAACTAAACTAAGTTTAGTGTAACATAGTACAAACAAAATGAAAATTAAAAGGAAACTTGTATCAAATTCAGTTTTAGTACTAATCAATTATGGGTGGGTCACAAAGGCAAAAGTCATCATGCACTTGCAGTAAGTGATTAAAGGAGAGTAGCTTCTGTTTAATGTCCCAGGATATTGTCCCCTCTTGTCTTCTTGAAGGATCAGACCTGTGAAGAAATACAGACTGTGGCAGATGCAGGATAATCATCAACATTCTGCATAAATAGAAAATAGTTCCCTGGAGATTCAGAATGGAAGGGGACAATTGTTTAAAAAACAATCTAACAAATGTTCTGTAACAACAATAATAATAGTCCTTATTTATAACTGATTGGAAGGCAGTTTTCTCTTGCAATTAATATTTAGAGCCCACATAATAATTCATATAAATTAAAGGAAAAACAATATATTGGATTTTAGAACACTATACCTTCAAAGGAATTTCAACTGTTAAAACTTACTTTCTCTTTAGATGCTTTCAACATTTGTAGAAATTATTCAAAAGTCTGTGTTCTAAGACTCTTCACATGCTACTAGAGAGACATGTTGCAAATAAAAGCAATTTTTAATTATTTATATGTGTGTTTGCAAATTAAGCACACTGCCCTTAAAAATTGACTGCTTCCTAATAAAATAGGCTAGGAGAAAGCAATGACCATGTGTGGTATGGCCAATATATAACACTTTTAATTTGTGAAAATCAGTCCTGTATAATGCTTAGGCACTTGGGAGAACTAATATTTTAGTAGTTCTAGAGGTAAAATACCTAAATGCATTCTAACTTATATTTTGTGATCAATTGATAATTTATAACTTCTATAATAAATATACAAGAATAAGAAAAGGTTCTTTGAATATTTGACAAAATGAGTTTTCTTAGGTACAATATTTCAGCCATGTCCATAATTCTATCAAATGTACTTTACAGGTACTACATGAGCTTTCATTTAACATATATCTGCCTAAACTGCAATCACTTGGTATAAAGTTGTTATAACTTGGGTGGAAATTAAAAATATATAAAAACTAATAAGTAGTGCATGTTTTGAAATAACAATATATATAAAGAGATCACACAACTCAATGATAAAAGAAGAGTCACCCAAGTGAAAAGGGGGTAAAAGACTTGAATAGTTATTTTTCTAAGGAGGAAATATAAATGGCCAAAAGGTACATGAAATGGTGTTAAACATCACTAGCTATTAGGGAAATGAAGAATAAAACTACAATGAGGTATCATTTTAGTACTTACAGAAGGGCCATTATTAAAAAAAAAAACACGGAAAACTACAAGTGCTGGAGACGATGCAGAGAAACAGAAACACTCCTTCACTGTTGGAAGGAATGTAAATTGGTGCAGCTTCTGTGGAGGACAGTTTGGGTAGCTAAATATAGAACTGTCTTATGATCAGGCAATCCTGCTCCTAGGAATATATTCAGAAGAACTGAAAGCAAGACCGTGAACAGATATTTTCCCACTGATATTCATAGTGGCATTATTCACAATTGCTAAAAGTTGGAAACAACCTATGTACCTGTCAACCAATGAATAGATAAAATGTGCTATATATATATACAATGGAATACTATTCAGCTGTAGGAAGAAAAGGATGAACTTGGGTTGCATATGGCAACATGGGAGAATCTAGAAGATGTTATGTTGATGGAAATAAGCCAGACACAAAAGGACAAAAACTATGGTGTCACTGATTTGAACTAAATAGGATGACTAAACTTATGGAGTTAAACTATAGAGTGTAGGTTACCAGGAGACAGAATGTGGGTTGAGAAGTGGGCACAGGATACTGAATGTATGTAGAATGTTTAGCAACCTTGATTGTAAATATGTGGAAATGTATCAAGTTGATGGTAACACATTATAATGGGTATAATTAACACAGCTGATTTAGAAGTGTGATTGTGGCTGAATGGGGTAGTCCAGGGAGGTTGATGTTAATTGTAAGACAGCTAGAGGATAATCTAGGGAATTCAAGTATATTCTATTACAAGGTGTTAAGAATGTGATGATACATGGGAAAATACAACTAATGCAACTTACAGACTATTATTAATAGCAATATTGTAGTATTTTTGTAGCAAAGGCAAAGAAGGTACTATATTGATGCTAAAGGTAAAAAAAGAATATGGAGTTTAATTTTATGAGATGTAAATATGATCAAGCATTTTTTTTTCATTTTCTTCATTAACAAGGAGATCTTTATGCTCTTTTATTTATCTTTCTGAACACTGGAGAAACAATTGAGGCTGCTTTTAGAATTTGATAAGATAAATGTGCCTGGACAGGATTTTTTGAAATAATGTTTCCATAATTTGTTAAGCCTTCTTTTGTCTATGATTTTTTTTTGAAGTTGAAATAAACTTTACTAATTTTGAAAATATAGCAATATAAATTTAAAAATTTATAAATGTAAAACTGGAATTGAGGTATCACCAGAGCTGAAATTTTAAATTAAAAAGTTGTCTTTAGTGGATTACTGGACACAGGCACATTTATTCAATGTGTATAAAATTTTTATATTGAAGAAGTAATATTTTTCTCACATGTTTACCTACACACACACATTCACACTCATAATTTGCAAACAGACTTTTCTTTTTACCTAAGATCATATCAAAGCTGAAATGTTAGACCACACAGGTACCATATTTCTTAGAAGAAGAATAAATTAGCCCTGGACTCTCCGGGAAAAATACTAGTTTAAGAGGTACAGACTGTAGTTTTGGGGGTAAGAATTTTCCAGCAAACGTAATGTTTACTCTTTTGAACTGCCTTTACATTCAGAATCCAAGTATCAGGTGAAAAGAAATTTTCAGGGTTCTTATTTTTACCTAAAGGACTACCTGAATTCTCTCTAAAAAAAATAAATAAATAAAAAAGGGAAGTGAGAAGGAAAATTGGGAATTCAGTCTGGATAGACCCTGATAGAAATCAATGAGTAATAAAAGAGAATTAGAATTTTTTTCTTAGAATCAGTTATCTTCTTTATATTTTCACCCTTTTTGGGTGGGGGGGGATGCACTTTCATTTTAGGCTCAACTGTATTTTCTTTTTCAGAAACTCCTTAAATTTGCTTTAAAGCCTATTCGTCTTCTTTGGTTAAATATTATTTATGACTTTTCTGTGTGAGACACTGAGTTGGGACTATAAGGGATCATGGAAGTTTCAACTCTAATCTCACAGCAACATGTAACTTGCTTCCCCAACACTTACCTCAATTTCAGTTTTACATTTATTTGGAAGCTAATGTGGTAATATCTGTCTCCCTAACTAAACTATAAGTTCCATGAGTTGAGATTATGTTTAGTTACTATTTTATCCCCAACTGCTGGGGAAGTCACAAACACAGACAAGCTAAGGGGCCATCTCCCGACCCTCACCTAAACCCCTCCTTTTCTTGATGTGCAGATGTTTCCATTAGTTTCCATCTCACATCCTGGGGAAGACCTTAGGTCTGAAGGAACCTCCTGACTGTACCTTGAACTTCAAACCAGGAGCAAGCAGTCTTAGCTGTTTATCAGGGCAAAAACTTCTGCCTAAAGATTGCTTGATACTTGCTTTTTGCTCAGTGGCAGAGCCCCCTTCTCCTGAGATAAACTGTACCGCAAGCCTAACAGGCAACCCTTGTCTCTATGTGATGTGGGCATGTGGAGCTGTCATTCGCCGACCCTGACCTCCAATGCTGACCTGAGCAGTTGGCCTCCCCGGGGCACCAGCCACGATGGGACCTCTTGCCCTGCTCTTTCGGATGCTTCATGCTGTGTAAGTAATGTGGTCATTTGCGGAGACCCTGTTTTGCCTGGGCCGCTGTTCGGAGCACACACCGTATGGCAACTTGCCGCACACCAACACCTACAGCATTGTCTGACTCATTAACTGAGCAGGCATTTGATGTAAGAGTGAATGAATGATTGCAGAGGTGACCATAATAAAATCCTTTGGCCAAATCCCACTGACAACCATGGTAAACAATAAGTCCAATAGCCATGTAGCTAATAGTCATGTCTTACAGTACTTGCAGACAAAATAAACTAGATGGAATAATGCTTGAGAAAGGCTAGAAAAATAGATGAAACAGTTTCCTTTTCTATATATGGCATCTTTCCAAACATTTAAACTTAGTGAATATCAATTTTAATATCTGTTACGGATGCGCGAATCGTGCTTTTTAATTGGCTACTAATATAAAACAAAGTATACTCTATGATATGATTTTATTCAAGCCTATGCTTTGCACCTAATTATCTAGAATCCTTGATCATTGTATCTTTTCTATGTGAAACATCATAATGCATCCATAGTGCATAATGATAAAATGAACATATGGATGATTTCAGATTAACTTTGAAATGTTAAATAATGATTATTTGAAGAATTCACTAAAAGCATAAACAAAATAAAACAAGGAGGGAGCATATCTTGCATAGATATGGTAGTTTAAAATTAATTTTTCATTTTAAAAATCATCTGTGTTATGATTACATAATGACTAACAAACCTTTTGATAAGAGAGAAACAAGAATAATCTTCAATAGATCATCTTCCCAGTGAAGAGATGCATGTTTTATGATTAAGAAAATGATTTGTGATGATATTTATTTAATTAGTAATTGTTGAGGGAGGTAGTGGTGTTTAATAGAATTAGCACAAAAATGGGTTCTAGTTCAGAATCTCACATTAGTTAATGGAGTGTCTGTGGACAAACCATTCTGACCCTCAGTTTATTCATCTGTAAATTAAGAGGTTCAACCAATAAATTCCAAACCTAAAGTTCTACAATTCTTTATGCTAGTCCCAGTACTGGTCTTTTTTCAAATTTTTGAATGGTGAATTATTATATATTATAAAGAATGCATAAGATTTCATAATAAGCAAAACAAAGAATAAGAATTGCAGCAGAATATTTTTTAAAACAAAGCATACTTTGATTTATTTGATGAAGGAGAATTAAATGATTAAGTGTGTAGCTACTGCATGTAAAATGCTTAGTGCCTAAGAGCTCAAAAACTCCTTGACTGTTTATTATTGAATAACTTCATATATGGAATTCTACAAACTTGAGTTTTGGAGTTTGTATGGGTTGATAGTTTGATACAGTTGGGGAAAAAAGAAATGAGACATTAGAAAATGTCAAAGCAAAGGTGGGATGAAAGGGATAAGATAGGGTCAGGGAGGTGATCAATACAGAATAATAATGTTTTTTACTCTTAAAGGCAAACAGCATCTGTTTGGCAGTGCTTCACTGTGATGGCTTCAGTCTCCCCCTGACACCCTCCCCCAATCCTGCTCCCTCACCCTCATCTCTTCAGAGGTCTCCTCCTCATTCACAAATGCCGAAATAGTATACAAGGAATGACCACCTTGGGACATAAGTAGTGATGATATAGTTTGCAAAAAGCTTTAAAATTATTGCACCAGTTATATATTCATATACATATATATACATATATATACATACATATGTAAAATCTGTACTTTTATGCATTGTAGAAAAATAAGCGGGTTTCTCACAAACTGTTTCACCACCAATCATATTAGCAGACATATTTTGAATTTGTTCTGTTGAAGAAATTTCATGCTCAGATTAAGTTATACAGTGATTTCAATTAATATTTTTTTGGTTTCTAATGATTAAATTGAGAATTTGATCATAGGCAATGTTTCAGTTTTAATCTGGAGTGAAACAAGACTGAAAGAGAATAAAAGAGCCAATTTTCCTGGGCTCTGCTTGCCTGGGATGTTCACATGCCTGACGTGTGTCTTTCCTCAGAAGCACTTATCTCTCAACATCTAAAAAACTTACCCTTCCTGAACCAACATATCTAGATAATTCGTAATGACATGTGGCTGTTTGTTGCTATGTAGATCTATAGGTAAATGATCACAAATGTTTGAAAGTGAAAGATATAGCTTGTAAGTGTCTTGGCTTATTTACTTTCTTTGCCATTCTTCTCTTCTCCCATTTCTGAGGCACTCGGAGTCCTGATGCGGTAGGTATTATCTTCTTCTCTAAGGTTCGACTACTGCTTTTCTATGCTTAGATTTTGAATTTAGGGGTTTTCTACAAGGGGTATACTGAATTTATATTTTGTATAGATGTCGTAATAGCAAGCAGTAAAGTAAAAATTAGGTCTAACATGAGGCCAAATACAAATCTCACCATTGTAGAATAAACTTTTGGAAAACAAGAAAAATTTGAAATGCTATTTAAAAATTAATTATTTTGCTAAAACATTTTAATGGTCAAATCTTAAAAGTGCCACATAATAATGCATTAATTTCTTAGTCCTGTTCATAGCTTCTTTGTTCTAGTTATTGTAACGCACATTTACAATATCGAATGAATGTTCAAGTATCAGACTGTTCGGCTGCTGTGACAATCTTAGTACCTCAGGAAAATTTATATTTTATTCATAATACAATTATTATATAAGACAAACAGTGTCTCAACTTGCTGTATATATGTATATGTCAAATTTTTAAAATTAAGCAATATTTTACAATTAGTGTAGTTACCTGGTAAATATAATTATGTTATTAAATGTTCATTTATTTTGTAATTAATAATTATCAAACTTTCTTTTAGAAAGCAGTACATGCAAATGTGAGATTTGAATCTGAGTCAATTGGATCCTTTTAGCCCACGATTTAAACAAAAATAAACTGAATTTGTTTGCAAATTAAATTTTGCAAGATTGATGCTTATTTTCTTTTGAGGTCAGTGAGAGAAACAAGATATATATTTCTATTGGAGGGTACCACAGATGGTGATACTATGACTGATTTATTAAACAAATTTTCTTCCTTTAGTAAATGACCAATGTCAAGACCTATCCCCAAATTATCTTCAGAGTTTGAAGACTAGTAAAGATGCAATTTCATTAAGACAATCCCACAAATTAAATCATTTTTAATGATTAAAGTAAATACTTACTGAATGTTTTTATAAAGATTTTACATTTTTGCCCTCACGTATTTTTATTTATACTTGCCTATACCTGCTGCTTCACAAAAACTCACTTGAGGAAAAAAGAACCCTTAATCTTTGAAATCTAGATACATGGCAGCGGAGCAATGTAATTTGGAATGGAAGATAAAAATTAACATTTCTAAATGTCCTTCTCAGTCTCAGCTTTCATTGCATACACACTTAAATCAACATCCTGCAATAGAATGATTGCTGGAGTCTTCACAATAAGGTATCATAAGAAATATTTATACTCAAAGTATATCAGTTCAATTCCTTTTACAATAGGTTTCTGCAAGGAGCCATTGCATGCTAGTGTTTGTCTGAAAAGTAACAGTATTAAAACTTTTTTGAAGCAGACTTTTAACATATGAGTGCTGTTATTCCACCTTTTTTGGAATGTCTTCTGTAAATTAATGCCAAGGAAATTATAAAACCTCTCCTCTTATATAGAGTTTGGTTAAATAAGAATGATGAAAACACCCCACTATCTTGCTGCTTATGACAAATAATTCTGTTGTATATCACTTTAACCATTTTACAAACATACAGCTAAAGGATGTTTTTTAAACCAGTCATAACTTTTGCCATATTTGTTCCATTGTTAATGATATTTGTATTAATGAGTACTTAATTTCCATTGCATAATAAATATTTCTTTAATCAGATTCTGTAATTAGTTTTGTGAGACCAATCACTGCAAGCAAGTGAAGCGGAAACAAAATTTATTGGATACGAAGGCAACCTATTAAACATAGAATCATTGATCATGCTTAGGTTCAGACATAACAAAAATACTGTTGAAACAGGCATTAAACAAATAATAAAACATTGAGACTGAAGCCAAATCTTTAAGGACCACACTAATACCCAGGATTTTCCTCCACCGCCTTACCTCAACTTGGATATCAGGTCAGCATTAAGACTCACCCACATTCTGCTGAGGAAATGCATCTAAGAATTGGCCATCTTCTACAACATTAGTACATTTGTTTCAATCATCTGTGCATCTCACTTTAATAGTTTGACCATAAAGATACACCATTAACACTTGTATATATGTAAGAGTAAAATATTGAAAATTCTTCATGTACTTCTCTTCTACATTTGGGAACCCTTGATCTCCTGATCGGTCAACAGTGTTAGTGTCCTGGAGTCACAGAATTTATTTTGGAAGTAATGCATAGAAAAATGAACATTATTCTGCATATAAAGTTCAAAAACAAGTTTATATAGTAAGCAATTGCTTTGTGACCCAAGATTTTCCTAAAAGAATTGTATTTTTCCCCTCTTTTCCTTCAACATGCATGGAGCCATTTTTGCCTTGCTGGACAAAATAGTTTTATGTAAGGAAGGCTGTATGTTTTTGGAAATAAAAGAAGTAGAAAAATACTGGTGATTCTAGCCATAATGGATGAGGAAGGAGGAGAAAAAAGGAAAACAGAGGCATGAAGCAGTCAAGTGTATCCCAATTTAGGCCTGGTAAGAGGAAATTCTATTAGCTGAGTCATTGAAGAGGGATGCTATGCCCAAAACAATGTACCAACGTGGGCACACATCAGTGAATTCATCTGTCCAAGGAAGGCCTTGAGATGCCCTCTTCTTCAGAAATGCCTACTTTTTATGGGGCTTGGCTACAGAGATATAGCTAAGAGCCTGGAGAGATGGTCAGACAAGTGAAGAAGGCACAGTAAGTAACTATGTATTGAGTACCACAGAGGATACCATCCCAGCTATGGTTTCATGGGCACTACAGGAAGGTCTGAGACAGGCTGGTCTCAGAACGCCTTTAGAACGAGCAAGAGCCAAAGTAAACCCAAGAAACTCACAGAATGCTATTGGATATGAGAGAATCAAGAGATCATCAGCCATAGACTTCAGTGAAGAAGCCAGCAGGGCAAGTATCATCCATTCAGGGATATTCTTCTGGAGGACAAAAGAAGCTAAAGATATCACACCCCAGAACTTTGGAACTTCTCTGCTGCCATCAGGCTATATAAGCACCAGGTCATGTTTTAGAGAAAGAAGCAAAGGGGAGGGATAAATGTCCAAGAGCCTTAACAATTTATATCCATAAGACACTGAACACTACTTCAAAGGAGAATTTTAATTATAGATTTTTATCTGAAATAAGTCAAGAAAAAGACAAAGAAGAAAAGAGGGAGGTAAAATAGGGGGAATAGCAAGTGATGGGAGAAGAAAAAAAGGGATTTTTTTTTGTTTTAATTTCTATCTGGCTACTGATTTTAACACTTTTAAGAAAAGTTAAAAATATCTGGAAGTTTATTTCAGGAACTGAAGAGTAATACAGTTCCTACTGAATTTGGAAAGAAGGAAACTAGGGCTGTTGATAGGGAAAAAAAAATGTAAGAAGGCCAAGTTCCTAAGGCTAGAAGAAAATGAGTCAGACTGGGATATTTACTGTGGGTCCAATAACCTCCTTACTTCCAAATACCTCAGCCCCCTCTTAGCCTTACCACTGCAAGAAACAACTTCTCCTTGGTCATAACAATCAGCAGTATGGAAATGGAAAGAAACCCATGCACATCATTGAAAGGAGTCCTCTCAACACCCAAAATTGAAATAAATAAAAATGCTATTCCATAGAAATGTTATTACACATTAAGTTTGTGTTGTAATGCACTGGCTTAGGTCTGGGATCTTAACCACCAGGTAAAAACTGATTCCAGGAAAAATTAACTTCTAAGTCTAACCAAATCAATGAATGATTTTCAGAAGGCTATTTTAAGTGGCTGACAGTCTGTTTTTACCATATTAGATCAATAACTGCAGTTTAAAACATCTATTCAGTCATTTATTTTGGAATTATGCTCAGTTGGATTCAAATGCCTTAAGCAAGATGGAAAAGTCACTGCCTTCAGATGACTAAAGCAGAAAAGGTCAATTAAGTAATAGTCTAGCCTAGTCTAGCAATAGTCTCTTCCTTGCCAATGCCAACTATGAATCCATTTTTGAGTCCAAAAATTTTAGAAGGTGTTCTTTATTATGAATTAGTTTTATTAAAAGAAGAGCATTTTAAAAATCATGTACTGTTTCTGTTTAATACAGACTACATAGAATATGTAATTTTCAACTATTTCTTTTATCTGTACCTTCCCCTCAGGTACATTACGGGTCATTACTTTATTTCAGTCTTTTATTACCTTGGAATACTATAGGAAATTCTTAAAAGGATATGTTGCTTGTAATTTCTCCTACTTCTAATCCATGTTATAAAGTGTTGGCAGTCTAGTCTTCTGAAATTGAGAAGCAGTGATACCACTATTCTGCTAAAAAATTTTTTCTCATAATATATCCCTCTTAATCTGTAAAGCCCTACCTTCTTATCCTGGCATCCACAATTTGCCATGATACCTTCCAATTATATTTTTGGGGTCTTCTTTTCCTACTTATTCCAGTCAAACTGGGCATTTTCATATTCCTTTTACCTTACTGTCCATATTCTCCCTCAGGTCTTGGTTTGTATGGGTCTCCCTGTGAAATATGATACCTTCCAACCTCTCCCATCCCACCCCCATGCTTTCTGTGATCTTATATCTGGCTCTTCTTGTAGGACCTTGTCCAAAAACCATCTTAATCATATACTATCTATATACTTAACCTTATAGTTCAGTTGTACACTTAGGTTATCTCTTGCCTCTGAACTCCTGTAGAACTTCATGTTTACCCTTTTAAATATCCTTTTCTGTTTTTCAAAGCATATGGAAAAACTACCACTCTGGTTAAATCCAACAGCCCATGTTGATTTAATTAAATCTCTTAATCACCCCATGCATGCAAGGAGCTGAACATAGTAGGGAAAAAACATACAACTATGCTGATTTACTGATTATCCAATCCCCACTTTTCTGGATATCCATTTTCTATTTCCACTGTCTCTTCATATGTTCAGTACACCCATTCCAATCTCCACTGCAGCTACTGGCCTTAATTCTATGTCACTGAGTAAATAGAGACAATAACAAGAGAACTTCTACAAGCTCATGCCAATTCATCTACCATGAACCTAAGTTACAGAACACATAACTCTTCCCTCCCTCATGTGGCAAAAGATGAACTGTCCTTACTCTTTTCTAAGAGTAACTTTTCAACTTGGGTACTAGACCTCATTCCCTCTCACTTAGACAAGGATATCATTCCAAAGGTACTCTCTCAATTCTCCAGAATCATATCTTTTCACTACCTTTAATACATAATTTCCATCAGTATAAAATATATTCTAATTGTTTGCAAGTGAGAAAGAAAAACCTCTAGGTTTCCAGTGAATGGCAACCCCTAAATCAGAGTTTCTCCACATAGCCTCTAAAAACCTCTGCAGAAAAGGAACACACATGAAGCCATCCCTAACTCATGCTGTAGCAGTTCAATATTATTTATGAATTCTAAAAAAAGATATGGGTCATGTTTGTAAACTGGTCTCTTCCTCAATATGATACCCTTTATTTGTACTAAATTCAAAGGTTTTATGTTTATTTAATTAAATCAAGATAAGACTTTGGTTTGACCCACATTGGTAGGGCATGACTCCTGGTTGAGTCCCTGCCCCCTCGGTGGGCTGATAGAAACAGGCACTCACTCAAGGAGACACACACAAGACGACACAGAAGAGGAGAGCACTTGGTCATTTCAGTCCTGCCATGTGACAGAAAGGAGAAGGCCCAAATAGCTAACGCCCTGGGGAGAGCTGAGCCATTCAACTGATAGTTTGCTGCTGAAGAGACCGGAGTCCTGAGCAGCTGAGAAGGTCTGGAAAGAAACAAGTCCTCCATCCTACAGCTGACTTCTGAAGAAGCTGGGCCCATGAAGCCTTAAGAGGAAAAGGACTTAGCAATGGTAGAAAACAGAGAAAATTACCTCAAGAAAGAGTTACACACATAGTGAGAAGATACTGAGAAGAGACCAGAGCACTGACTGATGAGGAATTATAAATAAGGAAGTTAAAGCTAGTGGTTTGAGGAAGGAACCACTTATGGTGAGAGGGAGGTGTCCCTTGTAGGATGGGTGTTGAGAGGAAAGAATGGGACAAATGGTAGAAATGAAGTGTCCTACAGAACCAAGAGAATTACAAAATCAGAAGAATCACCAATCATTCTCCTCCTCCAAAATGAAAGAAATCATCAAGGAATAGGATTGCATTTCACATCACCAAGAGGAAGGTATCTGGATCTAAGAAACTTAGTCAAATATCCAAACTCAAAACCCTTGCTTTCAGTGAATTACCTGTTATTGCCAGTCTAGGAAAATATAAGATATTTCAATAATATAAACAGAAATCTGAAAAACAAAACACCCATAACTTCAGTGTAAAGAAAACAAAATGAGAAACAAAACTTTTAAGCTAACAGAAAGTACTCCATTCAAAACCAACAAATATCAAAAAGAGATAAAAAACTGCAGGTCAGAAAGTCAAGACAAACTAGAAAGCATAAAGAAAAATTATTTAAAAAGTAGTAGAAAATTATATATATAGTTGACATAACAAAAAATAAAATGATTGAATTTTGTCAAGGCCATATATATTAAAATGTAATGGTCTTAACTATAAAAAGATAAACATTTTTAAACTGGTTTACAAAGAAAAAGTAAAATCCAATTAAATGCTGAATTCATGATGCAGACCTAGAAGAATGTGATTCAAAATGGTTAAAAATAAAGAATGGGCAAGGTTTAATAGACAAATATAAACAGTAAAAAGCATGGGCTGCAAGCCTGATAACAGAGAAGGTAATATTCAAGCCAGAAAGCATTAAAAAGGTCCCTTTATAATACTAAAGGTCACAATTCATATGATGTTATGAATATCTATCAATCACATAGTATCATAATTAACTTCATAAAGTAGACACCTCAGGTGATGAAAAGAAATAGAAAAAAATGCCACTAAAAGTAGATTTGAACATAACACTCTCAGTCAAATAGAAATCAAGTGGACTAAAAAAAACCAAGGTTAAAGATTTAACATAGTCTACAGCATATAGATCTTACAGAAATATTTAGAATAACAGAAACAATGCTTTCATCTCAAGTGCCCCCAAAATAGTCATGAAATATGACCTTATATTAGGTCCTGCAAATCCCCCAAATTAAAGTAGAAATAGTACAAGCAACATTTTCTTATAGCAATGCAATAGGTATAGAAAATAACAGAAATCAAAACCAAAACAACAATAAAGTACTTTTCTCCCGGAATTAAAAAATTATTTGTAAATCACAGGAAAAAGAGGAAATAGGAACTGAAATTACAGAATTTCTGAAAAATAATTATAATTAAAGAATTAAATATCAGACCCTATTGACTAATAATTAAAGCAGCAATTAGAAGAAAAATTGAAGCTTTATATACTTAGTAAAAATCAAAGTGTGAAAATGATTTAATTAAGTTCTCAGAAGTTAGAAAGGAACATAAAGGAAACCCTTAAAATGGTAAAATTATTGATGTACATCTAAAAATTTATGAATTTTAAAAGGAGAAAAACAATAGAGCAATGAATAAATGAAAGCTGTTTTTTGAAAATTTCAATAAAGGAAAAATTGCTAGTTTGGTAGAATGAATTATGTACCCATGTTTTACTCTTAATCCACATTCCTGTGCATGTGAACCCATTGTAATCACGGTCTCTCAAAGATGCAATTTCTAGTTACTGAACTGGTTGAAGTTGGGTCTGAATGAAGTTGGGTCTTAATTCTGATTATTAGAGAACTTTATAGGCAGAAGAGATTCAAACAGAGACAAAGAAAACTGTAGAAAGAGCCAGAACCAGAAGAAAAAGAAGAGGAAATTGCCTTGTGATGTGAGGCAGGAATACAAACCAAGGAATACCAAAGGTTAATGGCAGCTGGCATCAGAAAGTTGTAAACTTTCTGGAGAAAACATCACTGTGTTGACACCTTGATTTCTCCTAGCCTCAAAACCATAAACCAATGAATTCTCACTGTTTAAGCCTAGCAAACTAAGACAACTAGCTAATCTAATAAAAACATAAAAGAAAATCACAGATAAGCATAATACAAGATACAGAATAAACATACAAAGTGGGAATAATCAAAGAAAAAATGAAAGCATTGAGACTATTTGCTTTACTCTATGCAAATAAATTTGTAAGTCTAATAAAATGGTAAATATTCTAGTGTAATACAATATACCAAAATGTATCCAAGTAGCAAAAGGTGTATTTCTATGGAAGAAATAGTTTTTAAATATTGCCACCAAGCCTTCAAAAGACCAGATAATCACAATACTACTATTTGTACATTATATATTACAATAATATTCCTGAATACTCCCAAATAGTTCATGATAAAAGTAAGGAAAAAAATCAGAAAATTAGCAAATATAAAATTAGCCTACAGAAATCAATAGCCTTCATATATATAAACAATATCCAATTAGAAGAAATAATAGAAGAGAAACCTAATTTTCAATATCAGCAATAAATATAAAATATTTGGTAGTAGTATTAAGGAATATACAAAATTTATATGAGATAAGCTTTAAAACATACTTGAAAGACACAAAAACTTGAAGAAATGAATGATGCTCCTTGTTATTGGTTTGGAAAAGTCAAGATCGTAAGAGTCAATTCTCCTATTGTTAGTATATAAATTTAATAGGAAACTTTTTTCTTGAAAATAAGCAAGTTGGTTCTAAGATTCATTAAAGAAAAAAAAATGGCCATGCAAGATTAGCTAAAAATCATAGCATGTGAGACCATCTTCTTTCCTTCACTATTGCTTTTCTGCAATTTGTGTACATTGTTGGTGGTATTGTAATTCACTTATTTTTTTTACAGCTGCATGACCTTGCATTGTGTAAATTGGCCACAATTTTATTTATCCATTCCACTGTTGATGGATAATTTAGATGGCTCGTAATATGAAGTTATTTCAAATAGTGTTGTCATGAATATCACTATAAATTTCTTTTGATGAACATATCAATACATTTTTCTTGGGTTCTATCTATGAAGGGAATTGCTGGGTATAAGGTATGAAATATATTCAGCTTTGGGTAGATACTGTGGAAGAGTTTTCCAAAGTGGTTGTACAAATTTACACCTCCATCCCTTGTGCATTAGAGTTCTAATCTTACAGCTATTGGCATTTCGCCTTTTTCATTTTAGCCACTCTGATTGGTATGGTAGTTGCACAAATTTACACCTCTATCCCTTGTTCATTAGAGTTCTAATCTTACCGCTATTGGCATTTTGCCTTTTTCATTTTAGTCACTCTGACTGGTGTGCAGTGGAATCATATTGTGGTTTTAATTTGTATTTTGTTGAAAACTACAGAAGTTACTGACCTTTTGAATATCCTCTTTCATGAAAAGCCTGCTCTTTCTATCTTTCTATTTCTCTGTTTCTATTGTTTTGTATTGTTTTTTCTGTCTTTTTCTTATTCACTAGTATAAGTCCTTTACTTATGCTGGATATGAGACTTGGTGAGATGTATGGATTGCAAATATCTTTTCTTACTCTGTGGTTTAGTTTAATTGTGTTTTTGATGAAGAAAATTCCAAACTTTCAAGTTGTCTTGGTTGGCATTTTTGTGTATTGTTTAAACTATCCTTGTCTACTTCCAAATCAAGAAGATACACTCACATTTTCATCTAAAAAATTTATTGTTTAATATTTGCCTGGAATTTAATTTTGTGTATGATGTAAAGTAGGGTTCTGGATTCACTTTTTAGTCGGCCTATAGATCTCTAATTGTCCTAGAACTTGCTGTTTCATTTTTACACTGAAACTTTAATTAATGAATTCTATTTTAGGGGATGTTGTACGAAAAAAAGTGCTAATTTCCCCCAATATATAGTTAATTGTTATATTTTAATAATTATTGGATATTTATCATCTAACTAATTTTAAATACCATATTTGATTACACATGGAATGTATTTTGAAGATAACATTTTGGGGTGCAAATATTTTGAGTCAGTATTTGTTGGTTACTTCAGGACCCTATCATTCATTGAGGCACTAGTATTCCATGTCCTCTGGGGTCGTTAATTAAAGGAAAAACCCAAAGGAATGCAATTGAACTTTCAGCTTTGAGATTTCTAAATAGATTGCTTTAAACTTCTAGCAGCATCTAAGAAGGGAAGACTTTATTTTTACATACACAAACAAATGATTTTTTCCCCTTAAATCTTTTAATCTTGAAGAATAAAGTATATACTATAAGCAAGACATAATAAATGGAATAGATGAACAACAAGATTACCCTTACTTAGGTGTTATATGAAATTTGACCGTTCTGGGGAAGTAGGTGTTGAGTTGATAGAACAAGGGAATTTGATAGGAACGTGGGCATCCTCCAGATTGCCACTATCTGGCAAAGTCTGGGAATGACAGCATATCCTACTAATATGGTAAAACAATAGTAAAGGAGATTAGTACCTATCTTCTGGACCTCTACAGCTAGCAGCCTCACATTTGTGGCCCAGCATAGGAAGCTGTAGCATCAAGTAGAACTGAGGGATTAGTCTCTCAAGCCACAGTAGGACACAAGAATCCTACCTTCCTCTTAAACCCCAATTTCTCACAAACCTAGTATCTGAGAAAGGGCTGGTTATCCCAACACAACTAGTGTCTAGAATAAAGAGTAATGCAAGTAGAATTTATGACTGGATGCCATAACTGGATAATGGTTATTCAATAGACATAATGGGAAGAGAGGATACACTCCTGGAAGACATTTTGTATTTATATTTGTGGATGTCAGTGGAAGGAAGATAACGGCTCTACACAAGATATTCCCTTCCTCCCTTCAACTCCTGGACTTCATTTAAACCCCTTTTGAATTAAATGCTACCAAAGAATTTCTGAATCCTAGATTTGAAAGTAATTACATTGTTAAATGGCTGAAAAATTACTAATTAACTGAGTTTACCTGAAAATGACAAAGTTCTATTTATAGATAGGAATGAGAGTTTGTGCTGTTTATTGTCCTCTTATTTCCCAGCCTCACATCTGGGACAGGGATTGTAAAAATTACATTTCATACTCTGGCCCTTAGCTGGATTTAGTAAGGAGAGAAACTGGCCAAAGATCAGTAGGCAGGAGAAACAAATGTTTTGTGCTTCCTGCTCTTACCATGAGGCAGATGCTGGTAGCTCCTGGTTGCTGCAAGCAGGGTGTTAGTATGGTTGAGGGGTTTCTAATTCCTGTATTGCAGAGATAATACCTTTAGACAGCCAAGTGCTGGTCAAATTAGCACAGCTTGACAGATCTAGTATGTACTGGAACATCATGTTCAACAGTGCAACAGCTGATGAGTTTTAGAGACTTCTGGTCTGGGAGCTTTAGCAGCATCTAATCTCTGGGTATCACGTTTTCTTCCTTTTTACTCTTCCAGACCCTTTTCTTCTCCCTTTTGTCCCTCCTTCCAAACCTTTTTTATCCAATTCTGTATATTAGATGTCTTCGGTTTGAAACACTTGGAATGGTTTCTGTTTTCATAACTGGACCCTGACTGACAGTGGGCTTGAGACAGACTTTGTGTTGAGTAACAGAAAAATAATGTGACATGTACAAGCATATTCATGCAGCATTGTTTGCCATAGCAAAATATTGGAAACAATTCAAATGGCCATCAACATTAGAACAAATATGATTGAAATAATCAAAGTGAAAAAAACCCAGCTATATAAAATAGGGAAGATGAATCTTAGATACATAGAACTAAGAATCACAAAAGATTACCAATTTTGTGATGCTGATACCATTAATATAAAGCTAACAACAACCATAGGTCATGAAATATATTGTTTAGGGCCATATGTATATGTGGGGAGGAAAGCAAGACAAGATAAGCACTAAATTTAGGATTAAGTGCATAGGAAAACATTAAAGATACCTGATAATATTAAAATCATATTGGTTGGTGGATTCTTGAGTATAAATTTTTACTTTATTACATGTGTGTGTGTATGCATACATGCTATTTTCTATATTCCAAGTGATAGATAACAAAATTAATTTTTAGAAAAGAAGATGTTTATTGTCCATCCAAGTTTGGAAAAGAAGATATAATTCCCAGTACATATGAATTATAATATATATATAAATCTGTCCTCTGAAAGTCTAATTTTTAAAAATTATTTGATTAACTAACTTTACCTCACTGTTTTAATATAATTTTATAATATTTTAATAGCTGATTGGCAGTTCCTCACCATTTTTTGACATGAATGACTTCTCTTTTATTTTTCATGAAATGTTAATTTAGTTTCTTAATACATTTTTTTACATGGCAATTTTTATCTTTTAAACTGGGTTCCTCAGAATTGGAAGTTCTACATATAGTAGAATTAGAGATAATTAAAATTATATATGGAATATTACAGGCTTTTAATATTGGAAAACACAATAAAGATTTGGAAAGTATTATGTTGCTTGATGCTGGAGAAGATATTTTCACTAAAATATCAAGAAGAAAGAGATGGAAATTTGTTAATAGTATTATAGTATAATGCTTCATTTTATTCGCCAAATTAAAAGTAAATAAAATTAAAAATCTTGAACTGTTTTACGAATGCTCATTGTAAATGATAATTCTAATGAAAGCACATCTGTGTACTGTCAGTATGCATAGCACTAGATAAACTTACAAGAGCAGAATTTTAGCTTGCAACAGTGTGAAGCAGTAGATGTATTCAATTGGGCATTTTGGGAAATTGCCTTTATTCTTTCTGAACAGTAAGACACAATTTTATATATTTCTGCAGTAATTTGTTAAAGCCAGAAGGCAGATTAGGAAATGGCCCCCTGGCCTACTTATTGCACAAAGCAGATCCTATCATATGATGAATGTGAGACTTTAAGTCACTTTACTTTGCTTCTTTGTAAAATAATGCTAATACTGCTACTAATAGTATAATTATTATTATATAGTTGGACTAAGGATCTGACAACTCTCCTCTTCTAAACCTTTGACATTCACTAATTTATACAGTAATTTAAATCATAGTTTGCATCAAAGTCATCCTCCTGATCAGCAAAGGCTATTTTTCACTAGACCCATCTCCATTTTGCTGTTTTAGGAAAACATAGGGAACATTTTTTGTAGCAACATGATATTAAATAAATCTCTCAATTATAGGATGTAACGCCCTTGTTTCATCCTCATTTCTAAGTAAACTAAGGGGAAAGGAGAGAAAAAATAAGCACAGAAGAAAATAAGTAGTCCCTTAACTGCTTTATTATAGTTTACCTCTTTAAATGGAAATATAAGCACCATGCCACAGTTAAAGAAATATTAGAAGCACAAATGCAATAGGAAGGAAAAGCATGAATTTTCTCCTGTTCATGGAAATTGATGGTTTAAGTCTGTCCAAAATAAACCCTACTATTCAGGAAAGAAATTCTATCTAATGAATTCATTTGGAAGGTATTTTGATATCTGTCTGAATCTGTGGGTTGTTTTGGAAAAAATTTCCCCCATTTTGGGGGATACTGATTTCTTTGTGGCTAAGCAGCTCCTTGTGACCTTGAACAAAGCAGAAGTCTTGGAATGTCTTCCTGCTGTCTGCATGGACTTGCTCTCTCCAGCTACTGCATAAAGGAATAGTTTAATCCCACTTGGAGTATAGGTATATTTGGGTTTCAGGAAATAATAGAATACTGTTGATTAGTTGTGAACTAGAATAAATAAGCCACAAGAGGGCATATTTTTCTTGGTTTCATCACCCTTATACAAATAAGAAAAGCCTCAAAAGTTATTATAGGAATTCCCACCACACTCCCACCCATTTTCTTAGAATACACTGCGTCTAAAACATGCTTTAAGCATTGATTAGTAGTCGAAGGAAGGTAATAAGAAAAACAAGCTTAAAGATGATTTTTTTCTTACATGATATATAGGAAAGTTGTTTATTTTTCCTTAAAATCCTTCCTTGGAGATTGTTTGTTGATATAAATACATTGTTAAATATCAAAAACAAAGAGGCATTTATTTTGACTTTAAATGCCCGCCTTCTGCAGTAGTTACGTGGACTCCTATATCAGGCACGGAAAACCTTTCCAACCTCTAGTGAGTGTTCATAGTCAAGGAGGTTTTTCTTTTCTGAGGTCTCAGGACTTGGGCCAAAGGGGCTGGGCTATGTTTTTATTTATATTTTGAAGTGCATTCCTGGTGAATTTAATTATTCACCACACCCCAAACCAGCTAAGAAAATATAACCTTAAGATTCTGAGTTGGTAAGGTTTTGAAAAATAGCTTTTTTCTTTTTTTCAAAAGAAAGAGCTCAATAGCAGGGTGCTATGTTGTAGCGAAGACCGCAAGGCATGTGTCAGAAGAGGCTGCGCGATCACTCCCATCTTCCTTGTCCCTGGAGCGCTCATGTATAAAATGAGGGCTGCAGGGTGTCTTGCTCTGAATGTTTAAGATAATTTATGATGTTATAGAGTTTAAAACTCAAAGGCATACGAAGCAAAGTTTGTACAGTTTTATTCTAATTAACTAACTATAAATTATCTTCTGTTTTTATCTGATGATGAGAAACATTTACTTCTGAGAGTTCTATGTATGCAATTAATACTGAAATAAATGATAGAAGTCAGGTGTGTTCTTTTCTACCACTTAACATATCTTAAACATCTTTTGATCTAAATATTCAATGATCCAGTGAGTGGATTGCCATGATCAAATAAAACTGATGGAGAAAAATCCAGAAGTTTATAAAGGGAAAACACCTAAAAGATTATGAGGTGGGTGAGCTGGTTTCAACTCATGCCATCACTTGTTCCAATTAGACATAAATTAACATATGCTCCAATTTTCTCATCTGAGGATAACAACATTACTTATCTATCACTACTTATATTTAATGCATGGAAAAATATGTATGAAGTAGCATTTATTGCAAGACAGAGAGGTTTTATGTATGACCAAGGTATGACTAATTTTATAGAAGTGTGCACTTAATGGCTTTAATTCCATTTTCCTTATTTGTCTTTGATCATAGAATTTAGTCATCTTTTCTATCTACCTTCTTTTTTTTCCCTCTTAAATTCACCAAATGCCCATTTGTTTTGTGAATAGAAGATTGTGCAGAATACTATAGATTTTATTTGAAGAGAACTGCAGGCTAGGACATTCTGCTGAGAGCACAATCAAATCCTCTGAGATTTGCTATACTTAATTCTTGGTCCGGTAATTATTTTTCTCCTGGTTAGAGTAGCTAAATGTGGAATTGGAGATGCCTAGAATATGCTTATTTTACTCTTATGCATCCCTGCCCCCTTCCCTGTGGCTCTCAATATAAACTGATGATTCCTCAGATTCTTACAATTAGAACTCTATTCTTTGGCCTCATTCAATATTAAAATGCAATCCTTTGAGAAATTTCCCAAGTACCTGGAAAGTATTTTGTTTTCCTTTTCCTTTCCTTTTGTTCTCAGATTGAATCAGGCGTAGCAGCGGCAATTAGGTAGTTCTAACTGATGATATTCACATCTCTTTCAGTGTAATTAAGGATCACTTGTTGAATTTTGAATAGCGACTCTTGGGGACAAGCTATATTGTACAATATGCCTTACATTTTAGTTAAAACATAATGTAAAATAGACTTTTCTTCCCACTGGGTTTTATTGCAAAGATTCAGATAGGGTATTCACCCTATGGGGCAGATTATTCAAATTGCTTTTGTTGACAGTGAAACTCATGCTCTTGAAAAGGTTCTTAAAAATATCCTTTAATGGCTAATGGGTGGGGAGTATTTCTTTTTGGAGTAATGAAAATGTACTAATAGTGATTGTGATGATGAATACATAACTCTGTGATTATAACAAAACCAAAACCCACTGAATGTACTCTTTGAGTGGATTGTATTGTATATGAATATATCACAATAAAATTGCTATTAAAAACACATTGTGATGGGAAATCCTATATAGTTAATAAAAATTCAGAAATGAAGTCGGTAATTGATTAACATCATCATATCTGCTTTTTTCATTAATTTATTTAACCTACAAATACTTATTAGAAACTTACCATATGCAAGACATCCTAAAGATAACAAAGTCAAGGACACTGCTGAAGACAATCATCACAAATTCAGACATTGTAGTTGATTCTATGTGCTGCATGCTCAAAGTAATTAAAAGAAAGGAAAGCACAGAATCTAGGTTCCAGATGTTGTCCTCTCGTGGTGCATTCAAAGATACCCTGGTAAATGCAGCCTAAATTTGGAGTCAGAGCACTTCAGACTAAATCAGTTCAGTATAAAACCCATAAGCATTGTTTTAGGGGCTTGGGAAGAAAAGAAACAAAACAGCCAACGCTCTTGTATAGGATTCAGGTTTGGGAAGAAAAGAAACAAAACAGCCAACGCTCTTGTATAGGATTCAGACACATGCACAACTAATTATGATATAACATTAAAAGAACTTATAATAGTAGTGAAATCAAAGTGCTTTGGGAAAACAGGAGGGAGTGATTAATTCCATAGGGGCTTTGTGGAAAGAGCTGATATGGTAGCAGAGGGGAGGCGTCCTTTGTTTTGAATATGTTCAGCTATGATGTAGAAAGGGGGGAGAAGGGAAAATGCAGAGTTAATCACCATTCTAGTTAAACACAATATGCTGGCCAAGAAACTGACAAAATTATTAGAAAAATAATAAATAGAGCATTTTTTAAATTTGGAAGCTACTTACAGTGAACCTACCATTTCACAAGGCACTAAGCTATACCAAAGGAGATACAAAAAGGTAATTTGTCCTAACAATGAGCTTGCAGTTTGACTGGAGGGGCATAGGCATAAACGAAAACAAATATAATGTAACATAGAAAAATGCAAAAAACACATTAAGGATCCGATTAACTACAAAATGGATGGCATAACATTGAGTATAAAGTATTCATAAAAAGGTGGCTATAGGCTGGAATAATCTGTAGGGATGTAAATTTCCCCGTATCCAAAAAAAAAAATTATGGGGTTGGTTGATTGACAGTCAAAACGAAATTCAAGAGAAAGGTTAGAGAGTTGGGGCAGCAGGAGACACAAGGAAGAACCTTGGTCAGAATTAGGAAACTTGAGTCCCTCCTGAACCTGGCTCTGCCATCTGTAATTTAAAGTGACTCATTAGGGAAGCAGACTTGGCTCAACGGAGAGAGCGTCCACCTACCACAAGGGAGGTCCATGGTTCAAACCCCGGGCCTCCTTGACCTGTGTGGAGCTGGCCCATGCACAGTGCTGATGCGCAAGGAGTGCCCTGCCACGCAGGGATGCTGCCGTGTAGGGGAGCCCCACGCTCAGGGAGTGCGCCTTGTAAGGAGAGATGCCCAGCATGAAAGAAAGTCCAGCCAGCCCAGGAGTGGCACCACACACACAGAGAGCTGATGCAGCAAGATGACACAACAAAAAGAGACACAGATTCCTGAGCCATTGACAAGAATGGTAGCAGACACAGAAGAAAACACAGGGAATGGACACAAAGAGCAGACAGCTGGGGTGGGGGGAAGGGGAGAGAAATAAATAAATAAATCTTTAAAAAAAAAAGAAGTGACTTATCAGCTTCTATGCCCTTCAGGTCTCTTCTGTCAGGGGAGGTTGAATAAATATTCCCCCACCCCTAATTCTTCCATTGTTGTTATTGTCTGATCACAACCATCCCATTACCCAGACACCCCTTACAATTTGCTGAGAAGTCTGGAATCTTAACCTGTTGTGCTCCTAAATCAAGCAGCTAAATGGAGGACGGTGGGTGGTTGCTGCTCCTCTGTAGCAATACCCCGAGTCTGCTTTATTTTTAGGACTTTTAAAAGCAAGGTGTGTCGCTACAAGTGTTCAGTTCCCATCAAAGGAAGATTTACCAAGTAGCTTAATAAGGCCTCATGTCCCTGAGAGTAGTCCAGCAATACATTTAAATGGCAGATGTTTTTGTAAATTTGCAAAAGAAAGATATTTCTGCATTCTTAAAGAAGGCCCCATCTACAAATTGCGTAAATTCCAGGCTCCACAGAACGTGGATCTGCCCCTGGTTCCCATATACATCTAAGTTTCCTATCTCCTGACCAAGGTGTGCACAGATCTACAAAAGAAACGTCTGAAGCACAGGAATAGGTGGCACACCCTGCTTGGCCTGGTATGAGGGAAAGAGGGACAGATTTACATACAGTGAACACTCTCTCTTTCTCTCTCTCTCTTCCCGGTGCTGACCTCTTAATGAATCCCTTATGTCCCTTATGTCCCCATCCCAGCTCTTACAAGGCCACTAACTCTAATTTGGTGCTTTACACAGTGGAGCACAGGTACACTTTTTGAGGTTAGAATTTTTAGGGTGATGCATGTAAGTAGTCATTACTCCTTCTTATCCCGCATAAGGTCCTTCGAAGACTTTGTGAACAAGGAATGAAAACGTCCCAAAGCCTTAGAGGTCGGGGCCTCAGACATCCCAGGCCGCCGTACGGTCAGGGCAGTGCCGTGTCTGGGGAAAAAAGACCATGCCTCAGCACGGACGGAGCTGTCTCTAAACCCACGCTGTTGACAGCCTGCGGAGGATAGGGGTGGACTTCTGCACGCTGGGGAGGGCTGGCTTGCGAGGCGGGAAGGGGGGGCCGGAGACTGGGGGAGGAGATCGGAAGGGGAGAGGTAATCCCCGGGCGTTATGAGCATCCCCTTTTAGAAAGACTGAGTCTCTCCCGAGACAGCTGCTGCGGTCACACCACAAACTTAAAAGCCGCCCTTCCTCTCGGAGCGTGTCTTTCCTGGCCTCCGTCGCCTTACCACAGCTCCAGCTGGTGCCTAGCTCGCCGCCAGGCCCGGCACCGCGCTCGGGAGGCAGCAGCGCCCCCTGCCTCTGGGTCGGGTCTCTACCTCCGCAGCCTCCGCGTTCCGCCAGGGCCGCCGGCGGCTCCGCGGCTCAGCCTGGGCTGCGGCTCAAAGAGCTCGAGCCTGGGTCCAAGGTCGCTGCCGCGCTCGCCCACCGCCTGCACCCCTTCTTCCCTTCCTGGGAGGGCAACGGAAAGAGGGAGAAAGACAGGAGAGTTCACGACAGGTAAGGCTATTTCGGATCACCTGCTACACCAGTGTGAGGGCGCGCTGAAGACCTTGCCGCTCAGCAACTTGGGGAGCCCTGGAAGTTAAGTAGGAATTTGGAGTGGGGTGGGGTGGATTTGGGTCCGAAGTGAAGATGAGGAGCGTCTGGGAGATAAGGAACCGTCCTGGGACGGAGAAAGCGCTCGGGTGAGGACCGGGAGTACGCGCGCAGGGGAGCGGACGGGGCTAGTGCGCTCGGCGCCCGGGACAGCGCGGCGGCGGGAACAGCAATCCCACCTCCGGGCTGCGACAGCCTCTTCAAGGGGAACCTCCTCCTGCCAGAACCGCGCAAAGTTTTCCTCCGGAGACAGGCCCTAGAACTTCTCTTCCTCTCCCTGTCCCTACTTCCCTCCCGGGACATGACGGCGGAGAGCGCGTTTGAACGTGTCCTAGAGCTTCCGCCGGCTGCAGGTTCATTTGGAGACGCGTCGGATGGGACCGTCCGGGAAGAACTTGGCCAAGGCCCACCGTGCCCTCGATCGCTGCTTTTCGGGTTGGGCTGGGGGAGGGGAAGGGGTGGGCGCGGCGGTTGTTTTGTTGTGCCGCTTCGGGGGTTGGGGAAGGATGGGCGACGCCTTTTATCTTGCACTGGAATAGCGACGCTCTGTCTGATGCAAGTGTGCATCCTTCTAGACCCAAAGGGGAAAGTTGGCGTCAGACACCAGCCAGAAAGCTCGCTGCGCAGTGAATGCGATTATTGCTGGAGCGGGGAATCCCTTGGTAGAATCCGTCCTGGCCCACTCAGGATGAGTCCCGATTCGATTCTTGCTGGAATTTTAACCCCGAGTGCCGCCCTCTGGGTGGCCCCTCCCAGCTTCCTCCGGACGCGCTCCGAATTGACGCGCTAATGGGCTGCCCTGGCAGTGCTCGGGCCGCTGTCGGCCCTGACGGCTTCTCCTTCCCTGGTGACTTGTGTTCAGCCTTCTGGGTTGAGTTGCTTTACTTCCGTCCCAGCGCGTGGAGGGGACGTGGGAGGAGATGCCGTCCTTTCTCGGGACAGAGTGGACTCCAGCGGATTGGACGCGAGCCGGTCGTCCTGTAGCCGAAGCTGCAGGCGCCGGGTATTCCGCGCTGCGGAGGTCGGAGTAAAATAGTCAAGCCTTTGGCCATTTGGCCCCAAGTGAAGCCGTAATAAAAGGCAAGTGCCCCAGCTTCGACTCTTCTTTCTCCACCGAACTCCTGCTATCCCCCCTTAGTTTGAGAGTGCTTTTTACAAAAGCAAAATATAAAAGGGGGGAGGACCTAAATTCCCAAATTTAGCTGGAAAGAGAGTTCTCCGCCCGGACGTATGCGCGCGCGCGTGTATTTTGGGGAGTGGGGATGGGCGGGAATTCCCTGTCAGGAAAGGGTTGATGCTGCTGCTCTTGTGTAACCAAGACAACCGCTGGGGCAAGGTCGGTCAGAGACTTCTTGGTTCCGCACGTGGAAAGAAAAATGTGAAGAGTGGGAAGGAAGAGAGCCACTTGTCATCACTCCAGCGATGCCTTCGCTTCTCCAGCTCCTTTTCCGAGGCCAGACGGCCAAGAGGATGAGCCAGAAGAGGTGGGGTTGGAGGAGGCAACTCCAGCCCAGAGTTGCTTTAACCCTCTCCAGCCTTGGAGCGGCTTAGACTCATCCGATTGGCTAATTGTGGCGAGGCAACCATAGCTGACAAGCTGCAAAGTGACCGCACAGGTCAGGGATATGGGAAAGACCGTGTCCCTTGGAAGGGAAAGGCCAGGAAATACAGGAAGGAGATGTGGGATGAGATAAGAATAGGGTCCAGAGGTCTCTGAGAGACAAAAGGGTACTGATTTGGACTACCAGCATTTCAAATGGAATTTGCCAACTTCTGAAATGGAAAATTGGTGGAGAAGGGAAGGGAAATTTATTAAACATCTATTGTATTTCAGGTGCTTTGTACGTTATCACGATTGATATTCTCAACAACACTACATGAAGTATCTTTTTTCTTTTCTTATGATAAAACACACAGAGTTAGGTACGGGTGGTGTCCCATTTTGGTTTTTATGGTTTTACCAAAGAATCATAATTTTAAAAACTCATATGGATAGGGAAGAGGGCAAGGAAGGTACTATCCTCATGTTAAAGATGAGAATACTGAGATTCAAAGGTGTTAATCTGCGTGCCCAAATGTAAACTATTAAGAAGCAAAACTGAGCCTGGAACTGTTTTGTTTGGATGTAAGGACTCGATTTACGGACCTCTGGCACCTTTCCATGAAACTTTCCACTTAAAAGAAGGCCCTTTCTGTGGTCAGTTCTGATGCTGTGTCTTTGTTATCATTTATATGTAAGAACGTCACAAAATTTACTAGAATTCATGGTTGAAGGTGGCGGTGAACCACAAAGTCTGTTGGCCTAGAATCACATATGATCAATACATAATATTAATAATAATTCTTATACAGGTCTCATACTCTGTAGGGTTTATTAATGGCCTTAATAATAATTATAAAGGTAAAAAAAAAGAAACGTACCTTGTCAAATAGCAACCTGTGACTATACTGAGAACATTGCCCAAGATTACTGAACTTTTCTTCCAGTCTATTTACTCCCTTCAGGATGTGAACACCTAAAAACTTACTTCCTATTTCAGTATTACTGGTTCACCTTTGAATGAGTCTGTTCTCCACTCACTTAGTAAGAGTACTGATTTGACTCTTGTTACCTTCTTGCTTACTCTGAGAGGGAAGGTCATGGAGAAAGTTAGAAATACAAAATGTTTTAAATTATCAGCAATCTGCAGTCAACACAAACAGAAACTAAGTGTGAATAAAGGAGAAGTAATGCTGTGGTTTTTCTTTGATCTGCTACCAGATCTGCATATATAGGTTAGTCTGAGTTAATGAATTTGCTCTATATTTTACAGAAAAAAAATGCACACAGAAAAGCTGAATTTTTAACCTCTTTTGTGTGGGGGGAGGTCTGGCAAAGGGGGAGGGGGGAGTGGAATTATTTTTGGTGGCAGGGAGGGTCAGGGATATAATCTATTATAAAGGTAAAGAAAGCACAGCTTCTGCCATTTCCAGTGACAGGCTAGCAGATCAGACTCTAGGTTTGAACATATTTTTTCTTTTCCCAAATTAGGAAGGATATTCTTTGGGGCTGGAATTAAGTTAGGACAGGACGTTTCATAGTGCCCAATTCTTTTTCTTCATAACTTCATTCAGATTCCATTGCATGGGCATTAGTTATCAGAAGGTTTTTCACAAACCTGAGGTGCACTCTGAAGATGTGTTCTGCAATTGGCCAGCGTCTTTGTGGCATGCACTGCATGAGTAGTTACTGGACTAAGTTGCCCATATTTTTATTATGTATTTAAAGTATTATCTTCTGAGTTTCAAGGGGAAAACATTCTGATACCCTATCCATAAAGCCGATTATCTCATATTGGTGTTGGCTTGATGATAATTAGGGATAATTTGTTAGCGTTAGTTTGATGCTTTGATGATATGTGCTCCTTAGAAAGCATCTTTGTAAATTAGTTAATGATTTTCTTTTTTTAAAACAAAAGTAATCATAGCTCTGAGTTGAAAATTTTATGTTATTCTTACTTACCATAAATACCTGGACCTATATATAGTAATAAGCATTTTCTTCTTTATTAGAGAAGTTGTGAGCTTATAGAACAATCAGGCATAAAATATAGGATTCCTATATACCACCTTGTATTGTGAAATGTTTGTTAAAATTGATGACAATTAAAATTTTATAATTGTGCTATTAACTATAGTCCATGTTTTAACTTAGGGTGCACTGTGTAGTGTAGTTCGATATTATTGTTTTTTTTAATGTTTATTCTGATATCCCCTTTTAATCAGATTCAGATATGTATTTCAGTACTGTTAATTGGATTCACAATGTTGTGCTACCAACACCACCATCCATTATGAAAACATTTCTATTGTTCCAAGTAGGAACTCTGTATGTTTTAAACCTTAACTTCTTATTCCCTATTGACATCCCATTCCCTGGTAACCTATATTCTAGATTCTGTCTCGATGAGTATACTTATTTTAATTATTTGAAACCAGTGAGATAGTGATAAGCATTTTAATACTCAATAATAACATAGTCCTTAAAAGGAAAAAAATATATGTGAAATGTGTCAGGAATGTAACTGAAGCCACCGTCAATGATTAGATCACATTTTTGGAAAAAGTAGTTTTATTGGAACACTGATGATAACAAAAATAATCATGATGCTGACACCTTCGAAAAATACTTGTTAATCACATTCCTTCCCACCTTAAAATATGGGTGAAAATTACTCTTTCTCTGAGAAGCCTTGGCCAAAGTCCTTCATTTTTATATCTTTGTCCTGTCTTTCAACCAAATGGTCTTAAGTTTACAATCATTTGTTTTCTTTTTTACTCTTTTCTTGTTATTTTTGATCTCTAACTAGATCATAAGAATTTTGAGGAAAGAATTTGTTTTCTCTAACTTTTTTTTACCTTCAGATTATATAATGCGGAACATATTCTAGATATTTTAGACATACGAAGTTTAATTAATAATTTAAACTGAGCTAAATAATATAACTGCATTAAACAAATATTTTTAAACTTATTTCATAGAGAATTTAGACTGGTAAAATTGATAAGTAGAAATAATGTCTGGCCTTGCCTTAGAAAGAGAATGGAAAATAATATTGTCCATATGCTTAATATTGGCATATATGATCTGCTTAGAAATAGTCCCCTTAAGTTTCTTAAACATCCTCATAGAAATCTTATTTCATATACTACATAGACAACTGGACCCATAATTAACAATGGTATCATCCCATATTATATCTAAATAATCTAGTTTTCTTTAATTGATATACACAAGCAGGGTTATTTTCACTCCCACTATATTATTATTATTTTTTTTACCTTTTTTATCCTTATTGTAATGACAGTCTAAACATATTAATTCTGGCATTGTGGGATTTTGGTATTTGTTACTGTTCTTGATTTTTTGTTTCCAGATAAATATTTACTCTGTACCTCTGAAGTTATAATTTGGGGAAGAGAAAAGTGTTTTCTAAGGTGAAAATGGATTCTGTTCGTATATAGAGGAACACTCTCAGGTTTCAAATATCTTACTTCAAATTTAGGTGTTTGGGACTCTTCAAATTCTTAGTTCACTTGTGATACTAAATATTGGGTCAGCAGAAGTTCATAGTACTTTGAGTATTCTTATGGATAGGGGGTGTATAATTTTGTAGACTTTTAATTTTTATAGGAATTGTTTTTCATTACAGATACAGAGCATACTTACTGAAAAACTAGAAAATACAGGTAAACATAAAGAAGAGAAGTCTTAGTAAATTTTAACTATAATTCTACACACAAAGCCATGTTTGGTTTAGATATGACAGTTATTCTAAAGATAAAATTGATGTATTTATATTTGACATCTAGTGCCCTTATATTGATTTTTAATACTATTCTATTAATACAATAAAAGGAATCAAGGGCACTTGGAGAAATGACTAATTCTAGGACTGGGGAAGCAAATATATTTTTAAAAAGATGAGGCTGGAGCATCTAGTAGGGCAAGAAAGTAAGGAAGTGCTCAAATAAAACACATGCACACACACACATTTAGTGGAGAATATCAAAAGGACACAGTAGTCAGCAGAAAGAGCTCCCAATGGCCAAATCTGGAACAATTTGAGCAACAAAATAAAGTAGTATTGGATTATAACCCAAAGTATAACATCAATATCCATGAATCCAAACTGATACAAATAAACCGTTTACTAAATTGATAAGTAGGGAAGAAGAGACAAATCCCCAGTGCAGAAAAATTCTAAATAATTTATATAGATATTCACTTTCAAGGAAAGGGAGCATATACTCCCCACTTCTTAAGTGTAGACATGTATAGTGACTTCTTTCCAAATACTACAGAAAGGTATGGGGTGTGTTTTGGGAAGGGAGAAGGAGAGTAAGTCTACAGTACAGAAAACTGACAAACACTACCTCAGCCAGTTGATCAAGGTTTACATCAACAGTGATATGTCATGTTGATAGTAGGTACCTTTGAAATGATATTAGGAAAATAGCACTTTACCTTGATGATCTTTCTCCCCAAAACCTGCAACCCCAGTCTAACAGAGTAAATCATTAGTTAAATACCAGTTGAGAAACATTCTACAAAATACCTGACCATATTCCTGAAAATGGTCAAGGTCATCAACGAGGAAAGTGTGAGAAACTTACAGCTAAGAGTTGTTGCTTTGGGATACATGATAACAAAATGTAATGTGGTATCCTGGATGGAATTCTGGAACAGAAAAAAAAAAATCAATAAAAAGGTAGGAAAACAAACAAACAAAAAATCTCAAGTAAGACAAAAGTAGGAATTCAGCCCTGCTCTGATCAAGAAGGCAGGATAAGAAATTTCAGGGCTCTATCTCCCCATAGAAACTTTGAACAGCCAGCAAGAACTGTCAGAAACATATTTTTTAAAGCTCCAGAAAACAAAGGATTGCAGAAACAGGGTGAGCGCAAAATCAAGAAAAAGGCAACTTAGAAGTGGTAGGATCTCCTGGCCCCTGGCTGGCCCTTTCCCCATCTCATCACTGAATTGGCTTAGAGTTAGCCTGCACCCCCAATGCAAGTCCTTGGTCCCAGTTTCAGAGGGAGTAGAGTAACTCTCATGCACATACTGGGAGCATGTAAGTCTGGTCTAATCTGTCTGGTGGTGGCTGAGGGACTGAACCAGGACACTTGTCACAGGCTCACCTTCCCAGAACTTGCCCTGTGTGTAGAAAGCAGCTCACAGTGTTGTTCTACAGAATGCTGTATGAGAGCAATTAAGTTGTGGCTTTCTGGGGGCAGGGATTGCTGAAGGACATACAATGCAGTGCAAAGACCATGAGGGGACTTTTCCTAGGGAAGAGGGGACATTTGTATCTGAGGGATTTCCTAGGATCACATGCACATACCCAAGACATGGTATATGTACAGAGGGATAAGTTTTGACATTGAGCTATTCTCTAAATTTATTGTATGGATAAGCTCTGAAGGAGAGCATGCTAATCTGAAAACACTGGAAAAGGTGCTTTCTTATTCTCCTCCCTCCCTCCCTCCTTCCCTCTCTTTCTCCCTTCTTCCCTCTTTGTAAATTCCTAAAATTCAAGGAAATCTCCGTCAAAGCTCTGTCATAGCTCTTTCTTGATGTAAGTTTAAGGAACTGAAGCCTCAGAACCTAAATTCCAGCAATAACATATTAAAATATCAGGCTTTCCAGGACACAACAAAAGATTACAAAACATGAAAATAAACAGGAAGCAATGGCCCAGGCAAAGGAGAAGATTAAAAGAATTATAAAACACCAATGAGGAGGATCAGATCTAGAACATGTCCAAAAAGACTTTAGAAATATAGCCCTAAATATGCTCAGAGAGTTAAAGGAAAACATGGATATTTTTATAAAAGGAAATCAGGAAAACAGTAGATGAACAAAAAGAGAATATTGAAAGAGAGATGAAAATAATGAAAAAGAACCAAACTGAGTTGAAGACCAAAGTAACAGAAATTTAAAATCCCCTGAAGGTATTTGTTTGCCAAAGGGCTGTCTATACAAAGTACCAGAAATGTCTTGGCTTTTATAAAGGGAGTTCATTTGGTTTAAAAGCTTACAGTTCCAAGAATGTGAAAACTCCAAATCAAGGCACCATAAGAGGTGCCTTAATTTGGCTTTTTCACCAAAGTCATCTGCCCTGTGTTGATGCAAGATGGCAGGCAATCTCTGCCTAGACTCTCTCTCCCCATCCAGGCTTCCTTTTTGTGGTTCAGCTACTCCACTTTCTTCCCAATTTCAGCTATAAGCTGACATAGGGTTTGTCTATAGGGTTTGTTTCTTAGGGCTACCCAGATCAATTTTGACTATTCTGCTCTCTTCCCAAGTTCACCTGTAAGCTGTCAGGCATATAGCAGGGCTGGTCTTCCTTTGAGCTACTCTGTGGGCCCAGCCTTTTGTGGGCTTCATGCCTAAGCAGTCCTCTCTCTCTCACATTGCTGGCTGTCTTTATCCTCTCTCTGTTTGTCTGAGTGTCCATTTATGCCAGATCCAACAAGAGGGCTGAGAATTCCACCTGAGACATGCCTCACAGACATAGTCCAATAAAAAGCCCCACATTATTCTTAACTGGCAATCTAATCAAATATACCTCAACTGAATTTAATGCAATTAAAAGGTATTATACCCAGAGGAATAGATTATTTGACAAACATAGTCTTTCTATCTTTGGGACTCATAAAATAATCTCAAACTGCCACAGGATTCAACAGTTGATTGCAGCTGGCAGAAGAAAGAATCAGTGAACTTGGAGGTAAGACAGTTGAAATTACCCAGTTTAAGGAGAAGAAAGCATGAAGAAAAATAAACTGAGGCTGAAGAACCTGTGGGGCACCATCAAACATCGCAATATACACATTGTGAGAATTGAGAGTCCCAGAAGGAAAAGGAGAAAGGGACAGAGAGGACAGTCAAAGAAATAAAGGCTGAAATCTTCCCTAATTTAATGGAAGATACACATCCAAGATATACAACTCCAAACAGGATAAACCCAAATAAACCTACACTATGACGTATCATAATCAAACTATTGAACGTCAAAGATAAAGAGAGAATTCCGAAAGCCTCAAGAGAGAAGCAACATGTCAAGTGCAAAGGAGCCTCAATAAGATTAAATGCTGATTTCTTATCAGAAACCATGGAGGCAAGAAGGCACTATGATGACATATTTTAAGTGCTGAAAGCAAACAAACATGCCAACCTATATAAAAGATGAAACATTGTCTGGAAGGTTAATGTCATTCAAGTGAAAGTTAACTTTTTCCCCCTAATTCCAGGTATCATTTTTCTGTCATTTATTTCTGTTTATACCAAGTATCACAGATCCTATCAGAATAAACATGTATTGTGAACTATCTGTTCTCATCAAAATTATTTATTTTTTCAAAATAAAATGGAATATTTGAATTACCTAAAATTTCCAGAGCACTTTTATAATAGACTGTCATGAAAAGGAAACTAAGTTAGTGGTACTCTCTGAGCCCTAAATATTCAAATAGAAATTTTTATTTACTTCCATATTTGCATTTTGTTGATATTGACAAGATCTCCCATTGATGCCTGGTAGCTTCAGATATCTAGGTGATCATGCTTCCAAAATTCTTACCAAAATGACCAGATGACTACTTAGGACTTTTTCCCTCTCTTTTTTTTTTTTTTTTGTTTGTTTTATTTATTTTTATTCTCTCCCCTCCCCCCTCCCCCCAATTGTCTGCTCTCTGTGTCCATTCGCTCTTGTGAGCAATGGCACCGGGAATCTATGTTTCTTTTTGTGCTGGAAATCTGTGTCTCATTTTGTTGCATCAGCTCTCCGTGTGGACAGTTGCACTTTTTTCGTGTGGGGTGGCTTTCCTTGAGGGGCACATTCCTTGCGCGTGGGGCCCCACATGCAGGGGATAGCTCTGCGTGGCAGGGCACTCCTTGCACGCATCAGCACTGTACGTGGGCCAGCTCACCACACAGGCCAGGAGGCTCTGAGTTCGAACCCTGGACCTCCTACATGGTAGGTGGATGCTGTATCAGTTGAGACAAATCTGCTTCCCTTCTTCTCCCTCTCTTTCAATCTCAAGGACATCTATTACATTAGTAAGTTAAAAATTATCTCAATCAACTATTATATGTATGATACACATATCATTACTATTTTGAAAATTAAAAGCAGGCCTTTGTCTCCCAAAATATCTCTTAGAAGCTAGACTAAACACATGTTCCAGCCAGTGTGGGGTGCACAGGAGATGTGGATTGTCGTTTCCTTTTCTACTAGTTAGATTATATATAAGATGACTCTCTAGTAACCTCTAAAATGTCAATGCTCTGTCTCTTTGTCTCTCTCTTTTTATACCTGTGGTAGTTTGGTATTGTTCATGAGTTCCAAAAATAGATATTGGACTGTGTTTGTAAACTGGTTTGTTCCTCTGGGGATATTAGCATGTATGCGATTCAGAGGTTTCATGTTTACTTTATTAAATCATGATTAGGGCTTGTATTTGACTGCTCATTAGGGTGTGCTTGTTTGAGTAAACAGACTCTCACACATAAGTAGATACACAGAGAAGCAGATATGCAGGAAGAGAGAGTGCTGCATTGACAGGCCCCCAGAAGAGAGATGAGCCTGATAGTCTACAGCTGACTATGTGAAGAGACCAGAGCAGCTGAGCTGGGAAAGAAATGAGCCCGGGGAGAGACAAGCCTTATGCCTGCCTACAGCTGAGATTGGAAGAAGGTGGGACCACAGAGTCTTAAGAGAGACTTAAGACTCTTGCAGACATTGCCCGCCATCTTGTTTCAACAACATGGCAACAGATGTTGGGTGAAAAAGTACCCTTTATGTTACCTTGAGTTAGACTCTTTAGGACCTGGTAACTGTAAGCTTCTACCTCAAATACCCTTTATAAAAGTCAGCAGATTTCTGGTACTTTGCATCAGCACCCCTTTGGCTGACTAATACAATACCCCTCACACATTCCACACATTATTCTTTCTCTTCCCTATATTCAAAATGGTTTTATTAAAAAGTGTTTTACTGTCTTTTTGTGAACTCTCCTTACAAAAGGTCTGTCATATTACCTTTCATATATAAGCTTTTAAACTTGTGAATGTCTTACTCTTGGCTGTTACCTTATATTTATAAATATTTAATAATTACCTGGCTCTAGGCTTTACAGTTAACTGGAGTTTCTGCTGAGTTTGTGTTCTACCATAGAATTGCTACAAAGTTCAGGCATACAAATTTTTTCTTGTTTTTAGTTATTATGAGTCATAGCATAAGCAATACATTTTAAGAACTTGTTCAGAAAAAGTCATGGAAACTGCTCTAGAATTTGTGATTAAAGGGCCTTTTTTGGTGATACCTCACTGAATTTCGTGAAACAGTGAAAATATCTGAAAAAAAGACTCAGATCAGTATGACTAATATGCTTGGGGCTCTCACTGGATCTTAGATTCAGGGTTTCCTTGTTACACAAAAGAAAATGAAAAAATGAAAGAAGGAAAAAAGATCCTGCCGTCAATAATTTAGCTCATTCAAAAGAGAAATGAAATGATATAACGTCCAGACTAAAAACTTTAAAAATGGATATCAAGTATGCATAATATAGTTAATGTACAATTCACGTTTTTTGCAGACTATAATGCTATTTCTGGTCAATATAATTTTCACATAACATATGGCTTGTGAACATTTAATAGATTAACTAGAGAGCTATTTTAAAAATTTCTTTGTAAATGAAAATAATCATCTAGATCCTACTGTTAGGTTTGATTTTCTATATTAGAGAACACATTCTATATATTGGTGTGATTGTTTACTTATTTATCTTATTCTTGATATATTTTCAGATTCAAAATTTACTCTTTTGTCCACATTAACTTTTTTCTTTTTTTTTTATTGGAGAAGTTGTAGTTTTGCAGAAATATTATGCAGAAGTACTGAGTTCCCATTACCCTGCCCTCCCCCCACACAGATTTCCCCATTATTAACATTTTGCATTAGTGTGGTAACTTTGATACAATTGAAAAAACATTATTGTTATAATTATACTATTAACTATAGTCCATAGTTGTTTACTTTACGGTTCACTATGTGTTGTATCATCATATATATATTTTTAAATTATTCTGGTAACATATATGTGGCCTAAAATTTCCCATTTTAACCACTTTCAACTATACAATTCAGTGAAGTTAATTATATTCATGATGTTGTGCTACCATCACCACCATCCATTACCAGCAATTTTACATCATCCCAAACATAAAACTCTTTACCAGTTAAGCATTAACTCCCCATCCCTTTCCTAGCAATTAGTATGTCATGTGATTCTCCCTGAGCAGGTTGGTAAAATAGAAGACTGTTCTGTATGCAAAAGTATTTGCATGATGAAATAATATGAGGTATTTGTACTGTTAAAATAAGAAGTTAATAATAATTAGGCGATGGTTGTATCAACTTTTGAAGTGTCTTTTAGCACCTGTAAAGTAGGTGTTCAGAAGCATTTACACTAGATAAACGATGAGAGACTAACATTTCCCTTTCTCTGGCTTGATTCACAGTTTGCAGAGCCGTAGGGATTGTTGTCTTAGACTTCAATCATGATGAAGTCTGGCAGAAAGCATTCATTGTTCAGGTTTTAAAAAGGGCAAGTTTTTGGCAGGAGTAACTTGCATAGAAAAGGAATGCTATGCTTACACATATGCACTCAATAAACTTTCAGAGAGCTTGGAGTAAGATATTACAGGATTCCTCATCCCAGCCTGACCCAGTCTGTGGACTCTGATTATTTACAACCCTTCTTTTGTTGTGTCACCATCTCATATTCATGTTCCAGGCAATGTACCTTTGATTTATATTTCAAAGGTTATTCATGTACAGTGAACAGTCATTTCATGTCTGTGTACCTTCACTCAAGATGTATTAAAAATAGCAATGGTAATCAGATCTGCTTTTCCCTGATTTTTGATAGTCAAAAACCATTATCTCCATGACAACCAATATCATCCTTTTGTGCATTTGTAACCCTTGGTTATTTCTAATAATTGGAAATGAGGATTTTGAATTTCCCAGTTTCCCTCTTGTTCTTTATTGATTCTGTACAAACAGTGTTGAAAACTTGTGTCATGTACTTACACGCATTAGGAAGAGCAAAACAAAATGTCTTGTAGATTCCCCAAATCATGGACCTACATTCACTTTACACTTCTGTTATAAGGCTTTTACTCTACCAATTTCTCCCTTCACTTGGAATAATTTTATGTCTTCCTTTTATTGCCACCGCTCCTTTTGGCCCCCAATCTCAGCCCTTTCCCCACCATGCCATTCCCGATGATTCCCACATTTGTCCACTAAATTTTGCCTGGAGAAGCCCTTTTCTCTCAAAGTCTGCCCAACAGTCCCTAATTATTATAACTTTCCAGTCCCCAATCATTATTACCTTCTCTTCTTCCTTTACCACAAAATTAAGTTTGTCAAAAATGAGGACTAGTTCGTTGATACCTCTACATCTTTCTCCATATTCTCATATTATATCAACAAATCTTTTACATAAGAGGTACACATTCTCTTTTACTTGAATTGAAATAAATTCATTCAGAATCCATCACCTCTGTTTTTGCCTCTTGTGGCCTTCTTTATATTTGTAATTCCTTTACCACAAATTTTATTTCACACATATATGATCCATACAGTCACATTACTCTTGATGGCCTCCTGTCTCAAATTCTCAGGTCATATTTTCTTTAATTAAAGGAGTATTTATTGGATGTCTGCTCTGGCTGGACATTGTGAGAGTCACTGATGAAACAGAGATGAAAGTCATGACTGCTGCCTTGAGGTAGATAATTATAAAATAATTCATTATCATCATGGGTCAAATCCAAATCTCTTTATTATATTAAAATCCAAATAAATGAAAGGGCCTATGCTTCCTCTTGGTCATTCTTCTTCCCTAAATTCTGCTTTTATCTATGAGGAGATTATGCCCAGAGTATTTTCTCTAAGCCTTACTTCCCTTTTGGATCTTGTGATTTCATCACACCACTATAAGCCCTAGCTCATAACCTGGTGATTGGTCCTGATTGCTCAATATTTTAGTTGTAAAGGAGGCCACTCACTTTGGTAGCTGCAAGTTTCAGAACCTTCGATTAGTGTGTCTTTGAACTGAGGCTTTGAAGTGTGGGTGGCAAGGTGGTGCCATTGGCCTATGAAAGGCACATGGCCTGGATTCAGATCCCAGCTCTGTCAGCTCTTAGCGTGTGACTCAGACAAGTTATTCAACTGTTCTCCATCTAAGTTTCTCACTTGTAAATTGGGGATTTATGATAGTATTAGCTTGATAGGGTATTCTGAGGAATAACTGGGTTGGTATAGGAAAATCACATATTCTATGGCACATGGCAAGAGCTGTATGAGTGTTATCTTTCCTTTGTTCTTCCACAGACTTTGCCTGTTGCGTATAGGTCAGAGCCCCACTCCACCTACACACTTTTCTACTGCCTTGTTGTTCTTTATCTGCTGAGTTCCATTCATCTCATTCAAAGAACAGTACTTGGGTGACCTCCTTTGGATATATTCCTGGATAAAAGAATACCATTTTCAGATTGACTGTTATCACCTCCTTACTTTGCAGAGAAGTTGTTTAAAGAGAAATAATATTGAGGCACTTTGCAACAGATCACGTTAAAGTGATGTAAGAAAAAGCCAGGTCAGAGGGGCCCCTCAGTATGAGTTGTCACAGAAGCAGCAGCTAGTTATAGATACTAAAGAGCAATAATAAATTGCCAAGGTACCCCAATCTAAATTGCCAGCCTTATTTCTCAGCATCGTAGGGTGCTCTTCCTAGTCATTTACTATTGGAGATAAATGTAAGTTCCTTGTTGCAGCACTCCATCCCCAAATAAGCAATATGGATTTGTTCAACAGCCCCCACACCCCTTTTTCACCCAATGTGTAGAGATTTAGTTAGCCCTCCAACTTGGGTCTGCTGTCATACTGGTCCCCTCACCCATGGCTTGCTTTCCCTGTATGATCACTGTTTTATCCTTGTGTCTTTCCTAGCCAGGTATTGCTCTTTGGACTGCTCATTAAATGCTCTCATTATTCTGCAGTTTCAGAATATTCTATTTTAGTTTCCTTCAGAAGGTAGTGAAGGGAAACACAGTGACCTGATTCACTGACCACTCACTCCAGGTTCTGGAAGTTGATGCAGCACCTTTCTCCTTTATTACAGTCTCATGCCCAGGGACTAGATCTTTTCTAGAGAGTACGCCACTGCTGAATTGGTCCTCCCAGAGTTGTTGAGCCACTAGGAAAGCCCCAGATCCTTACTCCCTAAACTTTTGGTTGTCAGGGAATTTTGCAGGAACCTGGAATGTAGCACTTATGGAATCGAGGCCCCTCGATTAAGGGAAGCTGAGCCCTCATCTCTATAGCAGGACATTTAGGAAGACCCCAGGAATAAATGGATAAATGTGAGGAATCTAGTATGAAAAGAGAATCTTTGTCCCAGGCTGCCTCCTCTGCTTGACAGTTCTCTGTATTTAACTAAATAAAACCTGCAAGTATGATAATCAATGATATTTTCCAGAAATTGAACTTAAAGGTCACTTTAGCTTCTGAGCAAGTGGAAGTGAAACTGAATAATGTTCTGGTTATTTTATGGGAAAATACTTTTTTAATGACTTTCTCAGTTATCATTTGATTATTCTTTTCTGGTGATTATTAGTGTTGCTAGTACATGTTCATCAATATAGCCTGTATTTATAATAATTTTCTAAAACTCTATCTCACAGAAAATTAAATCTTTTAGAGATATGATAAATAACATTTACTTGGAATGTTGTCTAAGTGCTTTCTAAATAATCATAAAGCCTATCAATATATTCATCTTAGGAATATTCAATATTTTCCTAAGTTACAAATAGATTAATGTCACATTTGTTTAATCCTGCCATGTACACAGGGAAAAGTGAGTTTTCTTTATATATATGTGAAAATACTAGCCTCACATTCATACACACACATACATACAGACATACCTAAACACATGGGGACATTCAGCAGGTAACATTTTTATTCCATGAGCTTTTAAGGATAATTTTCTTAGAGTAAATCAAGAAAAGGAAATAATTTTAAAAACTAAAACCAAAGGCAGTTCAGTTTAAGTTTCAGTGTAGTTTTATTTTGTATTGTTTTGTTTTATTTTATAAATTCAGTCTTATGTCTTTTGGGCTTAGCATTATTTTAGTGAATAACTTTGTAAATTTGCTGCTTTTCCTTTTGATAACATTTTAAATAATCAAGCCAAGTTTTATTACATCTAAATTAGTGGTGGGAAATGGGATGGTTCCTTTTCAACTGCTTAAATGTAGAGCGTGATTTTTCAGACTAGCCAGGTTAATTGTGGGTTTTCTGGGTAGGACCAAGGTCACTGAAAGAGAGTGATTTGGCTAGAGGTAACAATTCTTGGTCCAGGCTCAGGACACAGATTGAAGGCAGGTAGGGAAGGTGGGATAATCCTGTAGCTATCCTGTGGGTCACTGTGATTTCTGAGTTTGCCTCTGACTGCTTATTCTCTAGCTTTACCACTGGTTCTTCTTTCTCCTTCTTCCACTAAATATACAGTGCCCACAGTTCTGTTCTTTTATCTTTACCAACTTTCCTCACTGATCGATTCAGTTTTCTAATTTTAGTTATTGTCATAATGAGAATTAAGCATAAATTATTAACCCTGAACTCTCTCCTGGTCTGGATCATTCTGTCACACGCTTTTTCAGGCAGGCCCCGGTCTGGGGTAATCGATCATCTCCTAACAAACTGTGTAAGTTTTTATTATGATCTCATCTGTGCTTTCTTCTCTTGTGTTTCTCTTGCAATTTCAGGTACAGATATATTGTAGTGGAAAGAGAGTGCACTTGAAGTCATAACCCCAATTCTTTTATTTAGTATTTGGGAAAGTTTGCAAAGTTATTTAGCTATCAGCTTTGGTACACTCACTTACTGAAATGGTGTTAATAACAATTTTTCATGCAAAACACTTCTGAGCATTAAATAAGAAAAAAACATATTGAATAGGGCTCCAACCTTTTCTCTTTTTCTCTGATATTCTGTCTGTTTTTCGAAGGCCAATTCAAATCTTTTACCCTCTCCTTCTGGGTATCACTCCACAATGCATACATACTAAACTTATTTTTCCTTTCACGCTTTACAATAAATCATCTTAATTTAAATTTATTTTATATGGATACATCTTATTTCCCTAACAAAACTATAAATTCCTTAGGGTAAGCCTATGTCCACATTTTTAATTCATTGTCCTTGACACCTTTTGTTGCAATCAATATTTGTTGATTTGCATTTGCTAATGACAAATAAAATCGAAGGAGAGTTGTGAAAGCTAAAAATAAGACTCTGGGTCATAGCATCAACAAAATATTACTTTTGTTTTTAATAAATAATGAGATATTTGAGCTTTTCTTTTTCAGTTTTGGTTAGAAAACATCAGGAAGTTTTTGATTGATTATCCTCTCTCAATCAGATATATGTAATAAGTCTTTTAGGTGGCAGAAGTTATTTAATGAAAAAATACGTATTAGGTGCCAGAATGAGCTTTTATAACCTTCTATACCATTAAGCTCATAAGAAATGAAAATGTTTTAAGTATTCTATTTTGCTTCTTTACTATCAGCTCATTTGGGCCTTAGAGTCCAAAGAGTATTTAGAGCAAAAAATACTATGTGAAAGTAGCAGACATGTTAGTATTTAAAAAAGTGTTCCTGAAGTATAATTTTATATTTTAAATTCATTGAATTTCTGCGTATCCAAGGCAGAATTTTGGAACTTCTCCAATTTGGTGTATTTTGTTAAAATTTGTTTAATAGAACTAGTACCTGAGGGTTTTTGGTGTTTAGTTTCTTTGTTTTGCTTTCCAGCCTTGGAAATAATCGCGCATAAGTGTAATAAATCATCCTTCTCAGGATATATGTTTGGAAATACCCCTAATTAAAAGAATACTTTTTGTCTAGTTTGTCTCAGGGTATCATAATATTTCAGAATAAAAAACCGCCTGAGAGAATGTCTAAGCCGATTTCATAATTTCATCAGAGAATGAGCTAATGTGAATTCCCTTTCCACTTGTTCCCTCCCTCTCCCTCCCTCTCTTCCTCTCTCCCTTCCTTCCTTCCTTAAACATGAAAGAAGACCTCCTATATACCAAGATCAGCCTTGAGTGTTTAGAGTGGAATGGCCTCAGGCTTAACTACCTCATTATGCACATCTACAAGACACTAGGGGTGGCATGCTGAGAGACACACAACTGAGTTAATCACAGAGCTGAGATGAGAACTGAAGTCTTTTCACTCCTAGAATGATAAACATCCTGCTTCTTAAATGAGGACCACCACTGACAGAAAAGAAATCTCATGTATTCTATCATAATCGCTGACACTTTGACCAAGGCAAAGTAACTACCACTAGTAACCCAGTGCTGATCATTCCTAGCAGGAAAAAAAAAAAAAAATTTTCCTGCCTGATACTCTATTCTGCTGTGATCTTCACCAAAATCTAGAGTTGTCCTTGATATGATGTCCACCTAGAAACTTTTCCTTATTAAAAGAGTACACTTATCAACATGTACCTTTTATTAACACTATAGGATTTTACATATATATACACACACATATACACAAATATTCATATAGATGTCTATATGTAACATGTTAATTCTATAATATATATGCGTATATACTCTATATTATATTATGTAATATACTCTTTATTACATATACCATGCACTCTATACTGTATTTTACATGCTATGTGTATACTATGTAATATATACTTAATATATATGATATATATTAAGGTTTAAATTATATTATTTTAGAATTAACATGATATAATTTACATGATAGACATAGGATAGTAATTTAAAAATCCAATAGGAAGGCATTAAAGCACTGGGGCGAAAGAGAAAAATCTTATTGCCTAGGTAAAGTAGTTTTTATAATGATAGTAAATAACATGAAAGCGCATGCTGACTCAAACTCCTCTCTCCCAGTTGTCACACTTATCTCTTGAAAATGTCTTTTTCTGAGTGTGAGTGAATTTTAATATAAGCTCTGTGAGGGCAGGAGCATGTCTGTCTTGATCATCACTTTATCACTCAAGGCAGATAAGTACCTGGAAGGTGTTCAGAGAGAATGAACAGTTCTGGTAGAGGAAGAATGCCCAAGAAGTTTTCTTTTTGACCCTCTCACAGGCTTAAGATGTTTAGGAAGATTCTTCCAGACAACCTGGAAAGTTAAAGTCTTTGATTTGCTTTCCTTGTCTTATTTAAGTTTACCCTCTGATGTACTTTGCTGTTACCATCAGTTTTAGCGTAACTTCATCATCCAGGAAACCTAAGCCAGAGTTAGTTTTGCTTTGAAGGTGACCTGCTCCTGTGCATATTTTTTAACTTGTTTGCAAAGAGTTGCTTTTGGTAGTCACCCAACTATTTTTATGAAAAAAGAGATCATACTTGAGCATTGATAAATGTTCTTCAGTAATATTCACTGCTCATTATTCCTTGAATAACTTGTTCAGATTAGCCTGTAGATGAAGGATGACTGCCTGAAAATGTCAGACTGCCTGCCCCCCTAAGAATGCCCCCCCCCACCCCACAAAAGAAGCTAAGTAATGGATAGATTATGTGGGCAGAGATGAGCCCTTTACCAAATATTTGTTTTATTTTGTAAGGACCCAAGGTTGATTAATTTACTTCTGCCTTAAACTGTGGTGAGAAAAGTATAAAATGCTGTCAAACCATTCAACTATCAGGGACTTTAGTCCAAAGTAAATGTCCTCATCAAAAATATTCATGTTAACAATATCGAGTGCAGCTACTGGCATCTGGTTTATAGGTTTTTGTCTGTGGGAGGTATAGAACCTATCTAAAGTATTGCAACTTTCCATTTACTATCTGGGTGTGAACAAAGAAGAGATAACAGTTTTACACAATATCATGCTTTCTTGATGTGGTCACCTCTAATAATAGAAACCAAAAGAAACATTTCCCATTTTATTCATCAGATTTCTACCAGGAAGCAGATGTGCTCTCTTATTTTTCTTTTGAATCATGTATTTATTTATTGCATTACATCTTTCAGTTGTGGATATTTTCCTGCAGAGGGAAATTCCATCCTTCCTGGAATAATGAATCCCTAGTTTTATAGGTTTTTAAAATGGTGTATTGATAGGAAAATACACTCTCCCTTGTTATTTATATTGTTTCTGTGATTGTATCTCTATACAGGTAGTGCTTAAATGCTTATAATGCTTCCTAAGGTTATTTTTGTGGTAACATAAAAATAAATCAAGGAGATTTTAGGAAAAAACCTCCACATGTATACTAAGATATAAACAAATGAATCTCCACCAATAATATCAGTCTCACAGAAAATTATAGTATCATCTAAAGGAGAAAATCTATAATAATTTTTTTTCTTTTACTCAACCTCCTATTATATCTCTCATTTATTTTCATACCTGCTGATGTGATTTATGTGTGCATCAGAACATCTCCACCTTTGGCCCTCCTCAGTATTTGCAGAGGCTCTTAGCATCACTTGTCCCCATATCCAGCCTAGAACACCAGAGCAAACATTTCAAACAAAACTTTCAGGCTATTATATCTCATCTCCTGACCCTTTGATGTAATCGATGTACTTTACTATATTTTGATGCATATTCTGGTTTTGGCTTTATGGTATCCAGGTGGGTTCCTGTTCACCTTTGTTTCATAAAATACCTATCTGTTCACTATCCACCCTACTAATAAATATTTCTGTGGGGTCCATTCATTTGTGCTGGTTTCTGGGCATTGTTTTGGCCAAATTTCAGCCAAATTTGGTAATTTACCTTCCTGCTAACAATGGCTGTACCATCCAGACAATGGTTTTGATCAATTTTATAGTTCTGGCTGGTACCATTCAGGTGGAAAACCTCCAACTCATTTCCTTATCCATCTTCTTTTTTTAAGGTACCAGGGATTGAACCCAGGACCTCACATATGCGAAGCACAAACTCAACCACTAAGCCCCACCCATTCTACCCTTACGCATCTTTTTATTCCTCCAGCCCTTTGAACACAAAATGTCCAAAACGAAACAGAAAAGGTGTTTTATTTTGATTTTTTTTGCTTACATTCTTAACTCTGCTTTTGTTTCTATTATCATCATTCAACTTGTAATTTGCATTTTACACATCACTCTGCCACATCTCTGCCACAATATAGAAGACACCCTTTTGCCTAGTCATCCTGGCTCTGTCATTCAGCTTACATCTCTGTGCCTTACTTTCAAAATGTATAGAATGGGTTCATAGAAGTAGTTAATGAATAGGTTCTTGTCCTTAGTAACTCGTGAATAAATGTTAGCTATTATTATGGTCACTTTGCTTTGCTTTTTGTTTCCAGTTAGTTCAGCAAGTTTTCTTAAAACTTCCCTCCTTTCCATTCTTACTGCCAACACCATGATTCAAACCTTCATGATCTTTTGCCTGAACTATTTTAATAGCCTCCTAACTCATATTCCTGTTTTCATTTAATCATAAGCCCTAACCCACTTAGGATGTTACATTCCAGAGCCTTTATCTTGCTTAGGAATAATGCATTTGGCAAGGCCAAGATTTTAGAAAAATTATAATTTGAGAAAAAAAGTAAATGACATTAAATATTACTTATGTGTATAGATGTGAGAATTGTGTTTATATGAAATTTCATACCAAAAGTGAAATCAACCCCAGTGTAAGCAAATTAGAAACTCATGTACATTAAACTTATTCATGTTAGCCATCTTCTTGGCACCTATCTCTGTTGATTAGGATATTGCTGAAACACATAATATTCTCAGATATATATTTATATTAATTTTATGTTAGAGAGATCTAACTATTATTTTTTCATTCTCCCTTGTTGTATTTTTTAACATCTTCACAAAATGTTGCTGTAAGAACCTGGTCTTTGCAAAAAGTTAACAGGATGTTTAAGATGAATATATTTTAAATCCATCATCTTCTCTGAATAAATTGAGACACCAATACACCACATTCTTGCTCCTGTGGTATGCATACATGTGGAAAGGGCCCAAAAGCATACTGAAATACATAAACTGTGGATATGAAAATTTTGTACACGTAAGTATCAAGAAAAAACTCAGGTGGGAAAACCATGGTGGGTGAGGCTTAATTTTCTACTAGTAACATTAAGCCCTGATAATATTATTGCCCTCCAGTGCCACTGTTTGCCATCTACTCCCCACCTCAAATGAGGGCAGAATCTGGTGTAAACTCTTTAGTTTGGCATGACTGTGCTGAAATCTGACATTGCAGCTTAGACCAGGCTTATCTTGGCCATGTGAAACTGTTATATCACTCACCTATTGCCATCTATTTTCAAACTCCAGCTTAAATAGCAGGACTACTATTAAATTAATTTTTTTACTCCATTTCCCTTCCATATTTAAAAAATATATATATTTTATTAGAGAAATCATGAACTTATAAAACAATCATTCATAATATGCAGAATTGCCATACAACACCCCTCCAACACCTTACTTTCTTGTGGAACATTTGTTACAGATTATGAGAGAACAGCATCACACTATTACCACTAACTATGGTCGATAGCATACATTTGTTATATATTTTTCATACCCCCTGTTATTAAGACAGAACCTTCTTTGACATTTATGCAAGAATATTATTACAATATTGCTGTTGACTATAGTCCACAAGTTATATTAACTGTACTTCTACTATGTATCTCCATATTCTTACCACCTTGTCATAGTGATGTACATTTATGTCATACAAGAATATTCTTCTATTTGTACTATTAACCACAATCCTCATCTACCTCTGAGTTCACTACATTATTCAGTCCCTAGGTTATTCTCTAGTTTTCTATCAATTGATGTTTACATCCCTAAACTACCCCTTTTAGCCACAATCCCATTTATAAAAATCTGTGTTAGTTATACTCACTATGTGTTACCATCAACTCTATCCATTTCCACACTTTTACAGTCAAGCTAAGTGAAAAATCTATATACATTAAGCATCTCGGCCCTTGTCCTGTCTCCTAATAACCTATATACTCTAGGTTTTAACTCTATATGTTTTTTCTTTTTATTTAGTTCACATTAGCAAGACCATACAATATTTGTCCTTTGGGTCTGGTTTATTTCACTCAGCAAAATGTCCTTAGGAATCATCTGTGTTGTCATATGTGTCCAAATTTCATTTCTTCTTACAGCAACATAGCATTCCATCATATATATACACACACACACACACACACACACACACATATATATATATATATACACACCACGTTTTGTTTATCCATTCATCAATTGCTGGACACTTGGGCTGATTCCATCTTTTGGAAATTGTGAATAATGCCTCTTTGAACATCAGTGTGCAAATGTCTGTTCGTGTCCTTATTTTCAGTTCTTCTCAGTATATTCCTAGTAGAGGGATTGCCAGATCATATGGCAGTTCTGTATTTAGCTTCCTGAAGAACTTCCAAACTGTCTTCCACAGAGACTGCATCATTTTTACATTCCCACCAACAGTGAAGCATTGTTCCTATTTTTCCACATCTTTTCCAGCATTTAATGTTTTCTGTTATTTTAATAATGGCCATTCTATGTGGTGTGAGATGATATCCCATTGTTTTGATTTGCATTTCCTTAATAGCTAGTGATAGTGAATATTTTTTATGTGTTTTTTTGCCATTTGCATTTCCTCTTTGGAAAAATGTCTATTCAAGTCTTTTGCTCATTTTTAAATTGGATTGCTTGCTCTGTTTAGTTGTATGATCTCTTTATATTGCATGGAAATCAAACCCTTATTGGATATGTGGTTCCAAATATTTTCTCCCATTAAGTGGACTGCCTTTTCACTTTCTTGACAAAGACCTTTGAATCATAAATATGATTAAGTTTGAGGAGGTCCCATTTATCCATTTTTTCTTTCATTGTTTGTGCTTTTGGTGTTAGGTTTAAGAATCCATCACCTACCACCAGGTCTTGAATATGTTTCCTTACATTTTCCTCAAGGAGTTTTAAGGATCTAGATTTATATTTCATCTATTTTGAGTTAATTTTTGTATAAAGTGTGAAATAGAGGTCCTCTTTCTTTCTTTTGGATGTGGATATCTAGTTCTCCCAGCACCATTTTTCAAATAGACTGTTCTGGCCCAGCTGGGAGCACTTGTTACTAATGCCTTGTCAAAAATCACTTGGCTGTAATGTGAGGGTCTATTTTCAGTTCTTGATTCAGTTCCATTGGCCAATCTGTCTGTCTTTATGCAAACCAGGGTCTATATATCAATCTTGATTTAGGTACCATGCTGTTTTACCTCTGTAGCTAGGTAATATGACTTAAAGTCCAGAAATGAGAGTCCTCCAACTTCATTCTTCCTTTTTGAGATGTTTCTGTCTACTTGGGGCCTCTTACTCTTCCAAATAAATTTGATAATTGTGTTTCCCATTTCTTTAAAAAAAAGGTTGTTGGAATTTTTATCAGGATTGCATAAAATCTGTATGCCAATTTGGGTAGAATTGACATTTTAATGTTTTTTAGTCTTCTAATACTTGAACACAGAATGTGTTTTCATTTATTTAGGTCATCTTTGATTTCTTTTAGCATTGAATTGTCATTATCTGAATACAAGTACTTGGTTAAGTTTATTCTTAAATATTTGATCCTTTTAGTCACTATTGTAAATGAAATTTTTTCCCCTGACTTCCTTCTTGGATACTGCATCACTAGTTTATAGGAACACTACTGATTTTTGTGTATTTAACTTGCATCCTGCCACCCTGCTGAACTTCTTTATTAGCTCTAGTAGCTTTGTTGTAGATTTTTTGGTATTTTCTTTGTATAGAATCATATCATCTGTGAATAGCAAATGTTTTACTTCCTCCCTTCCAATCTGAATGTCTTGTATTTTCTTGTCTAATTGCTTTAGCCAGAATCTCTAGCAGTAATTTAAACAGCAGTGGTGACAGTGGACATCCTTCTCTCTATTTTTTTTTCAATCTTTCTTTCTTTTTTTTTTTTAATTATTCATTTTTTAAAAATATTACATTAAAAAAATATGAGGTCCCATTCAACCCCACCATCCCCACCCCACCACTCCCCCCACAGCAACACCCTCTCCCATTATCATGGCACATCCATTGCATTTGGTAAGTACTTCTCTGGGCATTGCTGCACCTCATGGTCAATGGTCCGTATCATAGCCCATACTCTCCCACGTTCCATCCAGTGGGCCCTGGGGGGGATCTACAATGTCCGGTAATTGTCCGTGAAGCACCACCCAGGATAACTCCAAGTCCCGACACATCCTTCTCTTGTTCCCTATCTCAACAGGAAAGCTTTCAGTCTTTCCCCATTGAGTACAATGTTTGCTGTGAGTTTTTCATATATGTCATTTATCATGTTGAGAAAGTGTCCTTCAATTCCTATCTTTTGGAGTTTTTTTAATCAATAAAGGATGCTGTATTTTGTCAAATGCCTTTTCTGCATCAATCAAGATGATGATGTGATTTTTCTTCTTTTAATTATTAATATGATGGATTTTACTGATTGATTTTCTTGTGTTGAACCACCCTTGCATGCCTGATATAAAATCCACTTGATGATTACGAATAACTCTTTTAATGTATTGTTGGATTCAGTTAGTGGGTATTTTGTTGAACATTTTTGCATCCGTATTCATTAGAGAAATGGGTCTGTAATTATCTTTTTTTTGTAATATCTTTATCAGACTTTAGTGTTAGGGTGCTGTTAGCTTCATAGAATAAGTTTGGTCACATTCCTTCCTGTTCAGTTTTTTGGAAGAGTTTGAGTAAGATTGCTATTAAAACTTATTCACATGCTTGGTAGAATTCATCTATGGAGCCATCTGGTCGTGGGCTTTTCATTTTAATGAGGTATTTGATGATTGTTTCAATCTCTTTACTTGTGATTGGTTTGTTGAGGTCTTCTCTTTCTTTTAGGGCCAGTGTAGGTTGTTCATATGTTCCTAGGAATGTTTCTATTTTATCTACATTGTCTGGTTTGTTGATGTACAGTTGTTTATAGTATTCTCGTATGATCTGTTTTATTTCTGTGGGGTTAGTAGTAATATTCCCATTTGTTTTCATTTTTTATTTTATTTATTTGTATCGTCTCTCTTTCTCTTTTTTTTTTCTTTTGTCAGTTTAGCTAAGGGTTTGTCAATTTTGTTAATCTTCTTGTACAACCAACTTTTGGTTTTGTTAATTCTCTCTATTGTTTCTTTTGTTCTCAAATTCATTTATTTCTGCTCTGACCTTTGTTATTTCATTCTTTTTCCTTGCTTTGGGGGATAGTTTACTGTTCTTTTTCAAGTTTCTCCAGCTGTGTAGTTATGTCATGGATTGTAGCTCTTTCTTCTTTTTCAAAGTAAGCTTTGAGGGCTATAAGTTTCCCCCTCAGCACTACCTTTGCTTTTTTCTCGAGTTATTTATTGATTTCTCTCACCATTTCTTCTTTGACCCACTGGTTATTTAATAGTATGTTGTTTAATCACCATATATTTGTGGCTTTTCCCTTTTTGTGCTGTTGTTGATTTCCAGCTTTATTCCATTATGATCAGAGAAAGTGCTTTCTATAAATCCAATATTTTTCAATTTATTGAGACCTACTTTGTGACCCAACAGATGGTCTATCCTGGAGAAAGATCCCTGAGCACTTGAGAAGAAGGTATATCCTGCTGCTTTGGGGTGCAGTGTTCTGTATAGGTCTGTTAGGTTTAGTTCATTTATCATATTATTCAAGCTCTGTTTCTTTATTTATACTCTGCCCAGATATTCTATGTAATGATGAGAATGGTGTATTGACCTCTCCAACAAATATTGTAGAGACATTTCTATGTTCTATTTGTTATATCGTGGGGGAGGATGGAGCCATAGTTATCCAACAGTCCAATCTGTGTAGGCTGAATGCACCTACAGTTGCCCAGAGAGGCTGGGGAAACACCTCATTACCTCCCTGCTATCCTATTGGGGAATGGGGATGCAGCCACTGGCACCCATCAATCTAGACCCTGTGGGCTGAATGTGCCTGCATTGCCTGGAGAGTCTGAGGAAATATTGCCTCCATCTTATCCTATCAGGGGTGGGGATAGAGCCACAGGTGTCCAACTATCCAGTCCGTATGGTCCAAAAGCACCTGCATTTGCCTGGAGAGACTAGTGCAGGTTCCCCCAACTTCTTCCCTGCTGGAGGTAGGGTTGGAGCCTAGGCTAAGGCTGCAGTCCAACCTGGGTAGAAAGAAGCCAGTCCCCACTATCAATGTGATTTTCAGTCAGCCCCATTTCCCCTCATGCCGGGGGTTGAGTTAAAGTGGAGGCTATGGGCTCTTTCTAACCTGGACAGGTTGAAACTTCTGCTGTTTTTAGGATTATACTTTAGCCAGCCAAATTTACTAATCAGTAGCTGGAGTTGGTGCTTGACCATTTCTTCTGCCCTGTTTTTGGGATATAGAGCTTCAGCTCCAGCCATAGAATAGCTCCCAAAGTGGCTTGTTCTGCCAGTGGGGGATGGGCACCAGTCTCCACAGTATGGAGTGCTCTACTCACAAATTTTCCCTGCAGATGGGCAGTTCCCTCCTTCTGTTCTTCCAAGGATGTTGCAGGATGCTCTTCTAATCTCCCGAGTCCCCCCAAACAGGTGCTTTACATAGCTCTGGGTGATTACTAACCTGTAGGAATAGCTAACTCTTGGAGCTACTTAATCTGCCACCATCTTGCTCCTCCTTCCCAGTCCCACCTTAATCAAGAAGTAATGTTTTCTTTTTTTTTTTTTTGCTATCCTATTCATATTTTGTATCTCTTGTAAACTTGTATTTTGCCTAAGGTGCAGCTCTTTGTATAGTGAAGTTTTATTGCTCCAAGGAGATTGCTATATCTTTGAGTAAAGGATGGCATTTTATTTACCTTCTGTGAACAAAATACAATGTAGCTGGCTCTTAAACAGGTTCTAGGCTCTACAGTCAATATTTAAAGTTAAAATTGCATATGGTCAAAATTATCCCAAAATGTCCCTAAATGAAATCCATAAAACATGTTATAAAGTACTTATGTGCTACATGACGATAACATTCAGTTTGTCCAAAAAGTATAACACTGAAAGTTTGTCCTTCTATATCACATCAACTTACTATGTATTCACTTCAGCACCAGAGGAAGTAAAAGGCTTGTATTAGAGGCTGTGTTCATGGAGAAAAATCCATGCACCTTTAAACACAAAAATCAGATACACCTTGGTGAGTTGTTCAGACTATGAGAACTGAGAATGACTGATGTAATTTCGTTTCTTTTTCCGTAAAATAATTTTCAAAAAGCTAGGTGGTCCAAAAATCCTATTGCAAGAGTTTAGATAAGTGCATTCACTTATCTAAAGTTTGGATGAAAATGTAGTCATTTAAATAATTTAAATCCAGGGTGATGGTCCTTATGTAATGTAGTGGCTAATTTGAAGTTATGATTCAGTGAAGTCTTTGACCTAAAAGGTTAATCTAGCATGGTTTAAAGGATGGAATTTTACTCCAATAGACCTGCATTCAAAGTTATGTTCTGCTACTGACTGATTATATGATAACTTTTCTGTGCATCAATTTCATTACAAACTAATTGAGGTTAAAAGTAGTATCTACCTGCAGGAGCCTGAAAGGAGATGTGCAGGGTTTAGCACATAGTAAAACAATTTAAAAAAATCTTTGGTTTTTGTCATTGTAATTATCCATTGCTCATTTACAAACAAATTATTTATAACTTTAGCCTTCCTTGTTAGAACCAGAATGTGTGACTTTACTGACTTCAATTTATTTTTGAAAGATTGGCAGGACTTAGTTTTTATTCACTCTTTTTGAAAGGACATTCAGATGTGAAATGCTTAGTTATGTACTTGAATTAGGACTGAAACACTTGGCTGGTTGAAGTTGATTTGGGGAATGAGAAGGGTTCCTCTCTGAAAGATGGAAGCTGGATTTCTGAATCGGGTCTTTCAGAAGTAAGGGACTTCTTTGCCCATTTTCCATGAGTATGCATTTTTCATAGTAAATTGCCTTGAATCCAATAAGTTTTAAGTAACATCTCTCTTTTTATTTCATTACTTCTTTTAAATGGAGCCTTAAATAACCTTAATTTTCTTATATTCTTTTTGCTGGGTATTGATTCTTTTCTTAATTATCTTCTTACTTATTACCTTATCATGCTTACTAGTTTTAGAAACTTTTTTTTGTCAGAAACGCTATGATTTTTCAATATTATAAATACCCTTATCACTTTTTAGAAATTTAGCTTACATTTTTCTACTTATTCTGTCAAGCATTGAACTCTTTGCTTTGCAAACATTTTCTTATTGAAATTCTCATGATTTTATTATGAGGTGGATGCTATTATTTTCTACTTTTTATTGGTGAGGAAACTGAGGCACAATGAAATTAAATAGTTTGCCCAAGTTCCAGCCTACTAAATGGTGAAGATGGATTATGGACTCAGGCAGTTTGAGTACAGAGCTCATATTCAACTGCTTCACAAACATTTACTCATTTTCTTGGAGAGACCCTTTTTAGGGTTGCTGGTTTTTAAATTCATTCATTCATTCATTATTTATTTATTTATTCATCTTTGTTAGAGAAGTTGTGATTTTACAGAACAATCATCCATAAATTCAGGATTCCCATACACTACCCTATTATTAACAGTTTACCTTGGAACGTTTGTTAAATTGAGAGCACATTTTAATAATTGCACTATTAACTATGGTTTAACTTAGCATTCACTGTAGTTCCATTGATTTTTTACAAATTTTTATTGTTACCATATAAGCAATCTAACATTTCCCCTTTTAATCACTTCAGATATATATTTCAGTGCTATTCATTAATTATGTTCACAATGTCTTCCTACAATGACCACCATCCTTTATGAAAACATTTTCATCATTCCAAATCGGAACCTTGTACATCTTAAGCCTTCGTTTTGTTTGACTGTTTTGTTCTTCCTTCTTATGTTCTTTTTTTTAATATTTTCTTTCTATGTTTTACATTTATGTAATATTTTCAGGAATTTCTCTCTTCCCTTTAAAATGTATATTAATATTTCAGCATATACTGTTTTTCCTCTCCTTTTCCTCACTATATTCCACATCTCTGACTTTCCATGCCATTGACTCACTGCTTGGGATGTTCTTGGCCTCTGCCCTGTGACATTCAAAGACTGACTCAGTTCCTTTACTTCTGTCTCCCAAAGAGGTTGAACATTTTCTATTTATTTTCCTTTCAGTCAGTTCCAAGATGATGCTTGCCTCTGTTAAGGCTATTTCTCCTCTGCCTCTGTAAACTGCTCTGCAGATTGTTCCTTGGTGCATTTGGGAAGAAATTGCCAGGTTCCTTTTTGTACATCTGTATGTTTTCACAGTTCCTGGAAACTTAATAGTGGTTTTCACTCTTGTTCTACATTCTTCTTCCTCAGGTTTCTGCCCCACCCTCCTCTTGCACTTCTGTCATAATTTTTTCCCTCCCATTTGCTGTACCACCTCTGTTAACCTTCAGTACATCCTCTTTGAAAGCTTAACTCTACCTTGACTTTTCACTGCTTTCTCCAGTTGTGGCAGGAGTGGTATTTTAATCAACTATGATCTGTCATTCTATACAAACAGCTACGGCTTTTGAAAACTTAAGCAACTAAACTGTGATCTTATTTTTTTCCTCATCTACTTCATTTGCCTCTTTTGTTCTTCTTTCATTGTAATTGTGCTTTGATGTCTCCCAAGAACCTTCTGATGCAGATGTGGTTTTTATGTAATAGTCACCACTTTGTGAAATATAAGTGTTTATTGGTGCTATGATTGAGTACATGAATCACATAAGTAATACAGTGCAGTGAAAAGATTATTGGATGCAGATCATGTCAATTGTCTACTTGACTTTGACTTCTCCATAATGCCTCTGATTTTAGCTTCTTTATTTATAAAATGGCAGATTTATACCTGACTCTAAAAGTGAGGCTTATATGAGATAATAAGCACACATATGTTTTACAAATTGGAAACAGCTACACAACAGGTACATATTATTATTATATCGACTTTCCAAGCACAGAGACAAAAGTTTGTCAAGCAAGTAAAAATATAAAATAAAATCCAATGGAAAATCTGACAAAAGCAGTATAAGTTTTCATTTATTCAGAGTTTTCAATTGAGCATCAGGAGTTTTCCTAAAATATTGAAATCTTTACCTTGGGTTTTAATAAAAGAATATTTCTAGGTAATCTTGTAACTATTTGAGTGTTATGAGGACGACCCAAACTTGACCGGAAAATGTTACCTGTGTGTGTAGTTCAGAGTTTCTTCTTGTGATGGGATGAGTATGAGAGAGTGATTCATAGAAAAGACATAGATTGGCCTCATGTGGACATGCAGAAATCTGTTATGGATGAAGCCCCACCTGGGAATCCTTATTTCCTTCTAAAAGGAACCATCACATTCCCATAGGAAAAGCGATTCAAGGCTTTATATCTATCCACATGCCTAATTATAAAAGTGGTTCATTTATGTTTTAAACTTTAAAGTCACCATATTGCAAACTAACATATAGAATAACTGGAAACAGTATTTAAATGACTTATTATTCCATTTTTATCCCTTCTGAAAACTACTGAATTACTTTACCATTTCAGGTCACGATTTAATGAAGGCTATCTCTGAACGAACAAAATTTGGAGGATAAAACCAGAATTTCAGTTCTTCTGAAAATGGAGTTCGAATAGTTGGCATGATTTTTAATATTCCCTTACTGTGCTATTGGTTTTGTTATTTTCAGATGACTGGTAATTATCCCTGCGGCTTATATCTTTTACAGTAAGAGTGGTATTAGCTATTTCCCAGGCTAGTCCCTTCCTCCATATCAGATTAATTGCTTCTAATGATTTTACCTCTCTTCCTACTTTTAGGGTTGCCGTCTTTTCTGCTTATTGCCATTATTCTCCACAAACCTCTCCTGCTAGTACCAGATTAAATTTTTTTTTTCAGAGTATTTATATCTTTTGCCTGTTTGTTGATAGATTCTTTGCCCATCAACTTGTTATTCAGCCAGGCTGTTTGTCCAGTGCTTCAGTATTTCATCATAAGTCATCTTTCTCTGCATTTTAGTCATTCTTCTATAATGTCTCTGAACTCCTTCCAGCTTTGCTGTCCCTTTTGGATGATTAGGTGCCCAGGTCTGCACACCAGGAGCAGTCTCACCATCCTTTCTAGAGGGCTTCACTACCCCTAGTGCTGCTGTGATGCCTTCTTGTTCCCTGAGGTGCTCATTAGAGAGATGATGTGGTCTCTGCCTGGCAGTGAGTCAAGCATGGAGCATCACCCCCATTCATCTGCAACTTCTTAATCTGTTTTCCAGTGTGAATCTCAATAGCTCCCTACCACCCTCCTTCTCTATCTCTCTTACTCTCTTCCCTCTGACTCTCAGTTTCTTAACCTCTTCCTCTCACATGGCTTGGTCTCTCTTGTTCTTCATTATTTTTAGTTTATTTTTCCTGCCTGACTCATAATCCAATTTCATTTGTTTATTTCTTTCTTTCACCCTTTTCTTGATCTTGCCCAGTTTCTTCCTGGCCCCACAATTTCACACTTGGTGTTAGTAGCAATTTCGCCATTTTTATTGCAAATTGATCCATCTCCCAACCATACTGATTTCTTTTCACACCTCCCTGAGGTGTCTAACATTTTTTTCTTTCATTAGTTGGTCAGTAGTTTGTCATTGTGCTGTTAAGTTTGAAAATTCAATTTTGTTCAAAGTTGCTCAAAAAATGGAGCTACAAATTCTTGTTAATACTACTGTCTGCAACTTAATAAATAATAGTTTTTTTATTCCTTAAATTATACAAATTTGGGAAAGATACAATAGCTATAATGGCTCTGAAATAGTAACAGATTATACTATGGCTTATATTTATGGAATACTACTTACTGGTCTTTCTTCCTTCACTCTCTTATTTCTTCCATTCTTGCTTGCTTCCCTCCCCCAGGCACCTTGCAGTTATTGATATCCTACTGTCTTCAAGATGGTGTAAGGAAAGAAGCCAGGACCTGTAATCTTAGCCCTGCTCCCAAAGTAATTAGCTGTCCGGCTACCTCTAATCATTTGTATTCTGTCACCTGTGTTCTCATACCTAGCGAGAGTGAAATTCAACAATGTTTTGCTTAAGTTAGAATAGCGTTTTCTTCACAAATTAGAGGACTTTTGAGAGCTAAATCCCAAATAAAAGTTTTGGTACTGATTTAGGAGGACCTTGAAAACTTCAAAAGTTTATCTTTCAGGTGTATAAAACAACTAATGGTTCTGCATGCCTTCCAAATTAATTTTATCAAAATACCTTCGGTGGTATGAATGGGGTATATGTATGAATGAGTATGAGTGAGGGAGGCTGGAAAGGGAGGTAGGAAAATATTGTAATAGTCCCAGAATTAGGTAATAAAGACAGTTAAGGATTGGAGCTTGGGGGAACTTAGGGGTCTGGCACTTAGCTGTAGAAATCATCTTTAAAACTAGTGGTTTACAAAAAGTGTTTAGACTATTAACCCAGGAATGATTTTGTGGTTAATCCATACTCCTGTGCACTTAATTTGCTGAAAAAGAATATGAAATATTTGAGGATAAAGGCCTGGCAACTGCAATTTTAACAGTCCTCTAAGTTGATTCAACTGTTTTCAACTGGTTATGAAATTTTTAGATAAAAGAGCAGTCATGGTCAAAATATGTGAATGTTAGGGTCTAGGTTGATAGAAAAGAAGGGACATAGCCAAGTGGAATTAAGGTACTAGGAGAGTAGGATCCTGAAGGGGATGACTGCTGGCTAAGATGAAAATAAAGATAGTGATGGGTTAACAAAGCAGGTCTACACAATATACATACTTGGTGAGAAGGGTTGAAAGAAGTTAAAGTAAAGAATTTGCAAAAGCTAGGAATTTTGAGCTTCTGCTCTTTGTGGAGTAGAAAAAAATTCTGAGTGATGCTGGAAAAAGGCGTGCTTTGGGTGGCTAAAGTTGAAAGTTATGGACTGAATATTATTGGGGAAAGGAGCTACATTCCTGGATAGCAGAGTTTGTTGTTTTATTTTGTTTTCCCCTAATTAATGGTGATGTGTATTCAAGTGTAAATTGATGCTTTTTAACTTACTTATGTCTTGAAAAAGTGACATAAAAGGTAAATGAAAGATTATCTTGGGACAAGATGCAAAATAATCAAAGAGGATTAGTGTAAGCGCAGTTTAGACAATATACATAGGGTGTGATCCGGGGTCAAATTGTGGACAGAAAAGCACACAGCATTCATTGGGGAGCTTCTTAGAGATTCCAAATTGGTAACTTATTTATACAAGTATCTTTCTAGGAACTTAATCTCGGAGTATTGAATTAAAAACCTCTCTATTAATACTTGGAAAATAACCAGAATCTCTCATTCAACTTATCTTCATTACATTATACCAATATTTAAAAATTCACTGAAAATTGCTACCTTGTTTGAAATTAACAAAATAATATTTGGTTACTACCACATTTTAGGATTTACTTTACCCATCCAAGCAAATAAAAATTCATTTTTAACCTAATGAAATGAAGAAGTAGCCTCAAAATCTACATCTGTTTTTCTAAATCTGACTAAAAAGGTAGACTTGTGTCAGGAATAGTGAGACTTTCTATATTTCAAAGTGGCATTTGTTCCTGAAACATGACAGCCACTTTACACAGTGACCCACTGTGTTTATCTTTATAAAGATTAGAGTAAACCATTATGTAGACTCACTTCCATTTGAGCACTGTAAGTGCCAAGTATTAAAGGCATCATTATTCCAAACAAAATGTGTTAGAACTATGGCTTTTTGTGAGTATATTTCTTGTGGGAATTTCTGTGAAGTGTTTATAGACTGAGATATTTGCATACCCTAATTATTTTCCTCTATTATCGGTTATGCTGGTGATTTTCTTGATAGACAGATTTATCCTGTTTATAAAGAAATGTCTATTTCTTAACCTTCTGCTAGCTATCTTTATATATGTGTACTCTGTGTTCAATGAATATGGATGACAGGTGATGGCTTTGTGGGGAGAGGTAAGCAGCATGTAAGTGGATGGAGTTTGCTCATACTTGATATGCATTCTTAAAAATTTTCAATATTAGGTTGTAATGTAGCCAAGAACATAGATCTTAAAAAGAGACTTATCTTTCCAAGAAAGTCATTTTGAAACTTTTGACTCTGGGAAGTCAAATTATTCTTTTAAATTGGTAGAATCTAGTTCTAACATTGTATGACATACATGAAAGTTGGAAATTGCTTTATTATCTTAATAATTAGTTATTTAATAGTATAATGTGTTATATAAATATACTGATACCTTATTCTGTCTACATGTAACATTTCTAAGCAAAAGTATAACATGTAAGAAGTTGATTAAAATTACTGATCCTCTTCACAAGAAAAATCAAATTGGATTAATCCAGATAAGTTTGGACTTAAAAGCCCATCAGCTAAAATAAAGAGAATTGCATAAATATGATTTGTCATACTGTTTATTCATATTTTAAATTGCTCAGCATTAAATTGTTGTTGTTAAGGCGCCTCTGTTTTTATGAGAAATCGAAGTACAGTTTACTTGTTGTTCTATGATAGGTGAAAAGATTTCTCTGATGTTATGGGCTACTTGCGTCTTCCAGAAAAAGACATGTTTATGTCCTAATCCCAGTACCATGAATGTGCCCTTATTTGGAAATAGAGTTTTTGAAGATGTGGATAGTTTAGAATGAGGCTAAACTGGATTGGTTTGGGCCTTAATCTAATAATGCTGTGTCTTTAGAGGAAGTGGAAATTTGGACATACTGATAGACACTGGGAAAAAGCCCATTTGAAAATGGAGGAGACAGAAATTGCAGTGATATTTCTACATGCCAAGGCACAACAAGGATTGCCAGTAACTGCCAGGAGCTAGGAAGAGGCAAGGGACTGTTTTCCTCTACAGGTTTCAGAGGAAGCATTGCCCTGCCATCATCTCTATTTGAGACTTTTAGCCTCCAGAACTGTGAAATAATACATTTCTGTTTTAAGCCATCTGCTTTGTGGTACCTTATATGGAAACTCCATGAACCTAAGACACCCCATTAACAGTTTAATAGCTTTGCATTCTATTGAAGAGCTTTTATTACAAATAGATATCTAAAGTAAAGTTAAACATTCATATTTGTGAATATTATACTCCTAGAAGGTAAATATAATTATTTTAAACTTTTCAAAATAATAAATATTTCAGACTCTGAATATGTAAACGAATCATTTACAAGATACCTTTATTTAAGCCCATCAGTAGCTCCTACTTGGTTATTTGCCTTTAACTAAGGATTTGTGTTTGCTTGCCTGTAACTCCCTTATTGAAAATACATTAAGTTTCAGTGTGTCTGAGTGGTATTAGGAATTTTACATGTGCTCATGGAAAAGAAAGTAATTGACCCATCAGGGAGATTAGAACTAAGACCACAGCCTCATAAGTAAGCACTAAGCTCCTAATGGGCAAGTTAACCAGCCTCCAAGTGATTTGGTATACAATAGGAAATATATTTTGTTAATTACTATCTCTTAGCAATGTATTTTTAAATTATGAGAGAAAATAAAAGTGTTTGTGGGCGGTGGACATGGCCCAGTGGTTAGGGCGTCTGTCTACCACATGGGAGGTCCGCGATTCAAACCCTGGGCCTTCTTGACCCATGTGGAGCTGGCCCATGCGCAGTGCTGATGCATGCAAGTAGTGCCTTGCCATGAAGGGGAGTCCCCCACGTAGGGGAGCCCCTCACGCAGGGAGTGCGCCCTGTAAGGAGAGCCGCCCAGCGTGAAAGAAAGTGCAGCCTGCCTGGGAATGGCGCCGCACACACGGAAAGCTGACACAACTAGATGACGCAACAAAAAGAAACACAGATTCCCGTGCCGCTGACAACAACAGAAGCGGACAAAGAAGATGCAGCAAATAGACACAGAGAACAGGCAACAGGGGTGGGGGGGGGGGGGAGAGGGAGAAGAGGAGGGGAGAGAAATAAATAAATAAATAAATAAATCTTTTTTTTTTAAAAAAAGCATTTGTGTTCTACTGAAGTGTTTGGGGTGAAGAGTATTGATAGCCACATCTTATTTTGAAAAGCATTTTGAAAAAATCAGATGAATTGATGGGTAGATAAGTGATAGAGTAAATAAAGACAAAGGTTAATTGTGGCATCCAGGTGAGGGTACATGGATGTTTGAAGTACAATTCTTTCAGCTTATCTATACATTTGAAAATTTTTATAACAATATGTTGCAAAATATTTGCATCATAAGAAAAATTATTACATCATTTTTTCATTTTTTTAAGATTTATTTTTATTTATTCTCTCCCCTTCACCCCTGTTGTCAGCTCTCTGTGTTGATTCACTTTGTGTTTTTCTGCATCCGCTTGCATTATCCAGTGGCACTGGGAAACTGAATCTCTTTTTTGTTGCATCATCTTGCTGCATCAGCTCTCCTACTCAGGGATGGCCTGTGTGGCAGTGTACTCCTTGAGCGTGGGGCCAGCTTATCGCATGGGTCAGGAGGCCCTGAGGATTGAACCCTGGGCCTCCATATGGTAGATGGACACTCTTATCATTTGAGCCACGTCTGCTTCCCATTACATCATTTTTAAAGCAGTCATTGGACAAAACGTGAAGGGAGATGCCAGTAATAGCATGACACAATTCTTTATAAGTAGAAAGACAAGCTATGCTATATTTGAAAAAGAAAAGTATATATTTTAAAAGTCGATCTGAGGCTTAGCTAAATTCTGTTCAGGTTTATGCATATTTTTAAAAAGAGTTTTACCCTTTGCTTTAGATTATGTGTTCAAACCTAATTATTTTTTATGGTTGTCTATTATTTAAGAGTGACCTAAAGTTATCACCTTAGTTGTATTCTATTCAATGAACTTATTCAGTCTTATGGTTCTCTCTTTACACTTACAAAGTGCACTTTATACTGCACTTCTAGTTCCCTATAAACCGAGAAACAATCCATACTACTGTATTTCAAATCATTGCCATTCAAACCATTACTTCATTTGCAATAAAATCACAAATAAACCGTGCAAGCGCATTTCATAGATACTCATTTGTAAAGTGTTAATAAGTAAAGGGAATAGAGAGAGTAGGCAGACCCCCACAGGTGGGATTTCTGTGAGGTTTGGTTAAATCAGCCCTTATACGTTTTTACCAACTGAGCTTTAACGAACATATCTCAAAAACAAAACGAAACATATCTCCAAGTCAGTCCTAAGAAAATGAGCAGGGAGGGAGTTTAGAGCATAGAACAATTTCTCAGGTCATCAGACACAGGGGAGATGGCAGCTTGGAGACTTAAACAGGGAGGCACTGTATCCTGGGAAGAGGAGCAAGATAAGGGTCTCCTTGGGCTGAGGTGATAGAAGGAGAAGAGACAGTCCACATGATTGTTTTTGCCAGGGCTGGCACTCTTTCGATAAGCTATGCCCATACGTCATACAATGTTCTTTTTAGATATGATCAATCATTCCCAGAAGACTTGGAATAAAAAAGCTGATTGAATCTCAGCTACACAACTAGGTGGAAAGCACTGTAAAACAACTGTACGTTTAAATCTCATTTCTTTTGCCTCAGCACTTTCTATTTTTCTCAGTCCAGTTCTGTTAAATACGTCTCAGGATTTATAGTATCATGTTCTGTGATTTGTCACTGTGCATGCTACCATTATCATTCCTGGAGCAAGTATTGCTTGTACGTTTTTAGGAAAGAAATGTTATCAGTACCTATTAGGAAATTTTAAATTTTGACAGCATTTTAAAAGTTAGATTAAATGATTTTCAAAGTTTCTAACTACATTTTCTATTCTGATAGTAGGAATTTGAGAGAACAAATCCTGGAACTTTATATTCAGAACGACTCTTTGTTTTTTTAACAGTTCATATGAGAGGCAATGAGCTGAGCAGAGGGTTTATATTTTCTTGTGTATATCCTACCTGCAGATAAGCCCTGAGCTGCTCCAGAGCAGGTGCTTTGAACCAATTTCCCATTTTATAGCATTTTTGCATTTCAGTCCCTTCAAAATCCAGTTAAATATATAAATGTTTCCTTTTAAAAACAAATATGTTATAGAAATGTGTGTTTACTCTCAGCTATGGAACTTAGTGGTTTATTAAAATTCAAATATGAGAGTCTTCAGATGATGTTATCCCTCTCCTACATGATAAACTATGTGGACTATCCCAACGAAGGTTCAGACCAAAAGGCTAAAGCAAATTATATTAAGGTAAATAGTCAAGAATAAAAATTCATTTGGAAATGAAAATAAAATACCGAAGATATAATAGCAATGAGCTCTTCTTACCTCCCTCAGGCAGTGTTATTGTTGATCATTGAACTTCTATCATGGTGGTAACTATTATTTATCTCTGACTTTCTTATGATTTTGAAGTAAAATCTTTACTTTTTCATTTTCCCACCTGTTCATTATTAATCCTAATTACCTACAACCTAGTTTGTAGATAAAATTTCAATGCAATTAAATAGATTAAGTTGTTATAATCTGTGACTGGATGTGGCTGTGGGAAAAAATGAGCTGTCTTTAGTAGTAGTGATAATTTGTGTAATTTTTATTAATTGGCTGAAATCACTTATCATTTAAGATATAGTAAGGATATGGGAGAATAAAACCTGAAACTAGTACCAGGCCTGGGTCATTGTGTAGTCTCTCAGCAGAAAGACTCCTAAAAATCAGTAGGAAGAAGTTGGAGGGGGTTGGTAATATGAATAAAGGCTGTTGAGAGGTTATGGGAAGGGCACTTTACCTGTGTTATAGCCAGAATTGACTCTGGTTATTTCATACTCAAGTAGAAGAGCAGAATTCTGATATCGTGATGTGTCATAGCTTGGTAAGTAGGAAATTAAGAGAAGGAAATAATATGTAAATAGTAAGATACTAGAAGAAAAACTCATTTACTTATTTTGATTGGATGGAATTCCATTTCATAAATGTCAGAAATATGAGCGTGTGTGGGTATCTGTGTAAACATACTACATGTATGTATATGTATATGCATGTATGTTTGTATGTATGTATGTATATCCAGATCTTGCCACTAAATTGATTGTGGTATTATATTCTCCAGTATTAATATCAAATGCTTTCTAGCTAGGTAGCTAGTAGCAAGCCTATAAATAAAGATATATTTACCTATAATTCTGAACCGTGGGTAACTAGATAGATGGACAGAAATTCTAGCTCTATCACTAGCTTAGTGAGCCAATGTTAACATTGTGGTCTGCAGCAAGATGCCTACTCTAATCCCTGGAGGGATGAACTATGTATTCCTGGCTCATTCACTTTATCCTGATACCTATTCCAAAGTTCTTTCATTTGAACTTTCTCTTCCTGAGGTTTTTACTTTGACTTGTCCACGCTAAACGTGCTGCTCCTCTGAGTACCCACACAGATTTGCAGCATTCTTTTGTATCCTGCTTCCATTCACTTGACTTCACTGTCATAAGTCATCAAAGAGTATCTGGAAAGTTTACTGTGCATTTTTTTAATCATATATATACTTGTAAACATATACAAGACTGATTCTTAAATCCCATTCCTCCATTTCTTTTTACTTTTGATATCTGCCTCCATTTTTTTAAATTTTGAAAATATAACTAATTCCTATCCCCCAATACAATAGCGTGTTGTCTTAATTGCACAATTGTTGAGGAAAAGCTTTCTATAAAGTACTATGCAAGTGTAAGTTTTGCATTAAAGTCTTCAGAAACAACTTCTCTTTGAAAATACCTTAAAATTTTACCCCCAAAAGAGGTTCCCTCCATATTTTGCTTCATTTTGTTTTGTTTTTAGTTAAAATACTCAGCAGCTTAATCAGTAAGAAGATGTGAATCCTCATGATTTCCTGTTCCTTTTATGGAGTTATTATCCATGAGTTGCATTTTCAGTACTCCAAGCCAAGGAGCTCTTGAAATGACAAGTTTTCGTTTTGCCAAAGGAATGAAAATTTGATTCCCTTTATATTAAAAACAAGCAATAGAAATAGCATTAAAACATGTCGATTTCTTATTATATCATTGTTTGATTTATGGGTTTTACTTTTGTTTATACACTGTAAAAAAAGTAAAACATTAAAGGCGACTCTGATAGGTTGTTCAGCTGATCACATTTGTGTCAGTACTTTACAATTTGCAATTTGGCTTAATTAATTCACCGTTTCTTTTATTCTACAAAGTAAATTGATCATGTCATAGGTGCAAAGGACTGTGCCAGATTGGGAGTAAAATAAAGGATAAAGAGCAAAATCTCTGATCTCATAATTCCTATACTCAAATGAAATCATTCTAGGAAGAGATTAAAATTTAGGAGATAGATTTTTGTGATGCTGTCATTTATATGCAAATATTCAAAATCCTTGAAACCCTCCTAATGCAGTTTCTGGGATTATATTTTTCCTTCTTACTTTATAAATAAATAAAATCAAGCCAAAGAAAACAATAATAAAAGCCCAGCTAGAACTGTATATATTACCCAGCTGCTCTGTGATTTCTTTCCAGAACTTATTTCCCTTAGTTAAGTATAGTGGCTGCCAAAGCCAAGTTGATTCGTAATGACATTTACACCCATCTTCAAAATGTTAATCAACAGATTAGTATTAATGTAGGGATTCATACTAAATCCTAATCAAATCCTTGAAAAAATTCTTTCCATTAATTGGAGATTTCAAATTGGGGCTGGGTGAGCAGGGCAGATAAAAACAAATGCACCTTTAATTTTGGGGTCTAGGCTGAATTAAAAGTGTTAGACATTGTAGGCTACTTCCTAATGAAAAAAAGTCTGCATGAAAAATGCTTGCAAACCGTACTAAAGTTCCTCAGAGATATTCTGGTGGTTGTATATGATGTTGTCAGTTTTGTATCACATGAAAATAAAGTAAAGCTATATCTCCTTGTGGGAAGTCCTTTCCCCTCCATCTCACAGCAAAGTATGGTTTCTACCTCTGTGGGGAAAGATGAAGGGCATGGATATAAACATTTTGCCCAGATTTCAATGCTAGCTTCAAGTTTAACTATTATTCTTTATTTTAATTAATTTAAAAGGTGATACTCAATTCAGTTATTGGAAAACTTTCAATTTTATTTGGAACAATTTGAGTGCATCAAATCTACATTTTCAATGGTAAATTTTGTGAATCTGAGTACAGATCAACATGTGCAATTAAAATTTAGCATTCAAGTAAAGAAACACCATCTGTGTGAAATGTGCACCTGATTCCAAAGTTGTAGTTTGAAAAACATCTGAAGTATCTGAGTAGTAATTTTATATTGATTGAATGCTAAAGTGATAATACTTTTGATATATTGGGTTAAATAAAATATACTATTAAATTAATTTCATCTGTTCCTTTTTACTTTACCTATGTGACTACAAAAATTTTAAATACTAGTTTTAAATGGACAATGGCAATATACACTTTTTATGCTACTATCTCTTTTTTTTAATATTTATTATTTATTTATTTCTCTCCCCTTCCTCCCTCCCCCCAGTTGTCTGCTCTCTGTGTCCATTCACTGTGTGTTCTTCTGTGACTGCTTCTATCCTTATCAGTGGCACCGGGAATCTGTGTTTCTTTTTGTTGCGCCATCTTGTGTCAGCTCTCCGTGTGTGTGGTGCTATTCCTGGGCAGGCTGCACTTTCTTTTGCACTGGGCGGCTCTCCTTACAGGGCGCACTCCTTGTGCTGGGGCTCCCCTACGCGGGGACACCCCTGCGTGGCACGGCACTCCTTGCCGCATCAGCACTGCGCATGGGCCAGTTCCACATGGGTCAAGAGGCCCGGGGTTTGAACCGCGGACCTCCCATGTGGTAGGTGGATGCCCTATTCATTGGGCCGAGTCCACTTCCTATTATTATCTCTTACCACAATGAAATAACTGTAATGATAATAAACAATTTAAACATTTAATTTAAACCTTATATGTCAGGCATTTTGGTAATCACTTCACTCTTATGATTTGATTATACTTGTGTGCACCCTATCAGATCATTTTTGGTGCCAAAAGGCACAAAACGTCATGACTATTATGGCAGATACATGTGATCATTCTGGCCAATGGGTAAGGTGACCTTATTAAAAGTAATTTTGCCTTATGGGTAAAGGTATGAGAGATAAGTTTTTTGAAAAGAGGAGATAACGTTTAGCAGGTTGTCTGAGATAGACTTGTTCTTGATGATATGGTTCCTAGTTAAGGTAAAGAATATGACATCTCCAGAGAAAGTCTTTTCAATTCATGGGTATGGCTCAAAAGAAAAGTATTTAGGAAAAAATGTATAAGATGGGCTATATTTATTTTGAAAAAGTATCACCGAGCCAAAAAAGAGAGAAGGTTATTACATTGCTTGTCTGGGAATCTTTCTAGTGAGAAAGCAAAGGGAGCCATAAAATTAAAGAAAATATTGACAGGGTTTTCCAGACACTAAGAAATGCCATTCCTTTTCCTTCCTCTTATGAAGACCCTCTTTCTGGGATCTCTGAAATAAAACAAATATCAAAAGCCTTTATTTCTTCTTTCTAAAACTTATCTGCATCCTGCTCTCTTGAGATCCATGACAGTTGCAAAGTGGGGAAAATGTCATATTTCCATGGAGAATGATTAAATAAAAATAGGTCTGCCATGAGATAGTTAGATTCCTCATTTCCCTTATGTAGTATGTGTCTTTTATAGATAAATTATGACATCTTCAGAAAGTTTTTATTACGGATTTTTATTATGTAATTTCATGTCTGGAGAAATAAATTTTGACTTTTAAAACAGTAAAATAATTTGGAAATTAAGTCTCTGGCTCATAGTGAAGTTTTATGAAATAGAGCATTTTATGAACATTTTTCTAGGTATTTTTTATTTTAAAAATCTATTGTTAAAAAAGTGACTTTTCAAGCTTTTAAGTAAATATTTTCAAAATTGGAGGAGAAACACCCAGCAAATTGTCCTTTTTAGTGATGTTGAAATATTTTTGACAAAAATGCTAATACACCAACTAGAATGCACTGCCAGATTTCATATCATTCACAAAAACATATTTTTGTTTTGTTGTTTTGTTTTGGTGGATGTTAAATAGAAAATTAACATATTAAAGTATTGCTTAAAAGCTTGGTTTTGGGTTTGTTTATTTGTTTTACTCCTTTCCTATTCCCTTTCTTTGAGAGCAAAGTACATGGCACACATCATAAATTAATACTAAGAAATCCAAATTTACCCCATTGCGATGACTTTATTAACAATGTCCTTGTTTATTCTGTGTGTGGCCACTTTGGGTCTTAGTAGGAGTTACACTGACGGCCTTTTCCCAGATTTATGGGACTTGGCAAAAACCTTGAGAAAACAGAACCGTGCTTCTCTCGATAGAAAACATTATTAGATACTAAGTAAACATAATTTAGGTTAAATAGTGCTACTCAGCCCATAGGAGCACACTCTTATTTAAATTTCACTTTAATGGGTGAAGTAATGTGTGAGGAAAAATTTCTTCATATAGACCATAAAAATGAAGTTACATTTCAGTAATTGTTAAGACTTTGTTCTTAGAGCACTTTTGTGCTCATTCATGCTGGGAAGAGCATGCTGTCCTTTTCCCACTGGAGAATGATCAAGAGAATATTCAGTCTTTTTAAGACTAGCACAGAATCTCCACTAGCACAATGATTAGTTTTCTCTGGATTCCAACAAAAGCTTAGAGGAGTGGACATATTGTGCAGTTAGTTAACATGTGGTTTTCAAATAATTTGTTAACTCTCTGACAGCATTAAAGTTGCTGAAGAAGATGTTGAAACATTTTTTTTAAGGATAATTTGAACCTACGCTTAGTCAACAAGTCAATATATATAAAAAAAGACAAGTTGGGGATGTGTTTGCTAGACTTAAAAAGAGACAGGGAGGTAACAGCTGCGAAGAACAATCAGGGCAATGTTAGTATTGAGTGGGTAGTAAATACAATGAAAATGTATTAACAGGCAAAGTGGAGATAACTTAAAAATAGGCTACAAAATAGGACATTTGATATAATATTGTGATGAAATTATGTATTTGTATCAAAAGCTATGGAAGAATCAACTGTATTTTAAAAGTGATCATATTTGGGTTGAGGGTGGTTAGGGCTTTGTGTGGTATTATTCTCTTCTGCTTATCTGTCATTTTTATTATAACATTGTGCAGCACATATACATGCTAGCTTTATAATAATCAAAATGTATTATTGATACAAAATTAACCAGCAGGAAAATTTGTGAGAGCATATAAATAACCCTGCCAGTTTGTTCAAATGATATGCAATATGGATTATTTGATAATAAAGCAGTTGGTAGTATAAACAACACTCAGTTTGACAACAAATATGTAGTCTTTTTTCCTATAGTAAGAAATATATTAAAGCAGAATTGCTCTTCTTTTGAAGATTTCATACTCGATTTAAATTGTGTAGTAACACAAAAATACTATGCTCCAAATAATTGAGAGATTTTCAGACTCCTCTCTGTCCTATCTCTAGTCATGTTATCCGTGAATTCATTCAACATTAAGGAATTCCTTCAGGGGAAGTAGCACAACCTTGGATTAAACAGATTCTGCTCTTAATAAGGACACCTTGGGCAGCAGAAGCAATTTATTAATTGCTTCATGGCTTGCAGATAAAATAAGTAATATATGACAGAATCTGGGTTGCATGAGGTATATATTTGAAATAAGAGCTCTTTCTCTTAAGAGTGCTGGTTTAACATGTTGCACAGAACTCTGTGCTGATGTCTGAAGGGACATTGTGAAGAATATCTCAACTTCTTTTTTTTTTTTTTTAATGTAAGTGATCCTGCACACATTGGAACAGTAAGACAACGTAAACAACACCTTCCCTTTCCCCTTCACTTAAGGGTGTCAGTTCCTGAAAATCACAGATTTGCCAACAGTCACCCTGGTATGTTTTTAAAACTTTTAAAATTGAAGTTTATCGTATACTTACTTGACAGGGGAGATACCATGATCACCCTGATAATTTTGGGCAGAGCTTAAACCAGAACACAACTTTCATGTTCCCTAATATAGTGCCTTTTTCACTCTGCTACACTAAAAGATGTAGATACACAAAACTAAGGATGAGAAGAGATGAGAGAAATTTTATTTAATAACTCAATATATATTAGAGAGAATCATGTTGAGGTTATAATTGAAAGTTTGGTATTACTGATTTCTCTTTTCTTTTTGCATATTTTTTTTCTAATTTCTCTTCAATGACCAATATTTCCCTCTAAAAAGTCAAGAACAATTAATCACATTAGATCAATTATATTAAATTGAGTAAACTGGAATATTTTTCTCCTTATGTTTATAAGCATTATATTAATAAATGACATCATATAAACTAAATTTTACTAATATTTTAGTAAATATTTTTGTGTGTGTATATTTTTAAATTATAGGACACTTACTAATAGTATCCTGTAGTAATATGTTACTGTTCTTGATTAATTCTATCATACAAAGTCTAGTTTTGCTTACTTCTGCTATGCAAATGGTTTAACTGAAGAGAGTTTTGACCTTTGTTTATGGATGCAAAAGATCCTGATTAAGTGTGTTTTTGTGTAGTAGAAGTATCAGTTTATTCTGCAAAAGTACTATAGTTTCTAATATTCATCATTTTTCTCATTCTTTGATAAAAATGGAATGTACATGTTGGCATAACCACAAAATGTGAAATAATACTATAGTATTATATTGATTCTAAGATGCATACTTTTTTCATATTTTATTATCTCTGCTAACAGATGCAATTTGACAAAATTTGTTTCTTTTTTTTCTTATTTATTTTCTTTTAAATGTTACATTCAAAAAATATGAAAACTTGTTTCTTAATGATAGCTGGAATAATGATGTGTGTTATTTGGCATCTTAGATTAGATTACATAAGATATAATAAATAAGAATATTAATGATGTTAATAATGTTACCTCCAGGCCTGACTGCAGTCCTCACCTCCTGACATTGATTCAACTGCTTCTCAGTGTAAAACCAAAATCTTAATCTTCACTAAACCTCCTCCTGAGTGCTGTCTTTCTCTTAAGCCCCACATCTAACCTTTTAATTGATGGGTTAACTCCGTCATCAAAGTATGTGGTAGATAGAATCATGGACCTCAATTTAAACATGTTCTTAGTCTTTATCTACATTCCTGTGTGTCTGAACCTATTGTAAATAATAGCTCCTAAAGTTATTTAAAATTAATGTGTGGCCCAACTGAATGTGGTTGGGTCTTGATCCAGAATACTGGTGGCTTTATAGAGAGAAAGAAACTGGAAGGCAGAATGAGAGAAAGCTACACAGAGGAGATGAACTAAACAGAACCAGAAGACAAAGGAGAGGTCATCTCCGTGTGCCTCAAGGCCAGGGTACAAGCCAAGGAGTCCCACGGGTCACCAGCAGAGAATACCAGAATGTTACAGACTTTGGGAAGAAAGCATCGCCTTACCGACACCTTGATTTTGGACTTTTAGCATCAAAACTGTGAGCAAATAAAATGCTTGTGGCTTAAGCCAAACCAATCTGTGGTATTTATGATAGCATCTTTGGAAAACTAAGAAAGAAAACATCCAGAATCTGACCATCCCTGTTGCCCACCTCCATTGACAAAACTTGATATTTCTTCCATTGTATATATACTGTCTTTAAATCTTTGTTCCAATTTAAATTTTAACTGAAACCTTCTCTAAACACCTTCTTTAAATACCCAGCCAGGGGCATTCTCTGTCCTCCTCTTTTTCATAATTTTCCATCGTACTTGTCATGACTTATTTTCTATGCTTTATTTATTTGGTTATCTTACACCCTGCCCCCAAGAGTTCCTGACACATGGTAGACGTTCAATAAATATTAGTTGAATGAAGTTAAAACTATTAGCACTACCACCAGAGAAAATATTCCCCCATTCCATCTCTCCCTTCCCTCTTTACCTATTTTTATTCCTTCCTTCCTAACTTCCTCCATTCATTCCTCCCTTTCGGCAAAAATATTTTTTGGCCTGTGTATCAGACCTATGGCCCATGGAACAAGTAGATTTTATGTAAACTTGCATCCAAAGTTTATGGCATCTGTTTATGGAAAGCAATTTGTTGATTATATTTATTCATATTAGAGTTCAACAGATTTCTACCCAAGTAGGAATTATAATATAGCAAATTATTATATATTTTGTAAACTATTTTACTAAAGAATTGACTATTCTGCTTACAAAAGTAAATTAAATAGCAATGGCTACCTAGTAAGTTCTAGAAAAATGTAAAAATATTTCTCTGAGAAAAAATATAACCAAAATTTCCTTCAATTCTTGATTTTCTTAAGCTTCCAAAGAAATTCTAAAATCTTTCTGTGAAAATGGAAAATATTTGCAGTAAACTACTTAGTATTAAAAAAAAAATAATATTTGCATTTTTCAAAGCTTTATAGAATCAATATCTATTTGAAAAGGAGTTTTTCACATTTGAGGTATTCTTATTTAGAGTTATAATGGTGCCTCAATCCTAACTCACAAGAACTCTTGACTGATTATGTCTGTGGTACATTTTGCTTTGCTTGAGTACACCTGATAATTTTGATATTACTTTGAAACATTTTAGCAAAATCATATTCAAAACTATACCTAACATATGTCACGGATATGGGGCAGAATCTAAACACAAATATTAGCATAGTTTGTAGAGCTGTTTTGCTTCAGATGCTTTCTACTTGTTTTTTTTTAATTTTGAGAAATTGAAGGCACTTAACATATGACTGGATCTGAAATATTAAGAACGTAGATTTAGAAGGGACTTTGGAGTTCCAATAGTTCCAGCTTCCTTGTTTTAAAGAAAAGAACACTGAAACCTAGAAAGATCATAAATTAGGAGGAGAAAAAGCTTGCTGGTAGCAGAACCTGACCTAAAAGTCATGTCTGGAACCCATGTTGATACTGCTTTGTTTTTTGTTTTATCATGATGTTTTCCATTAAAACCATTCCATCATCCCAGAAGCTGTTTGTTAGTTAAGGCTGCTATTAAAAAAAGGAAAAATTCTAAGAGGGTGAAAATGGAATTTCTTACTTTGCTGTCTGTGTGAAAAGTCTGCTGATTGCACTAAATATGGTTTGAACTAATAAAGTCAGTCAAAGAATATGAGCCTTGCCATCTGGTCTAATATTAGTTTCTCATATAGTCCAATGCATTCTACTTTAATTTGCATGTTTACTACATATTCTATATGTATGTAATGCAGATATTCTATCCTGTGCTTAAATAAATGAACAGGAAATGGAAAATGTTACAAATAACTATGGCATTTTAAAGTCAGGGCATGTATGGTTATTGTGTATCCTAATTTTTATGAATATAAGTAGTTATTGCAAGCCAACTCTTAAAATAATTGTATGATGTACATTTATTTATACTGCAGTTATCATACTCACAGATAAAACATGCAAATTCTGTCAGCTATTTCCTGTTTACCTGTTCTTTCTTTATTAACTTTTAATCAATTCCATGTTGATTAACATTATTAGGCTTTGATCCACACTTATTAGTAGCTCATTAACTAGTACATTAACAGTGTCATTATTTTTGTAGCTGCCTATTGGAGAACATGCCTGTGAAACTCCATACTAAAGCAAACAAACAAACCAAAACTCTAGGTTGAAATTAAGACAGAGATAGAGGGCTTTTGATAATATGGTGCCAAAATGTGCTAGGTCAAGAGAGCTAGAATTTATATATTATATATTAAATATATATTATATATAATATATATAACATAATCTGTCAATTCTTATCTTTCAATCTTGTGAAAAAGATATTAAAGTGTTCAACCTTCTAATAATTTTAGAGCATTCTTATTTTTAAAAATAATTTTATAATGAAATATATAAAAAAAGAAGATATAAAATGTGCGGTTTAAAGATTATTAATAAAATAAGCCTTCATGTTTCCTTGTTAAAAAGAGACCTCAAATTCCAGAGCTTAAACGAGATGGAAGTATATATTTCTTTCTTGCAAAAGTGCAGATGTAGGTGATAGTCCAAAGGTGGCTCTGTTCTGGACTCAGGGTTTTTCTGGCTTGGTGCCCTGAGTTCCTTAGAGAGTTTCCCTCAGCTGCATTGTCACGGCTGGCTCCCCAGCACCTTATCCATTTTTCAGCCTGAAAAAGGGAGTGGAAGCAAGCTGTTTATTTTACAGAGGTATTGAGTGCATTACACACATCATTTGACGTTGCTGAGAATTTACTGATCTGTCTTACCAGCTGTGAGAGAAGATGGGAAATGTAGCTTCTACCATGTGTCTGGCTAACATTCAAGGCAGGGTGGTTTCTTCTTAAGTAGGGAAATTGATACTGGGAACACACCCATATGCCCATTCCTGCCATAAGATATAATTTCTTGAACAGCTATTCTTTTTAAAGGAAAACACTATTTATAAAGTTAAAAGGAAATTTTTATTTTTTATTATGGATTTTCAATCAATCTACATCTTACTAAAATTTACAGAAGTTGTTTTGTGGATATACATGTAAATTATAACCATAGTTTGTAGATAACTTGTCTGAACTGTGTGTTTTTTTTTCTTAGGTTTGACTATAAACTCCTTAGAAAACTTTTGGAAAACCAATTCACTTAAGGGTTTATTTTAAAATAAAATCATTCCATTGATGGCTTACCATCTTTTAGAAATGGCTATCAGAACTGAAGTAAAAAATCATTCAGACATCTGAGAAAAATTATTTTCTATTTTTCATGAAGCATTAGCCTATCTAACACTGAAATTTCTTATAATAATTATTATAATTTCTCTGATTTTCCATTACAGATTTACATGTTTTCCATGTGATTAAAGAGTATCTTTTATTTCTCTTAGAAAATTTATAGAAACTTGTAACCCAAAAATTGATTTAGTGTTTAATGAGTTAGGAGAGCAGATTTTGGATTATGTATTTTCCCTTTGTAATTGGTTGAGTTCTTATTCATTTGATAAATATTTACTATAATTTTACTTTGGACATATACAGACACATTTGACTGTAAATTAATGTGCAGAAAAAGTTTCTACAGCAATTGTGATTAGAGATTGAACCTTTTATTACATGATTTATTTAGAAATGCTTTTGGATGAGTGTGTATCTGGGAAGGCAGGACATCATGTATAGGGAGAAGGAAGTGAACCTGACTTGGAGGACATGTGTTAATAGACCACCTTGACTGATCAGAGAGTCTGCCTTGAAGAACAGGGAGACAGAGGTAATTAGGGAGTTAAAGGAGGAGTTTGGATGCCAACCTTGAGAATTTCTGTTTTTATTTCAGGATAGCATTATGGAAGGACAGTTTTAAGAAAACAAATCTGGAAGCATCAGGCATTCCTAAAATTGCAATCTAGAGACAAGAGTCCAGACTAACAATTGTGTTAACCAAGGCATTCAGTCACAGCAAGATGAGGGTGGGGGATTGGGGGTGACATTAGTGGCCTTGATAATATGGTAGCAAAAACCAATCCTAGAGAGAAAATAACATGCTAATTTCTAAAAGTCATCATTGAAACTTTTGACAAACTTGTTTGGTAGTAAAGGACAAGTATTCCCTCTGTCCTCCCCTCTATTTGTGCATGTGTATGTATAACTTCTCTATTTAATAAGAGAAATTATAAAAGACCTGAAAGTATGCTTTCTGATAACTGACTGTCTACTAGATAAGATAAAGACTGTCCACTAGAAAAGATCCAACAGAGATCCCTGAGAAAGTAAAATTGAAATAAGTCCAAAAAGCTAATCTTTTTCAAGAAAGTTAGACCTAAGTAAGTTGTCTATTGATCTTTTATATGTATTTATGTGCACTATATTTTACTAGAACTACATCATATCCCTGTTTGTTTGGTTGGTATCTGTCAACACATTAAATTTACGTAAAAGAACTATGAGATGCTGATTGTTTGAGGCAAAACCAGGAATTCATTCCGGGTCTTTAGACCCTTAACTCAATGTTCTTTCTACTACAGCATGCTACATCCTTGTTTGAGTTCTGTTTGCATCATGTTTTAAGGAATAACTGGAGAAATTTTAAAAATTAAATTTTAATTACTCAAGTGCATGGCAATAAAAATATGTAAATGGCAAAATTGTAATTTCTTTTCCATATTGGTGCAAATTCTATTATTAGCAGCAATAAAGCATAGTTTGCCTTTCTGTGGTAGTGCTGTTACTTTTTTATTGGATTTGAAGTAAAAATATGTTAAAGACAGGGGAACGATGTGGCTCAAGTTGTTGAGGTCCTGCTTCTCACACTGGAGGTCCCGGGTTCAGTTTCTGGTGCCTCCTAAAAACAAAAAAGCAAGCAACAAGCAAACAAACGAGGAGCTGATGTGGCTTAGTGGTTGAGCGCTGGCTTCCCACATACGAGATCCCACGTTCATTCCCTAGTCCTGGTACCTAAAACATATATATATGTTATATACAGACATATATATATATGACAATTGTGTAATTTAATTGTGAACATATACTCTTGAAATACCATTTGTAGATTGTACTAATTTTTCCAAAAATATGTTAATTAACTAATTGAACTAGATTAATGATACATAAGTAGGTAGGCAGATATTATTTGCTTGTTTTAAATGAATCAAATTAAAAAATCAAAATTGCATGACTACTTAATACTGATATTTAGCATAGTCCCTGGCAGTTGGCTCTTTTTGAGTGAATAAGTAAAAGAGTACACAAGTTCACTATTTAAAAACTTTTAATTTTGTGAAGGTAATGAAATATGAGAGTTTTATTGAAAGAGATGCCTGAACAGCTGATTTTTTGAAGTGCCAAGTATGAAAAGATTTTTCTCATTGTTCTATAATCAAGAATTTTTTGTTCTTCTTTAACATTCCAAAAGACATACATGAACTACTACAAGTGAACTTCACATTCTTTCTTGCCCGAGATAGTAATAATCTTTACATCTCTACTTTTTTTCTCTAAGTAGCTTGCATAGTTTACAATTTAGATACTGCCCTCCATTCCCCCTTTTAATAGGGATATCCATTTACTTAGGAAAAGTTCTATGCTATGAGCGTTCTTGGAATGTAGGAATTTAGAGACAGGATGAATGTTTAATTCTGAAATATGTGCTTAAATTATTCTGCTTATGCTCAATTTTATGCTTTGTCTTCTGGCTAAATCTCAGAGGATGGGAAAGGTGAAAGGGAAAGGTGATATTACAAAATGAATAGAGTTGAAATATCATTTTGCTGTGTTAATTTCTCCACTGAGACAATGGTTTGAAACTTCTCAAAACATCTCAGATCATTAACTGAGCATTTGTTCACTTTAAAATCACAAGTGCCAAGTGGGTGTGGTCTGCCGTTATCTATAATAAAGGATAATCTTCATAATGGCTATTATTTATTCACATACTATGTGAATATATTATTTCAAATCCAATAACAAAATATAATTTTTTTTTCCTGAATTTTGTAGAAAATTTTATCTAGAAAGTGGTAAAACTGGAATTTATACCCAAGTCTACCTGACTCCAAAATCCAAAGTTTTCCATTGATCATGTCCTCTTTGTACGCACAGAGGTCTCCTGTGACATTCTGAAATGAGGGTAGGGGAAAACATGATTCTGAAAACTCTTGGAAAAGTTATTCAGAATGTTCCTTAGCCACTCAGTCATTCCTTGTAATTTTCTTTGGGAGTGAAACTTTTTATAGCAGCCATAGATCATTCTAGTTCGGTCTCCAAAATGTTTCTGGGACTTTTGGGGCTGCACAAGGTTTTGGAGTCTCCATGATGCCATGTACAGGGTATAATAATAATGTATAGAGATTTTAGCTGCTTCACCCCATACATCATAGCAGTGGGCTAGTGAAAGAAAGAGGAGGGATTTTATTGCTTCTTTCATTTATTCAGCAAACATATGCTCATGTCCTACTCTGCAAGGCATGGTGCTATGATAAAATGGCATTATGCTAGACATCATCCCTGCCCCTATATAGCTTAAAAGAAGTATCTGTCTCTATCAGTGGAGAACGCATGTCCTAGAAGGTACAAATGCAAAATCATGTGAGAGGTAGGGAATGGCCCAGAGATCATTTGGAAATATTTTTAAACTGAGTTTACAGTGCTATAACAACTCTGTGTTTTGAAGACTATGAAAAAGTGCAGAAGCAGGAATTAAACCTTAAGTTCTTTATGTGTATAAACTTTTTGAGCTATTATAATATCCAAATAAGGCTTTAGAAGTAACTTTAGTTTGGCTTACTGTCAAAAAACAATTCTAAATATTAATCTCAGATTCAGGACCTCCCGATGGACTGATGGACTGTTTCTTCAAACATAATAGGTAACCCCAAATTGAATATTCTAAAAAAAACAAAAACATTTTTCACTCTGCCTTTTACTTTTTTTCTTAACAATTTCTATAGCCAATAAAGCAATTAAGTATGTTCTTTTGGCTAGGATTTCATTTTGGCAGTGTTTATGAGCTCAACAAATTAGAAGTTCAGAAAAAAATATGAATTATTATTACTGTAATAGAATCTTATCTAATTGTACACTTAAAAAATTTGCATTATGGAATGAAGATTAGGAACTTTAATGCCAAATTACACAAACGCATGATAGGATAACATGGGAGTTTCCAGGTTTCCTTTTAGTTTTTATATTCCCTTGATATCTTTAGAAAAAGAGTTGTTATCACAGTCCAAGTGAAAATGGAAGAGCTTTAACCTAACATTTGTTGAGAGCTAGCTATGTGCCAGACAAGGTACTAAGTGTTTTCCACCCCATTATCTCATTTTATTCTCACAACAGTCATATTTGATAAGAATTTTTAACCCTGCTTTCTAGTTGAGGAAACTGGATTTAGAGAAATTAAGTGAATTCTCTAAGGGTGTAAAGCTAAGTGGCAAAACAGAGATTACAACCTAAACCCTTGTATAGCCAGGGCCTGAGCTCTTAAACAGTAGGCTGTGGGATTCAAGAATTTTATCTCAGTTGCACATGGTAAAAATGAGTGGATTTAATTACTGAGTATTCTGAGACAGTATCTGAGATGAATTCTGTATTTTAAAATCCAGACTACAGTGCTAGTTTTACTTTTGAGTCAACTTCATAGGTCTTTTAGTAGAAGGTGGTAGGATATTCTGTCTGAGAGATTTAAAAAAATAAAAATTGGGAAATGCCCATCTTTAGCTGTGTGTTCAACTTAGGAATCCCCTGCGTATCCTTATTGGGGGCACTTTTTAAAAGCAGAGAGATTTGGGATGGCCACTTAAGTCCAGATGTTCAGATGTTAGCAAGGATGTAAGGATGTGATTAAACACATCTCAGAAACTGATACCAGTAGATGGGAACTAGATAAGGATCATGGTGAGAGTAGAAGGGGAAATTGGACAGCCCAAATATTCAGCACGTGGCTTCAACAGAGCAGTCATGCAAAAGAAAAGAAGAAAAGCAAAACATGTTTACATTAGGAAGACCAGAAGAGTTTTTAGAAATATGGAGCTGCCTGAGAAGAAGGTGAAATTTCTGGCACTTTATTAATCTCACTATCATGCAACAACCCCCACTCATTCTTTACGAAGGTATGGTTCTCATGGTCTGGATAGTTGCTAGTTGCTTTTTAAAATACAAATGTGTTAGTTCCACATTTATATGTATTGAGAGAACGTAGTCAAAGGTATAATTCACCTTTACCCATGAGCTCTATACTTCCATATTGCCTATCCAGTATATCTAATAGTGTTTCTGAAAGAAAAATGCTATAGAGTTATATTTTAACATATAGTTTCCTCATATAAGGTATAAAGGGATTCTAAAACTTGTGTTCATTATAAAACAATATTCAATCATCTTTCAGTCAAGCTACTTGGAACTATATAATGCATTGATCTATTTACATTTAGTTTTATTAGTTTCTAAGGAACATTAATTGAAATAAAGTTCATATTATGGAAACATTTAATATTTATGTAAATATGTACTTGGGGTTATTATTAATATATAAAGCATTTTTTAATATGTGCTTTTATTTCATCTTAGGGCTAGCAGATATAATAACATATTGTAAGAGACACACTAGCTCTTTGAATATGTAGGAGAGACAACCTCAAATCTAATCTCTGGTATGCTATAAATGCAGCAATTCTGAAAACTGTAATAAATAATACTTGGCATGTTTAGAGGTCTGAAAAGTTTAAAATGTGATTGGGAGTTATTAACTTACCCAAACCCAATTGAATATAAACATAATATCTTATTTCAACTTGTTCTTAACCAGGAAATATTATTTCACTGAATTCTGGGTTATCATAATCAATAAACTAAAAATTAGTTTTGAGCATCCCTGATGTATCATAGTTTTGCCATGCTTTGATATATACACCTAGGGTATTATTGGAGATTGACTAAATGTCCCCCACAAGATGCATGTTCCGATCTCAGCCCTTGGTCCTGTGAGTGTGTTCCCATTTGTAATTAGGACCTTTCAAAATATTAATAGTTAAGGTGTGCCCTTAATCCAGTATGGCTGAAAAAAAGCAAAGGAAATTGGACACAGAGAGAGAAGTCATGGGGAGCAGCCAGAGGCCGGAAGCCAGAAGTCAGTGGAACAAGGAGGAGAAAGAAGAAATCATCATATGCATTGTCATGTGACAGAAAAGCTAGGAACTCCAAAGATTACTGGCCAGCCAGAAGACACCGACGCTGGAGGAAGCACATCTAGCTCTGAAACCATGAGCCAATAAATTTCTGTTGTTAAGCCAATCCATTATATAGTATTTATTTTAACAGCTAGGAAACTAATACAGGTGTTAATAATGAGTTGGATTCAACCATGTTTTGGAAGTTGGTATATTAGGGTTCTCTAGGAAGATAGAATTGACAGGATGTATCTGTAAATACTATGAGATTTTATAAAAATTGTCTCACTGGACTATGGGACTGCACAAGTCTAAAATCCATAGGGCAGGCTATGGAATTCTGATGAGGGTTTTTGATGAATTCTCCAGGAGAAGCTGGCTGGCTGAAGAAAAGATGGGAATTCTCTCTTCTGATTACTGAAATCATCACTTCTCCTTTAAACACCTTCAACTGATTGTATGACCTCTCTCCTTGCTGAAGGCAATCTCCTCAGTTGATTGCAGATGTAAGCAACCATAGATACAATCAGTTTACTAGTGATTTAAGTCCAGGAAATGTCTTCACAGCAACAATTAAGCCAGTGCTTACTTGACCAAATGACAAGCACTATTACCTGGACACATTGACACAGGAACCTAATCATCGCAGGTGGTATGATTTCCAACCTACACCTTATATAAAATATCAAGTTTAATGTAACTAAAAATTCTTTAAAAATTGAGCTTGGGTATAGTTTTTTTTAATGTATTTTTTTCATACAGGAAATTGTTTTAATTAAATATTCAAATAATACTGTGCATATGTCAAAGTGGGTCAGCAATTAAAATATAAAACATGGGAAGTTCTTAAGAAGCATCACAATTATGAAGACAAAACTTTTAAAGAAGGCTGAAAACAAAGGACTTTAATAAGAATTAATGAAAGACATTTATCCTAGTTTTAAAAATAAAGGTGAGGGTTGGGAATAGAATATGGTGATGAATTAAATACTATGCTTAAAAATTAAAAAAAAATAATAATTTGCTGAGATCCAGTGCAATCAATATACCTAATTATAGACCCAACTTATTGCTGTAGTTGAAAATTCCATTGCATATACTATGTCCTTGAAGTCCACAAAAAGTCTCCAAGGTTATTTAAATTCCCAATTTCCCTTTTGAAAGCATAGCATCCTTCCTGCAAAAGACAGAAAAAGCAGGCTAATCCTGTTTCCTTTTAATCTTCTTTTCACGAAAGAAAAATTTAAAGTCAAGCATTACATGTATTCACCAATATTTATTCCATTTTGATTTGAAGTTTAATATGAAATTCTTATTTCATTGGGTAATTGTTTTCCTTTTCTTGATAAATTACATTAAGTTAAAATGAGTAGCATTGGTGACACTTCCAGGTATAACTATGTCTTACCCTTCGTAACCAAATTCAAAACATCACTTTGATTCTCCCCTCTTAAACCACAGAAATGAAGTTTGCTTGTTTGCTTGTTTCGGTGATCTGTAATTTTTTTCTTCATTTGTCTTCATATTCTTGGATATTGTACACTATTTTCCAGAGAGTTCTTTATTTTATAGGCCTTATGAACAGTAGGCATATTTTCAGTTCATAATTAAAAGTCTTTAAGCCGTCATTTACGTAAAAGAGCTTTAATATAAAAGTAAGAACAATTGAATACAATAATTTACAAAGGACTCCCATTCAGTGATCACTTACTGTGTACTAGGCATGGTGTGGTTTTTAAATCAGTACAACAAGTAAGTATTCTGATTATCCACAATTTTCACATGTGATGAGACACAGAAAGTTTAAGTAAATTGTCCAGTGATAAACAGCCAGTAAGTGGCAGACCTGGACTTTGTATTTGAGTGCTTAACAACCATGCTACTCTACTCTATCCCAGAAGAGTTTCAGAAGGTATAACTGGGGACATTTACAAATGTATGTAAAGGAAATTTAACATTCCTTTATTTTATGTATTCATATAAGAGTACATAAGTGAAAATTATAATATGGGATTATTTCTAAAACTTATAGCTTTACATTTTGAAATATTTTTAGTGTTTTAACAGAAAATCTAAACCGATGTAGAAATATGACTGGGTCAGTGTCTTGGGAACTCTTGAATTTTTGGTAGTAATTGGTGATCTTTTGTGGGGAAATGTAGTGGAGGTCTTTTAGGGCTAACTATCTGTCAAACACCTAGCCCTTTTCTAGGCTGCCAGCCCCAACAATGAACATGTACTTTGAGATTGCAAACTTATTTTGTAATAGTCACTTGGCACAAATAGGAATAAAAATGGATTGGAACAATTGCATTAAATTATCTTAAACTAAGATGAAATCAATGGACATGGTTATTATTACTTAGAGTATAAAAAAACAGATCATTAAGAAATTGTTATTTCTAAGAATGATGGACTTTTCTGTTGCTGTTGAGAAAACTGCCTGTTTGTTTGGATAGCCAACAGTTGTTGAATTCAATATGTTAATTGGTGGCTGAGTTGGGACAAATATGAGATTCAAATATGACATCAAAGCTAGTCTCCTAAATTCTATATGTGAAACTAAGTTCTTTTCATACACTGCCTGCTTTTATTCCCAGATAGGATTTTGTTTATGAGGTGAATTATATAAATTCTTCCCCCTATGCAGATGGAATGCCTCAACTGCTAGAAATTTTTATTTCCCTAAGGTGTTTCATTAAATAATGGAGAAAGGAACTAACAATGTAAATGCGTTTAGCACATCTTCTTTTTCCGTAAAAAATAAAATAGAATGAGGCTCCATAGGATCTATTTAACATATTATAAGTGTTTTGATCTCAAAAGTGCATGCATTCCTGAAGAATTTATGTGAATATGAGTTGAAGGTCATATTCTTCCTGCTACCTGCTGTTTCTTAGATTAAGAAGTCTGTTGCCAAATATTGGTGTTGCTGGTAGATTTGCCAGGCTTTCTTGGTCTGCTTATTTGAAAGTGTTTTGGGGTTTTACAGAGTCTTAAAATTGTTCTCTATCAAATGTGTCAAAAACTTAATTTAATTAACTCATAATTATTTACTAGTTTCCACCAGCAAAAATGTTAAGATTCTAAGTTAGATATAGCCTAAACCATGTTATAATTCAGACTTAGTGTGGTAACTTATTTAAATGCTATTTCCTAAACATAAATGGTTTTGTCTAAATTGATACCTTTTTACAAATTGACCCCAAATAACCTCTGTATATTGCTTTGGAGAATAAGAAGAAATCTTTCCTTCGGAGTTCTTTTAAGTATGCTTTAAGTAATTAAAATTAGTTCAGCTCTCCCTCCTTTCACATAATTATTTTTTCAATAAGTAATTTAATTTTTTAAGATACATAGGAAAATTATAAAAAAGAGGGATCACTGCTCAGGTCAGGAAATAAAAAATTCTTAGCTTTACACATTTGTTTGCTGTTCTTATTCAGGTACCTTGCTCTTCTCTTTATTCATCTGTACATTTTTCCAGTTTTAGTATAAGTGCTCCTGAAGCAAGCACCGTGATAATATTTTAAAAATATAGTAAAATACCTATGTTGCTTTGAAAAACAGCTTTCCAAGTACATAATTATTTCTGCTGTTTCAGAGGCCATGGGGCTACTAAATTAGTTTGTATAAAGAATATCCTGTAACATTTTAATATTGAAATGACAAATTCTCTTAAGATTCAAATCCAATTACTATCTACATAAGGGAAATATTTAAAAAATATTATCAAGTTTGGGCAAATTGTTACTGGACATATAACTCACCAATTGAATTAATAACTAAATATGTGTTTTGGGACGGGGTGGGGTGGGAAGAAAATTTTTGTTTAGCGGCGCAAATCATTTATTTTTTATAATAATCACATTCCTAAAAGGAGAAGGGATCAAATTAAAGATAAGAAAATCTCAATAATAAATGCATGGTTAATTCTTATTTTAGTGTTTTAAGAGAATATAATTGTTTTGCCTTCCTAACTTGTGGTAATTCCTACTCAATTTCATATTCTCCTCATATAAAAAGATCTTTTCTTTTTTTTAACCTTGGAGAAGCTCATCAGAATATTTGAGTTAAGAGATGTTAAGTTTAAAGAAACAATCAATTTGAGTAATATACATTTATATTTGTAATGCAAACAGCAAAAATTAAAATTCGAAAAATATTGTTGAAATTCTGAAAAAGCGCATCAGAATTCCAGAGGGTAGAAAATTAGATTATCATGGTCATGTAAAGGTGCGTGGTTTAAAATGCTCTCTAGATTATGAGAATTTGAAAAGGAAAATTTTAAATCTTTGAATCATGGCTTAATTAAATTTGAAGGGAGATCAAGTACTACATTAATGGTGTTTCTCTGGTCATACAAACTGATGAATATTAGTGTCCTGCTTGGAGTAGCAAATTGACATTAAATTTAGGATAAAGAAGATGATTAGCAAAATAATCATTTGTAGTAGGGTTTTATTACTTCCTTGTAAATATGTTATTTGAGCAATTTGTACTTTGGAGGCACTTGATTTCTTTGGGACTGCTTTACAACATAAGTATTGTTTTGTCATTAGTGTTATGTTTAGTAAAATAATGCAGCCTACAATATTAAATCTAAGAAGTTATACATGTATATTCTGAATTCTGAATGTTATATTCTTTTCCATTGCACTGAGTTCATTGAGGTAATATCCTGAATAATTTGATCTTGCTATATATACATGGGTTTCAGGTTTGTAACTGAAGTAACATGTAAGTGGTTGAACAGGTATTTATATATCGATATAATTTTATCATAATTTGGAAATGTAAACATTGGGTTTAAACCACTATAACATGAAAATATAGCTGTTGTAATCTATCTTTACTGACAAATAGTTTAGTTCAGCTCTTTAACTGCTTACTGATGATGTTCATACTTAGTTTTGATATGTGGCAAAGTATTACTGGTTATTTTCAAGAAGGATTTTTATGGAGTTGTGTTGGTTAGGCTAATATGTCAACTCGGCCAGGTAATTGTGCCCAGTTGTTTGGTCAAACAAGCACTGGGCTAACTGTAACACAAGGGCATTTATGGAATTTAGTCACCATTGACTTTACTGCAGTGGTAAATCGTAGATAGCTGATTACAGTTACATCAATCAGGGAGATTGCCATCAGCAGAGTGTTGCTTTATCCAATCTGTTGAATGCCTTAAAAGGGGAAGTGATTCCAGCATTGATTGAGAATTTCCCAGCTTATCTTTGGACAGCCAGTGTCTCCCAGAACCTGTCAAGAACCTTCACTGGACTTTCATTGGAGTCCCTGGTTGCAGTCTGCCTGCCGAACCTGGACTTACACATCCCCACCGTCACGTCAGAGACTCTTATAAAATTGTATGCTATTGACAGATATCCCTTGTTGATTCTGTTTCCCTAGAGAACGTTGCCTAATACACTTCTTATACACATTTTCTCATTAAATCCTGCATCAAACCTTCAAGTAGGTATTCTCACCCCACTTTATAGATGAGAAAACTGAGGCTCAGGGAGCAGAAATGATTTCTCCAGAGTCAAAGAGTTGGCCAGTTCTGAGTCTAGGTCCTAACCCATCTCTCTGAACCTGTTATGAATTGAATCATGTCCCACAAATGATAGGTTCAAGTCCTCACCTCCAATCCAGTGAATGTGACCCTGTTTGGAAATAGGATCTTTGAAGATGTTATTTGTAAAATGAAGCCAAACTGGATTAAGGTGGGTCAAATCCTATATGATTGGTGTCCTTAGAAGAAAAGTGGACACAGGCAAATGGGGGAGAGACCACGTGAAGACTGAGGCAAAGGACACCATGGATTGCTGAACGCTGGAAGAGGCAAGGAATAGATGCTCCCCTATGGACTTTGGAGGAAGCATGTCCCTTGACGTTGAACTTGAGCCCTTGATGCCTGAACTGTGAAACAATGCAGTTCTGTTTCTCTAAGCTAGCTCGCTTGCAATGCTCAGTTACAGCAGCCCGGGGAGATAGCTTCATGCGTATGGTCTTACTGCTACACCTTGCTTCTGCTCTATGGCATATGGATGAAGGGCAGAGGGCAGGATGCAGTTTTATTCGTCACTGCTTCTTTCATGCCTGGACAGGGCCTGGCACACAGCAGCTGGCCATTAGCATCTGTGGGATGTTGGAAAATAAGGAATATTCAAAGGGATTTTTAAAGAAAAATGAACACCAAATGAAGGTTTTAAGGCAAAAGACCTTAAAAGACTTAGTAAAAACTAAGAACTTATTTCTATGAACAAAGGGAGGTCACAGAGCTTTTTGGTTCATGAACCCTCTTTTCAGCCTGAATCTCTATCAAGAGGCTTAGGAGAAAAACTAAAGGGGCCCCTCCTTGCATCCCTTATTAAAATTCTCCATGAATGCTCCTTCTCAAGCAAAACATGAAATTACCAATTTTTGCTCCATCTTCTCGGATTTGCACAGACCTGCCCTTTCAAGAGCCACAAATGTGCAATTGTCATGCTGCCATTAAAGACTTATAAAATATTGATTTCAACTGCAAATTCCCATCCTCACCCATTATCTTCAAAAGAAGTGTGTCAGGAAAAAAAATCATATTTCCTCACCCTTTGCTCTAAGTCTAAAAGCACTTGTCAATTTAGTGTTAAGTTTAGAAGCTGCTGGTGTTTTAATCCAACCTTTATACACAGAGAACAACAATACTCAAAGCCCAGAGGCCTGGGCGCACTGCAATGCAAGGACTTTGGTCATCCATGAGGATTTCTTCCTGCTCTATGTCACAGCTATTTCTTACCTCCCTAGAATCTGGTCCCTGCCCTTCTAACACTCTCCAAACTACTCTCTTGAAGATCACTGTAGCAGTTTGCTATTATTGATGAATTCCAAAAAGAAATATTGGATTACGTTTGTAAACTGATCTTTTTTCTGAGCATATTAGATTATATTGGATTCATAGGTTTACTTGACTAAGTAATTATGTAAACCTCTTGTGCCAGTAGTGGTGGGTGGTGACTCACAGATAAAAGGCATAATAAAGGACAGAATTAAGGGCTCTTAATGTTGGAGTTCGATGCTGAAATCTTAAGTTGGAGCCCCAGGGAGAGACAGAGCCCTTCGCCTCATAGTCTATAGCTGACCTGTGGAGGAAACAGAGGTGCTGAGCCCAGAGGAACTGAGGAAGCCTGAACCCTGGCAGATGTTGGCAGCCATCTTGCTCCAACACGTGAAAATAGACTTTGGTGGGGGAAGTAACTTATGCTTTATTACTTGGTATCTGTAAGTGCCTACCCCAAATAAATACATTTTATGAAAACCAACCAATTTCTGGTATTTTTCATCATCACCCATTTGGCTGATGCCGATTAACATTTAATCAAATATGGATCTCTTCTTCTTTATCTATGAAATATCAGATGGTTTCCAGACACCAACGAAATATATCAGTTGATGAGGAATTTATTATACCTAGCAGTAATGAAGTCCATTAAAGGACAATTCCAGTTGCCTGAAAAGCCTTTCAACTAAAAGTTGCTGCCCTATAAATTCTACTTATTGGTAAAAGTACTGTACCACATCAGTGACTGCAAATCTCTGAAAGTCCTAAAGTGCTAGAATATTAATTAGAAAGCACAGAAGAGAAATTTAGAAGGGAAAAGAAAAGATACATATATATGAAAGTTCTAAAATTCCAAGTTCCACCCCATTATGTTTTCTTACATACCATATGCCTGCTGCTTTGATATCTCTGCACTTGATCAGTAATATATGTAATAGCCCTCTGAAACCATAAAACTTCTCATTGCTTACCTATATTGTCTCTTTGGCTCTCAGATTTCTTCCATAATTGCTATTTGGTTTGTTGTCCCCAAGCCATGCCATGAGACAACAATAACAATAATTGATCAGTCTTGTAGAGTATACAAGAAAACCATCTAACCAAGCAATAGTTCAAAACTACAAGCTACAATTTTTCCAAAGTTAGTTTATGCAGATATTCCTTTTAATTTGGAGATAACTCTTCATGTCTTCTGAGTTGGGTAAAAAATCCTCATGTGATCTTATGTGTACCACCAGGATGTGACAAATAGTTCTTCATAAAACTTAAAAATCAAGGATTCTTTTCTTCCTTTCCCCAACCTATACACACAGATACACAGACATACACATGCACACACCAGAAAAAAAGTATCCTAAATCTATGTGTCCTGGGTTTACACGTGTGAAGATTTATGTATTTTCTTATACATAGAAGCTATTTTTAACAGCATAATTATAAATTGTCCTGCCTTAGTGACTTAAAGAACAAAGCAGATATAAATACTTAAAGCAAATCAATGAAGTTCACAGATTAATGTGTATATTTCTTATTCCTGAAATAAAAGTTTTGATAAGTTACCATCTATCTCATCAGCTCTGGATTCTGCGTTCCTTTGGGAAACAGCACAAGGCCTTCTTGAGTGTTAGATTATGCTTTCGGATCTCTGATTTAGTGAAACAGTGTGTAAAAATCTCTCATAATCAGAATACTCCCTATTGGCTCTTCATCAGAAGATCCCCAAGAGTACTGTTTGTCCTATGAACATCTGGAATAGATTACAGGCAGTTAATTAGCTCCAGGTCAAGCTTGTTAAAGGCAGTAGCATGCAGTATAACCTGTGCAATTCACTAAATCCACCCACTTTGGGTTAAATAACACCTACTTCTCTCCATAATTCCTCCCAGGTGCAGGACACACACACACGTGTGCACACACAAAACACACCAAACATCCTGTGAAAGGTAGCAAAAAACTAATAGATTGGTGGAGAAGTTGTTAGCAAGACATTTGACCCATAAATTTTCTCAACTAAAATGTTCTCAATTCCAAAAGGATTTTTGGGAAAAAAAAAACAAAGTATCTGGAGCAGCAGATTGTAGAGAGTGACTGTTTTATAGTAAAAAAAAAATTAAAGTTAAAAACAAAACAAAAACAATTCCAACAGTTGCAGGATTTTTGTTATGTTTGATTTTCCCCCTTCTTCAGCAAATGTTTCAGCACGTGTGGGCACTTATCATAATGTCATAGTGGTAAAGAAAGTAGTGCTTTGATTTTTAACTTATTTAACAATATTAATGAATTGGGTTACAAGAAACAGTATGACTACTGTTCATGAAAATCAAAACATCAGTCTTCTTAACTTACGGTGTTGGAGGCACAGGGCATGTCTTAGCGATTAATGACCAGTTGGAGGAGTAGATATCTCAATACATAGTTAAGGGCTATTAACCCCAACTGGTCATTAATTCCCAGGAAATGTCCTGCATGAGGTCATTATTGCTAATAAAATGCACATATGGAAAATCCCCTCTCTTTTGCCTTTATACATAAACATATAATCACATTACATGTATTGTTACATATATGATAAAAGGTAGTATTTCACATGCCCAGAATCTCAGAAAAGCTAAACCTAATGAGAAATTTAATATAAACAATCTCTACATTCAACTTACTTTTCACTTTTCTAAGGGTATGGGTGGAAGGGAGAAAACATGTTTGTGTGTCAAGGCTGTGGATCTGCTGCACTCTGATACCAGTGCCCTGCTCAGAGGTGCTTAACAGGAAAAGTGAAAGGAGCCGGGAAAAGGGATTGGAGAAGCACGGGTGAGTGTAGGTGAAGCAGCACCTCATGCTCTAATACCAGTGACAGTAAGGAGAAAGGGCATTTTTTGAGTCATACTAATTAGGTATTAGAACAAACATGAGACAAATTTAAGAGGTCAAGTTCCTCTTTGGTATCCTCTCTTCCAATCCTCTGGATATTGCTACATTCTCGCTTCCTTTTTCCTTGTAGCCATCTAATTAAGTTCAAAGTGCTGCCTGGTCTAGGTCTTCTGGTATGTCTTCTGGAACTACCTCTTTCTGTTTTCCATTCTCTTTTTCCTGTCTTCCGTGAAACTATTCTTGCCTTGCCTAAATTTATACGCTACTCCTTTGAGTTGCCTTCCATAGCATCCCATAAATACCTCTATTTTAGAAATTATTTTGTGGAACATCGTTTGTGTGTAATCAGCTGCTCCTTGTAAAAGATAGTCTTATTTTTTTCTTCTTTACCTTTTCAATGTAAGCCATCAGCAAGTGGTTGAGGAATAACTATGGTGCTCTTGACGGTTAACAATGTTATCACACATACATATAAACTTGTAATGGTATTTGCATTAAAACACAAACAGAAATGGTTTTTAAGGAGATTATTTAAGTCAAAGAATGCATCTGTTTTTACTGGAGTAAATGTCAAACTGAGCAGTTGCAATTTGTACAGGATGCATTTTTTAGACATTGAGTAAGTAAAAACTCACATAATTCAAAACTAATGCTGTTTTTTCTCTAGTCTAACTAAAGTGATTCTGTTTGGTGGCAATGCTATAAACATATTTTTGAGGTGATTACTTAAAGAAAGCTTTCTTTAGTGTTTTTTACAGTAAAATATACACAGTTGCAATTTACAAACAAAATTTACATAAGGCATTGCTGAATGAAACGACTTAGTCAGAAGGGCACTTGATTGTCTCTCAACTTCTAATTAGGTAAAACCGTCATGAAATGCTGTAGAAATAGAAATATATGTGATATATAGCATATTGATAAAATTTTCTTAAGTGAGCATTTAAATTTAATGATTATTTGTATGGATTGTAATTTCTCTAAATTATTTTCTCTGCATTCGATGGTCTGTGAATAATCTGTGAATATTTAATAAAATAATTAAATATTTAATCAAATTATTTGATCAAATTAATTATTTAATCATTCACAGAGAGAGAATAACTTGTATTTCCTGAAGTTATCTTTGAGGGTAATGAGAAGAACTGAAAAAATGTAATTTATTAGAAATTCATGTTTAACATTTATTGAAAAGAGCTAACATAAAATTTGAAGTTTACCCTTAAAATATTTGCCATGAATAAAAATAGATAAGAAGACCTCTAAATTTAGACTTATTTCACTTTTCCAAATTGATCCTAACTTCTGAGATTGAAACTAATTGTAACCTCAAAGTCCCTGAGGCATTTCAGTAAAATGAAGAGTCAATCTCAGGTAAGAATGATTCGTACTAATTAGACCTTTTCTTAAAACTAAATCATATAGGCTTAAATTATTTATTTTGAATATTTAACAATTAGAAAATTACTTAAAGTCTAATACTATTTTATTAGCATTAGATGTATTTGATGGCTAAAGCTACCATCAAAGAAGTACAAGAATTCTTTGGACAAAAATTAAAGCAGGTACCACACTGGGAATCCTCCCTGGAGACCAGAATAGCAAGATCTTTTCTGTGAGCTGTTTGCTGGGAAGACAGCATTTAGTGGGAAGGAAGAGAAGCTGAAGACTCCTTCACAAGTTGAAGATCATTTGATTCTACCATAATTAAAGCACTCCAAGACTTAGGAGTTTAGAAGGCAGATTCCAGCTAATGTCTAGACTAAATGTTGTTTTGATCCATCCCTTACAGTGTAACCTTGGGTGAAATATTTAACTCTGTATATCAGCTTCCTCTTCTATGAAGTGGAAATAAGTAATTGCCTAATCCTTATGAATGGCATTAGAATTAGATCATTTAACCTATGTAAAGCAATTAAGAAGTATCTTGTACATATAAATACTCAAAAAATATCATCTATAACTATTATTAGTTTGAAATATTTGAACTTTGAATTTTTCTATGTCTTTACCATGACAACCAAGGCAGCTTATTCATGGCAAACTAGTTAATAACCATCTCTCTTTCTTTATGATAAAACTTTTTACTTTACAGTTTACGTTTCTATTAAGCCCTTCTCTGTGTGGTATAGTATAGGGGGCAGGTAAGATTATGTTGTCTCAGGCCTCACATTGGAACTGGTGGCCTTGATTTGATCATGTCCAAAACCCCAATTTTATATGGACTTTTTTTTATGCCTTTTAAGTCAGAAACAAAGAAAACTGCCTCACAATGACAGCTTCGTCTTTTTTGTTTGGTGATCTTTCCTTTGGAGATTATATTGGAAAAGGTAGGCTTCTACTAGTGCTCTAATCAAAGAATTCATTCTGATCTGTTGCAGAAAGTTGGTTCTCAGACATTTGCATTGAAAGAATTTAATAGAGGCAGTGAAGCTAATTTACATAAACAGTTGAATTTCTGGTGGTACACATATTTTTACATGTGGGAAATGCCATTTCTGGGTTTTATTTCTCAATTCTGACCTATTATCCCTGCAACAATGCTGTAAGAGCAAAATGAGAGGAGAAATTATTTTTGAAAATCTACATCCTTTCAGTAAATTATAATTTAGTAAATCTTAGAAAGTCCACAAATTATTATATTTTCTTGTGTTTTAGAGCAAACTAGCACTGTTTGAAAGAAAACATTGTTTTCATCATGAATTCCAGTAAAGATAAAAGCCGAAAGTCCAGAAGCCAAGATTTTCACCTTCTTCATGCTTTAGTGATGTTAAGCATGAGCATGCTGCTTCTTCCAGTTATTGGAACTTCTAAGCAAAATATTCCACGACTCAAGCTAACCTACAAAGGTAAATGTATAAATATATTTCATATTGTTTATTAAGATTTCTAATGTATTTTTACTACTGTATTTCTTTTATTTAGACATATGGACTCCAGTAAAATGCTTATAAGGTTTGCATTGGTTAATGAAAATATTATTATAGAACACAAAACCCAATTATTATTTTTGTGAGGAAATAGACACCAAAACTGTTTCTATACACCTTTCAGCTGGTATTTATAATGATCAACTGATTAACATAACAAAAAATTTTTGGCCTGTAAATTATAATGTTTTGTGTTAAAACAGATAAATTTGTAAAAACAAAAAAAATGTTAAGTAATTATATATAATTACTTCGACATTTTCTACTAATTAGTTTATCCCTGGTTAGGGGGGATTTTGTTTTTAAACACAGTAAGATATTTTCAAAAAATGTTTAACACACTAGGATTGCTGTAAGATCTCAAGCATATGCATGTTTTATTTTAGGTAAAAGGCAATGTAAAAAGCTTATAATATAGAGCCAAAAAAAAAAAAAAACCCTAGTAAATGCAATCTTCTAGGCCAATTGTTTTTTAAATGTTTAAGTTTGTATAAAAGCAAAGTTGATGAATTTATGCAGTCATCTTGCTTTTTTTTTTGCCAAGTTTTATGCTCAGATACTTTTTCTTTTGCATTATATTCTATAATGTGCCCTTGACTATTAATTATTTAAGAAATGAAAGTACTATATAGAGAATCAGTCCTCTTTATTCTGAACTTGGCAAGTGAAAATTATACTATCAGTTTTAATATCTAATCTTCAAAGCAATTTATTTTCAGCCCAAATTGAATATCATTAATTAAAGTTAATTTGATGTCAAATGTCAGTGTAAATGAAATTAGCACATTTCATTTTGATATTTGTTTGGAATTTATATTTCATTATTAAAGATTTAAGGCAACATATTATCTTTCAATTTTTATATTCTTAGATATAAAAAGTCATTCAAAAAAGTATATTTATTAGTAATATTGGATGTATTTTTTCTAGGAAATTTGATCTCAGAACTGAACATAATTTATCCATATCTAAATATTGTATATAATCAAGAATTAAAAGCTGTATTTGAGCATTACTTGTTTCTTATCATAGATATATTCAATCTGTATCCATCCTTTAAATTTCTCTTGTTTTCAAGTGACCATTAACAACTATGATAAAGATTGGGCTACAAATAAAGAGTGAAGAGAGTGAAGTCATGGCTTCCAGCAATGACAGAGTAGCTAGTACTGTGCTATACCTTCTGCGATAAATGACTATATAACTGGACAAAATATTGCCATAATCATTTTTAGACATCGGAAAAGAGGCAGCAGGAATGTCATATTGTGATGGTTTAAAGCTGTATGGGCCCCAAAAAAGTATGTTCTTAAAGTTAATCCATTCCTGTAGGTATGAACCCAATGGAAATAGAATCTTTTGGCAAGTATGATGTGACCCACTTTAGTAAGGGTGGGTCTTAATCAACTTATGGACTCTTTTACAAATGGACCACTGAAAAGCCACAGATGTAGGAAAAAAGCCATAGGAGAGGTCCTGGAGTCTGGAAGCATGGAGAGAGGCCCTGGAGAGGCCAGGCCCACAGAGCAGCTGGAAGCTAAAGAGAGGAGACCGGGAGGAGAGGGGAGAGACTATGTACCAGCATTTTGCCCTGCCCTGTGGTTGGTTGCCTGTGGGCTCGCTGGCAGTGATTAGCGGCCCACGAGGTCCGGGCAGCCTTCCACGGCTCGGCGGGAAGCCCCTAGGCCAGCGCGTAGGCCTAGGTTCTCCAGGCGTGGGGGACGCGCGGTAAAAACCACGGAGACAGCCTGAGCGCAGGAACAAGTCTGCTTTATTGCGGAAATACACTTGGTTATATAGGGTTGGGTAGAGGGAGGGGCAGGAGCTGGGGCGGGTTAACTACGGGGCGGTAGTGGATAGGCGGAGTTGTGCAGGCGGCTATGAGGTAGGCAGTAGCCAGGGAAGAAGGCAGATTATATATTGGCAACGTGGGCGGGACTGGCGGGAAGGACAGACAGCAACGGCTGGAGGAAGGAGATAACAAAGGCTGGGGGAAGGGATGCAGCAACAATTGCTCCTTCTGTTTTTTAAGGGAGAGTAGATGAAAACAGAGTATCTCTGGGGAGGACGAGGGGTGAGGGGGCAGAATTGACTGGCTAAGGGCAAATGACATAGCATTTGATCAGGATGCATGTATAGCCCTTAGAGTCGGTACGTGCTAGTGCTAAATGAAATATCTAACCTGATGTTGCTTTTTTGGGGTGGATAGCACTGTGGCTAACTTAACTGCAAAATTTCTCTGACGTATAGCAATAAAGGGGGGCGGGGGGTGCACCCAAGCCCTTTACGCCGAGGGAAACAAACCCGTGCCGGCGGCTACGGTCAGGGAGTTCTACAGTAAGCAGCTTACAGGCAGGAAGTACGGTGGGAAGGGGGGCGAGGACATGGTCGAGATTGAGGAATGGAATCAGAAGCAACGAGACGTTGGTAATGAATTTGGACAAATGAGGAGAATACACTGTCAGCATGATCTTTGGCAAGGCGGATGATTCGTCGAATGGCCCAGGGACCGACGGTGAGGCCCAGGACAATGAGCAGAACTGGGGTTAGTAACGGGAGGAGATAGGGGAGGAGGGGCTGCAGGAAGCCCCAGGAACCAGCAGTTTGGGCTCGTTCAAGTCGGCGTTGGTTGAGACCTTTTTCAAGTTCTTTTAAGCTAGAGTCTACTAAGCCGGTATAGTTAGCATAAACGCAGCATTCTTCTCCTAGAGCAGCACATAGGCCACCTTCTTTAAGGAGGAGGAGGTCAAGGCCTCGGCGGTTTTGCAGGACAACTTCAGAGAGAGAATTAAGAGAGTCTTTAAGGTATTTGACTGCATCACGGAGGTAGATGATATCAGAGTCTACTGCTTGTCTGAGGTTTTGGAGGGCAGATGCTTGTGTGGCTAGAGCTGCAACACCAGTGGCAGCTCCAGCTGCAGCTAGGAGGGAAGTGACAGTGAGTACAGCAGTAATAGGTTCGCGTTTGTGGAGGTAAATAGCTTCTTGCGTGTGATCAAAGGCTTCAAAGAAATGTAGAGGAGTGTGATAAATGACTCGAGGTGTGAGGAGGATAAGAGCACATGTTTCTTTGGTCTTGTTAAGTGTGGCAACAGATAAGCATGGAGTAAGTCCGGTGGAAGAGCAAAGCCATAGGGTAGTGTTTAGAGGAATTAAGTATTTGGTAGAGATATTTGGGGAGGTATAGTTGGCACAGGCTGTAAGGCTGGGAGTGCGAGAAAAACGGGGGTGAATGCATAAACCTTTGGAAGAGATGTGCGTAAAAGTGAGTGGGACATGAGTAGATTGATTCCAATTGCAGGAAGAGGGGGAATCGTCGGTGGAGGAAGTAAAGAGTGGTGAAGGAATAGCAAGTGGATCATAGAGGGGGAGGCTGGGGGAAAGACACAACCAGCAAGAGCGAGTGAGGTTGGGGTGGGAGGCGTTGAGAGAGAAATAGGAGGCGTTTAGGAGTTTGAAGTAGGGACTAGAGGAGATGAGAGGATGTGGTTGTAAATCTGAAGCAGGGGGGGAAGTGGACCTAGTAGAAGGAACGAAGGCGGTCGAGGTGGAAGAGATTTTGAGGGGAGTAGATGAGGACGGAAGAAGGTGAACAGTGGGTGGGGGAGGAGGGTTAAGGATGTGGTTGGGACCAATAGCAGAGAGTGGGGCGGAGACAGGTCTTTTCATTATAATAAAAAAGGCACCAGGGTCATACTCGGTCATATACAGACGGATCCCCCAAGTGCGGCCTGTGAACCACTGATCTGAATTAGGGTCTTTGACAGAAAGTGTGACGCGGTCCCATCGATTTCCATACTTGAGAGTGAGATATGGGTCTTTGTCTTTTGGGGTTGTAGACAGGCCATAGGCTATGGTTTCACAGCCCCAGGATGGGCAGTAGTAATGTGTCGGATCATGACAGCCTCTCACTGAACGGGGGCATATATAGTAACCGGAAAGAGTTTTCCCATAGGGGCCAGTAAGGCCACTGCTAGGGGTGCCTGAGCACTTGGGTCGGGGTGGCAACTTATTACTGATGTATCCCATGTTAAATGTATTTATAACAGAGCTTGAGATTTTAGTATCTGTGTGATCGTATCCAGCCAGCCGGCAAACGTGCAGCGTGAAGGAGGGGGCTCCAGCAGTCACGTTGAAGGCGAGAAGTTTTTCAAACTGCCAGAGGCTGAGGGTCCAATTGAAGGGCTGGTGATTCAGGTTGGCGGTAGCAGAGGAGACTAGAGACAGCATGAGGATAAGGAGATGAATGAGACGGGGGAGGGTGGAGGGGCAGGAGGCGGGGTCTGGATAGAGCGGGCTTGTCTGAGGAGTTGAAGAATTTGGCGTTCGATGGGGTCATCATCTTCAAGAGAAAGTCGGCTTAGGCGGCGGGCAAAGAAGCGTTGTCGACGTCGTTCGCGGCGAGAGAGAGCTGGTGTGGTCCCCATGGGCGACGGTGTTGGGGTAGTAGGCTCAGATGAATGTACTTGGGGGCGCATAGTGGTCATGGGAGAAGGACTACAAGAGAGATGAGGATAGCAATTAGAAGCAACCAGGCAATAGCGAGGAGAAGACGTTGACGAAGGTTCCAGTCTGTTGGGGCTGTGGCTGCGAGACAGACAGCTGAAAAGATTGTTAGAAAAATGAAAATTGCAAGAAAAAAACAAAGTAAGAGTGGGTGGGAGGGGAGCTTGAGGAGCATTTGCACGGTGAGTTCCCTTTATTGATAGGTTATAAGGCACGTTTTGGTGAAGGTCAGGCACTTGTCAACGGCGGGTTGCGGAGGTAGCAGAGGCTTCTCTTGTGCAGAGTTGGGTCTTTGGAAAGATCTGGAATGACAAAAAGGAAAAAAGAGCCCCCATAGAGGAGGGGCAATCAGCAGAAAGAAACTTAGAGAGAGCACTTATTGGAATAGAAACATTTTTAGGAGGGGGCTTGGCCGATGTCTCAATCATTGCCATTAGCATTGTGTTCTGGTATCAAGGGACGTGGGATGTCTTCGGGGTCTGGCGCTAGTGGGCGCGGGATATCATCTAGGTCAAGCTGCTGTGTTGCAGGCCGGATGTACCTTCCTGGGACCCAAAGAGGCTGTCGTTCTGTTTCTGGGAAAATACAGGCGAACCCTCTTCCTTGTGCTAGCAGAGGGGCAGGTTCTTCTTGCCAGCGATTGGAAGCTGGGTCTTTCCAGTAGACCACAGGAGTTTGGGAAGGCGGCCACATAGGTCCCCAATGCTTATGCGTGGGAGAGAGTCCTTGACTATCAAAAGTTAGGAGATTGTGATGGATGAGACAAGCTGTTACAACATCTGCTGGAGCTTTGTGGGGGGAAGAGGCTTTCTCTTTTTGAATGAGTAGCTTGAGCTGTTGATGAGTACGTTCGACAATTCCTTGTCCTTGTGGGTTATACGGAATGCCAAAGTGATGTGTGATGTGATACATTTGCACAAAGTTGGCAAAGGAAGCACTGCGGTATGCTGGCCCGTTATCTGTTTTGAGGTCCCACGGGACTCCCATGAACAGAATGGCTTGGCGAAGAGCCTTGATGCAATGTTTGGCACTCTCCCCTGCGAGGGGCACCGCGTAGCACAGATGGGAAAAGGTGTCAATGGCTACGTGAAGATACTTGAAGCGGCCGAAGGCGCTGACATGAGTGACATCTAGTTGCCACCGCGAGTTAGGTCGGAGGCCGCGAGGGTTGACACCTCGGGGTTGCAGGGGCCCCAGAGGGAGGAGAGGGGCACACACGCGGCACGAGCGCACTAGGTGCTTGCAGGTTTCAGCGGGTAATTCTGGATAGAGCTTGCGAATTGTCCGCGCTGAGTAATGAAACCGCGAGTGCAGCAACTTAGCGTGGTTGATGGGGTCTCCAAGCAGATTTTCATCTACAACATAATCTTTGCAGGCTAAAGGAAATACTCTAAAGCTTGACACCGCCGCATCGGCAAGGTTGTTGCCGTGGGCAAGGGGCCCCGGAAGGTTGGAATGACTTCGCAAATGTGTGATGAACCAGGGCTGCTGTCTCGTTTCAAGTAAGCGCTGCATGAAGGCAAGCGCTCGGTCAATGTTTGAATCGCCTGGCAAAAAGGTGGCAAGTGGCAGGCTGCGACAAACTTGTAGTGTGTATAGGCTGTCTGTAAAGATATTGAGAGGCTGGCTTGGGTGGAGATTGAGGACCGCTGCGACCGCTAGGAGCTCGCCTACTTGAACAGAAAAGTCATTGGCGAATACTAAGTGCTGGGGCTCAGGTTTTCCAGGAGTGTAGATAACGGCTGCAAACGCTGTTTTTGAGGCGTCTGTGAAGGCAGTGATGGCTGATGGAATGGGGTTCCGCGCAGGCAACGGGCGGAACGGGTTAGAGAATGCTAACTGAGACACCCCTTGCAGCAAACGGTGATGAGGGTAGTGATTATCAAAGGAGCCGCGAAAGAGCTCTACTAAGCTCTGCATCTGGGTATTGTTCATAATAAGGGAAGAAACTTCTTTGGCATCAAGAGGCCAAATAATAGTGTGCGGTGGGATACCATACGTTTGTATGGAAAGGAAGACTAAGTCAGTGGCCAACGCAATCCAGGCCCTTAGGAAAGGGCAGATTTTTGGGAGTTTGCTCTTTGACGTGTGCAGAAAAAGAAGAGGACCATCTTGCCACAGGAGACCTGTCGGGGTGACCGGCGTCGGTAGAACCAGGGCAAAGATTGGAAGATCTGGAGAGAATCGCTCGAGGCGGCATTGCTGAAGCGCATCACTGACTTGTTGGACGGCTTCTTGCGCAGCGCGGGTGATGGTGATCTTTTGCCGGACTGCAGCAGGTGGGCTATCTTTGGTTTGCAGAAGCTCGAAGAGAGGCTGCATTTGTGCTGTCGTGATGGGAAGTGCTGATCGAAGCCAATTGATTTGCCCACAAAGTTGCTGAAGTTCAGTCAGTGTCATAGTGGGAGAGATGTGCAGCTGAGGGCTTGACGGTTGTATGAAGTGATGGAAATGAAAGCCCAAGAATTGAAAAGGAGGTTTGAGGTTTATTTTGTCTGACTGTACGGTAAGCCCGAGACTCGAGAGGTTGGTCATCACTGCAGAAAGCAGGTCATTGAGAAGGGTGCTAGAACTCGCTGCTAAGAGAAGATCGTCCATATAATGGATGGTGTATGTTTCTTCAGGCTGGAAATGAGAGCGCAGCGGCTCGAGGGCACAGTTGAGATAAAGCTGGCACATGGTGGGGCTATTCCGCATACCTTGTGGTAGCACTCTCCACTGGAATCGGCGTGCTGCGCCCTGGTTGTTAGTGCGTGGGACTGTAAATGCAAATCGTGGGCAGTCCTGCGGGTGAAGAGGAATGGAGAAAAAACAGTCCTTGATGTCGATGGTCGCCGCATGAAAATGCTGGGGGACTGCAGTAGGATGGGGGCAGCCTGGCTGGGGTGACCCCATCGGCTTGATGTGCTTGTTGATTTCTCGAAGGTCGTGGAGAAGGCAGAACTTGCTAGTGTTTTTTTTGTTAATGACAAAGATTGGTGAGTTGTAGGGACTGGTGGACGGCTCAATGTGCCCCGCTTGTAGTTGTTCCTCGACGAGGGCAGAGAGAGCCTGTAACTTGTGCATGGGCAAGGGCCACTGCTCGACCCAGATGGGCTCCTCTGTGTCCCATTCCAGAGGGATAGGGTCAGGTCTTGAGACAGGAGCAGTGGCCCCTAGAAGGGGGGGGGCAGCGCGGCTGAGAAGGCTTCTGTGGTGATTCAAGCTTTTAGCTGGCTGAGGACATCTCGTCCCCACAGGATGGTTTGAACTGAAGAAAGGACGAGTGGGCGAATTTGGCCTTCGTGACCTTCTCGATCGTTCCAATGCAAAGGCTGTGATGTCTTCCAGGAGGTAGCAGCTCCCGTGGCGCCAATGACTTGAGGGCCGGTTTCGAGGGGCCAGTGGTTGAAGGCAGCGATTTCAAAGGGAATACAAGAGATTTCAGCACCAGAGTCTAAGAGCCCTTCAAGCCACTGCCCGTTGATTTTGAGCTCGAGGGAAGGTTTCTGGTGACGTGTGATAGGCATTGTCCACATTAGGGCTTTGGAGCTCTCTTGAAGGCCTCTTGGGAGAGGGGCTGAGGCCTGCCCCGTTGGAAGTTTAAAGGCTGTTGCGAGGAACGGCAATCGCAAGCCCAATGGTACCCTTTTCCACAGCGCGGGCATGGTGTGGGGGGGCCTCTCGGTCGGCGCAGTGCCTCGGCAGGGCGGGGAGCCGCTTGTTGAGGGCACTCGCGGATGAAATGACCAGGTTGACCGCATCGAAAGCAGGTGGAAGCAGAGGCAGAGGACACAGCCATGGTGGAGGCGAAGGCAGTAGTAAGCGCTTTAGTTTGAGGGTCAATATCTCGGCAGGCTAAGACCCACTCGTGTATCTGCTTGTCGCGAAGAGGGAGGATGACAGTCCGGAAGGGTGCGAGGCATCCGTCGAGAATAAGCTCTTTTGCTAACATAAATTGGGCGTCTTCATTGGTGATTTTCCGCTGACAGGCTTCTAAAACGCGTGCGACAAACGCAGGAAAGGTCTCTTGTGGGTCTTGAAGCATTTGCGCAAATTTGGTAGATTGCTTGGAGGAGACTAGCGAAAATGACCGCTGGACAAGGTTCTTTGCTCGTTGCCAAAACCCTGGATCTATATTGACATAAGACTGAGGATTAGCAAAGCCGTTGATTCCGGTGTAGGCATCCGGTGGATCTCTGACCCCGATGCGGGCGTTCTCTACTACTTGCTGCTCAACAGCATGCTGATAATAGGCACGCCATTCAAGAAACTGACCGGATGAAAGGATGGCGCGGGCTAAGGAAATCCAGTCATAGGGGAGCGCAAGTTGAACTCCCAGTTCTTCTAACAATTGTTGGACATATGGGCTACCTATACCATCTTCTTTCACGGCCTTTCGCAGTGTCTTGATCTCTTCGGCCGTAAAGGAAAGCCAGGTCTGAGGGCGCTGTGGCGTAGGCAGCGGGTTGAGCGGGTAAAGCTGAGGGGCGGAAAGGTGCGCTCTTCCGGAGTCGCCGTTATATGGTGGTGGCGAGGGATGAGCGGTAGCGGGAAACAAGTGAGGGAGTGGCAGCTTAGCAGCGTCAAGGCGGCAACAAGCTGGTGGCGGGACCCTTTTGAGCGTCGGACAAGATGGCGGTGAAGCCACGTCATTTCCGGGAGCCGGCCAAGATGGCGGCGAAGTTACGTCACTTCTGGGGGCCGGCCAAGATGGCGGCAGAGTTACATCATTTCCGGGGGCCGGCCAAGATGGCGACGAAGCTACATCATTTCCGGGGGCCGGCCAAGATGGTGGCGAAGCTACATCATTTCCGGGGGCCGGCCAAGATGGCGGCGAAGCTACATCATTTCCGGGGGCCGGCCAAGATGGCGGTGAAGCTACATCATTTCCGGGGGCCGGCCAAGATGGCGGCGAAGCTACATCATTTCCGGGGGCCGGCCCGGGGGATGACGAGACAGGAAGGGGCGGGTAAAGGTGAGAGGAAGCGCCTTTGTTCCCGCCGGCGGGCTCTAATCCGGGTGAGGAAGAAGCAGGAAGCACGCCATCTTGGGCAGGGGTGGAGGAAGGAGGAGGAGGTCCGCTATTCTGAGGAGCCACAGAAACGGTTTCTGTAGGCGGCGGGGAGCGCGAGCGGGGAGGCTTGCGCTCGAGAGCTGCGGCGAGCTGGTCAGACAGAGAATTCGTGTCTCTAAGATCATCGGGCTCATAATCATTGGGTTGTTTGATCGATTTGTCCCGGATGACTTCGGATGGTGCACCAAGGAGGCAGGCACGAACGGCCACAAGAGTAGGCAGCAGGCCAGGCGGAAAAGACCGCCTTTCATGCTCTATGGCAGAGGTAACTCGATCTATTAGCCGTGAGTACGTGTCCGGGCTCCAGAGCTGGCAGGTGGCGAGCCACGGATTGAAGGGGAGTAGTAAGTCCCAATATTTTTGGAGCTGTTTCAGGGAAACGCGAACCCCATTGGTATCAAGCAGGGCGGCTAAAAGCCGAACCTGAGGGGTATGGTGTGAAGAGAGGGAGGTGCCCATAGTGGGAGAAGAAAAGACGGCGATGGGGTCCCTACCTGGAGAGCTGAAATGGTCGCCAGTAGACAACAGCAACAGCAGACAACAGGGGCCGTAAGGCGGTGGAAGGAAAGGATCCCGGACGAGCCCCCAAGTGTGGGCTCGCTGGCAGTGATTAGCGGCCCACGAGGTCCGGGCAGCCTTCCACGGCTCGGCGGGAAGCCCCTAGGCCAGCGCGTAGGCCTAGGTTCTCCAGGCGTGGGGGACGCGCGGTAAAAACCACGGAGACAGCCTGAGCGCAGGAACAAGTCTGCTTTATTGCGGAAATACACTTGGTTATATAGGGTTGGGTAGAGGGAGGGGCAGGAGCTGGGGCGGGTTAACTACGGGGCGGTAGTGGATAGGCGGAGTTGTGCAGGCGGCTATGAGGTAGGCAGTAGCCAGGGAAGAAGGCAGATTATATATTGGCAACGTGGGCGGGACTGGCGGGAAGGACAGACAGCAACGGCTGGAGGAAGGAGATAACAAAGGCTGGGGGAAGGGATGCAGCAACAGTTGCCCACAGCTACAACTTGGTAAGAGAGAATCTCTTGATGATACCTTGATTTGGACCTTTTTCATGACCTCAGAACTGTAAGCTTTTAGCCTATAAATTCCCATTATAACAGAAAACACATTTCTGTTATATTACATTGGTAGTCTTTAGAAACTAAAACACATATCTTTGAGAAAGAAACCACAGAATGCTGAGGCTATCTATGCAAGGCTCTGCAGAAATAGGGAATTGGTAAGTTGAACAGAGACATTGGGGGGCACAGTGTTGAGAGTTACAGGAGTTCTGACCAGACAGATGAAAAGACCTTATTGAACACCTTGGGCACTGAGCTGACATGCTGAGAAGGCTACATGTAAAGAGTTGGGCTGCTCTAGTGCTAGAGTAAAAGATACTCTAGTTCTGCCGTGACAAACCTAAAAGTAAGCCTCAAAATGACCAAGCTCAACTGCCAGTAAATTAAATATATGCTAGGAAAAAAAGAAACTGAATTTCTAAAATAAGTAGTAAAACCCAAAAACAAACAGTTCCTCAACAAATTAGCATCTACAATATCCTGATATAATCAAAGGTTACTTGGCATTTGTGATGGTTTGAAGCTGTACATATCCTAGTATAACATGTTCTATCCTTGATTCATTCCTGTGGATGTGAACATACTGTAAGTAGGACCTTTTGATAAGGTTACTTCTATGAAGATGTGGACCACCACAATCAGGATGGGTCTTATTTCTATTACTGGAGTCCTTTATTAGTGGAATTAAAGTCAGACATAGAGAGAGAAAGCCATGGAAGAAGTAAACTGAAGTTTAATAGAATCAGATAGAGAATGGAAAGGTAGCCATGTGCTTTGCCTTTTGACAGAGGAGACAAGGATCAAGCATCACTGGCAGCCAGCCTCAGAAGACCAGTCTTTAGGAAGAAGGTATAACCTGATGACACCTTGATTTGGATTTTCTTTTAGCCTCAAAATCATGAATAAAAAAATTCCCAGTATTTTAACCCAACGCTTTCCATGGTATTTGCTTGAGCAGCCCAGGAAACTAAAACAGTGTGCAAAGAAACAGGAAAATACATCGATCACAAGAAAGGATTAAAGTTTAAAAAACAATCTTGAAAAGATCCAGATAGGCAAACTAGCAGACAAGGCCTTTAAAATAGCTGTTATAAAGGTATTTAAGGACTTAAAGGAAAATGTAAAAGAGGTGTAAAAGAGAATTAGCAGGTAGGGAATCTCAGAAGATAAGTAGAAATTATAAAGTGATCTAAATGAAAATTGTAGACATGAAAAATACAATATCTGAAATTAAAAATTCAATGCACAGCCTGATCAGCATAATGGAGATAGCAAAGCAAATTTCAGGGAACCTAAGGATAGAAAAAATGGAATTATCCAATCTGAAGAAACTTTATATATTTCTCATGTATCAATTTTTAATCCATTTCGTTAGACCAAAGCCATATCTACAAAGCTCGTTTAGATAAGCTCTTTTGTTCTTAGGCTTTCTCTGACAACTACAGGAGAATTTAAGAGTCTTAGAAGCCTTATTTTTTAACTAAGAGAATCTTCAACATTACATGCTTTAGGTTTTTGCTAAGTCATTGCCCCATTCCTAGGACCAAAACCTAATTTTATTTTCTATTCCTATATAACAATCCATCCTAAAACTTTGTGCCTTAAAACGACAATCATATTATCTTCATAGTTTCTGTGGGTCAGGAATTTGGGAAAGGCTCGGCTGAGTGGTTCTGGTTCTGCTCTCTAGTGTAGTTGCAGTCATATTATGGCTGGTGCTGGAACAGGGAGGGTCTGGAACATTGCTGGCTGGCATCTCTCTCTTCATGTGCTATCAGGGTCTTTCTCACTGGTTTGTCCATATGGGTAGCTTGGGCTTACTCAATACTAGTTTAAGGGCCTCAATTGCATGTGCTTCAACAAACATGGTGAAACTATATCTCCTTTAATGACCTGCCTTCAGAAGTCACAAAGTGCTACTTCCAGTGTACACTATTGGTTGAGAAGTCATAAAGGGTCACTGGATTACAAGGAAGGACACAAAGACTCCACCTTTCAATGGGAGAAGTGTCAAAATCACATGAAGGAAGAGCTGTGGCAAGAGAGATACATTTTTAAAATAAAGGGAAGCGGACTTGGCCCAATGGATAGGGCGTCCGCATACCACATGGGAGGTCCGCAGTTCAAACCCTGGGCCTCCTTGACCCATGTGGAGCTGGCCCATGTGCAGAACTGATGCACGCAAGGAGTGCCCTGCCACGCAGGGGTGTCCCCCGCATAGGGGAGCCCCAAGTGCAAGGAGTGCACCCTGTAAGGAGAGCCGCTCAGCGGGAAAGAAAGTGTAGCCTGCCCAGAAATGGCACCGCATACACGGAGAACTGACACAATAAGATGACACAACAAAAAGAAACACAAGTTCCTGGTGCCACTGATAATGATAGAAGCAGTCACAGAAGATCACACAGCGAATGGACACAGAGAGCGGACAACTGGGGGTGGGAAGGAGAGAGAAAAAAATACACACACACACACACACATATATATATATATATATATATATATATATATATATATAAAATCTACCACAACATATATAAAAGGAGAACTGGTAAATGTGTTTGCTGGATTAAATATTTAGTACAATAAGCTTTACCCTTTAGATGCTTCTTTGGATATTTTCCAAATGTTCTTATATTTTTTTTCAGGTATTTTAGCTTATCTATATGTCAAAGAGTAATATCCAACACAGAGAATGAATGTAGGTAGGAATCAGTATACACATTCACATCCCTCCCACTTCCCAATGGCTGCTATTAGCTATTCATTCCTAAATTGCATATACAAGATAGATTATTCAACTTTGCTATGAGAATTAAGAATCTTGATGAGCTGTGAACACTCCTCTTTCCGACCACTTTAAAGAATCTGTGGTCCTCTCTTTGGGAATCACTGGTTCAGCACTATTAAGCCTACATGTTCATTCCACTTAGAAGAATTTCAACCGTTTCCCTGTTTTTTCTAGAGCATTTCTGCCAGTTTAAAAGGAAAGTAGATCAAATCTTAACATGCCAATTTTTAAAAGGGGCCAATTCCATGAAAAAAAATGAGGACTTAAAAATTATTGCTAATTTTGTGTAATGGTGAGGAAAATTGCTTGTACCACATGCCTGCTTCTGAGATAAGAATCACAACTTGGGCATTTGCTGTTTTTTCGTGTATGACGCTGACTAATAAATTGAGATCAACTGGTACCACCTGGTGCTTAGATGGTATTGAGAGAGTATAAAAGTTCCTGTTTGAGCATTAAAATACTATTAGTGTGTGAGATTTTAAAAATCAGTCAAAATGAAAGAATCAATTTTGGTCTTTTTAATTATTAATATTTATCTGCACAGAACCAACTTTGTTTTCCTTGCTTTCCATGATCTATGCTTTCTAATTGCTTTCTAAGTCACTAACCAGACACATAGGCATTACTTATCAGTAGAGTGAGTTAACCATTTGAAACAGCTGCAGGATAGTTTTGCGGGATTTCTTAAAGGCCAACAGAAATTTAATATCCATTTTAACCAAAGAATGCTCTTTGATAAAGACTTAGCTTTGAACCTCTGAATCCACACGAGCTTATTGGTTCTGTTGTGCAATGAGATTTCACTTTTGTTGCACGTGTTGAATTCTTGCATATATATATTTTTTATCCTAAATATGTTCCTTGAGTAACAAGTAAGGAATCTTGAAGGTCAAGATAATTCTAAATTTCTGGTTTTTATATTATATGATTATCATATAGTTTCCCTACAAACTGGGTTTCTCACAGTGATTTCAAGAGTTCATACTTAAGTGGTTCTTTAGTTTTTGAAATTTTTGAGAAATAACTGGAAAGACTATGCATTTTTCTATGTTTACACTTTAGTTGACTGTGAATACAGAATGTGACTCAAGTCGAGATTTCATGGCTATTTGACTCATTTAACTTGTTTGATTTAACTCATCTAGCATTATATGTATCATGCTTCAGCATGGTACAGAGTGAAAAGAGCAGGTTCTGAAGTCAACCCACCTAAATTTTAACTGCTATCACTAAATGTGAATATCGGATGCTTGTTTATTTTATGTCCTACAAGTTTTTAATTCACAACATAGTAAATCTCTACTATAATAGTCACATGTCAAAATTTATTTAGTCCTAATGAGTTTATTTTAAGGGTTGAATTTGTTGATCCATGTAAAATACCTATTATAGTATTTGGCATAGTAGGCATAGTAAGCATTCAATGAATGCTGGTAATTATTATTTTTTGTGAAACATTATTGTATTGCTATAAGTTAAGTTGTTCCCAGACCAAAGGCTTCCCTAGATAAATAAATTTGAAAATACATAAGTCCGTCTTGGAGATTTACAATGCATATTAAAATTGTTCCTGTGTTCTCTCCAAGCATTTTCTAGTAGACAGTCTCCCGCAGGCAAATACTGCCTACAGATTATAAATTTGCTGAGGAGAAGTGCCAGTATTTTCACCTTCGTAGCCCTGTAATATTTAGCAACAGTCTCTACAGTTAACAATCCTCAGCAAATAGTCATTCTTGATCTTGATAAGAGCAGTGTCTTTAAGTGATGTTAGTTCTAGTATAGATTAAATTTAATCATAAAATCATTCAGGAGTTCAGTCTACATGTTTGTAATCTAAAGGCATCCTTTCTGTTGTCAAATCAGTGTAAAAAAAAAAAAAAAGACCTGCTTTCAATACCTTCCCCTACGTAAGCTTATGGGTCTAATAGTAAGAATGCCTATATAATATTATATGTATATATACATATAAAGCAATTCAGTGATGATTTAATTGTGGTGGATATGCCATGTTTGAATGGATTCACATGGTTTCCCAACCATATTTTCTCTAAACTGAGGCTTGCTTTGGTTTAAGAGTTCAAGGATAATTTTATTGTATATGTGATATTGAACTGTCAACAGTTAATAACAATAGTTCCTGAATGCTGCCTATGTGCCACTCATTGTTCTGGCAACTAGGGAATGTGTTAGCAAATAGAAGAGGCCACAAACGCTGCCATCATGTAGTTTACATTCTAATGGGGAAAGGTACATAATAGAGTATGATGGAAGGTGATAGGTACTTTGGAGAAAAGTAAATCAGCAAAGCAACTAGAGAGTACTGGGGATGGTGTAGTCAAATATGACTAAGAAAAAGCTTGCTGAGGGAGCTGTGTTTTCATACATTCTTAAAGGAATTACTGTAGCAACTCCTGTCTGGGAGAGGAGTATTTTTGGCAGGAAGAGCAGCAAGTATAAGGCCCTGAGGTAAGACGTTCTTGAATGTTTAAGGATCCTGAAGAAAAATAGTACGGCTAAAATATAGTAGGCTAAGGGTAAAGAAAAAGGTTGATTATATTAGAGGGTTAACAGTAGAAGGAGAGATTGGATACTTTCCCTGTAGGCCATTGTTAAAACTGGCTTTTAGTCTGAGTGTTATGGGAATCCACTGGAGAATTTTGAGTACAGAAGTGACATGATCTTACTTTCCTTGTTATAGGATCCCTGTGGTTTCTGTGTTGTGAATACACTGATGGGGGAAAGCAGGGAAATAGGGAAACAAATTATGAGGTAATTATAATAATCCAAGTGAGAAATGATGGTTGATATGCCAGAGTGGGAGCAGTAGAGGTAGAAGAGGAGAATATGAAGATAGAACCAACAGGATTTGCTCTTGGTTGGATATGAAGTGCGAGATAGAGAAGTCAAATATGACTCCACGCTTTTATGGGTTAAGGATGGAGTTACCATTAATTGAAATGAGGAAGACTGAAAGAAGTAGGTTTTAGGGGAAGAGCAAGAATTGAGCTTTGGACATATTTTGTTTGAGAAGGCTATTAGATATCAATGTGAGATGCCAAGAAAGCATTTTGGTTTATGTGTCCATGAGAGATGTAAATTGGCAATAGTAGCATGTAGATATTTTCTAAGCCATATGACTCTTTAAGAGCACCAGAATTCAAAGGATTGAATTATGTGATACTCTTAAGTCAGGAAATTTGGGAAAGTGGGGATGAGCAGCAAAGGGTACTGAGAAGGAGAGCCTAGATAGATAGTAGGAAAATCAGAGGTTGTAGTATACAGAAAGGAGAGTGAAGAAAGTACTTTAAAGGGAAAGGGGCGATAAGCCATGTCAAATCCAGCTAAGATGTCATGAGATTAAGTAAGGATGGAAAACTGACCATTACATTCAGCAACAAAGGAGTTACTGTTGCCCTTGATAAGAGCAGTGTCTTTGAGTGGTATGTTCTCAAAAGCATGGATTTAGGGACAGGAGACAGTGATTATCTATAATTCTTTCAAGGAGTTTTCATTAATGGAGAGATGGGGCAGTAGTTGGATAAGGAAGTGAGGTCAAGAGATTTGTTTCCACAGTATATTTATATGCTAATTGGAATAACTTAGGAGAGAAAAAACTGATGATGTGGAGAGGTGTGGGCTAATCTTTACTCAAGAAAACATTAATGAAACATATTTTTCCCTAAAAACAGGCTACTTTTAGAACATATATTAATAAAAGTGGCTTAGTTTGCTACTTGGTCATTATCAGTGGCAACAATTGTCTAGATGGAAAGAGATTAAACAGAAAATATATTCAGGAAAGCATGTGTTCAGTATAATATAATTCAGATTGCAAGCAGGATTTATGCTTGAAAGGTTGGTATATAAGGATTTGGAGACAAAACTCCAGAAGGATTAGATAATAACCCCCTGGCCACATAAGTAGATAATGAAAAGCTGATAATCAGACACAAGTCTCCTGCTTTCAGTTCAGTAATGTTTGCACTACAACTTGCCTGTATCCAAGTGTTCTAATAATAATTAAAAGTCTAACACTATAAGTGGGACATTGTTCTAAACATTGTTTGTCTATGGAGATTCACAGAGTGTTGGTACTTATGCAATAATATAAGGAATAATGATGTGATATTGTCAAAAAAGGGGCAGACATACCTTGGAATGAAGAAGGTATAAAAATCATGTGGGGAGTTGGGGGGAGGGAAGCCAATGTGGCACAGTGATGAGTGCCGGCTTCCCTCACACAAGGTCCCACGTTCAATCCCGGGCCCCCATACCTCAAAAACAACAAAACAAAACAAACAAAAGAAAAAATGACTGGGGTCTACAGTGGTCAGCAGTGTTCTTCTGATTAAGGTAAAAGAGAACCATACCATGTGTCTTTGTTCATGCATAAGTATGAAGGAGGGACATAGTTTAAGTAAAGTCAATTTTTATTAGAATTAAACCCATAAATTTTTTGGGTTATAAACTATTTTTTTACTAGAGTATCTATGCATTTGATTTATTCATCTGTAAATTATTGAAGAGATAAAACTTTTTACACACAACCACTCACTTTAGAACCTTATTTAAAATTTGGCTCTTATTCCTTGGATTTTATTAAATACATTTTTACCATTAGTTTCTTTCAATACATATATATAAATATAAAGTTAAGGACAGTTTTAAATAGAATGTCATTGATTATTGTAAATGGAAAATTTGATGAATGTCTTTATTTTTTTCTTTGTTTCTTAAGACCTAGCAGTATACATTCTGTATTAAAGAGTCCTTTAAACAGACTACTTTAATCCTATTAGTTCTAAAGAGGCACAAATTAGAACTAAAGTGCTTTTTACTTATAAAGAAGGATAGTCATAAAAAGGTTTATTTGACTAAAGTCACAGTGAGCCAGATGCAGTCTAGAAAATAAGATAAATATTTCAGTAATCCCAGTGGAATGGTGAAGTGGAGGAAGCAAAAGAAATCAACTTTTCTATTAGTATATCCAGTGGATATATATGTAGAACTGTTTTGAGAAAGGATCCTGTTTTTCTAAGTAGCACTAAATCTTAAAATAGAAAATTGAGCTGTAATGGGTGATGAGCCTTAGAGTTTAATGATACAAATTGTCCATGCCTAATTAGAACATTTACTTGCTCTTTCTGAGTCTAGGTTTTTTCTTCTAGAAATTAGTGATAATGATTCTGGTTCTTTTTGAGGATCAAATTAAAATATATATGGGAAAGACCTTTAAATATTATAAAGTGCCAAATGGATGTTGTGACAGAGTTCAGAGGGACCAAATGCAATATATTATTGAATTAATTGAAATAAGATATAAAGAAAATGGAAGGTCTTTAAAAATTTTTTGAGGAATCTGATTAGGATTTCTGCTGCCATAGAGAGTAGGAAATTTACTAGAAATGAAAGTCTATGATAAATCATGTCATCTTCCTTCCAGGCTAATGCATACTAAGTATATGCACTTCCCTTCTTTGTGTGAGAAAACTGAGAGGAAAAAAGTATCTTTGGCTTAAACTAAGCACATTGGTTATCACTTCTAGTAATTTAGGAATAAGTTAGGATTGTACTGGTGTGACCAACTGAAAATTGTAAAGAAAAATAATAATTTGTCCGCTTTGCATAAATTAACATATGCCATCAATAAAAGGTTTGAGAGAAATTCTAGTATGCAGGAAGAAGGAAGCCTATCCAGCTTTTCAATGCAAACAATATAAGTATAAAGGGCCATAGTGTTCTTTCGCCTTTCTACCCCAAATGTGGTTCTGGGACCAGTAGTAACATATTCACCTGGGAGCTTGTTAGAAATGCAGAACCTTGGGCCCCACTTCTGGCCTTCTAAATAAGAATCTGAATTTATAAGATTCCTGGGTGATTTGAATGTATGTGAAAGCCTGCAAAGCACTATTTTATTTAGAATATTTTGTTGAGTACCACACTGCTCTCTCTGCCCTTCATGAGCCTTTGGAGATCAGAAAGGGAATCCCTTGTGACTGCAAAGCGGTAGACCTGTAACTGAGTCTCCACATGGCACATTAGCGTCTCTAAATTATTAACAAGACTTTAAAAACCCTAACTTACATGGACGGTAGATAGACCAAAGCAAACAATGGTTTGAAAAATCATTAGTTAAATGTTTATTAGCATTCTTATGTGCAAGAAGCAGTTATTTACAACAATGACTTAGACATTACTCTTATCTGCAAGGAGCTTCTATTTTATTTTTTTGAAGGGACGTGATAAGTATACAAAATAACTGCAAAAAGATTAGTCCTATAATATTAGTGTAAATAAAACCAAATGTTTAAAATAATTTGGAAGTGAGTATGAACTTGAATTTTGAGCATTATATGAATCTTAGAATTTATTGAATGTGTCCTTAGAATTTATTGAATGACTGCTCATTGGAAAACTTTAGTAATGAAATTGACCCAAGTGAATTGTTACTTAAGAGAAAAAAACTGAATAGGAGTAATCCAAGGGTAGAGATTGTGGTGGGGGTGGGGATGTAAAACAAGGTCATTTATGAGCCCATTATTGTAATTTAGAAAAGTAGTAATGTGGACTCACCTGGGCTGGCCAAGGGAAGGGAGATGTTTGAAGTGTTAAAGAAGAGAAAATATACATGATACAATCTATAAGGCTTTAAATTTAGCTGGATGGTGTTGTGTGTGGAAGTGAGATGGGCTTAGAGGGACCTATTATTTAAATGGGAAATAAGGAAGAAAAACTTTAAAAAGACTTTAGAATATGATTGGAAACTAAGAAGGTCAGTTAAGAGGATAAGCCTAGCTAGTAGGATGATATGGTTGGGGCGGGCTATGGGGACGATATGACATTATACAGCAGGCTATTGGAAATTCTGAATGAGACTTGGGAGGGACAGTCGGGTTTTAGGTGTTTATTTTGAAGTCATTAGCAGAGAGGTAGGAATTAATGAGAATGTTTTTCCTGTGTGAGAGAAAGTATAAACTGAAAAATAGGATGAATATATTATCTCATGACTTACGCCCTATAAACACTGCCTGAAATTCAGGAGACCAATATTTTATGACTGCATTTTTTTAGTCTCCCACTTGGAAGTTTAAATTCAAATGCTCTTGCAAATTCTCTGCACAGTTCTACCAGGATGATATATTTTCATTAGCCAGGTTATTTTAGGACGTTCTTCTGTAGAAAAGTCCTATAGATAATTGAGATCTCTTTGTTCCCCCCAAAAAAAACAAACTGAAATTGCTCTGAATCAATGAATATTACATTTTAGATTAGCTGTCACACTGAGTGGCCAGCATGGCAATAAAAAAAAAGACCCATAGTTGGGCAAATTATTTTAAATCTCATAGTAGCAGAAATGAGGGGGTGATTTGAATATCTTCGGGCAGAAATAGAAGGCACTTTCAAAGTCTTGGGGATATGGATCACATAAGACTTCTCAAGAGTGAATTTCAAAAATAGTACAGAAATGCCTCAGACTCTGAAGGTAAATGATTTCAACCCAAAATTCTATTTCCAGCCCAACTATCAATAATGTATGAAAACAAACTAGAAACATTTTAAAATATGGAAGATTTCCAAAACTTAAGTTTCAGGCACCCTTTCTTAGAAAGCTTCTGGGTATTATGGTCCTCTAACAAACCACGAAGGAGGAAGAAGTAAATATAAAATAAACTATTAAATACGTTAAATGGAGACTAGATTGGGCTGGACAAAGGATAGGAGAGGACATGTGTTGTTTTTTTAAATATGCTTTTTAACATTACTTTTTGATATACATACTTCTCTTTCATTAATATAATTAATTTTAAAGTAATATACAGTAATATTTTAAAATTATTTTACTCATAACTCTGCTTATATAAGTTAATTTTTCTTGATCTTAGCATGAGGAGTCATTTGTTCTTGTCATATTTGCTTTGCTATTGATTCAATAACAGATATTATTAAGCTATGACTTTTGGAATTTTTGTTAAAGATTATATTCACATACTTGATTGAATGCAAACCCATATTCATTTGTAAGGAGTTTGATTTTAACCATTCCTTGAAATTTGAAAAGGGAGAAATTCCAAATATCTTGAAGGAAGTTAAAATAAGAATCAAAGTAGAATGAAATCTTTTCTGAATTATCCACTGAGCTATTTATGAGAAATTTATTCTCTCTAAGCATTGTTCTTCTGGAAATTTTCTAGATGTTTATGATGTTAACCTTTCTTATGGGTCAAGAGGAAAAATTGTCAAAGCAAAGTTTTTAAGAATGTAGAGAAACCCGTTCTTACTCAACGTAAGAATTTAAAAGAACTTATCATTATAAATTACACATCTCACATGTGATGGATTACATAAAGTATCCACTATTGAAAGTTAGCCAAACAAGAATAAACCTGTGATTTAAAAGCATGGATATAGATGGAAATGCGAGTGTTAAATTGCCAAACTCCTGCTCCACATCCTGTCCTGGCAAGAACATAGATCTAATGATATAATAGGCTTTATGCTTTTCTAACTTATGTTTCCCAAATGATATCATCTAATTTATAATTGACATAGATAATGTTCTGTGTAAGATCTAGTGAACTGAATGATCTCCAGTGTTCTGTTACAGAAAAGGAAATGTGAACTTTTTTCTTATTTTTTATTTGGACTTGCATTTGCAAGAAGAAAATGGTTAAAATTAGAATTTTCACCTAGAGAGGTATAACGATAATATGACATGACACGACATACAATACCATACCATACCATACCATACCATACCATACCATACCATACCATGCCATACCATACCAACATAATATAATATAAAGCTGTCATTTTGAAGTAGTATTTTGCAGGGATTTTAGGTTTGACTAATATTCTTTCTTTTTATATTTTATGTCATTTGAACAGTTAGCTATGGAGGCTAATAATTAGCATTTTTGTGTAGGTAAAGATGAGCTATCTTAATAACCAAGTTTTTTTCATACAATATCAAACCTCAAGAAACCAACTGGAAGTCAAGTGAGGCCACTGTAAGAGGAGTTAATTTTCCTAAGGTTAAATCCAAGGGAGAATTAATGCCTTGCCTTGGACCGAAAGCTGGAGAAGCCCGTACAAGCCCACAGAGCGTCAAAGGGAGGATGTGAATCATGTTTAAAGGTACTCTTCATTTTGAAATGAATAGAGTTTACTCCCTTTGCTCAATTTCTGACCCAAACTGAGAAAACGCTTTTTCTTGGAAAAGGTTTTATAGCAAAAGCACTTCCGGAAACTCTGGGAAGTAGCCTCGAAGGACCTCCATAGAGGAGATCTTTCGTATACTAACAGCATGAAAGCCCTGGGAGCTTAAAGATCAGGCGGGAACGTTCAACTTCTGGGGAAAACAGAAATAGAATGGAGATGGAAAAGCTCAAAGCAAAATTTTTCTATTTAGACAGTTTTGCAAAGAACAGACTGGAGCTCTGACCATATTGAAGAAACCTCAAAACTGTTAACAATTGCTATTTCCTTGAGGAGTAGAAGGAGTGGGGAGCAAGAATTTGTGCTGAGTATCCTAGGATAACAGAGAAAGGTGACTGGGTCTGCTTTTGGCTGTAAGCTTTCTTTGCTGAGCAATCCTACTCCTTAGACTGGAAATTGACCTTCTCCAATGATGATTTTGATTTTTACCTCATGATTATCTTCCTTTAATAGCTTTGTTTTTCTGAATTTTTAAACTAAAGAGTGAAGTGTTCTTTAAAGAATGTGAGAAACCATTTTGTGGCTATTTAGTCTTCTCGTGAGACAAACTGACAACTCCACCCAGTTCAGGATCTTTGGCAATAAATGCTGGATTTCAAGGGTAGGGGACCTTGTTAATTTAACAGTCAAACACTGAGGAAGTCTGTGCTGTTTAATCCTAAATTTATTGGATTCAATATGACTAACCACTCCCTTCCTTTCTGGGATGAAGCGGAAGAATGCAGACCATCAGGTCAAATGTTTTATCAGGCTGAATGTACAATTGTATTAAGAGACACTAAAAGGGAGGTACAAAGAATTCTTTTCAGAGAATAGGAGCAGAGATTACCCGGTCCTTAGCTTCCTCCTCATATGGAAGTTCATCTGGCTGTGAGTCAGGAGATTCGTTTTGCTGAGCTCTGCCACTGAGAGCAAATTGGTTTTGCGGAGACCACTTTATATTCCGGAATTCATGGAATTGGTAACACGAGGCAAACAGGATTGTTAATAAGATCCCCTTTTAGTTTGTACTATTTTAAACTATATTTCTGTTCTCCATCCTGAGAGTTAAGGTACTACATGCTCCAAGGAACCAGAGCAGCAGTTACGGGCCAATAGGTTGTTGATAATTTGTTATTTGATATGTCCTTAGTTTGAACAAAGTTAACCTTAAGATTCTAAAGTCATGGAACTCTAATGGAGGAAGGAGCTTGGTTTCTCTACCCACCAAAAGATTAGAAAGCCAAAAGCCAAGGTAGCATTATTTGGCTTGCCAAAGGCCATGTAGATAAATTCTTGCCATTTTACTGCTAGAGTCACATAAAGGTTTACTACTCTGGGTGCTACTTTCCTTTGTCACACATGTGTCTCTGAAGTGCATTTTCTTTGTGTGTGTGTATATATGTATGTGTGTGTGTATGGGCATTCCCTCCTCACTAGGCCGTAAGATCCAGGAGGGCAGGCATGTGTCTAATGGTTTATTGGTATGTTTCCAGCACTTGGCAGAGGGCCTGGCAATCTTAGATGAGTCAATTATTTGTCTTCAAAAGTCAGGTGTTATGACTTTTTTGTGCCAGAAACGAGAAATTATTCTAAATGTAATTATTAACCATGTGTGGTAAGCAGCCTATTTTCTCTGTGACTTTTGGTAAGCTATCTGGAGAAGCAGATGAAGACTATGTACAGATTCTTGAGAAAAATTCACATACATATGAAAATTTAATGTTGTTAATTGGGATTTCGATCTTTGGATATCACCCCTGATTCTACAATGATTCACTGATCATGAATTAAGAACAACTTCTCTGTGTCTTCTTTCCATCGAAATCCATTATGTGAAATAATTTCCATATTTTAACAATTGGGATTAATGAGTAAGCATATCTTTGCTTCATTTATTTCAGAAATAATTAGGTTGTTCTTGAAGAATGGATTTTCCAAGAAGTGTACTGCTAGAAAAAGAGTGAGAATTTGAAGGTGTGGAGATTGAGTGAGGTTACAAACTAGGAATGAGGTGACAGGAGAGAATGAACAATGAGCAGCTAAAAGGAAGAGTCAAATGGGGTGATTATAGTGGATTAGGTCAAAGGTTTAAGTACAGAGAAGGCCTTTAGAACCTAGAGGTAAGTGCTGCTGACCTCTGCGGAAGAGGAGGGCTGGTAAACTAAGCACAGAGAAGGCTTCCTTGTGAATGGAACCCGTCCACCCAAGAAAAAAATGGCATTCCTGCCAAAATAACAACAATAAAAAACAAACAACAACAACAACAAAAAACTATGGATAATCTTAAATTGCACATGCCTGAAATTTCCAGTTTGGGGAAAAAAGTTTATAAAATTTCTGTCATATCAATTTTCATGAATTTTCACCATGAATTTCTGCTTCCTGAAACCCTGGTAGTATGTTAGCATTAGGTGCTAAGAAGCATACTCAGGAGTTAACACTTTTTTTCCCCCTAAACTTTAGTTGATGATCCCATTGAAACAAACATGATTGCTTGGTCTGGCAGAAATGCAAGGAAGATAAGCTGCTTGGGAGAAGATGGAACCTGTTCCAGTCCCTGGCCCATGATCTTTTCATAAAGTGTGTGTCAGCCTGAGAAATTTTCACGTGTAATGCCTAAGGCCAATTATTTAGTTTGGCTACAAAAGATTGGTGAAGCATGCTTTGAATTGTTTTGATGTTAACGTTATCACAAGACAATATTAAAAACTATAGTACCTCAGGTTACTCACTATTTTTACAGCTGCTTTATTTTTCTTGTCAAATTTGTTAAAAACTAAATCCAATTGAATTGGTTATGTTGGGAAAAAAAATAAAGCAATGATTACATAATCTTAGTATTTTTTTTTTCCTTATTATGTAATTAGAGAGAAAAACTCCAGACTCTTAAATATCTTCCTCTTCCAATTGGCATTGTCTTAATTCAGGGGACTTACCATTCTTCAGAAACTTCTGGGCAGTCTCCCTGCCCCATCTTTCCCCTTCTCATCCATCCTAAACACTCCTGCAAGACTTATCTTTCCAACACTCAGCTATAGTCTTTGTCACTTTCTTGCATAAAATATTTTAACCACCTATATAATATCCAAACTCTCCCGTCTGCCATCCGAGGCCTTGATTAACTGGATGCTGCCTTATTTCCAGCCTCATTTCTCACTGCCCTCACAAAGTCTCAATATTGCAACCATACTGAACTACAGGCCCACAAATATTTATTAAGTGCTTATTTTGCGTCAGACTCTAAGTGCTGGGGATTCAAAGATAAGTAATACATGGTCTTTCCCTTAATGGAGCACACTCTCCAGAGGAGAAGACATATGAAAAATACAGAGTATAAGTGCAACATCTGATGATAATGTTCTTTCTATCTTGAATGTACTTCCATTCATTTATTTCCTGTCAAACTTCCATCTGTTCTCAAGACTGTGCTCAAAGATCTCCTTCTGTTAGATAAAGCACAATTAATTACTTGGAAAATTTGTTAACTTTTCATAAACAATAATATTAGAAATTGTGATGGTTAATTTTATCATGTTTATTGCATTTTATATACATATCTGTTTCCACATTGATCTGGGAGCCCCTTGTAGGCAGTGCTTTGACATCCCACAACCTTAACACCTTGCTTAGTACAAAACACATACTAGATGCTAATAAATATTTGGCTAATAATTATAGCCAAATAATAATAATAGCTAATAAATATGCTAATAAATAAAAACTTTTTAATGTTATTTCAGTGTCACAGAAAACATAGAAGTGTTTAATCATCATAGTTCTGGTTTAATGGAAGATGAGATATGTTTCTTTAATAGAACTTATTTGGACTAAATGGAAGAATAATCGTATTCAAAATATTTATTGAACTTTTCCTATCTTCCAGGCACTGTTCTAAGAACTTCATATAAATCACCTTCTTCTATTATCTTAAGAATTATGTGAGTTGAGAGATATTAGGATTTCCTTTTTATAGACTTTGCAAAGAATATATAAAATAAATCATCATTGTTATAATAACTTATAATAAAATAGTACTTACCACATATCAGGCACTGTTCTCATACTGAGCTTATAGTAACTCATTTATTTGTCACAACAACATGGCTTATAGGATATATTTTTATTCCAATTTAATAGATGAGGAAACTGAGGCACTGAGAGTTTAAATGACTTGTCTTGAATCATGTGGTTGGTGAATTCTGAAGTCAGGATCTGACCCAGGTAGTCTGAACTAAAGCTCACACTCTTACTCATTGTTCTAGACTGTGTTTCATTCTGTTATTAACAGTGCAAGGCATAGTTTATTATTATTATTATCTGTGGATACTTGAAATAATAAGGATTTATGTCATATAAACTACTTTCCTCTACTGCTTGGACCAAGGTATACTCCTGAGAATTCCCTTACATACTTTTAATTTTGCCTATTTTGTTCTTATTTATTAAATAAGAGGAAATTCCATGGAAGCTGCAGAGTTACCTGATTGAATGAAGAGTGTGTTAAATATATTCTCTTGTAAAGCTTTAGAGCGTAACTTTCTTAACCATTCTTTCTTTTCCATTCTTCTTTTCCATTCTCAGTTTTACTTTTGGATAAGAATGGAATGTTTGTTGAATATTGGCCCTACAAAAATATGCTTACTTCTTGTGGAGCTGCTAAAAATATCATCTTGCCAAGTCTCTGGTCTGAAAATCAATTAAAATGATATTTAACTTAATAGAAAAGTAATTAGTATAGAGTTCAGAATTCCATCCAGGGTATACAAAGAATGACCCACAGATTTTAGTAAGAAAAACTGCACTCATTCAAAAATTCAGATGGTTTCATATATTATTCAATAAACTCTTAGTTTGTCAAACTAAGCTAAGACAAAAATCTAGCTTAGTGACTAAGGGAAATAATATTTAACCATTGTAAATTAGACAGATATTGAAGGGAATGTTCAAAAATGAGATAATAAAGACCATAAATAATGGATAGGTTATATGGTCTTTAAATTTAAAGGACTCAAATATCCATTTTACAGAGGTTGAAAATTGCCATAACACATTTTAGAAGCATCTTGAGGCCTGTTTCTCAAACAGCACTTTTATCTATCTCTTTAATCAGTGATAAATTACCTTATCTTAATGATTTGTTTCTATGTCCATTGACACATACTGGACTTTAATATGTGATATGTGATATTATTACCTTATTGTTATTTAATTCTCTAGGATTGCAAAAATGAGAAGGTATGGTAAGCACCTGCAAAAAAGAAAACCTATAGAAAAGATTTGGCTTCCTAATATCCAGATCTAACTTTATATCGGTGTCCATCCATATCGTAATATAAATAAAACAGAGAATTAGGATCTACAGACAGGTGTCAAAGAAAAAGTCTGGAAATGGAGATAAGAACTCAGGTTCTGTTGTCAGCCTTATCACCACATTGTTTTGACACTTAAGGCATGTGGCTTCACCTAAGCATGATTAAATATCTTCATTTATAAAGTCATGAACCTATATTAATTTGATTTTTTAAAATGTATTTTTTTTTATTTTTGAAGAAGTTTTAGATTACATAAATGTTACATGAACAATATAAGAGATTCCCATACACCCCACTCCCTCCTCCTCCCCCATTACCCCCATTGACAGCATCTTTCATTAGTGTGGTTCATTTGTTACAATTGATGAACAATTATTAAAGCATCACTACTAACCATGGACTATAGCTTACGTTATAGTTCACATTTTGCACTGCATAATTTTGTAGGTTATGACAAAATGTATAATGACCTGTATCCATCGTTGCAGTGTCATGCAGGACAATTCCAATGTCCCCAAAATGCCCCATGTTACACCTATTCCCTCTCCCTCCTTAGAACCTCTGGTGGCCACTGCCTTTATATCAATGATAAAAGTTCTTCCATTACTAGAATAATACTTAAGTCTATTTTAGTCCATAGTTGCATTCACCCCTTATGTTTGTTCATTCTCAGTCTTGAGGATTTTGAGATGGTGATGCCTACTCTGTTTCTGACTGAGAGCAGGCATAGATCCCATGGGGCAGGTGGATGGAACTGTAGTGCTTGTAGTTATGGATGCTCTGCTTTTTGGGGTGGGAGCTGTCCATTATTATTCTTTTGTTAGTTGTCATGGGCGAGTCCAGTGAACTGGAGAGTAGGTGCTGCAATTCTGCTGAGATTCAGGGCTCAACTGGCACATGAACGTAATTGATTTTAACAGTCTCTTCCAGCTTTAACCTGATTCCATTACTGGTTCAATCATATCTCTTTCACAATCCATTTAGCCCCTTTGTTTACATCTTTTTCCTAACACATATGAAAAAGGAATAGTGTAATGCCCCAAACTCATGCATCAGTCTCAGCACTATCAAAAGTGGGAAGAGAAGAAATGCTCTGAGACTTACCACACATTCAGTTTGCTTACTTTATATATATTGTTAAATTTTATCAGTTTGTAAGTAAATAAAACACAGTGAACACAGGATTATAAAATATTTTATATTTAATTGCTTTTGTATTTACATGCTGTGTATTCATTCTAATATCATATATTTTTTCTTGCACAAAGTAAATATTGAGCCAATAAAATGCAAATATAGGGAAGCGTCTGTGGCTCAATAGATTGGGCTCCCGTCTACCATGTGGAAGGCCCTGGGTTCATGTCCAGGTGGCCTGCGCCTGTGAAGAGCTGGCACAGCAAGGTGACCCAGCAAAGGGAGACAAGCAGACACAGAAGAACATGCAGCGAATGGACACAGAGAGTAGACAGCAAGCAAGCCGCAAGGGGGGTGGCGGGGGGGGATAAATAAATAAACAAACAAATAAATAAATAAATCGTTTTTAGAAAATGCAAATATAGTAGCTTGCATATATTTCTAAATGAGGATATGCTAAGAACTGTATATTGTCTGCATGTATCTAAATTGGAAAATTCATGTAAGGACATATATTTACAAAGTCAATGTGTGTAATGGGATAGGTGTTTGCGTATTAAGAATTTCTTTCCTCCTTTTACTTCCTCATAGACTTGCTTCTTTCAAATAGCTGTATTCCCTTTTTGGGATCAGCAGAAGGACTGGATTTCCAAACGCTGCTGATAGATGAGGAGAGGGGCCGGCTGCTCCTGGGAGCCAAGGACCACATCTTCCTGCTCAGTCTGGTTGACTTAAACAAAAATTTTAAGAAGGTCAGTTTATATTTAGTTGGCTTGATTCATTTATTTTCATCTGATCTCTTCTGCTTTATTTTGCTACTAGTGACTCAAAGTCAAATGGAGTAGGTCATTTACATGTTAATATTGCTTCTGATACATGTTGTGTGTGTTTACTGATTTAAGTCCATATACGTATTTTTGTTAAAAGTGAAAGAATATAATGCTAAGTTTTTAAAAATATGAATTAAAAGCATCAAAAATTCGCATATATAATAGGCTATAGAATAGAAATACATACTATGGGATGGAAAAATGGCAAGATATTCATAAAGAATGAAAATTTCTATCTATAAAGGTTGTAAAATTAAATTTTTATTAACTGTCAATTAACACATAAACATAGTTTCAATTGATTGTGTAGCTATGGTAGCATTTTAATATCAGGCAGTTTTCTTTATACTCTCACATCTGGTCAGGCTTCTTCTATGGCCCCATCACAGTCAGATAGTGAAAATTATTAATGACCCAACTAAGGACTCCTTAAAAACAATATTACCATGAAAACAAAATATATACTAGTTATTCCAAACCTAGAAGGCAATTACTTCTGTATCCTATATTTTCAGTGAGCACTGCAATTCCCCAAGGAAAGGGTGTTACACTTTAGCCTTTATCAGTTAATATTAGGTAACACTTCAGCAAATATCAAGGACCTGCTGAAATCTATGTAAGGAGAGATGACTACAAAGACAAGAAGGTGTTGAATGACTCATTGCTTAACACACACAATATATGACTTACTCTGCATCTATGAGGCATCTTTGAATGTTTTTTCTTATTTTTTTTCAGAGGCATTGCAAAAGAAAGACTTGGAAGCATTGCAGGGTTTCAGGTCAATAGTTCCTAATATAAAATTAAAACTGAGTTCTCTCCATTCAAAAATATAGTTTATAAGCCATCCTAAGACTAAAGCATCACATAGCATGCACCTACAATGATTTTAACTTAATGATTGCATTTTGAGAGGAATTTAATAACTAAATATCGGTTTTTCAGTTATTTGAGTATTATATACTCTCTGCACTTTAGTCTGCACAGTTAATATTGCTTTGTTAACCCCTGCATTAAGAACAATGAAATGTGTTCATCCACACATTTTTGACTGGGGTCCACCAAATGAAAATAAATAATTTCTTATTAAGACTCAGACTTGATAAAGAAATTGTCTTTAAATACATATGTATTTACATTCCTTGCATATAATCTGTTTCTGGAAGAAAAAGCGAGGGTTAAAATAATGCCAATATTTGTTCTCAACTTCTAGTAATGCAATCACACTTTAAAAATCATAAGATTATTGTTTTTGTTTTTTTTTAAATTACTGCTATCCTATAGCCAGGATGTTATTGAAATAAGGAGTTGATTATGTGGAGTAATTTCAAAAGCTTGCCTTTCATTTCACCATTACAACCCCATCCTATTTGTTCTTAAGAATGTGTTTTTTCTTCAGGAATTTCTTTTAAAAGTTCTCAAACTTCCAGGAATGCCTATCAATTGTATTAAGTAATAACTTAATCATCAGTAAATACCTTAGCAGGGGATAGCACTTTTTATGGAAGAGGCTAAAGAAAAATTTCATTCTCCTTTACAGTTTTGCCTAAAGAGCTACTACATAATTCTGAAAGCATTTTTCCAAATATGTCTTAGTTTTGGTATAATAGCAAAAATTAATGTTCTTCTGCTATTCTGTGCCTTCAGGGATTGGCAGAAAAAGTCGGTTTATCTGACTGAGTGTATTAGATCATTGCTTAAAATAAATGCTGATAACATAACTTCATCCTGTGGCTATTTTAAGCAAATCTTTTACTCTTTTTGACCATATTCCATGCTTAAAATGGAATAATATTTTAAAAAGAAAGGTTTATTGATTTCTCTTCTGATGTTGAAATAGATGGTTATTTGAACATCTTATAAAATTAGGGTCTTTTACTAGAGATTTTCTGTATAACTGGTATTTCTTTATATCTTTATAAAATGTACAATTCATAGGGAGGTTATTAGGTGAAAGTAAGAATTTATGTTTATGTAAGTATCTACCTTTCACTTAAAAAAAAAAGAAAAAAATCACTTTAGTGCCAAAGGTATTCCACAGTAGCAAGTAAGTGTCAAGATGTAGTGTTTGAGCTGTGTTTAGAGCTACAGGGTTTGCGTTGGCTCAGTGCCCCACGGCAAAGTTCCAAACTCCTCTGTGGAGGAAACCACACACATGTTGAGACTCTGAGAGTCTGAAGGATGTCCTTTGTACTCTTTAGAATTAAAGTGATCTATAACACATAATTGAGTTATGGGTGACTGGTTGAGAATTTTTTCCCCTGGGAAATTTTTTTTTTTTTTTTAATTGTAGAAAGCATTCAATTGAAGTGGTAAAATTTAGGATTTATGTTTTACTTGGAGTTTTTGCATGAACATTGCTTGTTGAAAAATAGCCATTATCCTTCATATTTGCAACAGGCCTTTAGAGATGAATCTCCAGAAATTATATCAAAATCATTTACAAAACTAATTTCATAGCAAATATTTAATAATATCCATCTTTTATCTTGATTTTTATTCACAGAAGATTTTGACTCTAGTGCAGTGATGGTGCAGGTATACAGTTTATAAACATTTGATGAATAAATGACTGCAGAGGGTGTAAATCAAAATTAGACTTTTCAGAGCATTTACACTATCTAGAAAGTAAAAGTTAAGTGGAATGAGATTGTTTTAAACTCTGGCATTTAGATGAGGGATAAGATTCTGGTCCTTTTGAGGAAAAGGACTATTTCTGTAGGGACATAATATACCTCAGGACACATATAAGCACACAACTCTGGATATACATCTCATATTTAGCTAGGCTGCTCCACAGTTGGCCCATAAGACTAAACTTCAGTTGGGGATCATTCTGTGAACTCCTTTCTGGGACAGATCAGGACAGATATGGACATTGACTTGACATTCTCTTTCCTCAGCACTAGACCAAAATAGAACAAATAGAACCAGCCACACATAATCATGTTCCAAGGGAAGAACATGGGTCTAGAGCTGCACTTACAACTCCTATCAGTTGACTTACGAGTTGAGTTCCCCGGGAAGCAGACTCTGAGATGGAGATTAACTAGTAGGATATTTGTAAGGGACTGCACTTGGGATCAACACCTGTGAGAGAGAAGCTAAGGCATCGGTATTTGGCAAATACTGCTGAGACTGGAACTGTGATGTAGTCCCAACAAATGCCACAGCTGACAAGTCAAGTTGATAAGGTGGCAAACATTTTAATGTTTACTCTGTGTGATATTACCATTATTCTTCTGAGTTTATGTTATGAAAGTGAATCTCCAATTTCCCCCATCTAATCCATTCATCATGACCATCAGAGTTATCTTTAAAAAAGAAGTGTCAAAGAAGATGCTTGACTAAACTCCAGACCTCTTAGCTTTGACTTCTCAAACCTTTCTATCTTAGGTTTCCAGAATCCTTTTTAGCCACTCTTCATTGTTCCCTCACTGGCAGTTGGCTTTCTGCTTCCTCCACTGCTTCTTCCTCTTCCTTTTTCTTTTCTTCTCTTCCCTTCCCTCCCCTCCTCTCCTCCAATCTACTTAAACTACCTTGTTCATTCTTTTCCAAATAATTTATTTTCAAGTTTTGTGCTTTTGCTAAATTCTTCTGGGAGGTTGCCATCCACTTTCTTGTTCAAGGCACTTACCTAATTTTATTCTTTTATCCGCTTTTGATTTTTCTCCAAGACTTTGTTTCATTCTGTGGAGAATTAACTATTCTTAGTGTTTCCTAGAGCATTTTATTTTATATATTTACACCAATGTCACATGCCTTATCTGATCGCATTATTGTTATTCATTTGTCTAGATCTATCTCCCACCCAAATTATGCACTCCTTGAATGGAGGAACCATTTTCCATGTACTCATATTTCTCCTGTAGCACATAGCACTATATCTTACTCATAAAAGATACTAAATATATGTTGGTTTAGTTTTTGGAATATATAACAATACCTTTGGCAAAGGTGATTTTGTTATCTTTTCTTCTTTTGAGTATAGAATAAATATATTATTCTATCACTTAGCATATTGTCAGTTTAGAATAAAAGAACATAACTTGGACTGGTGAAAAATAAGGACATTTATTATCTCACATAATAAGAATAATGTCCAGAGTTGGGGTGACTGTGGAGATGGCACAAAACAGCTGCTTATCAATGTTATCAAGTGAGAATCGGGTTCTTTCTTTCTCTTCTGTTACTCTTGGTGCTGACATTATCATTAGGTTGATAGCAAGATGGCTACAGCAGTTCCAGGGATCACATCCAGACAAGGAAATATTAATGAGAAAAGATTATTAATCATGAGTTCTCTTCCTTAGGAGCAAGGAAAACTTTTGCATTGTCCTCCATCACATCTTACTGGCCAGGTCAATTCCAATTCCTAAAAGTACAAGGGATTACTGCAGTTTGCTTATATCACTTATCTAAGGTAGAAAGAATGCTCAAGAACCAAACACATTGACTGCTATGATTATAGAGGGGAAATTTCTGAAAAAAATCATTTACTTGGAGGATTGATTTTTATACCTCATTAACATGGGTAACTCAAGGCAAACACCAAAGTTTTCTCAGTCAATCAAAAGGGAGAGGGTATATTGCCTGTTTGGAGTCAATATTAAAAATTCCCTAGTCCTACCAGGAAATTTTCTGGAAGGCTTTATTTTCTTTCATCTGATAGCCTTGGAAATATTTATTTCCAGTAAAAATCCTTGAAATCATTTATTTTTCTCCACTCTGCAGAGTAAAAATTGAAAAATCTTCTAACCTTTACACATACTTCTCTTGCCTATGTAAGAATTCAGTTGCTTTTTATAAAAGTTCTTTATTTAATCTGGACTTTATGCAATCTGGTCTGTTGCAGATCTCTTTGATGTTGCTAATACCCTATAAATTTTATCCCTTTTAATATAGTATTTGTAGCTGGACTGGCATTGTTGAGGAGATGGGGAGATTAGCTTGAGGAATTAAAGAACACATCATTATTCTGTAGGTCTAATATTTAGCATTATTCTGTAGGTCTAATATTTAGCATTATCCACCAAATATTTAATGTACAATAAAACATTCTCAAAGAATCAGAAAGCTGCGTATGACTTAAGCATCTTTGAATAATATTTCCCAGCAGATTTGTATCTAAAATAGTGCTGCTTTTATTGATTTGTTAGTCTTAGGAGTTGGAAACAAACGATATGCATTAGGGCAGTAAAACTTGTGATACTTTTTCAGTAATAGCACTTGAAAGATTTTTTTGTGTGTGTGTGCCTTGTTAGGGAGACAAGGCATAACATACTTAAGCAAGTTATAAGAAAAGTCAGAAAATGTTTAAATGTCAAAAAGAATGGGATATACCATATATCATAAAAATTCAGGGAAGGAAAAAATCATATGTTGTTCAGGGATTTGAACTAGTTCCAGATGGATGAGTAAATTTGAATTTGTGTTAACCGGTTAATTAAAAATGGTTTGAATTTAGATTTGGAACTTGAAGTTTATTGTTTCCATGTTGCTTAGGCAAGCTGGGGACCAACATGTTTGAGAAAGGGAGCAAAAGGATGTCTTTTCTTTCTTCTCTCTACGGATTTCTCATAGTTAAGATTAAGGAAACTAGATTGTCTTGCCCCAGCCCTCAACATCCTACCCCATCTCTCAAGTCAGAGATAGAATTTGAAAGAACACTAATATTTCTTGAGAATGGTGGTCAACTATGGGTGGACATTTACATCCATTTATCTTTAATTTATCAGTGATGCATTAGAAACCTGTTCAGGGTAGACATCATAATAATGAGAAGTGTTTGCCATTTATACAGTATGTTTAAGGATCTATGGTTTCCAAACAAATGATTCTAAACTACCTAGTATCTGTCACTTTGACTACAAGTGAGTAATACTTTCTACCTCAACTTGCCTTAAGTAGTCCTAACGATAATTCATAGCAAATCATGTAAACTTCAGGAGTAATGTGTACAAGCCCAAATTCTCTCCCTCCTTTCTTTTTCTTTTCTTAATGGAGTCTTAGTTGACAGTAAAAATATTCAGTACTTTCTGTTTAGTTATGTTACTTGGTTGGGCTTCAGAGTTAATGAATTGTTGGGATCATTCCATCTGAAAATATTACTCATTTTGGAAGCAGTTCAAACAATGCATGGGTGGAGTCAGTCTCTAAACCAAGATGCAAGCAACAGATCGCAAAGAGAATGATTTATTTATTAAACTGAGTACTCTTTTGTATCCATATCGTTTAAGCAGCTTTTTTTTTTTTTTGTAGGATGCAGGAGCTGGCAAATTAATAAGAAATAAGCTTACTCTGAGACCACAATAATATATATTATCTACTAAACTAATGATAATGTTATATCAACTTGTAGAATGTAATCATAAAACAACTTTATTCTATCTTCCACAATCCCTTTAGATCTTTTCTGTCAAGTTCTTCTCCTGGGACTATTAAGGATTCTAGCCCACCTTATGACTTTCTAGTACTCTTAGGTAATTCAGTCAATAATAGTGCAATAATTAAAGGGTCCAAACTAGTGTAATACAACTTCCAAATTCATTTATAAATGAACTCCCTCCTCTTTAGCCCAGCTTGGGCTTGCAGAAGGGAGATCTTCAGAGGCTTGTGCTCCACTTCATCCTTAAGTTTGTTGAATACAGGGTGACCTCTCTAGAGTCATATCAGGAGGGGTACAGAAGAGAGTAAAGGGATTCAGACAAATGCCTAGTCTACCAGCACTGTAAGAGAGACCTGACTTCTCAACTTTCTGGCCTTGTCAGATGGTTCTTTCATAGGCACCTTTGTGAGTTTTTGGAATTTCCACTTTTTGAAGTCCTCTCACTTGTAGTTCCTTGGATAAGGGTGACTGCATTTCTGTCCTGATTGGTCTATCCTAATTTTTTTTTCCCTGAGACAGATGGTAATACTCCAGCTTTTACTTTCTGAAATCTTTTTTCCTCAGTGATTTGTATAGGACCTACAGTGACCTCATGCCATTCCATTTTTGAGCATGGTTACCATCTGTTCCAAGGAAGGCCGCCATGTGTTCTTTCCTCCACACTCTCCATAAGTGCAGGCTGATCCCAATTTAGGCATAGAATCTGTGCTCTGCTTTCATTGAAGCTTCATAGTTCCACTCTCACCCTTTAGATATCAATCTACAGTGTTCCGTAAACTGCATGTTCAAAACCAAGTGCTTCTTTAAGTCCCATTAAGGGCCCTTCCCTGGCACCTATATCTTCCCTTCCAAGGATTTGTTGGAGTCATGAGACACCTGTTTCAGAAGTAGCATCTTTCTCAATAGAGGTGGAAAAAACTCTATACTCTTCAATTTCCAAATATTTTATAACTCAGAAATGGGTGAAATAGTCTAAATAATCAACTTGAAAATGTTTGTATCTGGAGCTAATACCTCATTTTATTTTTTTTTGTCTTTATTTTTTTAATATTACATTTAAAAAATATGAGGTCCCCATATTCCTCCCACCCCCCTCACCCCACTCCTCCCCCTATAACAACAATCTCCTCCATCATCATGAGACATTCATTGGATTTAGTGAATATATCTCTGAGCACCGCTGCACCTCAAGACCAATGGTCCACATCATAGCCCACACTCTCCCACGTTCCACCCAGTGGGCCATGGGAGGACATACAATATCCAGTAACTGTCCCTGCAGCACCACCCAGGACAACTCCAAGTCCCGAAAACGCCCCCACATATCATCTCTTCCTCCCACTCCCTATTCCCAGCAGCCACCATGGCCACTTTCTCCACACCAATGCCACATTTTCTTTGATTACGAATCACAATAGTTCATGAATAGAATATCAGTAAGTCCACTCTAATCCATTCTCTATTCCTCCATTCCGTGAACCTTAGAATGGTTGTGTCCACTCCACATCTATATCAAGAGGGGACTTAGATTCCAAATGGATGCTGGAGGCAATTCTCCTGCTTTCAGTTGCAGGCAGTCTTGGCTCCCTGATGTGGTGGTTGACCTTCTTCACCTCCATGTTAGATGATTGGGGTAAGTCCAATAAACCAGAGTGTAGGAGTTGCAAGTTTGTTGAGGCTCAGGGCCTGGCTATCACATGGTCAGTCCAGAAATTCACGTCCCCTGGGTATACATTAAACCCTAGCACCTACTACAGTTCCAGTAACAGTAAAAGGAGAGACTTTTGGACAAAGATCACATCTAAGTCCAGCTCCATCGCACAGAAACAGAAACGCCAAAGTAGGGACAACTGAGATGGCACTGAACCCCATCTGCCATGACCATAGAACTTGTGGGTCTCTGTAGCCCTCAGGAAAACCAATACCTGGGGTTGTATCTACTTTATCTGTCTCTGGGACTCTGCTCAGGTGTGCATAAGGGCGACCCCTCTGATAACCTCCCGGCTCTTTTTGGAGACTCATAGCCATAGAAACTCATTTGTCCTTTCCATTTCCCCCTTTTCTTCAGGTCAAAAAGCATTTTTAACTCCTGGTATTATATGTAGACTGAGATATTTTGCTGGTCCGAGTTGACCCTTTTATTCAAGGTCATTTTCTAGTTACATTGTCAGCTGAATACCTCATTTTAAATCTTGCCTGAGCTAAAACTTGTATTTTAATATCCTGTTATATTATCAAAGCTATAAAATGAGGTCTCAAAAGAATGTTCCTTTACCTCCAATTACAATGAGTAAACTTACTGTATTTCATTCCTGAAGTATTATTCTAGACTTATAGAAGTAAACAAATGGAGAATATTAGTATTTACATTTTTAATATTACCGTCAATCAAAACATATTAAGTTACATCTGTTTTCTGTGCCTCTCAAATATATTTAGTATTGTCCCAGTAAAGCTAGGCTATAACCAAGAATCTAGATTAAAAAGTATATATAGAGGACATCCATCCATCCATTTATTTAACAGTCCTCTAAATTAAAGTTCAAATAGTTTACTTTCATTTTGAGATAATGCTTAAATGTCTTTATTCTTTTTAGTGATTTAATGTAAAAAATATTTTGAAACTGATATGAGTGAAAATTAAATATTGCATATTAAGGGTCAAAGAATTAATATGTTAGCTAATCAAAAGTGAGGATCCTCTTTGACTGGGCCTCAGTCAAAAAAAAAAACTGTGAACTAACCTTCTACTTACAGTGTGGAAAGCAAGAGTCGTATGATATTGACACATTTTCTTTCTAAATCAATTTAAGTTTGATTTTAATGTAAAAGCAAATTTTACCTTTAGGGGAAAGAAACTTTTCTAAATGTAAAAAATACTAAATATGCTTCTGGAAAAATGAAATTCTTATGGATTTTACAATGATTAAATAATGAAACAAATCAATACATAAATGTGATAAGGTAATAAGAAAATTCCTGTTTTTATGGTATAACCTGAGAAAGTTTCATTTCATCTCACTAAAATAAAATTTAGGTTCTCACATTTACTTAAGAAGTTTTCTCCTTTGGTTATTTAAACAAAAAAGAAAGAATGATTTAAAAAGATACGTTAGGTAAAACTTTAATATAAAATGCTTAAGCCAAAACTTAGATACTCTAAGAGGACTGATTTCTGTTAGCAGAACAAAAATAAAATACGTCCAGGTTTATAGATGTGACACAAGTTCTCTTTTTTTGTTTTATCTAGCAATGGTAATGTAATTTTTCTATTATTTTTCTCCTTTTTAAATATGAAAATTGGACATGTAATCATAAACATTACTCAGGTTACTTGAAATTCACCAAACTATGCCCTTATTTTTAAGCACTGACATAAAAATAACTAAGTGGAATGATTTTGTAATTTTAAATATAATAATTTTCAGTGGAATATTAAACCCCCTTCTTTGCCTACCATGAAAAGAGCTTTGTTTTTTCCCCTTCCTTAAGGAAGTCTAAAACAAGAGGGTTTTCATAGATGAGGATTCTGCACTTGCTTGCTTTATATTGAGTTTAAGCAGAAATGCTTTTATAAATCAGAATGACCTTCTGACTCCAGTTCTATTAATTCACTCTGTAGCTGATTTAGACATTCCCTTCTAAGACTTTGCCCTTTAGGTCTACTATTTAGAGGGAGAGAAACCCTTAGAATAAATAACTTTCTCACTTTAAATCAAGTTATTGTTAAAAGAAAATTGCCACCCTTTTTATTCTTAGTTAATTCTTGAAATTAAGAAAACATAAACACTTGCAAACCATGTGGACATCACAATAAATTAACTTTCTGCATAAGGCACCCTGCTTAGTTTCATGGTGATTAATCTGTTCCTATTGCTTGCTGAGCACATGCTGTGTATTTGCCACAGAGGTGAAACAATCGACTCGTTCATGGATATACTGGCTCTCCAGCCTGAGTGGTGATGTGCAGGTCCCATCTGGTCACTGTAATGCACTGTCAGGATGTTGTCAGACTGGTCAGACTCCTACCAGAAACCTGACAAGAACTCCTTCTGCCTCTAGTTTTAAGGGAAACTCTTGAATTTACTTTTCAATACTTACTGAGGGCTTACTCTGAATATGAGACACTGCCAGGTGCCCCAGTGGATAGGAAGAAGCAGTATCCCTTGCCCCAATGAGTCGCTAATCTAGATCTGTGACCACTAAACTTCAAGGAGTCACAGGCTTATTTAAGAATAAAATGGGTATAAACTTCATAGAAATTAGGGCCTGTGTTGTGGGGTGTAGCATTTGAGACTCACAGTTCCATATGGTCACAAACTTATGAGGGGTGCAGTAGGGTAAATTCACATCTTCTAATTCCACTCCATTTCATTGAGCTTAACACCAAAGAAAAGGTTCCAAAAAAAATTTACTTGCAGAAAGAATGGGCTAGATGGATATGATAAGCACAAGTATAACAGAGGGTAGAAGTAGTTGATGAAAGGGAACTATCAGGCAAAGGAAGCTTTTCAGGTAAGTTTTTGAGTAACACAAAGGAGAGACAATTCTCAACCAAACCTGTGTGAAGGAAGCCAGCTGGGCAGGTCAGGGGAAAGAACACTCCAGCCTCTGTGCCTAGAACTCCATCTTCTGCTTTTAAGGGTGTTTTCTTGATAAACTTGTGGCCCTGCCCTTATATGTAAATCTGAAAAAATATATATTTCCCCAAACTTGAAAACTTAAAATTCTCATCTGTAACTACTTCTACCCTGGCCCGGTTCAAACTATGTAAACCTTATCTTTGGTGCCCCTTTCCTTATTTTTCAACACCTCTTTCTTCAAGTTCTTATCTACCTCTCCCTGTCCTTGAAACACAGAGAACTCATTGCTTCCTTGGTCATTCAATACCATGAACCATACGGCATTTAGAGTGATGTTTTTCCAACTTCCCAGCAACCATTCAAAAACTCGAGTCCTGCTTTTTGATAAAGATGATTGCATTTTTAGTGCTCTGAATTTTCGTCTTTAATTAGGTTTTATGAACAAGTTGTAACTTCCTCTAGTATAGCACTCAGTTGTTTTGGCATGTCTGAATTAGGTCAAAGGACTTCCGATTGACCTTGCACTTGCTAACTTGAGTCAATTAAATTGCTTCTCCAAAGACAGAACAAAGAGCAGATATAATTAGAATTTCCTTTAGATGTTGTTATAAGGCCTTATCATTATTTGACTGTTTCTTTAACTTGCATAATGTTAAATAATTAAAAATAAATTGCCTGACATTTTCACCCAACTAGATGATAATTTTTAATGAATTCTATAATTTATGAGTGAAATAATTCTTAGGAACTATGTGTCATTTTATTTGAGTTCTTCTTGCCTATTTTAATTCAAAATCAAGTTAAAAGGCTTTGTTTTGGGTTTATATTACATAAAATCTATGTAAGATAACTAGATCACAAGTTGTGTTTTTAAATGGATGCAGGTCCCAATAAATTTCATACAAAAATTAATATTCAATATCTATTAAAAAGAAACTTAAAATATAACCTTATAAACCATGTATGGAGACATTGGAGATGATTTCCTTACAGTTTCCTTGTCATTAGGATGATCTCTTTCCATACTGGTAATCTATATTCTGTAATTCTAAAAGGAAAAAAAAATACATATCTATTGGAGGTGACTGTTTGAGCCTTCCGAGTGTGCCATTCAAAAGATAATCCTTTGGAAATTGTCAAGCATGAAATGTAGAAACAGCATAAACATACTAACATGGCTAAATCAATGAATTATAAAACCTGGGACTAGCTTACCAGACATATTTGTTTGAAATATTAACCCATTAATTATGGGTTCCAAATGAGGACATTTTATAACTTCATTTACTTCCGTTTCCAGAAGTAGTTTCCCATTATCAACTTGATCTGTAAGAATTATCACTCAAAACTTATTTGCAATTCCTAATAGTTTAGTAATCATTCAATTAGTAGTTGCACCTGGATAATTATGTTCCAGGAATTCCTGGGTTCATTTGAAACCAAAAGAGAAATCTCTGTTTTGAATGTTGATGTCCTACACGTGGATGGGGGAAACAGGAGTAAGCCTTCCTACATATTTGTGATCTTTGATAGCAATTTCCAAAGTCCCAAAGACCACTCACCACCAGAATGATATCCTTAAAATCTTTACCTAGTAATTTATATAATTTTAGAACTAGCATTCTGTGGGAATTAAAGTAGGGCAGTCATGCAAGTGGCATCTGATATATCTCTTCTGACATATCAATGGATAACTTTCTAAGGCAGTAGTACACCTGCTCCAACTTTCAGAAACAAGGGTATGTGTTTTTGTTTTACCCTGCTTTCCTAACCTATAATATGGCAAAATTTGGTGTGTGCTAAGCACTAAAGTGCATGGTCATCTATTTGACATTTTATTGCTAATAGATTCAGAAAGCAGTGAGAATAACTGATAATCACCCTACCACAGAATATACCACATTACCTAGCGATTAAGATGGCTGACTTTGTATAGCTAATGTGGACATTGTATTTTTAAGTGTTTGATGTGATTTCTCTAAGAATGAGGTGATAACATTGTACTGAGTAAGCTCCTGAAATAATCTAAGGAACTCTGATACCTCTTGAGCTTTTGTGTAAGCCCACTGAAACTTGAACCTTTATAAGAAATATTTGTTATTCTATACCTAATGAGAGCTTTTCCCTCCCTCTATGTATCTGTCTTCTACTGTCTGTATTTTTCTGCTCTTTACTGTTTTCCCTCCTATACACACACACACATACACAGACCCAGATAATTTGACTAGAAAGAATGGAAGTGGTAGAATGCTATTAGATAGATATCACTAGCTATTATGGAAATGCCAATGAAAACTACAATGAAATACCATCTTACTCCCATAAGACTGGCCGCTATTAAAAAAAAACAAAAAAAAACAGAAGACTAGAAGTGCAGGAGAGGATGTGGAGGAATGGGAACACTCATCCACTGCTGGTGGGAATGCAGAAGGATCCAGCCTTTCTGGAGTACAGTTTGGCGGTTTCTCAAAAAACTAGCTATAGATTTGCCATATGACACAGCAATTCCACTGCTGGGTATATACCCAAAAGAACTGAAAACAAGGACACAAAGCAATATATGCACACCAGTGTGCACAGCAGCATTATTCATTATTGCCAAAAGTTGGAACCAACCCAAATGCCCATCAACAGATGAATGGATAAACAAAATGTGGTATATACATACAATGAAATACTACTCAGCTATAAGAAGGAATACAGTACAAACACATGTGATAACATGGATGAATCTTGAGGACCTGATGTTGAGTGAAGCAAGCCAGGCATTGAAGGACAAATACTACATGACCTCTCTGATATGAAATAAGTAAACCAAGCTGTCTCAGAGAGCTGGAGACTGGATGATAGGCTTACAGGAAATTGGGGGGGGGGCAGGAAAGTTATGAGCTGATACCTAAATTGGTGAAATCTATGAAAATTTAAGGTAAGTACTTGTACAGGGAAGGGATATGATGGGGGCATAAGGATACCTTTGGGTGATGCTTTGCAGGCTTGAGGGGGGCTAGGGTTAGGAGAATGGGTCAGATGGCCCAAGGAATTGGGGGGAAAACTGGGGGGAACAGTTGAACATGGGAGATTTTCAGGTGTGTGGTTGAAACTATAATGTTGAAAAAACTCTTCAGAAAATATTATAAGGAAGAACTACCTGTTTAAGGTGCTTGGGGCGGTGGTGTCTGGCACAGGGGCAGGCTTCTAGGGAGTGTGTGAGTGCTCATATTGTCACAATGTGTTATATCATTGGGTGGAAACCTATACCATGAGTGGGAAGATGTACCCACATCCTGGGGAGGCCTGATATTCTGAAAGAGAGGGAATTGTGTCTCTCAAGAGAATTGGTGGCTCCCAATGGGGGAGGACAGTTTAGTATGTCAAGCTGTCAGCATTGTTGCAAGTATCTGTGAATCTAGTCCTTAAAACAATGAAGATTGATTGTTACTGTGGGCCCAGAGGGAAGCAGGGTAACTGGGGGGGGAATGGAAGTGTTCCACAAGATTGTGCAATGATGTATATAGGATATGTTAAATTACACCAAAAATGTATAAAAGTCTATAGGCTAAAAAATAAACCATAATGTAAAACATAAGGTAACTAAAAACTTAGAAAAGTATACAGTCTAAAATATAAACCACAATGTAAAACAAAATGGAACCATTTTTGATAACTATGTTTCCATATCTGTACATCAGCTGCAGCAAATATAACATGAACATGTAAAAAGATCATTTCTGGGGAAGGGGGAACAGGGTTTGATGTTGGATATATGGGAGTCCCCTATATTGTATATGTGACTTTACTGTGATCTAAAACTTTTTTGAAGACAAAATTAAAAATTAGATTTAAAAAAAGAAAGAATGTAGATACTGACAAAGAAATGAAAGAAATTACCTTAACACTGTAAATACAGGGCAACACCTATGACAGTGATGAAAGGCAAAACGTCAAAAACAGAGTTTTTGGTATTTTTCACTTTTTAACACCCAATTTATTTTTACTTTCAGTTTTTCTAAATTAGTATGTATTTTATTTCTAATCTTTAAACCTACCACTACTATTTCATTTTCCTATTAATTGAATTTGGCAATATATTAGATTTTATTTTTGAAGAAATGAGAGAAAAGAGGGGTTCAACTATGGCAGGGGAGGAATGCTTTTGTGGAGTGTTATTGATGGGAGACACATGGTTGGGAGGGATATTATTGATGGGGTCACATTGTTGGGAGGGAGTTCTCCAGGGCATGTATATAGGGTACATAAAAATGTTCAGATATATATTGGGCATTTTCATAGTAGTTAGGCTTACAAATGACAACTGAGGGAGTGCTGAGTTCCTAGCCAGGGGAGCTCTGTCACATTCCCCAACGGAACAGCAGCAATCCGCCAAGTGCAAAGGCAAAGACCAGTGAAGAAGGATGCTCCAATGATGAACCCTTGATACAGATGACTATGCTTATGAGCCTGTGTGCCTGAAAGTTGAACTAGGCCTACAATTGCAGGATGCCTAAGAATTACCTCCTGAGAGCCTCCATGTTGCTCAAATGTGGCCACTCTAAGCCAAACTCAGCATATAAATGCATTTTCTTCCCCCCACCATGCGACATGACTCCTGGGGATGAGCCTCCTTGGCACCGAGGGATTACTACTAATCACTAACCAGTGATACAACTAGAAAGAGACCCTGAATAAAAGGGGAAATGGTAAAGACAAATGAGTATATATGGCTAAGAGTCTTCAAAAAAGAGTCAGAAGGTCATCAGAGGGGTCACACTTATGCACACCTCAGCAGGATCCCAGAGACAGCCAAAGTAGATTCAGTCCCAGGTACTGGTTCTCCTGAGGGCCATGGAGACACACAGGTTATACAATCATGGCAGTTGGCCCTGGAGTTCAGTGCCTTGTCAGTGGGCTCTCCTTTCAAATTTGTGTTCCTGAGTGTGATGGAGTTGGACTCAGATGTGAACTTCCTACGCATGCCTCTTCTGCCACTTTTACTGAACCTGTGGTTGGTGTTGGGATTGGTGTATATGCAGGAGACTTCAATCTCTGGACTGGCCATGTGCCAGCTGGGCCCTGAGCCTCAGCAGAGTTGCAACTCCTGCTTTCCGGCTTTTTGGACTTGCACAGGTCAGCTAACAGAGATGTGAAGATGGTCAACCCCCACACTTGGGAACTGAGAGTGCCTACAGCTCCGAGCAGGAGAACTGCATCCATCAACCATGTGGGATCTAACCCGCTCTCAATATAGAGGTGGAGGGAACATCACCATCCCAGGGTCCACAGGACGGAGGAATGAAATATGGATTAGAGTGAATTTACTGGTATTCTACTATACGACTATTGTGACTAGTAATGGAAGAAACTGTAGCATTGATCTGGAGAAAGTCGTCATGGTAGTTCTGAGGGCAGGGAGAGGGAAGAAGAGATGAGATATAGGGGCATTTTTGGGACTTGAAGTTGTCCTAAATGATATTGCAGGGACAGATGCTGGACATTATATATCCTGCCATAACCAACTGAATGTACTGGGAGAGATTGTAAACTACAATGTAAACTAATCCATGCAGTACAGCAGTGCTCCAAAATGTACTCACCAAATGCAATGAGTGTGCTACAATGATGAAAGAAAAGATAGATATAGACAGATTGCAAATTATGTATGTCACTTTAAAAGATCATGGAAAAATGAAATGTTACATGAAATATTCTCCCAACACTATGCTAGTAAAGGAATTTTTCTTTATTCCTTCCTTCCTTCCTTCCTTCCTTCCTTCCTTCCTTCCTTCCTTCCTTCCTTCCTTCCTTCCTTCCTTTTTCTTCCTTTCTTTCTTTTCCTTCTTTTTCTTCTTTCCATCCCCTCCCTTCCCCTTCCCTCCTTCCTTCCTTTCTCCATCCCTCCCTTACTCTCTTCCTCCCTTCCTTCCTTCCATTTTTTTTTAGATTGAAGTAATGGAAATTATATTTCTATAAATTCTTTACCAACAAGGAATTAAAAGAAATATTTTTAAAAATAAACATTTGTACTAATGAGTAGGTGGCAACTAAAAGAAAAACCTACCATAAATCATAATAAAAATGTCATCTTTGAAATATTGGCACAACTGCAATGATTTTGTTTTTCCTCCTATGTAAATGTTTAGAGTCTGGTGTACAATCAAGTACTGCCTAGGTTGTGATTATATAAGGTAATTCTATATTTGATTATTAAATTTTTGATAGCATTGTGTCAAAATAAGCCAATATGTAATCTCAATAAATCTTTATCTTGAAGGTTTGAATCTACTTTAAAAAGTAAAATTATCAGGAGGCAGACTTGGCCCAATGGATAGGGCATCTGCCTACCACATGGGAGGTCTGCCGTTCAAACCCCGGGCCTCCTTGACCAGTGTGGAGCTGGCCCATGCATAGTGCGGATGCGCGCAAGGAGTGCCGTGCCACGCAGGCATGTCCCCCACCCACATAGGGGAGCCCCATGCGCAAGGAGTGCGCCCTGTGAGGAGAGCCGCCCAGAGCGAAAGAAAGTGCAGCCTGCCCAGGAATGGCGCCACACACACAGAGCTGACACATCAAGATGATGTAACAAAAAGAAACACAGATTCCTGGTGCTGCTGCTAAGGATAGAAGTGGTCACAGAAGAACACACAGCAAATGGACACAGAGAGCAGACAACTGGGGTGGGTGGGGGGGAAGGGGATAGAAATTTAAAATAAATAAATAAATCTTTTTTTAAAAGTGGATTAATTGGTTACATGCTTTAAATAAAAGTAAAATTATCTTTGTGAAATCATCTTAAAATCCCTGTACAATAATAACAATTCTTGGCGGATAATTTCTATTTTTTATCAGATTCTACACATTATGAGATGAAGGTGAATGATGAAAGGAGGAGAACATTTTGGGAAAAGAAGTCTTATATAAACAAAGATTCATAGATATAAAATTTTCATCTGGAGTTCAACAGATTCTCAGTGCATGTATATTGCTGCATAGCATTTGCCCATTAATCTAAAATATGACTCTCTCAAGCTTGCTGTTAGCTTTATTGTTTCATTGGAGGATGAGGCAATTCAAATTTTAGTCATAGGACATAGCCACTAGCTGAAAAAATACAACACAACCACTAAACCCTCTTTTAAAGATTTGTATTTTTTTTAGAAGAAAAAAGAATCTGCAGTTCCTCTTCTTTGTGTCAGATCTCTCAGACAAAATTAGGGTTGCAGCCATTAAATTAATAACTAAACTAAACACTAAAATAAACCATTACTTTTGGGCAGGGGTTCTTAACTTTTTTTGTTCTATGAACCCCTTTTCCAGTCAGGTGAAAACCATGGACCCCTTATAAGAAGTCCACACTATACTGTTTATTGTTTAATAAATATATCGCACCCACACTAATACATCCTCACAAGAATAATGTTTTTTCTCTTATTTAAATTCAATCTCATGGACCCCTTGTTAAAAACCCCTACTTTAGGGCTGAAACCATTCACATCAAGTAATTTAAAGCCATGACTCAAAAGTAGAGACTTGTAAAGACTGTTTACCATTTAGTGCTTTTCTGATCCTCAGGTATACTGGCTTTATTCTTTTTGTGTTCTGCTCCCTTTTCCTTCTGTTCCTATCTCCTGTGGAAATGCAGTTCCCTGTTTACAAAGGTGTCTTTCTGACTGAATCTGGGCCTGTCAAAGCTACACCTTGCCCAGCATATAGAAGACACCTCATAATTACAAGTATAATAAACAAAGGATTAATGAACAGTAACTATTCTGTGCTATCTTTGAAACCTTAGATTTCAAAACTGATGTAAAGACTGCTTTCACAATTTATTGCCTTTAAACAGCTCTCTCCTTTAGAAGCACTTATAATCAAACTCAACTTTGGAGATACCATTTATATCATAACTTATTTTACCTCAACTCCAATATATTGATTTAGGGTAAAATTTGGAAACTTCTGATGCTTATTCCTCTCTTTGAGACTCATTTTCTTAATATGAATATGAAAGAGTTCTATATCTTACTTTTATTTTCTTCTATAGTACTAATACCAATAAGGTATTCTTGTGTGAAACAATCTAGAAATAATTTATTTCTTAAATGTGACTAAATCTATTATATAAAATAGGAAGAACATATTCTTAAATATTGAAATGATTCAAAGAAATAGTAATTTAAACTAGAGACCAGATACAATAAGTATTAAACCTATTGGTAGATCATATGAGTATGTTCTATGTGCTATTTTCAGTTCAGTGATATAATGTCCTTTTTAAGTCACAATAAGAATCACAAGAAAAAAAAATCAGAAGGTATCTTGAGCCCATAAAGACAGATAAGAAGCAAAGACCACATAAATTCAAGGTGTTCTTTTTAAAGAAGAGAAAAAGAGCACCCAGTCCAATATTTTTGCTACCAGTGATAAAGGAGACTTGAAGAAACATTCAAATTTCCTGCCACCTACAGTGTTTTATTTGTATTATTTATATATTTTATAAATATATTATTCATAATCCTAGCTCAGGACCGACTCTTGACAAGTAGCCAGTCCTTGCATGACTCATTTTCATTTATTTATTTACTAATATAATACTTGTTTTTAATTATATATTAAGCCCCTAAAAACACACCAACCAAAACAAAAGTTAGAATCCCTTAAAGAACCCACTTCTTACTCTCAATACATTCCTATCTTTTTTTTCCCATTGTGACTAACCATTTTTCTGAATCCTGTATTCCCTATTCTCTTGCTTTTCTTTTTATATATTTATTATATCAACATTTATAATAAAGTGCATATTTTTAATTTTAGTTTTTAAAAAAATATTCTAAGGGTATCATGTGGTATGCAATTTCTGGCTGGTGGTGATGGTGGTGTAATTTTTTCACCAAATAATGTATTGCTAAGATTCATCCATATCACTTTTCATTGCTATAGTTTATTCATTTTTTACTGCTGGCTATTATTTAAAATTGTGTGGAGGTGCAACTGCAGTGATTTAAACCATTTCAGGATAAATAAAATAATAAAATCATTAGATACTTTTGCATACCACATCAAGTTCAGCTCATTGGTCTACTTGTGGCTTAACCACCTGCCTATATACACGTTTGGATTATCACTTTGTTGGTTGTACTAAATGAGCAACCTTGCTTCAATGTGAAAGCGCAATAATTTCATTATATTTGTCTATAATGAGAATTTTGAGTGTTATTTTGTGTTCTTCCTTATTCAGAGACATAAAAACTTAAAATTTTGCTGTAAGCATAGTATCATATAATACTGTTAATTTTAAATTGTTTGCTAATTCCAGGTTTAACAGGTAGCTTTCAGTGTATTTTCTCAGGATATTTTGTTTTTCCTCATTCCATTAAAATGTGGTTTTATTAACAGTAGTGAGGGTCATAATGAAAGTCTATTCAGATGTGGCTTAAGCAGTTGAGTGCCTGCTTTCCACATGGGAGGTTCCAGGTTTGGTTCCTGGTGCCTCCTAAAAACAAACAAACCACAAGCAGACAAATGAAAAAGCCAACTTAGGGGGGCCAGTGCGGCTCGGTGGTTGAGTGCCCGCTTCCCACATACCCTTTTGAGGTCTGGGGTTCAATTCCCAGCCTCAAAAAAATAAAAATAAAAAAGTCTATTGGACCTCTTGAAGTAAACCTTTATAAGCACTCAGAGCTTACTTTTCTTGTTTTTTATTGCTTATAGCTTAACAGAGAACATTTCTTTCTGTAAGCTAACAGAGTAAATGTACCTCTTTGAACTTTATTTTTCAAAAAAACTTCCTGATGGAATTCCTAAAGTGTATGTGTGTATATGTTTGTGTGTGTGTATGTATGTGTGTATGTATATATATATATATATATACACCTTCTGATAATTTCAAGTCTGTACAGCATAAAAAGCTAGCAACCAAGGAGTTTGGTATCCTTGTTTTTATCATTTGCCTAAATAACATTTATTATTTAGTGGCTAGCACCTAAAGTTCAGGATCTATATAGATAGCTATTTAATGGCCATCTGACTAAGCTTTCTGACCTGAAAATGGGAGGAATAATTATAGCAAACTCATAAACATCTTGTGAGGTTTAGGTAAGATAATGCTTATGAAATGTTTAGCTAGGTGCTGGAGGCACCTAGGCTCCATACATTGTCAACAAATTTATATTAGGCTTTGGCTTGGAATGATAAATAAAGCTTGTGAGAAATAGCTATTACCTCCACTGCATCATGTGTGTTTATAATTCATTGTCACTCTCAGTAAAGACAGAAAAACAGGGCAAATAGAGCCTCTTAAGCAAATGCCAATCTGTGGTTCTGATAACATCACAATAAGTGTGTTTGGCCCTAAGACTAGGGGGCTTTGGAAAATATTTAAATCTCAAAAATCTCACATGGAATGTATGAATGGAAGGACATGCCCTTGGCTTGATAGTCACTCTTCAATTTCACACACTCACTTCCGCAATCAGAATTGTAGGATATTTTAGATATTCAAATTCTTACACACCTTAAATTGTTTTACAGATTTACTGGCCTGCTGCAAAGGAACGGGTGGAATTATGTCAGTTAGCTGGGAAAGATGCCAATGTAAGTATGAGATTTGTTAAAATATCTTCATTAAATTGATACTCATATGATAGTAATTTGTTGATATTGGCTTTTATTAAGTGAGTGGCATTAGTGTATTCTTTTAAAGACTATACTAACATTCTCTGTAAAGATTAATGTGGTGTAATAATTTTGACCTTGCCATAAGGAATGGTATTATTCACAGTAACTAAGAGCCTTAGAAATATAACCTTTTGCAATGTGTTAATTCTGAACATTGTGAACTTTAGAAAAAATTCTTAGAAATAACATTTAAAATATTTGGAAATAAACCATCAGAAAGTATTGTATTTCTAGAATTGTATATTTTTTCATTTGTTATACATCTATTTCGTAAGTGTACACAAACCTATTGATTATTTTAGCATTGCAAATATAAAACTGAGATTTAACTTCATTTGGGTTGAAATTAAACTTACAACACTGTAAGAGTTCTTTCATAAGGTTTCACTGTAGAGATAACTAGAAGGATCGTTTAAGAATCAATGACATACCAAATTAGGAATAATTTACTCTAAAATTTACTCAAGCATAATTACATGAAATAACCTATAAAGATAAATTATGGGGTTCTGATATAAACGTCTAATTTAAGCTCCCGGAAGGACCAGAGACAATTTTAGAAGGGTGTGACTGAGCTAATTGTTTTTGGGAAGTCCTGTCTGGACTGCCTTTGCGTTGTCACACGTGTTCAGCTCGCTGCCCCAAGTTGTGTTCCTGTTTTCTCTCCAGCAGTGGCTGAGCATGTTGTGGCTTTGGCTGCCTCCTCTCCTCACCTGAGAGTGCTGAGTCAGACCAGAAGTCTATGTTTTGCTCTGGCTTCTCAGTTGTACTATGTTGTGGGGAAGAATTGTGGTGTTTTTGTTGTTGTTGTTGTTGTTGTTTTGTTTTTTGTAAAATAAATCACTTCCTGAATGTAGGGGTGAAGATGAGAAAAGTTTCAAAAAAAAAAAAAAAAGAAGAAGAGGAGTTTCTAACCTTGGGCAGAAACATGGTATCTTGGGGCTTCTTTTTTTTTTTTTAAGATTTATTTATTTTTTTTATTTATCCCCCCTTGCGGCTTGCTGCAGTCTGCTCCCTGTGTCCATTCACTATGTGTTCTTCTGCTTGACTACTTGTCTCCCTTTGTTGAGTCATCTTGCTGTGTCAGCTCTCTGCAGTGTGTGGCGAGCCTGCCTTCACAAGGAGGCCCTGGGAAGCAAACCCAGGGCCTCCCATATGGTAGACGGGAGCCCAACTGATTGAGCCACAGTTGGGGCTTCTTTTGCAGCAGCATCTAACACATCTCCTGACCACAGTAACACAGGGGTGTTAACCTGAGAAACAGCTTCATATTTAATAACAGGTAGTGTCATTATATGAAAGCAGAGTTAGGTTTTAAAAATTTTTACTTTATCAATGTTGATAAAAGTAAAATGACATGATATAAAAATATAATGCCTAATGAACTGGGGAAATTCAGAAAGAATCTGAGACAACAGATTTTCCACTCATGTATTCATTTATCCATTCATTCAACAAATGTTTGAGAACCTGCATATGTGCATAAATATGTGCATAAACATGATATGGTATCTATCCTCATGGAGCTTTCAGTCTAATGAGAGATACAGACATACTCTAATGATGACTTTATGTATATCATCAGTAAGAGTAGTGTGAAACAAATCAAAACAAAACAAAGAAACTTAGGTGTATGCCTGGTACATTCAGTTAATAGTAAATGTAATCTTTTCAGGGCATATATGCTAGCAGAGATATATGAGGGAGTGTTAGTATCAAATGCAATAGGAAACAGTTTTTGCACATATTTTGTTAGAAATGAAAGGGATTAAAGTTTCTAGTAGATATTCTCCATCCTCCCATGCCTCTTATCTCTTCACCTTGTGTAATTTCCCAACATTGAGCAAGTGCCCAGTTCTGCAGAGGTATCAATCCTTACTGAACTGGTGGGGAAAAATGCTTTGGTCATGTGTGGTCTTAAAATTCTATTGTTGGCAGAACCGTGGAAGCATGACATCACCCATGTGAACATTTTCATATTTTGTGTTTCACCAGTTCTGAGTATATGAAATGGAGTGAACAAGGCAAGTAGGACAAGTGTGTTATCAGTCTACTCCAATGAACTAATGTCAATGTTCCCATGGAGTAAATGACAGATATACCTCAGGTCAAACAATCGGCAAAGGTTTTATTTGTGACAGTGTTCTCATTTCAGCATGTTTACTAATTCTAGGTATACAGTAACTCAGTTACCCCTATTATTAAGTTAAAGCAAAGGGTGATAAACTTTTCTGAAGGTGTTATCCCACAGCATGTAGGACCTTATATATGGAACATATTCTTCTGATTCAATACTATTTGTGTGCCAGCCATCTCCTCTAACCTTTCAGCACATCTACTGCTAATCCAGTATTAGAAATGGGGTGCTTTTCTTTTTTTACCAAAGTTGTTAAAGTTTGACTTTGAATCTTATAAAGGTAATATGAGTCTTTGTCCGCTTCTCCACTTATAATTTGTTCCTTTAAAATAATATATTTGAGTTTATGATAATAACACTTTTACACTACTCATGTGTTCCAGGCATTGCTTTCAATGATTTGCTTTTATAATCTCATTTAGTTCTCACAAAATACAATGAGCTACATCCTATTATTATTCCCCATTTTACAGATACGTAAACTGAGGCCAGAAAAATTAAATGCCTAGCCCAATCTCACAGCTAGGAAACATTGGCACTATGAGTAGAATAAAGAAGTCCTGCCAATAGTCTATACTCTTATATAACATTATAAACTCTCCATATAAGGTCCAAAATCGGTATCCTTCAAGTCACTGCTCTCTCCAATATGCCCAAAATATAGATCCTTATTTTGAACAACATTGCATAGATTTCAGCCAATCAAAAACTGAGCCAAGTCTGTGGTTTTATTGACATTTTTCACTACCTTTGGCATTACTCCCTTCCCTCCCTTCTCCCCAGTAATTTTTACCTACTTCCCAAGAGTGTGTTTAGGATTAACAAGTGTTTGGGAAGACTGTCCGCAAAGGTACTATATAACTGAAAAGTAGTGAATTATTTACCGTAATGAAAGTTAGCTAATTGGGGTGAGCAGAAGAGTGGAGATGAGGAAACAAAAGGGAATTATTCAACTTTCTTGAACATTCCTGGTCCAAAGTTTCAGTCCAAGTCAGAGAAGGGGGAAAAAAGGAAGAGGAGACTGGAAGGTATTTGGTAGTATTTTGCTTTGGTTTATTAAAAAAGTTTTTTAAAGTCATTAAAGAAATGCCTTTGGTGCTCACTGTAAACATTGGTTTAAACACCTCAGTAGAGGCAAAAGAGCACAAATTGCAGGCAGACTGGGCTCTGATTAACAGCATAACCAGAGGTGCAAAACCTTGCCTTGGTGTTAGTTCCCTCAGACATCAAATGGAGACATTACATAGAATTAAAAGATCTTCCAGCTCTAAACTTCTAGGATTCTATAGGTTCATTTTTCTTGTATTTTAAGAATACAAGAACACTTTTATAAAAGTAAAATAAAGTGGTCATTGTAAAAAGTTTGCAAATTACATGAGAGCCAAAAAGGAAACAAATCATCTGTAAATAGCCCCCAACAGGAACACTACCCAGAGATAAGTGGTGACATTTTGATGTTTATTCTTCTATCTTATCTATTTACTATTTTTCAGAATGAAATCATTGTATACATAGTCACTTAAAACAATTTTTTTTCACTTACCAGACTGCCAGATTCCCATGTCATTAAATTCTTTTTTATAGTACTATTTTTAATAGCTACGCCGCCTTCTTTTATACATTATTTCATCAATCCCCTATTGCTAGAAATTTGGTATGTGTCCAGTTTCCACTATTGTAAATGATGCTGCATATGAATATCCTTTTATATAAACACTGTGAACATCTTAGATTATAGAATAGAGTTATTTGTTGAAGAATGTAAAATATTTTATACACATATTGCCAAAATTCTTCCAAAAAGTTTATTCCTCTATACTCTCACCAGCAGTGCATGCTCACAAGAGGATATATTTCCCCATATCCTTGCCAATGTATGGAGACAACATGTATTTTTGTATGAAATCCCAATATATAATATAAATAAAGAAAATAGATTTAATCTTTACCAAAAAAAGAAAAAAAAATAGCTTTTACCTTGACATTCTTTCATGTCTACAAATACTAAATATTTAAATGTTCTTAAAGTTAACTTTTTTTTTTTCCTAATTGGCAATCCCTGGGGGAGCAGATATAGCTTAGTGGCTCCGTGGTAGACTGCCTGCTTCCTACATAAGAGGACTTGGGTTCAATCCCTGGTACCTCCTAAAAAATTATATGAATAAATAAAAATAAAATGACAATCCCTGTAATTCAATCAATTTATATTGTAGTGTTTGCTTTTTCCTTACTGATTTACAGATTTATCAGACCTATATATGCATAAATATATATATATATATACTATATAGTATATATTACTACTTTGCATTTTGTTCATGTAGAAAATATTCTTTGTTAATTTATTCTATTTGATATATAGAATTCTAAATATTTAAATAGACAGATCTCTCAATCTTCTTCCTTAAAATGTTTTCCTTAGCTGTTCTACAACAATTGATCGTTGCTCTATGGTAATCTCTGCTGTTAGATCTTCCATTTTTTTTATAGCGAGTGTGATATTTGGATTTTTTAATGACTTGACAGCATATTAAAATATTTTAACAATCTAAGATTTCAACAATAGCCTGCACACTGAATTGTATCTGAAGGCTACTAGACATAAACCTAACATTTAGAACCCTGGCAGGCATATTGTAAATGCTCAAAAAAAGTTTATTGATCACTATATTCTGTGAAGTATACTAGCAATAAAAACAGAATAGTGAGTGTTTTCCCATATTTAACCTAAATTGAAATTTCAGTTAACAGAATTATACATAAAGTTGATTTGGATTTCATAGGACTATTTGTAAGTCTAGAGAGCCACAAGTACTTCTATTTTGCTAATAATTTTCCAGCCCTCTAAAGAGAAGCTGAAATACTAAATGTTAGCCAATAGACTAATGTTTATTTCCTAAGTATTAACTCACTTATATTTGTTTTACTTATTTAATTATTTATACATTTATGTATTTATATTAGAGAGGTAAAATATTGAAATATGTAACATTAATTAAAATAGAAAAGTTGATGTTTGTTTTTAGTTTTCTGTCTCCCCACTACTCTTTTCTCTTTCTTCCAAAGGGATAGAAGATATAGGAAGAAAGAATAGAGGAGGGAAGCAGAAGGAAATTCAATACTTTACCAAAGTGAATATGCTATTCTCTGGATTGTTAGGTCACATGCAACAACCCTTGCTACTGTGGGCAATAGCTGACAAATTAGCCAGCTTTCAGGGAAAATTAAAAATGCTACTTCTCAGAGTTAATCTTTCTTCATGCCTCACAGAATTACACAACCAGTAATCACAGTGCAAGTTTTTAGGGAATTAAATCAAGTTAATTATTGCTCATGCTATTTAAGTGAAACTTTGAAATTTTGTGCGATAAAAGAAAAAAAAATGCGGAATCTTCAAGGCTTAAAAAATGCAGTTATGAGTTGAAAGGGAAGTCCCCTTAATGTTTTTGAGCTTGGGTTGTTTGGTTGAAATGTTGGCTCCAGGCAGAATTTAAAGTAAGAGACCATATCTTTTGGGATCTTTGTTTACAGGTTTCTTTCCTTCAGGCAACCAATGTCTTTACATTGCTGCTAGACTGCTGGGTGAACAAATTATACCTACTTCACTGGAGAAAACTTGCAGTCTATAAGAATGGACTTTTTTTTGTAAGCAGAATCAGATAGTTCAGGACTAACCAATACATTGTTCTGTTCCACATGAGTGCAATATGAGGCAAAGAAAGAATTTCATCTTTCGTAATGTCTCACCAAGTCAGGAAACTAGCATAAAGGTTACCTTCCAGGGATAGCTGGAAGGAAATTTTTCAGTAAAGTATTCTTGGGAAATGTAAAGAATGTGGCCTGCTTTACGTGTGATTCAGAGCTTTGCCTTCATAATCACAAAAATTATATCTCTTATGTATATAAAGCTTCTCAGGAGTCCTTATTTGCCTTTTTATTTATTTACTTATTTTTGTTTTTGTTTTTTTTTTCAAGGTTAAATAGTGCATATTTATTATAATTATTTAATAAACATATATAGATATATAAGAAAACAGTACAAAAATACATATACACAAAAATATATAAAATGTACATATGTACAATATGTATATATAAATACATATTAAAATATACATATATACAGTATATATATAGATGTATAAGGAAACACCATAATGACTTTTGGGCCCAGCAATAACTGACACTAACTTTATTTTGTCTGTTTGAACATGCAATTTTGTAGATCTAATTTTAATTTAAACTATTACACTTGTATGTTTTCATCATAGTGTTTATCTGGCATTAACAGTTCTAGCATCTGTATCATCTCTGATTCTATTTATTGACTTTGTGCTTTCTTATGCAAATAAGAAACTTTAGTATACCACTCAGTACAAGAGAGATGAAGTGAAAGAAAAAAGATAGTGCTAAGCAATGTATTTTAATTTATACACACACACACACACACACGTGTGCTTGCATATGCACACACCTTATATATATCCACTTTCCATAGATATAAATATGCGTCTATATAATAATAGTGTGTACGTGGATATGTACTTATTTGCCTTTTTAAATAGTCATTTGTCTCTCATAGTCCCTAATCTTTCTGACTCCACAATTTAATCTAGAAAAGGAGTTTTATTTTTTTAATTCAAATGTTTCTTTCAGAATCTTGTAAAAATTATCCTCTAAATTTTATGCCTTTTTGGTAAAGCTGGACTTCTGGGGGTGGGGTGGGGGGAAGATGAAATCACTGGTAGTGAATTAATTTCACCTCACTCTATCTATGTCATTTATTCTGTTCCATCCCAACCCCATCCCCCACCCTCCCAGTCCTGGTTATGCATTCTTTACGTAGATCTTATTACTATGACATGAATCTCTTCAAGGAGCAGAGACCTAGAAATAAAAGTCCCTTCCTTGAACTCAAATGAGCAAAATAAAGGTTGGAGAATATGAAAACTGTTCACTCTAGAAATGGGTTCATCAATAATATTTATCCGGTAATCGCTTACATTTTTATGCTGCGTGCCTTGGCTTGTCTATATTGCTGTGTCTCCGTTATTTCTTCAAAACCATTAGTGTGATCTATCTACTGTCTGAATTAGGTTTACACCCAAGATTGCATAACACAATTTTAAAGAACGTGAAGCTAGTTCTCTAGAGTGCTTTTAACAAACTGTACAAAAGAAAGTTCCCTTCATCAAGACACTCTGATGGAAAGGTAGCAAACTACCATAATATGATGATTTTGTAGGGAAGTGGACTTGGCCCAGTGGTTAGGACATCCGTCTACCACATGGGAGGTCCACAGTTCAAACCCCGGGCCTCCTTGACCCGTGTGGAGCTGGCCCATGCGCAGTGCTGATAACGCACAAGAAGTGCCCTGCCGCGCAGGGGTGTCCCCCGCATAGGGGAGCCCCACAAGCAAGGAGTGTGCCCCGAAAGGAGAGCCGCCCAGCTAGAAAGAAAGTTCAGCCTGCCTAAGAATGGCACCACCCACACGGAGAGCTGACCCAACAAGATGACGCAACTAAAAGAAACACGGATTCCTGTGCCGCTGACAATAATAGAAGCAGACAAAGAAGAAGATGCAGCAAATAGACACACAGAACAGACAGCCGGGGTTGGTGGGGAGAGAAATAAATAAATAAATCTTTTAAAAAATATGATTTCGTCAAACAAGACTATCTGCCAGAAATTGAATGAATATAAAACTTTCCTTTCTTAGGAGTCAACCTATAATAAATATATGGAAACTCAGTGTAAACATATGAAAAATATCAGGATAATAAATGTCTGGAATGTGAGTCACACACCCTTGCGATAGGCTCTCCTTTTGTAGCATACAATCCAAGCAACCATATTTAGAGAGTGCAGTTTTCCTAACTGTTGAGCAAACATCCTTCTCCTATGTGGCTAACTGAGGGATAATTTACCAGCCAATACTGGCCTTTCATACAACCTTAAGCAACTGTTTTGTTGATAAGGAAGCAGAAAGTAGAAGATTCATTGAGTTCAATGTAACATTCTTCTCTGGTGGAATGTACAGATTTTATAAAGGGGATCTACAAATCCTTAGGACAAAAAATTGCCAGGCTAGTTGGTTGAAGAAAGAAGTAGAAACTAGGAATAGTACCACAGATTTGCAGATGTAGCTATTTACCCTAAAATCAGAGCAGACACTGGATAACTAGTTTTTTAGGTCAAAATCAGGATAAGGAATTCACCAGTATTAAATGGTATATTGTTTCATTTAATCTACATAGCAGTTTTACCAGTTAAGTCATTGTCTGCCTTCTAAAATTTTTATTTAAGATCCACCCTACTGGTTAGGTCACTGTCTGTTTTGTTTTGTTTTGTTTTTTGCTTTTATGATCCTCCTAACAATCTTGCTGTTAGGTTAGTGCCTGTCTGATGAGGAACCCCTGGTCCTTCAGGAAGGAATAGACCTGACTTTTTCTTTGACTTCCAGTGATTTCGTTGGTTTCCAATTTCCTCAATAAACATTTGTCTCTCTCCTGGGTAGAGTCTATCTAGAATAAAAGTCTGCTATGGCTCAGTTTTTCTCATGGCTTTAAGGGCCCAGGATCAGGAAGCCATGGTTTAAAAAATTGCTTTCATTAATAATGTAAGATATGAAATCACAGGAATTAAATTGAAAATAATGTATAATGTATAGAACAAACACTCTGAAACATGGACAGTCACTAATTAAACCGGGGATAGAAATAATTGAGATATAAAGGTAATGGGGCTATAGAGAAATATCTTTAGGCATAAGTATATAAAAAACTATTAGAAATGTAAAAAATCACTTAAATTTACTTGTGAAAAAAAATTATTGAAATAGCAGAGGAGACTCTTGGAAGAAGCAGATATTAAGCCAAGATTTAAATGCTCTGTAACATTTGAAAATAAGTGGAAATATCCTCATCAATAAAAGTGGAATGAAGGTATAGGAATACATGGCAGTATTCTGTATGTTGCTCAGTGTAGCTGGGACAGGTGATGCTGCAAACAGAAGGAGCTGTACTGGGAACATCAGAACGTGATGGATTTTGTTCTTTGATTTCTTCTTGAAAGAAAGTACTGCTGTCTCATTGATATTCCATTGGTTTCCATTCTTTATGCCCCATTCAATACCACTATAGAGATTTGCTCTCTAGCACCCTGATTAGTTCAAAAGTTTTATAACTTCAGAAAGTTTAAATGTCCTTCCTTTACACTATGATTTCTCTATTTGCTTTCTATCCTTTGCTAAGGCAGGTGTTTAAACATTTTTCATAGTTTCTTTCGTTTTGTTCTTATTTTTGATGATTTATCTATTTGGAAAACAGGTGGTATGAATGATAATCTTTCAAAAACCTAAAATGTGTGGTAATACTTTTATTTTTTATGTCCAATAGACAGAATGTGCAAATTTCATCCGAGTACTTCAACCTTATAACAAAACTCACATCTATGTGTGTGGAACTGGAGCATTTCATCCAATATGTGGATATATTGATCTTGGAGTCTACAAGGAGGTAAAATAATGAAAAGAATGGCATGAAAACATAATGCGTTGCAATACTGAGTTACTTAATGCCATGAGCATTTTATGACATAAAACAGTCAAATTTGAGTTTATGGTTTGAAACATATAGTTTATAAACAAGAACTCATATTCCTAAGCATTTTATGGATTGTCAATTTGATTATACCATTTATCTATCTAGTAATTTTTCTATTTAAATTTGTGTGTTTAGTGAGATGATCAAAATGAATACTCTAAAAAGTTGAAAATGCTTACTTTCCATTGGCTACATTATGTATTTTCAGTGTCCCCTAAGTTTCCTTCATAACTGAATCCATAATTATATATGTTGCTATTAGTAAAAATCCATTTTCCCTAAGATCTTGCAAAGGAATTGCATCTTATAAACTATTTAATTTTCCCCTTCCAATAAGTTTGAGTCTTTTGATAATGTTTATATTTGTGGACACTAAGCAACAGAGATGTTTAATGATTTTCTTAAATTGGTATAGACATTAAATAGCACCGTGAAGTAATTGTTTCTGCTGAAACAAATTGACGTAGTGGAAATAAAGGTTGCATTAATTAGGATAATGTATTGCAGAGATCAATAAGCATCTAAAGAAATGGGAAATATGAAGATTTATGAAATTTATTTAATAATCAATAATTTAGAGTGCTTTCATTGTGGCAGAGTGCTTTGCACCTTATATGAATTGTTTCTTTTGAATTTTACAACATATCTAATGAATTTAGTATCATTACAATCCCCAGTTTACAGGTTAACAAAAATTCAGTCTCAGTGGAATTAAATAATATGTCTTATATCACACAACTAATAAGAGATCTAGCAAGGAGTTAAACCAAGGCAGCCTGCCTTTGAAGCAAGCATGCTCAACTGGGCTTTAGAAAATGTACTCTAAATTGTCCTTTGTATGGGTTGATAAGTTGCATTGTCATCTTGCACTGTCATCCTCATGTTTACATATATACTTCTTGTGAATAACCACACATATTTGCAGGATCACTGGCTGTGCGTTTGAAAGTAAAGTCTGGGCTTAGGGAACGGCTTGCATTACATTGATTTAAAGGATTCATGAAGAGATCAAACCTACAACTGCGGCTGGATAAATTTTCTTTTCTAACCAACATGTCTAACCAGGCCAGATTCAACTGTTTGAAAATAAAGCAACCCAGATAGTTAACTTTCCCAACCACAAGGAGACTTGGCAACTTGCATCCATCATTCTTTGTTACTGGTGTAATGTTCTCCTGCCTAGCTTTGATGAAGGATAATATATAACAGTAGCTCATAGCATAGGGCATAATTATATGAGATAGCCCCACTGCTTGGGTATGTTTTGAGGCCTGAGGCTAAAGGCCAAACTCACAACCTGCTGAGGGAGGCAAATAATATTCTGTGGCCCCTAAAAGTCCCAAGTGCTGAAAGGGAATTTAGATGGAGCTAATTAATTAGCTTGAGACTGTCAAGAAGTCCTGGGGCAGTAAAACTTAAAAGTTCTGTGAATAAGAAAATTATGAATGAGCAAGGGGAACTGAGCCCTGTGAGCTTTCAGTTGGCCAGGACTACAGGTAACTGAATGACAGACCTACTTGGAGATTAATTTCTTTTATAAATTATTAGTCCCAGGAACTTTTATAAGAAATCATTACACTTCCAGAGGAAGTTTAGGAGAACTTTTCCTTTTCAAGTAAATAAGTTTGCTCCTGAAATGGCTGGAAAGAGGGAACAGCACATACAAAACTGACGAGCAAGGTGGAGAAAGGCGTATTTGGGGGACTACTACTAAATATGGCTGGGGCAATGGGAAGAAAAGGGAAAAAGCTAAGGATCAATCCCAGATTTCTGGCTTTGGCATTGAGTTGGAGAGTGGTGTTATTTATTGAGATAGGATATATATTCTGAAGTTAAATAGATAAATATAGATAATTACATATATATGTAAATATTCTTAGAGTGACTGATAGCTCCTTAATAATTTGATTGGAAGTAAGTTCATTCCTTTGGAATCTCCCCTCTGTGGTTGGAAATTGCATCTTTAAATGGGTATGATATTACTTGTAATGTTTCCTTATGATCCTTAATGTCATTCTCATCTCTTTAATTCTTAAATGATATTCTAGGTGTGCAGCCCAGACAGGTGTTTTGTTGCATAATTAATTAAATTTAAGGAATTTCAGAGGGAAATCTTACAAAATTGAAGTTATCTCAAAAGTTAAGAGTGTCATGTAATTCAGTCAGTTTATTTCAGGAAGTACTTTTAATCATCCACTATTTCTGACTTCATTTTCCTATTAGTGTTCTTGACCTTATCTTCTCCCTCCCCAGGTCCCACTTTTATGGGCTTAGCTTGAGATGTTAATGAACTGTTACATGTGAAAATAGAAGTACATGTAATTGTGTCCACTATGGCATTCTCCCAGGTATCCTCCTGGGTGCCTTTGTACTCCCTGGATTTTTACTGTATTCTTCTGGGCACCAGGATTCAGGTTACCTTCACTTTACAATATCCCATTATAGGTTTTAGAGTAAATAGTTCTGTTTGACTTATGGGGAATAATATATCCTTAATGATCATTTAACTATATTTAAGAGCCATTATCTACAAGTATTTTGAGTCTCAGATCGCTCTAGCCCCATATACAGTTGGGAAGCATGCTCTAAATGTGTTCTTATGCATAGACTGCACTATCACACCTTTTCATTAGCTGACCTATTCTAACTAAAGATACTTGAACATGATTATGTCACATGGTCAGGATGATTCTACAAGTTGTTTTCAACACATTTTTAAATCCATGAGTTTAAAACTCAGGCTAGGAGCATGAACTTTGGCAAAGGAACCTTAGTTCTAGCTCCTGTCTTGCCTTTTACTAGCTGTGTGACTGGAAAAGGTACTTAATCCCTTCTATTTTGAATGTTCCTCTTGTAAAACTGGAATTATCACAGTAGCTACATCATCAGGCTTGTTACGATTCAGTGAGTCAGCATGCATAAAGGTACTGACACATGAGTAGGACCTATTAAATGTTAGGTGTTGTTTGTTTTCCTAAGGCTAGCATAACAAAGTAGCACAAATTGTCTTGCTTGAAAGAACCAGAAATTTCATCTCTCACAGTTCTAGAGGCTAGAAGCCAGAAATTGTGGTGGCCTCTCACAAAAGCTGCCTCTCCCTAGCTTTTGGTGGTGGCTCACAATCCTTTGCGTTCTATGGCTTTTAGCTATATAACTCTAGTCTCTGCCTTCATCTTCACGTGACCCTCTCCCCTGTGTGAAAGTATGTCTCTTATAGGGGCACTAATCTATTGTATTTAGGGTAATCCAGTATGACCTCATCTTAATTTATCGAATTATGTTCACAAAGCCTTCATATCCAAATAAAGTCAAATTCACAGGTAGCAGGGAATTGGGAAAGCAACATATTGTTTTTGGGGAGACACAATTCAACCCCAACAGGTACTATTATTGTTAGTATTAAAATCCATTTACTTAAAATTATGGAGCAGCAATTTTTAGGCTATTTAAATTATTATTTCCATTTTTTTTAAAGAGGCAGTAGTTACTCTGGTCTTGTTCAAAAGAAGATAAAAAGATTTGAAATTACAACATAGTATACCGAATAATCCAACTTCTTTCCTCTTTGCTTCATTACTTGCTTTCTAGATAAGTAGCACTGAAGGGTCCTTTCTTGTTGCATGTGGGCTCTGATAAAACTTTGTAGAACTCGATCTAGAGAGAATGTCTGAAATACTGGATTTCACTAGCACACATATAAAGCAAGTCATCAGCTTTTTGCTGGCTGGTCATATTGTCATTGTTTGAAACATTCATGCTCAAAGGCCATATTCATTATACATTCATATTTTTCTTGGAAGGTTCAACTCAAGATGTTATTTTCTTTTCCTGAATATTAAAAACCTGCCAATGTCATTCTGTCTGTGGCCACTATTGTAAAAATAGATGTTTCAGCCAAAATAACTATGTGGCTTTTAAGTTTACAGTGTTTTTGTAATAGTGAAAATACTCTAACAGGATTTTTTGCCCACATGTATCAACAGCTCTGAAAATGAACTGCCTGCCTTAGGACATTTTACTGCCACTACAATGCCAAAATATCACAGGTTTACGTAGTTTATTCTAGCTACAAATGCTTAGGCAGATAGGCAATAATTGTTATCATGAATCTTATAATTATTATAAAAAATATTTTAAAATGAGGAAATTAGTGTACTATCCTCAGTAATTATTTATTAGTCTTAAGAAATGTGTTTGCTTGATGATAAATTTGAAAATAATTTTGTTTCAGACCAAGTGAATTGATAAGTATATTACAACTCACAGTTGAAACACTTAATATTATTATTACCACTTTGGGTAAAAAGAGACCAAAACATAGTAATTGAATCCTGCCAGAAATAATATTTATTAAAGAGTTAAGGAACACAGAGGGTGTGCATGCAATATGTTCAATCATTTTTTATTGAATTAATGAGTTAGGATTTAGTTCTTATCTCCTATGTTTTTGCTGACTGATATTTTTTAAAAATCTCACTTTTGTTACTATTTCTTGTAACAGGAAGTTATGTTCAAACTAGACATACATAGTTTGGAATCTGGCAGACTGAAATGTCCTTTTGATCCTCAGCAGCCTTTTGCTTCAGTCATGACAGGTAAGATCAGCAACAGGCCGTTCTTACTTGAGGTGATTTTCTCAAAGGTGTGTGGAGATTGAACCACATTTTCTGCCTGAGTTAAAGATCATTTTAGGTTAATCTTCTATTGTTTATTTGGTTCCAGTATTTTAGTGTCAAATCTCTCTAGTACCTTATCAATCAAGCGAGGCCCCAGTCATCCTTCATGTCTGCATAGCTCCTTTTGAGATGAACTTCTGGTTGAAGACCTTTGTAATGCAGGTGTTCGCACTCTGATTCTTTCTGTAGCCTTACATTGAGATATCTCAGTTGTTCTTAAAATGATCTGTCTATATTCCTATTTAGCTCAGTATAGAAGTAAAACTTGGCTATTCCTTAAACACAAATGGCCTAGTATACAGCAAACTCTCTTCCAATGTTTCTAATTGGTTCTCTGTCATATTTATCCATTCTAATTGCAAAAGTTTTATTTTGGTTCACAATCTCGTGTTATTGTTTAATTTGGATAATAGCCCCTTTGGGAATCTTTCTGAAAATAAATAAAATAATATTTTCAATTAAAAAAAATAAACACAAATGGTACAAAATTTGTTGACAACTTGAGTAGAAGGATTAATAATAGAGCATGAGTTGACAAATTAATAACAAAATGAATTAAACTGTAGAGTACAGATAGTAGAATGTCTATCTATTTATTATAACACTTTGTTGCCAGAAATCACTTTAACTGGATTATATGAAAGAAAATTTGAATGTATCTGCTAGTTTCTTAAGATCTTAAAAACTTAGTCTTTTATGAGGTGACTGTCCCCTTCAAAGGAGACAGAACTACGTGGCCTGAAGCCTGTTCTGAGGAATGTCCGCATGACCTCTGAATTTCAACCATTATAAGGACTCCTTTTGTCTTGGTTTGGTTCTTGACTATAGTCTCTTTTTAGAAAATATTTTAATCAAATGTTTGAATGACAATAAGAGTGAAACACCATGACATTCTAATTTTCAGATAGTGAGCACTAGTGATCTTGCTTTGAAGTGAAAGCGTGTGTTTTGAAAATTATATGACTGATATTCATTATTTATTCAAAGAATGTGCTATAGATGTTTTATAATTTTGACCTGCCAAGAGAGGTTGACACATCCTAAATAATAAAACAACAACCATTAATTATAGGCATGGGCATCCTCTCTTAAGAAATCTAAGAATTTTAAATGCAAAGAAGGGAGTTTTAAAGCCTGAGTAGACAGATCAAATTATTAGGTTAAATCATACCATTTTTTTTTTCTGGGAAAACTAACAAATATTCAAATATCAGCAATTTTATTTGTTTTAAAGTGATGCTTTGCTTCCTTTATTCTTACCAAAGTTTTTCAAAATGCCTTTGTCATCATAGTCATTTTGTTTTTCTATTTTTTATAATTAGCCTTACAATGAAATATTTCCATTTACCTGATAAATTTTAGGGAATACCTTAAGAGAATAGAAGTGGTACTATATCTAAATCTAGTTTATATAACTGGATTTCTCTCCTCTGTCTTTTCTATTTTTCTTTAGAAGTTGACTATTGTCATTACTGAGGCTGTGCCGTTCCAACTAGTTCAGTGAAAGACTTATTTAGATGACATAATCAGATGCTTTAGAAAGTACCTGAATCGCTTTATGTAACGATAGGAATCTAAAGACAAGTTTATGAGAAAAATTAAAGTTCATGATAAAGCTGTATTTTTGATTGTTCTTATAGTTAGGCATTTAGATCATCTAAATGCTCTGTAGACATTGGCCTTTTGTTGTTGTATTAATTGCAGGCAGCACAGGAGTTGATTATAAAGGTGTCTTGAAATAGCCAGAGGCTTAACTTTCAAAGTGGCAAAATATTGTATTCTAGGGACAGCCTTCTCCCTGTCACCACTCCCCCAAAGTTGCGACTAGTCTTAGGGAATATTTGCCGATCACCCTTTTTCTTCTCTCATTTTCCTGCATAAGCCCACCCACCCCTTCCTCTAGTTCACTCTCTCTTCCTCCTCTTTCTTCCCATTCTCTTCCTCTCACTCCACCGCCCTCTGCTCCTCCTTCTGCTTTTTCCTCTCTCCTCCCTCTTCATCCTCCTCTACCTTCTCTACTTCTTCCTCCCCTATTCCCCTACATCTTCTACCTTCTGAACCACCTTTCTCTTCCCCCTCTATTTCTTCCTTTCCTCCCCCTTCTTCTCCTCCCCTCTTCTTCCTTCTCTTTCTCTTCCCTCTTGCCTTTCTCCCCCTCCTCCTGCTTCTTCAGTCTCCAGCTCTTGAAATGATAAAACATGGACATGTACTTTCCATAAATAATAGGACAAAGAAGTTTGGTATGCAGTAATGGCAACATCATTCCCTTTTCAAGAATTCCTGTTTATCAGAACTGTTAGAGACATGATTAGCTTCAAAGAATGCAACATGTTATAATTACAAAGAATGACTTCAGTGCTGAAAGCTCTCTTTCAGCAGAGGTTAGGCAAAGAAAAGTTGTGGTCATTGAGGTTGTGTCAGTTAAGTAAATACTAATTACACAATCCATTTCTCATTATGACATTTACTTTTTAATTTTTGTGTGATCTATAAGGAAAACTCCTAATTGTATCTTTGAATTATTTGCAGGGAAAAGACCCCAGAAGTAGAACTTATTCAAAAGAGAAGTTAATGCATAGGCAATTATTTATTCAGGAGATTTTCATCTTTTTATAATCAAGTATTTAACATGAGTTTAGCAAAGTTAATTAACTTATCTTTTCTTCAACTAAGCAAAATTTTCAAAATCTGCAAGTGAAATTTGTCAAACAATATATTCTGATGTTAAGCAGTAAAAGTGTTTGGTTTTATGCTGTGACATTTATGGATTATAAATGGTCTCTACTGCAGTACTCTTAGAAGTCCTATTTATTTATTTATTTATTTATTTTTCTCCATCCCAGATGAGTACCTCTACTCTGGAACAGCTTCTGACTTCCTTGGCAAAGAGACTGCGTTCACAAGGTCTCTTGGGCCTACTCATGACCATCATTACATCAGAACTGACATTTCTGAGCACTACTGGCTTAATGGTTAGTGCTTTTTTCACCTTTGTTTGTTTTATCTTTGTTTTTGGATAGATAAGAAGCACATTATTATTCACTCCAATGTGCTTTGGGAGAACTGATTTAGCTCAGCATTATGAAATACATTTGAAATAATCTCCCATTAAATTGCTCTAACTTTCAGGACTTTTTTTGTATGTGTAATAATAGCTGACATTGAGTGTGGTAGGTGCTGGAACCACTCAAAGCTCTAATTGGTATTTTTAATATTCACAATAACCTAAAAGGTAGATATTATTATTATGTTTTTTTGCTTACAAGTAAACTGATATACAGAGAAGGTTCATAATTTGTCAAGGTACTATACCTTGTCAGTTGTAGAACTGGAATTCAAGCCAGTAATCTTACTCTGCTGACTTAGTTTTTTAATCACTAAGCAATACTGTCTATGAACCCAATTGAAAGGAATTAAATTATCACGGTACCTTCTGTTGTTACAAGTTAATTTATATATGGGTTAAGACATGTCCCTCCAAATTGTTAAGCATTATTGAAATTAATTTGCCATTAGTTTGTCTGATCACTTGCTTATGGGTCATAGAGTACTTTATACTTTCAAAGGAAAAGTGCCCAGTGAATTTTTAAAATTACCTTAAGGAATAAGAGAAGGCTTCCTTTTTTTTATTCCTCCACTGCCTTCAAATGGGTCAGATTATCTCATAATTTTCTCATGTTTTCTATGTAACATAGGACTTTATTCTATTGCATTGTAACACTGCTGTTTAAGCAAGCAGACAATATTTATCATTCCTACCATAAATATTGGGATATAGTGGAAGAGGGCAGAGTAGAGATTTCTTAAGGGTTATTTTTCAGAGTGTTATTTAAACAAGGACAACACAAATATTTGTTTTGTACATGGTAATTAGTCCTTGCTTCTTTAGTCAAAACCTCTAGATTCACATACTTAATAATATGATCTTCAATGACCAAAATGTACCTTTTTGATAGGGAAAACAAATTAAGAAGAATATCCTCAACTGTGTGATTACTCAAATTTCTTAACACCCTTGCAAGGCAAGATTATCTTCTTATATATTATGAGGTCTTTGTGGAATGACTGGTTTGAGAGCACCTCCATAGATTTCACCTATGGAATAACTTAATATGCGTTTAGGTACCAAGATATTCTTAGGGCTTTAAAATGAAGTATAAGATCATATTTCTGAGTTTAGTGGAGGGCAAATATCATCAGATTACCATACTGTTAAGAGATTATTCTATTTTGTCTTTAGGAGGACAAAGGAGAGACTGTTAGAGTAGGAAGCATATGAACTGGTTTAACATTGTCTTTATGAACAACTTTTTTTTAAACTTTTTAAAAATTGTCTTTTTTTTAAAGATACATAGATCAAAAAATTGTTACATTAAAAAATATAGGGAAAAAAAGTGGTTCCCCTACATCCCACATCCCACTTTTGAGGCCGTATTGTATAATCATTGCTTTTCTACGCATTGAGTCTGAGAAGATACATAGAGATGGGTTCAAATACCTCAGAGATAACGACTGCCCTGATCAACTTAAAGCACAAGGAAAGAGTGGGAAATGAGGCTGGGAACCGTAAATATTATCTGGAAACCAATACGGAGTCATATGGCTTATTTTTTTAAGCAGAAAATCAGCTCTTTGTTTCCTTGCAAAGGTATCCAGCAATAATGTGAAGGGAAAACTAAATTAAGATGAGGACAGAGAGAGAAGAACCACTGCATGAAAGCAGAAATTGAGAACTAGATGGAACAAAGGCTGTGACAGTGGGGTAGGGCATGAGAATATACAGCCAAGAATATTTGAGAGGGAAGATATTTGTTTGTGACTGGAAGAAGATAGTAAGGATGTAAGGTGAAGTTTAAGAGAAGATTTTGGATATTGGGAAAATTTTGTAATTGAAGAAACAATAAAAAAGGAAGAAAGGGATGGTAAGAGAAAAGATACACAAGGTAGGTCTCAATCAATTAAATGCAAGCAAATGATTAGAAATTCGGAGAGCTAGCATTTATGGTTCTAGGTCATTCAAGGCAGAATTACACAGTGGTTAATAGCTAGGGTTACCATATTTCATTATTTTCCTAGGGTATTTCCAGTTTACTTCTGTTGTCCTTTAACTCTCAACAGTGCCCAGTTTGGACAAAATAATTTTAGCTTTCTTCCTGTTCGAGCTTAATTACTTTGACTAAATCCTGGTGTTACCACTTATTTGTGACATCGGTCAAATTACTTAATTTTTATATGCAAAATTATTTCCCTAAAAGTTTGGTTTAATAACAGTATCCGGGGAGCGGGTGTGGCTTACAAGGTTGAACGCCTGCTTCCCACATGAGAGGTCCTAGGTTCAGTCCCCAGTGCTTCCTAAAACAAAAAACAAACAAACAACAAGTAAATAAACTGAAAAACCGACTCAGGGGAACCCATGTGGCCTAGGGTTGAGTGCCAGCTTCCTATATAAAAGGTCCTGGGTTCAATCTCCAGCCCCAGTACCTAAAAAATATATTCTGTCACAGGGTTTTGTGAAGATTATATTATATAATATAGTAAATCTTGTTAGAAGAAAAATTTAAGAGCTGAATTTATGTTAATATTATCATCACCATCATCATTACCATCACCATTATTGTTCCTAAAGGTGAGAGAGTTAGGAAGTGGGGCTAAAACCCTGAATGCTCTCTGACATCTCTATTATTTTTGACTATTAATCACCTTTTCCTTCTCTCCCATTTTACTCATAGTTTCGTGAGTTCATGAATTCTAATAGCTTTCCCTGTAGCTAAATGTTTTTTGAAGCTATTTACTTAAATGTATAATATTTTTCATCTCAGATTTTTTAAAAAATTGGTTGCTTAATACAGTAATAAAGATATCCAAGACTTAATCTTGGTTGTACCACTAACTTGCTTTGAGAATCGCACAAGTTTTTGTTTCATACACATACACACACATGCATATTTAATATGTACTAAATCTAAATTATAAAATCATATGAGGCTAATTAAAAAAAAAAATCACGTTTTTCCCTCTAACCTGTCCTTCACTACCAGTTTCCTGATTTTTATCTATCATAACTTAACTTAATCCACCCAATTACCTTGGTGTTATCTTTGATTCCTTCCTCTCCAACATCCTTTTTATCTGATCTCTAATTAAGAGGCTTTATTTCCTTCAGAATATGTACTGACCTTGTTCTTTTCATGGTCACTACTCCTTTGGTAGAGCTCTTCCTCACCTCATTTCCAGTTTATTATAACTATTTTATTCTTGCTATCTCATCTCCCTATTTTCAGTCATTTCCTCTTCAAATTTATTTTACATGGCATCTACTCTAGGAGCTCCAATCAGTCAGGAGCCTCTTGCCCCATGTGGAGACTCCAACAAAGCAAGCTGAGAAATGGCAGAAACTATGTGAGATTCTTCTAATGAGAAAGAACCTGGCAAGACAAAAGATCGTCTTGCTCAGAGAGCATTTCTCTTCTCCTTTCTGGATAGTGGTCATTTTCTAGATATGACCAAATATAGCCAGCTTATAGGTCAAAGATTGAGCTCAGTGGTATTATCTGGCTAGAGTCAGGAGTGTGAGAAAAAGGCAGTGATTATTAGAGGAACTTTGGCAATTATTAGAAGCAAATATGATTTTAGACATTACCTTATTCAGCCTCATATTTTATGAGTGAAGATCCAGAATGATGAAGTGATTTGCCAGGTCTCCTGGCCACCAAACCCAGGCTTAGATCATAATACCAAGCTTCTGAGAAGATTATCATAACATGTCTCCTGAGCCTGGAGCTACACTGTTATTTTGATAGCAGTTTTGAGAATGAAGGCTGTATTTCTGCCTTCACACTGTCCGTACAGCGTAGTTCTTGAGTCAGCCTTCTTGGTCTAAAGCTGCACTGTCCACTCTGGCAACCCCTGGCAACATGTGACTCTTTAGAACATTTCCATCGTCACAGAAAGTTCTTTTGGACAATGCTGATCTAAAGTGTCCTTGTTTATTATTATGTAGAGTAGTTTCACAGTCATGTAGTGGTAATGCACATGCAAATTTTATTTACTGTTCATTTAGCAAGTAGATGTGAAACCCACTAGCAGATTTCTTAAGATTGTTGCCAGGTTGTGAAGAACGGACAGATCTTTAATATTTCAAATAATGGGATCAATGACAATGTTTTATTTACCTCTCCTGTATATTATTACATCAGTGCATGATTTCTTTCTGTTTAGACTATTTGAGATTTTTTTTCCTGCTAAAATTTGCTTTCTATACTTTTATTTTCAATTTATTTTCCTGTTTTTCAATATCTGTGATGAATTAAACTCTTATAAATGTAAATGCTCATTTTATGTTTGGATTATGTAAAATATGAAAATTAAGTTGATTTTGCAATTGAGTATTTAACTCTTGAGATGCAGATTTTAAAGAATTAACTTTTAAAAATATGTGCCGCTGCATGAACATTTCATAATTCTCTTTTACTTATTGAACCATTTAGGGAGTTTATCATCCTTAATGCCTGTGTGTATGCCATACTGGGTTCCATGCCATGCCTGGGATTAACCAGAGTGAGCTCAACTAACCTCCCCATTATCCATACAAGAATCTTTTCAGAGATTCTGTAGGACTTGGTCTAATGAGCTAAAAAAGTATCAATCCTGATTCTTCCCTTGAAAAACTAGTCCACCTATTAAATACCTCCTTTGGAGGATGAAAAATGGCAAGGATGAAATACTCTGTCCTGTTCTAGATGAAGACTTGGATGCGTCCTGTCCACACTATTCTTTATCAAATTTAATTTTAAGACATATCAGAAAACAGGAATAGAAAAATAAGTAAGTGTGGGTACCCAAACACAGTTGAATTTTTGTTACAATTTTGGATAAAACTAAGAAGTATGACCATTTGGAAAATGAAAGCAAAAAATGATGCCTCAGATGCATGTGTTTTTGTTTTTTTTCCCTGGAGTAAATGAGCACTCTTGTTTTAAATTTCATTTTTAACATATGGAGGCAGTTTCCATTTGACGTTTCTTTCTGTTACCTATAAATTTTCCTTCCACACAGAAAAGTAAAATAAAAAATTAGTTAGTAGGCAAAAGATATTACAAGGTGAACGAAATGGACGTTAGGACCTCACTCTAATAAGTCATGGTGTAGGTATGCTCTTATAGGTGAAAAAAAGGCAGATGGGGAGAAATGAAAACTGAGTTAAATGAAAGTGAGTTTATGTCATTTTCATTTGGCAGTGCGTCTTGGTGTCTTACTAGGTTCATTTGTAAAAAGGGGGCAATTTCAAAGTCCATCCCTATTAGGACATGTGTTTCAAATGCCTATGGGGAAAAATGTGCTATAATAAAGCCCAGGTGTCTATTGGTATGATTTTAAATAGTTTGTTTCAAAATCATGCATGTCATACACTGAACAGTAAAGATTAAATGATACCTATTTTTACCCAAACTTGGCAGCAGTTCAGGGAAGAGTTTTTATTAGAAAGTGCTAAAATCAGTGTTCTAAGACAGGACTACAGTCTGCAAGAAAGAAACCCTTTATTCTTAAAACTTGTGTTTATTTTTAACTCATAAATGTGGTATTATTTAAGTCACAGAACAGGGTACTGTTTAATAACTTTTATCATAATTAGATTTCTTCATATAATGAACATTTGTCTTAAATACCACTACCGTCCTTCTCCAAAACAATGTTCTTACAGGTCTTGAACAAGAACCAACATTTAAAAGAGTTCAATAAAATAAACAGTAACTGAATAAACACAGCAAGACTATGTTATATATTAGTCTAATGTTTTTAAAAAACAGCATTTGGAAAACTATCCACTCTTTTCCTCCCGTTGATGTGATGATGAAATTACTGAAAGGTAGACCAATGTCATATTCTACGTCACAACCATTTTAAATATTAATATCTGGCAATACGTGAATGCTTTGTATTCAAAGTGGGATGTTTTATGTACCTCTGCAATATGGAAATGGTTTGCCATATTTACTGGTATTCCTTTTAGACCTTATACATTCTGCCTTGTTTTAAAATTGTGTTTCTTTTGTTGGATTCTGTAAACTGAACACCAAAATATCAGCTCGTGTAACTACTGTTCAGTTTGATGGAAGCTTTTTGTCCTTTCCAAGCAACTGCTCCTCACACCAGTATTCCTTTAAGTCTTGATGCTTTACTGCTTCAAATCAGTGAGTTCTCATTTTCTCGCTGTATAGAGAACAATCTCATTCTCTCACTAGATAGATGTCCATTTTATGCTCACATATTTATCTAGAAACAGGAAAGCAATAGAATTCCCATCATTTATGCATGGTTTTAGTTTTATCCTTTTGGTTCCCATTTTAATGAAGATTTTTGTATTTATTATTCAGTCTTCACTCCCATGTCATCAGCATTGCTCTCCATGAGTTAATGAGTTCTCTCTGTATCCTATCTCCAATATTGAAAATAGTTTATATCAGTGGTTCTTAGAGACTTATAAGAACCAACTATAGGGTTTTATTTAGTTTTATATTTAATTATTTTAAAAATACACATACCATTTTACCTGGAAATTTTCATCCAGTTTGGCAGCATTGATATTAGGCATCTCTAGGTTCAAAAGGTTCTTTAGATTTTTTAAAAATTTATTTTATTTATTTATACCACCCCTCTCATTGTTTGCACTTACTCGCTGTCTGTTCTCCATGTCCATTTGCTGTGTGCTCTCTGTGTATGTTTGCCGTGCACTCTCTGTGTCTGCTTCTCTTCTTTAGGAGGCACCAGGAACCAAACCTGGGACCTCCCATGTAGGAGAATGGTGCTTAATCACTTGAACCACCTTAGCTCCCTGCTTTGCTGCATCTCTCATTAGCTTTCCTTTATGTGTCTCCTTGTTGCATCATATTGTTACATCAGCTCCCTGTGCCTGCCTGTCCCCCCAGTTTACTGTGTTGCTTATCTTCTCCAGGAGGCACCAGGAATTGATTCTGGGACCTCCCATGTGGTAGGCTGGAACTCACTTGCTTAAGTCATATCTGCTTCCCTTTAGATTTTTATTAACGCCTGGACTATATAGAATTGGTTTTCTCTCCTCTTTGTCACAGTCTCCTCTCAAGTCATTGGAAACAATGACAAGGATAGACTTTTTCCTAAGTCATATTTTGACCATGTATCAATATTTCTTTTATCCTGACTCTAATCCACTTCAAGATTGATTCTTATTCATTTTTGTATCCCTTGCTTTTACCAGCTTTTCTTTCTCTAAGTGATCTTGACTAGAGTAGTAAATAAGTAAATGTTTGTTTGTTTTCATGAATTTAATGAAATCCTATTGCTACATTTGTAGGAAAATTTATGTCCAGAAAGAGTTTTTTATAGAAGAAATCATAATGTACTTAAATCAAAAAGTAGAAATGTTCATTTATTTGTGGCCATGAAAGGATTTTTAACTGAGTGATTCACAACCAAGTGTTTATGATGTATCAACAATTTGAAAAAGGGACAGGGAACAACAACAACAAAAAAAACCGAAATACCTAGAGTGGACTGGTTAATGGGCCTTGCCATTTTAAGGTTAATTGGAAATGAATTTTTTTTTTTCAATCATGATTTCCTAAAATTTAATTTTTGTGTAATCTTCTAAGACCATATCTGTTAGTGAAATGAGATTTTCAGGAGCATTAGAGTCCATTGGAGTTCTAGAATTCCAGGAAAAGAGCAGGGAAATGGTAAAGAATAAGGGGGATAAAGAATTTGTTTTCCCTTCTAAGGCTTGCCTTTTGGGCAGAGCTGAGACTGCGTGGGAGACACAAGGCTGACTGAGATGGACTGGATGATAGAGTAAATGACCTATGACTGGGACTCCAGCGTTAATTTTATCTGTCAGAGAAGACTGTTGTGAAGTCTTCTTTGCTGGGTGATGACTAAATGTTTGCAGGGGAATGATTTTTAATGCTTCTAGGGTATAAAGTCACCAGGGTCCTCGGCAAAACTGTAGAAAAAGCAACATTGGTATTTTCTCCCCACCATATTGGAGGAGGATATGTGGACATTTGTCTTCTTTTCTCCAGATTTCTACTTCCTAAACCTCAGTAGCTTGTACTTCCCTCCAGGAGCCTTGCATTTTCTACTTAATTAATATCTTTCATTCCTCAAAAACTACTGTTTCTGTTGCCTTTACATTCAGCAAAAGGACCATTTATGAAAATTAATATCACCCAAGTATAGATCTGTTATGTGGTTAATGCAAAATTATAAAAAACTCTTAAATGAGAATTTAGTAACCTAAGTAATTTTCTCGTTGATGCAGGATAAAGGGGTTTATTTTATTTCAACTACTTTTTCACTTACCGTGTATCATGAACCTCCTTCTGTACCAGTTCATAGAGACCTAGTTCATTTTTAAATCACTACATTTTATTTTTACAGTTGTATGGATGTACTCAATGTTTAATCATTCTCTTGTCGGTAATCATCTCCATCACCATCCTAATAGTAAATGATGTTTACTGAATGTTCATTATGTGTCATGCACTGCCAGACACTAAGTACTTCACATATATTAACCCACTCAGTCATAACAACCCTTGATGATATTGGCAGCCTTGTATCACAAATTAGAAAAATCGAGACACAAGGAAAGTAAATAATTTGCCTAAGGTCGCTCATCTGGTAAGTGGCAGAATGAGGATATAAATCCAGTCACAATGCCTCAAAAGCCAGTATGCACTAGAGGCGACCCACGTGCTGTTAGCTGTGTACACCCCCACCCACTTTGGCTATTACACAAAATGTGTCAAAAAACATGAAGGTATGTAAAAATTTCAGATGTGTTTGTAGTTTTTACTAAGCTTATCATAAACTACATTATAATTAAAAAGTAGTGACTCCATCATATAACCGGAGAATATAAAATCATAGATGCTCCAGGTTTGTAGAAACTGTTTAGGTAATTTAGTTGAGATGTAACAGTTGTGTGTTAGCCAGTCAGATGGAAAGCCTCCTGTCTCTGGAGTTCCTAAAGAATTTGACCAAGGCCTCTTAATGCTAACACATGTTCCTACACTGCATTATGTTTATTTGTGTAGCTACCTCATATACTACATTCGAGAGGTTTCATTTTCTTTTTATTCTGCTGCAAATGTTTATACATATAAAGACATCTAGCATTGTAAGTGGTTAAATTATTGGGGTATTTTATATTAGAGCTTCTTTTCTTTTCACCAGGAGCAAAATTTATTGGAACTTTCCCCATACCAGACACCTATAATCCAGATGATGATAAAATATATTTCTTCTTTCGTGAATCATCTCAAGAAGGCAGTAATTCTGATAAGACCATCCTTTCTCGAGTTGGAAGAGTTTGTAAGGTATGACATGTTTATTTTACATAAAGCACGTATGAATACACCTGAAACAATTAACCATGTAATGACAAAGCAAAACTTACTGTTCATTATTCACAAAATGGTAGGATAGATTCATGCTATCTTACATATGTAATTTGAAATCTAAAAGTAAAAAGAAAAAAGAATTGCAATTAAAAAAATACTATAGTACATTTTTCCAGGGCTTGAACTGCTCCCCAGTGTGAGTTAGACTTTTTTGGCAGCTTGCTTCTCTTCCTGAGCTATCTTTCTCCGAGTTATTGCTATTCCCAGTGAGGTGATTGCTTTGTCCTGATCTGTGGAGATGAAATGTTTTATACCATGTTAAATAACCTCACTTAAAGAGTAAGAGTATTGTAGCATAATCACAAATGTAACTTAAACCCTAAAAGAATCATTTTTAGTATTTTTGTGAAAGCACACACCATACATGTAAAAATATGTATCTTAACATGGATAAAATAATTTAAAAATGGTTATATTATTACTATAGTTACTATTTTCTAGATGATAGTCTAGATTAGATTCTGAGAGAAAAGGGCATATCGTGGAAAAAACTAATTAAACTGCAAAGCATTGATTTAAAGAACACTGCAATTAGTTTTTGAATATTGACATTTAAGGTACATTATAGGAAACAGAGGGACACAATGAGACCCTTCTCCATTCTGTGCTTTCATTTAAGGGAATACAAATTTATAGATTAATAATGCTACTAAAACCATACTTTTGACTTCAGTATGTTTTTTTCTTAGTTGGATTTATCTTCGCTGAAATGTTTTTAAATTGACAGACACCTTCAGAATAAACTCAGTTACTAAAAGGCAGAGCTGTTAAGTTAATAAATACTCTCAGCAGGAGCTTTCTTTGTTCTTTTACAAACTTTTCATTTTCTTCCATCTGAACCCATCTTTTTTTGTCTGTATCTGTGCCCTCAGGCCTCTGAACACTTCTAGGGACAGAAACACAAACCATGATTGCACTTAAAAGTGCTAATGAAAACATGGCTTTTCAGTGAGGCCAACTTGTGAGCCCAGATCATTCTTTACCTAATATCCCGGCTAATAATGCTGTCCCCCACGGATCCCTTCACCCCCAGGGGACAGATTCTCTAAAAAACATCCTCACTCTTTCAGGGTCTAAGAATTCACAGTAATTTCTCTTGAAGCCTCTTGCCTGGAGATGAATGGCCATCGCTTGGAGTAGTCGTAGTGTGTTAGTGTATTGAAGCATGCCTTACAACAACAGTATCCTGACCCTGAAAAGCTGCGCTGTGGATTGACATCCTTTGTATAAATGAGCTTTGTTAAATATGTCATAAGAGATTAACAGTCAATTAAATGTAATTCAAGAGGTACTTTCAGATAAATATATGTAACACATAATAAGTGTGCATTTTCTCAGACAGCTCAATACATAGTTATTGATAGATCTAATCCTTTTGATAGCTATTGATGTAGAACTGTAATGTATTTACCCTAGTATAAACATAATGGAAAACTTCATCTTAGAAGTGAAGAAATATATTAAAGAATATTATAGTCATCCCATTTATTGATTTCTCTATTAAAGGTATAACCTAAACTCAACTTCAGCGTCTCACAAGGCATATTATATTTAAGTGAGTAATAAACTCCTACAGAACTGAAAAGGCAGAGAATTATAGTAAATGGGTCTTCCCATCACAAAAAAAAACTCTGAGGCCACACAGCAAGGTTTTGTCACACCATTGTCCTTAGATAAAAAGCTAACAACTTGTGAGCTCAAATAAGCAAACATGATGGATGAATTTACTTAAAAAAAGATATAATAGAAGTTCATTTGTTAATATCTCTTTATTCAGTAATGTCAAAGCAAAACTTCAAATTTAAAAAATACTATAGTACATTGTAGTATTGTCTTAAGAAAGCAATACTACCTTTGGAATTTCTCACTATACATGTGAGCCATTGTTCAAATGTTTACAACATGTGGTTTTAAATGCTTTCTTTGCAATTTCTTAATTCCAGCACAGCCTACTCATGTTTTTAATTATTACTTAATAATTTAGGATTACATTGTGGCAAATATGAGTGTGCTTCCTAGTGGAGATTTCACTGACAAGACTAAAAATAGCTTGACATTTTTTTTTAAAAGTGTGGTGATATGTCCTACAAAACAATAACAAGTTTATTTAAAAATCAGCTACTCAGAATCATCCTTGGTTCTGTTAAATATTTTCATATTTAAAATGTTCTTCTGACAGTATTTTGAAATTTTTCTTCTCTATTCTCAAAAGATCATCATAATATTGCTTTTAATCTTTTAAAGAATAACAACAGAAAGTATTTCTGTGTTATGTAGAAAAATTGATCTGCAATAGATATAAGCTATTAAAAACCAGTGAAGGTCTAAAAGGAAGAGATGATAAAGGATTCCGAGTGAATTGAGTTTATAAAGCTTTTTGATAACATGGGTGTTGTCTATGCTCGTTGTTGCACCACGATATTCCCCCAGTAGCTGTTTGGAAATGTTATGGTTTTGTTGTTGCTGCTGTTCTTATTGTTTACCTCTTTTCCTTTTTCCCTATAACCTTTGGGACATGTGGAAAACTGTGGACAATTTCAGAGCTTCCTACCTCTTCCGCTACTAAACTAAAGTAAAAATTGTTTTACTGGCTTATCTAAGCTAATACTATTAGACTAAGTGGTATAAAGTCATTGATGGGGAGAAGGAATGAAACTGGAAAAAAATCATGCAAAAATGACTGAAGTTTTTTTTAAATAACAAGTTTGGATCTTTTCCATTTTTAACCCATTCCTTCCTTCTTTCCTTCTTTTATCATTTCATTATTTCAACAACAGTGACAACATAAAAGATTATTTCTGTGTAAAAGACACTATGCTAGACTCTGGGAGATAAGTAAGCACTGTCCCTTTTATTTAAAAATCACAGTACAGTGAGAATAATAGGCATATAAACAGATAATTACAATGTACTATGATAGAGTTAGAAGTTGAGAACTCTAAGCATTCAGTAAAGCTTGAAAATGTTTTATAAGGGAGGTGTTGTATGAATTGAGTCCTGTAGGAGAAGGATTATGTTAAGTAAAGGAATGGAGGATGAGCATTTCAGACAGCATTGTGAGAAGATCTATTTTGTTCATAGAACTGTGAAACCTTGCAACTGGAACTCAGTAAATGTGTATGGGAAGGTGTCACTGGAGATTGGAGTTGTACATTGCATGTAAAAAGTCTTGTGTTCCTTTTTAAGGAGTTTAAATCTATTATCTACCCGATGAAGAGTTCTAGAATGTTTTAAGCAGAAAGTTACTTAAAAGGTAGATATATTTAGCAACTATTTGTACAGTGTCTCTGGATGGACAAATATTTGTGACTGGGAGAGCCGTAGGTGGTTTTCTGAAGACAATAGGGAAGAGGAGATGAAGATGAATTCAAGATATATTTCCGAGAGAGAATCTGCATGTACATTCATAAAAAGTCCTTAATTTATTACCAGTCTTTAGTTAATTGGTTAGCATAGATCAGCACTTTCCAATACAACTTTCTGCAATGGGGAAATATTCTCCCTGCGCAGTCTAATATAGTAGCCATGTGGTTATAAGCAGTTGAAATATTGCTAAATTCAGGAACTGAATTTTAAAATTTATTTAATTTGAATTCATTTAAATGATTATAGTCTCATGTGGCTAGTGGCTATCATGCAGATATAGACTATTAAAGCATTCATTTATTTAACACATGGCATTGTGCTGAACAATTGTTTTATAGAACTTTTTAAAAGTCATGACATGTGTACAAATTAAGCTTATCATCTAGTAAGTAAAATAAGCATTAAACAAGTAAATATACATTAATATCTAATTATAAGTAATATAAGTGCTATGATGGAAAATCACGAGAAACAATTAGGAAAAATGGGTTGGTTTTAGATTGGTTAGGGAAGGTCTTTCTGAGAAAGTGACTTCTGAGCCAGATTTGAAAATATTTAGGAAATTGCAGGGCAAAGGAAATTGCAGGGAAAATTAACACGGTAATGATGGTTTGTCCTTTAAAATATACATAAAATGTCAACAGTCTTTAGAAATTTTTCCTACTTGTTTATAAGTAGGTCTGACTGAAATAGCAGATATTGAGTCCATGATGTAATGAAAGGCTACAACAAGTTCCTGTCCTATAAGACCTCCAGTGCATTTCAATTCTCCCTTGCTTCTATCCCAAAGACCTTGATACTTGTCCTATAGACAACGACTCCTATATTTCTTAGTAATTGTGGTTAATGGAAGATGAGGCAGGGACCAGGGAAACAAAAAAAAAAAAAAAAAAAGTGGGACATTAGGATATTTGAGGTAGGAAACACAAGCAAAAAAATGTTTGTAGGCATAGATTTTATTTAGACATGTTGAATGTGATGTAGTTCTGGGATATGCTGACATAATAAATTGAAAATATGAACTTAACACTCAATAATGTCTGGACTCATGAATTTGGAAATCACCATGAATTTGGAAATCACCAGATGTATTTGTTGTTGTTGAAGTCATGGCAGTGTCCAAAATTGCTCAAGAAGATTAAAGGGCAGGAGTGGATGTAGCTCAAGTGTTTGAGTGCCTTCTTCTCATGTACAAAGTCCCAGGTTCAATCCCTGGTGCCGCCTAAAAAACAAATTAAAGGGCAAGGACAGGACCTCTAGGGACAATGACATTTAAGAAAGGGCAAGGTAAAGTGTCTACAAAGGAGATTGAGAAGAAATGACTTGATACTTTGATGGACAAAGGAAGGAGAGTTTTGTCTGAAAAAGACTGTTTCAGGAAGAAAACAGTTATTGGTAATATCAGACACCAAAAAGAAGTCAGGTAAGATTATGGTAAACAAGCAAACAAAAATCAAAACAGGTATTCTATTTGGTAGTAAGGATATCACCTTTGCCTGAATAATATGACCATTCAACTTGAAATCAGATTTAGGCTTAAATCTTCCTCTACTAGCTCATTTCTTAATCTAGAAAATAAACATAGCCATCTCTTCCATTTTTATTTTTCAAAGCAAATGTAAGGCTCAAATGATATAATACGAATTTGAATGTGCCAGATACTGAGAAAGGTACTGGGGTACAAGATGATTAAGACGGAGTCCTGATTTAAAGCAGTTAACAATCTATTATAAGAGACTGACATTAAGTAATATACGTAAATGGTCATACTATAGTAAATTAAGTGCCAAAAGTCATGCATACGCATGCCTCCTCAGGCACCCATTTGGAATCAGAGCAATCAGCAGCGCATAGGAGTGGAAGAGGATATTGGTGGTGATGGTAGTATTATGGGTGCGTAGAGGGTTAGGGGAAGGCTAGTTAGCAAATGTAACTGGGAAGAGATGACATTCCATTATTTTTTTAAAATATATTTTTATTTCAGAAGTTGTGAATTTACAAAACAATCATGCACTTATGTGGAATTCCCATATGACACCCTTCACCAACACACCACACTATTGTGGAACATTTGTTACAGATTATGAGATAATATCAGACTATTATCTCTAACTATGGACCATAACAAACATTTGGTATATTTTTCCATACCCCCCTATTATTGACATAGTACATCTCTGGCATTGATTCAAGAATATTACAGTATTGCTGTTAACTATTGTCCATTGGTTACATTAATTGTATTTTTCCCACACCTCAACATTCTTATCACCCTGCAATAGTGATATATATCTGTTCTAGTTCACAGAAGGACATTCTTACATTTGTACCATTAACCACAATTCGCATCCACTCTGGGTTCACTGAGTTATTTACAGTGAATAATTGTCCCTAGATTATTTTCGAGCTTTCTTTCAATTGGCATTTACATCTCTAGACTACCCTTTTAAACCATAATCCCATTTATAAATCAGCTTCTACTCACTCTAATGTGTTACCATGAACTCTATCCATTTCCACACATTTACAGTCAAGTTAATTAAAACTTCTGCATGTATTAAGCATTAGTACTCCTTCATAGCCCTCCTATTATCTCAAAATAACCTATACTTTAGGTTTTAACTCCATGTATTTATTCTTCGTATTTAGTTCATATTAGTAAGGTCATGCAATATTTGTCCTTTTGTGTCTGGCTTATTTTGCTCAGCACAATGTCTTCAAGGTTCATCCATATTATCATATGTGTCCCTATTTCATTTCTTCTTACTGTAGTATTCCATTGTATGTATATACCGTGTTTTGTTTATCCATTCATTGGTTGATGGACACTTGGGTTGTTTCCATCTTTTGGCAATTGTGAACAACACATTCCATTAGTTTTAAAGGTTGAAGTTACTGTTATTGTTTTGTCCTCATCTTTAGGATTATTTGTCTTTTGAGGACAGATCATATTGCTGGAAATAGTAAAAATAATTATGGATGGAGAAAGGGACTACAAAATAAAGATTCAGACTAAGAAAGCAATTTCACAGCTCAATATATAATGATATAATGAAGAGAGTATAAGTACATTCAAATACAGAATGTCTTTCAGACTTGACATGTTTACCATTATACATGGTAAAGCATATTTCCTAATGAATTATTTTTTGATAGTGTCACTAATTTACAGTCAAAGTACTTGCTCAATTTTCTAATATATAAAATCAGGTGCTTAACCTGGAATGATTTCTAAAGTTCTTGCGTAGCTTCATAATTCTTTGATTCTGTCAGACAGTCAATATTTTAAAGCACTGAAAGGTGCAGCTTCCACCGTGGAAAATTGCTCCAGTAGACAGTAAATCACACAGATCTTTGTGTTGAGGTAGTAAACGCTAAATGAAGGAACAGGTAAAACAGCATGAAATAAACTCTCTGAAAATATTTTTATTTGTTTACTGCTCATTAGTACTTTCAGATACCATTATTTATGCCTGTACGATGTTTATACTGTGTGTGTGTGTTTACTTTCAAAACCCATGATGTAAATTCATATGTGGAAATACCAGTCGCTTCAGTAAAGCTTACTTGCAACTTTCCACCTCAAGGCTGTTTTGCATTATTTTTGGATGCTATTTGCTTTTTGGAAGCATTATCCACTAGCTTACTTATGCTAGCCCACTGCAGAGTCCAGCTGTAGGTTATGCCAGTTCTCTTTTTGTTTTGCAGTGTTTCCTTTTGTCCATGCCAGGAATTTAGTTTGGCCTTTCATATAACTTGCCTAGGGGTCTAACTAATAGCCCTTTGCTCAGATTCCACTTGCATTGTCTATTTTGATATATAGTCCTATTTGGACAATTACTGCCTTTGAAGATTTGTGTTTGTAGACTGATGACACTTTCTGTATTTATTGATCTCTACCAAGTTGGGGTTTTGTGCTTACTTTCCACGTGTCACTAACAACCCAAATGAGAGATTTAGAGCCCACAAGTTACAGATGTGCTTTTGCTTCACTCCCATCTGTTTTCCTGTCTGAGACATTCCTAGGCAGGAATTTTTATCATTGGCAGTGGCTCTTGCTCTCTCTTTTTCAAATTAATCAACTTTGGTCCTACCTGAAAAAGACTGCGTAACATACCTAGATTTACCTAGTATTAATCTGCTAAATCTTAGAAATGGAGTTGTTTAGCATAATGTATTACTCAAGTTCTGCATTTCTAATAATCTTTACCAGTTTTTGAAGTAGTTAGAAAAATATGTTTTCCATTTCTGTTTGTTTTGTCATTTTCCAATGGCAAATCACAAACAGTCATTGCTGAACACTAGGAATTTTTTTTTCCTCAAAAAAAGTATTTTTTGCCTTGAAAGCCTACAGAATATATCTCTTAGAAACCACTGTGTTCAATACCTGCAATAAAGGTTTTTTGTTTGTTTATTTTTCATCCTCTCCTCCCCCTTTTCCTACATGTTGAGTGTGTATAGATTTGTTTTTCTACTCCTAAGGTGTCTCGATATTTTTTGTAGGTGAAGGGAAAGACTCTACTTTCTTGGGTGTCAAGCTGTCTGGAATTTATTTTGAATTCTCAAGTATCAGAGATACTAAAACCTTTGAAAACAGTGAAGAGCACGTATAGATAAATCTTATTGTGATTAAGAGTAAAGGTACCTGCTTTATCTGCTTTATCTGCTTTATAAAGCAGATACAACCCCCAGATATTGGTTCCTTTGAGGGCTAAAGAGACCCATGGGAGTTATGGTCATGGCCGATGGGGTTAACTACCAGGGCAGATGGCCCCTCTTTGGAAATGGTGTTTATGTGTGATGAATCTGGACTCAGATGGGATCTCCCTTCATAAGACTTTCATGCTAATGTGCTGGAGGTGCAGTTAATGTTGGGGTTTAAGATATATTTAGGGGATTTGAATCTCTGGACTGACAATGTGATAGCCAGATCCTGAGCCTCAACAGACTCCAGCACCTACAATCTGATTTATTGGACTTACCACACTCAGCTAAGATGGAGGTGAAGAAGGACAACCACCACACCATGGAGCCTAGAGTGATTACAACTGAAAATGGGAGGATTGCATCCAGCATCCAGGTGGAATCTGAGCCTCCTCTTGACATAAAGGTGCAATGGACACAACCAATCCAGTGTCCACATAGAAGAGGTGGCATTGGATTGGGAAAAGTGGACATAATGGACAAAGGGTATGGGGAAAGGCAGGAAGAGATGAGAGGTGGAGGCGTCTTCGGGACATGGAGCTGCCCTGGATGGTGCTTCAGAGGTAATCACCGGACATTGTAAATCCTCACAGGGCCTACATGATGGAATAGAGGAGAGTATGGGCCATGATGTGAACCAATGTATATGAGGTGCAGAGGTGCCCAAAGATGTACTTACCAAATCCAATGGATGTGTCATGATGATGGGAACGAGTGTTGTTGGGGGGGGGGGGAGAGGGGGGGTGGGGGGGTGGGGTTGAATGGGACCTCACATATATATTTTTAATGTAATATTATTACAAAATCAATAAAAAAAAAAAAGAGTAAAGGTACCTATAAAATTATCTTTTTATTAAAAATGCTCAGCATAACCTCAGTTTCTCAAGAAAATAAATGAAGAGGTATTTGTTTCTAAATGTTACATAAGTTGATTGCCAAACCCAACTACATGTGAAAACTTGAGCAACTTGTAGCCATCTTTATTGCTGCTCTTTATTATATTCTCTTTTGTACTTTTATTTTTAGTGGACAGAACTAAGTTTTTGTACCCTAATGACCTGGTTTCATGAACAAAGTTAAAACATATTGCAAAAGAAACTTGATGTCCTGAAAAAGAAGGTACACCATATCCATCTCATTTCATTTAATTGGTATAACTTATTGTCTCACATTAGTTCATTTAGTGTAATAATATATCCTCGTTTAAGCTCTTCCTCTCAGTATAACAATTTATTCTAATCTCTCAGGTGTAAGGTTAAAATGAAACTCTTTGGGTCTTATTCTGGGTTTTACTTTTTGTTTCTACCACATCCTAATCACTTAATTGCAGTTTCAGGTTTCTAAATGACCATCCTCTTTTGGGATTATTCTTATCATTTTTATTTACCTACACAGTTCTGTACAGATCCTTTGTATTAAGTTTACAAAGAAAGATTCTAAAATCTGCCCCTAGAAATAAGTTAGTGAAGATTGAGGCTGCACAGAAAGAAATAGATGGTCAGTTGCTATGAGATATCTGTTGATATGATCATATCATCAGTATTTCCTAGGACAGATGAGTCTTCAGGAGATTTGGTGGCATGTCTCAACATAACACTGTTTAAAACTTACAAGGTATAGTGTTACTAAAGATGGTAAATCACGTAAGGAATGGTGAATGAAAGACTGAAATATAACAGGCATTAAGTTGTAAATACAGTTGAATTTTTTTTAAAAAAAAAAAAGGTCAATAGAAAGCCTGTGTGTTTGCCTCGATGTGATAGTTTTGGTAGGCATTTTTATTGGTTTACAATACCGTAGTATTTAGGTCATCTTCAAACGAAGGTGGGTAGTGTTAGTTCAAGCCAAAATCTCTGAGATTAAATGCTATTGTTGGTTAGAATTGGGGGACGGGGGGTGTCACACAAAATATGCATAGATTGATTTTCAAAGTGTTTCAGAAAATCCCACTTAGAGATTCAAAAGAGCAGCATTAAGCAAAAGAAACTACATTTTTAGCAAAGGAGAAGTTATCATCTTTAATGCCAGTATCAAAAGTTTAAAAAAAAATTTTAATTCTTAGGATGTGTCATTCCCCCAAATTTATTGATTTGAAAAGCCTGGAGTCCTTCAATTTAAACTCATTAATATGGTTGCAAATCTCTGAAAGCTCATCAGTATTTTTATATCATGCAGCATGTTCTCATATGTCTTGGAGATTTCATTGATTTATAAAATCTTCAGTGTTTAAAAATATAGCGGCTGTAATCAATTATTACATTTTTCCCAAAAGCTTCTTTCCCGATATGTAGGCAAAATGAAAATATTTATAAAGTGCTGAGAGAGCCTGGAAGAGGATGGTAGAATTGTATATACAGATAAAACCATGTTTAACAGATGAACTCTGTATAGTGACCCAAAGGTCAAAAGACACACTCAATAAAAGTTCATGTGTGACAGCTTCTAGCTACTCTACATGTCTATTTAAGATTTATAAGGACTTGAGTTTGCTGGGACTGTAGAAGGAAAATGGAATTACCATTAGCCTGCTTTGTGAATGACCCACCCATTGTAGATAACTATAATTAACAGATCATAGTATTTCACAATATGTAACAATCACCCAGTTATATAATTCATAGGTACCAGATTTTAAGATGGCTGAAGGATTACAAGTGATCTTGTTTCCGTTATTGTTTTTCTTTTCTGCTGTTATTAATTACTTTAAAATTAAGAAACATTCCAAACATATAAAAAGCTATAGATGATAAGAAAACAGACACCCCTGCCCTCACTACCCAGATTAACACATGTGGTCAGTCTTGCTTACATTTAATTTCTTTGTTACTTTCATCTGCATCTTTGTGTAGAGGATGTCAAAGCTTTTGGCAATATGGTCACAAAGAGGCTGAGATAAATAGAGTGGAGACACATAGAAGTGACCTGTGACTAAGAACTGCTGATTTTGACATCTCAATAATAAGTCTTTTGTGTTAGTGACACTGTTGTATTCTTTTGAACTTTATAAAAGTAAGCAAGGAGGTGACAATTTAGTATAAAAATGTTCACCACCCTTCCAGCCCTCTTCTGGGCTTAAAGTTCTCAGGGGGAAGTATGTGGATTTGCAAACAAATCCAGGGACTAAGAGCTGATCAACAAAGTCAGTAAACTGACGCATCCCTACAGGAGAAATATAACTCCTCGTGAATTGAACTTTGCCATCCCAGGTCAGGCTTCTGGATGTCTGTAAGAGTTACTATCTGGTCATTCAATGCTTATAATCCTTTCCTGAAAGCTATTATCCCTGAAACTATACTTGTTTCCCTGCTGACAGCAGGTGGCTTTCATCTTTGACCTGGATTTTTATGTTTCTGTCTTTTCATTCCTTGAGGGGACAGGAAAGTCTGCTGCATGGATAGGCAAGGTAAGAGCATTTAAAGATTCTTTTGTTCAAAGGATTGTAATTTCCTTTTGTCAGGTTAAAAAAAAAAAGCAGGTACAGTATAAATTCCTTTCTGGAACAAGTTGAATAGTTAAAATTTTTTTCATAATTATCCTTAAGTATAGATGATAATTGCAAAAGAAAGGGAGGAGGATGTTTGAAAACAAACATTTGTTGTCACTTTTATCTAAAAGTTTTCAAAAGATAATGTGATTACTTGTTTTTCTGATGAAATAATAATGTATACACCTGTTAAAGGAATGTCATGCAAATATTCTATATATCTGTTTATTAATTTTGTAATTAAAAAAAGAGCACCTTCTCTGTATTAGGGGTAAAGAAGTAAACCAAACTAAGTCCCTGGCATTATTTTCATGATAGCCAACCTATCTTTTTATGTATACAGAGTCCACACTATTTTTAGTATTCATTCTAACTCAAAAAATACAAACATAGTCAAGGAAAATTCCATGTATATCATAAATAAGTATGCAAGAAGAATATATGAAAATAAAAAGGGTTTAATTAAGGCTCTGCTTAGTACAAATAGGGCTCTGCTGAACAAAATATAAAAATTAATTATGTGAATTTAAAAATTTACAAGACAAAGGTCATGAGAAAGAGGAGAAAACTTCCCTTGTATTTTTAAATTCATTAAAAAATTACTTACTTTCTCAATAATTTCAGATACTCATTTTTTCCAGGACTCTTACAGGAACATGAAATAATTCTTCCTCTAAGAGGAAATATCAAATAGTTTTGCCCCTTTGCACTAATATCCACATTACATTCATAAAATTCTCTGAGGGTATTAGCATTAAAAATAAGTATCATGGCTAGAAAAATCTGCCTTCACATATCAGACATTTGAAATCCTACAATAACTAACTGAAATATAGATTAATTTTATTATTGTGCAATGACAAATAATAGCAGCACCATGTATCAAATATAATCTTAAGAGCAATTACAGGCATGCTTGTTACTAAAGGGTCAATATACTTATATAAGTATATTATATTTGCATTTTCTCAAAAGAAAATTTATTTCCTTTCCTCTAGATTCTAGTATTTAGGATATTTCTTGAACCAGACTCTACATACCTGATACTTGCCTATCAAGTCAAGACTTAATAGCAAATCATTCTCTTCCTTCATTTGCCTTCCCTCATTTGCCCACTATAAAACAATTTCTGAGGAGACTCAACTTCCTTGGTTCTTCCTGTATTTCTAAAACTTTCATCAATTTTATCCTGTATTTTTAATTGTTCATTAATTTTTAAACATGTATTTATTAAGTACCTACCAGGCAGGTTATCAGTGATATATCCAGGGCAGTTGGTCAGCTCAGGGAATAAGGGGCATATATTCTGGTAAGAATTAAAAGCTACTAGAAAACCAACAAAAAATTATCCTGCTTTTTATTATTATCATGTGCCCACTATCCTGCCAGACAGTCTTTTGTTGGTTCAACTTCTTAGCAATGGCTGTGGTTACTATTGAGTTTCTAGTATGGATATGGATACATATGTGTATGAATATATGTGTATATGTATATATAAGTATTTATGTATGTGTTTGCATGTATATGCATCTGTATTAGTATAGCCAGCACTTTGCACACATGGGCAGCTCCAGATGTTTTTTCCAAGGGTAAGTTCATAGTGATTTGGAGAATCATTTAAAATTTAATACAGTGAAACAAAGTACAAATAGTGAATTGTGATTTTTTGTTTTAATTTGTGCAAATTTTACTTTTGAACATTATTTTTAAATTGTTATAAATCTGAAGAAAAAAAATTAAGAAAATAATTGTTGCTGTTACTGAATTACTGAAAATTATTCTGTTTAGCAGAGGGGGAAATAAAAAATGATCCGTTGTAGGACTCATGTACAATAGCTACACCCTTGGTGTAGTCTATAAAAATAGATGTGGTCTCTGGTCTCAAGGAGCTTATTTTCCTTCTCAGTTCTCTTCACAAGTCTAAAAGTCTTCTGATATGTGCCCTGTTACTATCTTTATATCAATTGAGAATTTGATACCCATATTAACACTGAAAGCAACCTCTCTCTCTCTCTCTCTGCCTCTGTCTCTCTCTTTCTCTCTCTCTCTCTTTCTTCCCTCTTCTTTCCCCCTTGCTTTAAGAATAGCAGATATTTAGATGATGCTTAATTCTCCTGTTTGGAGTCATGGTTTAGATGTTTTTCTCTAGTTTAATTTCATTTTCAGAGTTAAAAAGAAGCCTAGAAAGGAAAATTCCTAGATATATATAACTTAAATTTAGAGTTACCTTTTTATTAACTTTACAGAACATAGATTATATGAGATATTGAATGTTTTATAAAGTTTATATGTCTTTAAATGCAATAATTGAAAAGGTAGACCCAAAAGTAAGTTCTGAAAGCAGAGTTTAAGTGATGGTATATTTATTACATTAAATAGTCTTATTTTTTTAAAAATATGGTCACAGCAGAGCTTGTTGAGTTAAACAAATGAAAATTAATATTAATTTTGTGGTCACAGAGACTATCAATTTAAAAATAAGAACTATGTCTTCTTATGCTGCATTATTGGATTATATAACTCAAGCCTATTTAATTATTTAAATGCTTATGTTTTGCTAAATGCCTAAAGAATATTTTAAATAAAATATTTCACAGAAAAAATATAGAAAATTATAGATTAGTCTTTAAGACTTAATGTTGCTTTTATATGCGTGTCATTATACATATATGTTGGTTTAATATTTAATTGGTAGAGTACTAAATCAAAAAAGGACTATCTTTCAGTCTGTAAGGAGATATTACTAAAGAATGCAAATTTTGATCTTGATAGAAATAATGTACCTATTGGTTCTAGCTTCTATAGAACTCCAATAGCCTGGCATGGTGCTAAGCAATTTATATTAAATTATTCAATTGGATCATCAAAATAACCATATTTCAAGGCATTAATCATATTTTATAGATGAGAACACAGAGACTTGGAGAATTAAATAGACTTTTTTGGATCATGGAGCAAAAAACTGGCAGAGGTGGTATTTAAACCCAAGTCTGCCTTATCTACTGTAGCCGAAAAAATGCATCTTGTCATTCAGTGAAACTAAATTTCTTTCATTGCATTAGCATAATGAGAAGAATTTCATGTTGGAAACTCTTGGAAAAGGACAAAACTGCCTTTTCTCTAATTTTGAAAGTTCAAGGAGTAAATATGTAAGCTCTGTGTCTTTGTAAACACCCTGACCAGTTTCAGTCAATTGATGGAACCATGCTGTTAAGCCTTTATCTTTGTTTTTGTGTTTTTTTCCTTTTTCTCAGAATGATGTAGGAGGACAGCGCAGCTTGATAAATAAATGGACAACATTTCTTAAGGCCAGATTGATTTGTTCAATTCCTGGAAGTGATGGGGCAGACACTCATTTTGATGAGCTTCGTAAGTCACATGTTCCTTAATACTAAGAAAAGTCTTACTGTCTAACTAAGTAACTCAGCATCTATTTTATTTTAGCCAAATGGCCCTACCATAGGTTACAGAAATGGTTTTGATTAAACTTGTACACAAAAAGCACGTAGAGATACTCTAGATCTGGGCACAACTTAATGAAGCAGCTTCTTTCTTTAATGAGTCCTCAAAGTTAGGGAAGGAAACAAAACTCCAGCAAGAGAAGGAAAACTGTTGGGTTTGGACTACAACATACCGTCCATCTGTTTTCCATGCAGCCTTTCCCTGCTGAAGGAGAATGGGTAGGTTTCACTCTGGTTCCTTAATCTATAGATGCCCTCTGCTGGAGAGCGTGGGAGGTTTGGTGACCAGTGTCTGACTTGTAATAAAAAGGATACTAAGAGAAGCTTTCAAATGGATTCTTGTCTTTCATTTCCTTTCTTTATGTCACCCCAAGCTAATTCTAGAAGGATTTTTGTTGATTTTCTATAAATTTAGTATCAAAAGTTTTTATCTTCTTGAACTTTGTTTTTGCCATGAAAAATTGACTATCCATATCATTAAATGATTTTATCAGGATTATATTTTTTAGGATTAAAGTATATATTCAATATTCATGGATAACTTCTCATGTTGTATATATGTACCCTGACATCTTAGGTAATAATTCAAAGACTAATAGTTCTGATAATTTAGTATCTATACTCTACTAATTACATAGTTATTTTCATACTTGTTACCACACATAAAAGTGATTAACTAATAGGTTGACATAATTTCAGGAAAACATGTCGTTTAAAGTGTCTTTTAAAAAAACAGCAATAATAATAATTTAAACAAAAAACAAAAAAACAACCAAACCCAGATTGCTAGATAGAATACAGAAAATAAAATTTAAAAGCAATTTAAAATTGACCAACATACGTATATGTATTTATATACATACTTTGTAGTATGGATTAATTTATATAAGCTGTAAATACGTCTGGCATATCATGTTGATAAAACAAGCTTATAAATATACAATAACAGCTATAATTTCAAATTTTTTGTAAATTTAAAATTTTTTATATTCCCATAAATCACCAACTTCTATAAAAAGAAAATCCTGAGATGCTGGCATAAAGTTCTTTATTTCTGAAATTAAACGCTATACAGTGAGAAAAGGATGCTTATGTGCCAAACCTGCATTTTAGCCTGATTTTTTTTCCACAATATTTTAGCAATAACTTTGAGGTTTAAATTCTATTAGTTAACACCAAAAAAATAATCTGTGATTTTGGTTTCTATTCTCTATGAATTTGTATATTCTTAATAAGAAATAGTTTTGGAGATTGGCAAGTGAACCATCTCATTTATCGGTGATTTAAATAAACACCTAAAAGTCCAACTCAATGTCACACAACTGGTGAGCAAACCAATTTTTAACCTTAATTTCTTAAGTCATAATACAGTAACTCTCACTGTTCCTCAATTTTAATAATTATAATAATTTGGGTGAAATTACCCAAGAAAGGGAAAGCAATATCTTTACAATAAAGATTTGCACATGAGTTAGAAGCTCTGTCCTTCTCCCAAGTGTGTGTGCTTGTGCACATACACGTGCACACATTTGTTCTTACCCTCTTACACCCACGTGTTGGTCTCCTCAGAAGGGAGATTAAGGTTCAATTTTTGAGTGACATTTTGTACTTTAATAAATGTGGACTCCAGACTCTTTTTGAACTCTACGAAATCTTGTGTGGGCCATGGCCATGCCCGTCACACCCTACAGCTGGGTTGATTCAAGTCATGGGCATCAGAGCAGCTCTGAGTCCTTGGTTTCTTGGCCTCAAGCCAGGGGCTTGGGCCTGGAATCTGTAAGGTCCTTGCCTACATTCCTGCTCTCCCTTTCCACCCCTTGTCCCTCCCCTTTCCATTCAGCCCCTGCCTTCTTTTCTCTGCTTCTCTATTTGCAACTCTGTTTCCAAAAGAGGTGGGTGAAAGGGGAAAGGACTGGTCTAGGACATGGTGAAGTAGGGTCTAGGACTTGCAGAGTTGAAGCCTACCCCCAGAAAAACCTACTGCAACCAGAGACAAGCCTCAAATCAGGTGTTTGCCATGTGCTTGGAATCTGGAGTATGGAGTAGAAGCTGATCTCGTTTGACTCCGCCAGGGCATGGAACCTAGAACAGGCCTCGCCATGGTTGCATAACTGGCTGTGGTCTGAGCTGGCCTTGTTCCCAGACTTGCATGCTTCTCCCTTGGAGGATGTATGGCATGCAGCCAAGGAAGCTGCCTGGAAGAATGGGAGTCCCGGGTTTAAACATTTCTGAAGGAAGGTAGGGCTGAAGGAAGGTGCGGACTAGAGGAGGGATGCTTTTATACTGAGTAAGTAGACCACGTATTTGTGTAAAACTAAAATAGTGTTTTTAAATAAAATACTTATTTCATAAAAAGTTTAAAAATTTAATTAAATTTTAATGTTTGTTTAAATACAGTCTCCTAAACATTGCATAAATAAAGAAAAAGCAAACATTTTTTCACACTGGAAACTAAAAACTGTACTGAATAATTAATATTTTTCCCATTTATAGAAGATATTTACTTACTCCCCACAAGAGATGAAAGAAATCCTGTAGTATACGGAGTGTTTACTACAACGAGGTATGTTCAGAAAAATGCTTTTAATCCTTCTAGAGAATTCTTATGCATATGTAAACCAATAGAGTTATACATTACTTTTTTGTTCCTTCCTTTTTTTTAGGTAGCACGTCATGCACATTTCTGGAGTTTGCTTCTTCAGTTCATGTTTCTTAGAAATCTTTTCATATCAGTGCAAGAAACTATCCTTGTTCTTTTCACAAAGGCATAATATTCCCTATACTATTGCCGTAATTTATTTATGTAGACATTTCAGTTGTTTCCAATCATTTGCTGTTTCAAATAATGCTACAATGACTAGCCTTGTACATATACCATACCCCACAAGATTGAGCACATCTGTAGGATAAACTCCTAGAATAGAATTTTTTAATCAAAAAGTACAATCATGTTCAATCATAATAAATACTTCCAAGATGTCGGTCATAGAAATATTATGTCTTAATCATTGGTTAGGCTGTGATCATGAGATGAGACACAGTTGACTTGTAAATGCTATCACATGTCATCTTATTTGCACTTCCCCATTATCTTGTAAGAATGGAATGAATGTTAACATCATCATTTCACTCTCGCTAATTAATGCAAAGGAAATAATGCATTACTTGCCCAAAGAAGAGCCACCGATTAGTACAAATTAGATTACAAATGAGAATGTTTTCATAATGTCTTTCCCTGTGTTCTTGCCCTCTCTTTGCATAATGCTCACATATACTTGTCTTTGAGATTCTGGCTTTCTTTAAGAGTTCTACCAGTATCAACTGAGCTTTCTCAGAGAATATGTGAATCTTATTATCTTAATTTTATTTCATCCAATAAGTGCATTTGACTATGTTCAAAGCACATCTTTACTCCTATTACATATTATTGCCTACAACACATTCTTTGAAATATTTTTCATTCTTTTGACCAGTTTAGCTCTCAGTTTATATCAATATATATTAATATTGGGCTTGAAAGAATTGGAGGTATTGGTATTGGAGGAATTGTCTAGTGGTCTTTCTTTTAATAAATTTTTAAAATATTTTAGATGGAAATTATTGTTGAATTCCCTTTGTGTGGCATAACTCGTTTAGATCATAATACTTTACGTATAAACTAAAATACACCACTGATTCATAATATACATGAAGATAAAATACTATTTGATAAATTATAAAATATTGAATGTGAATATTTAAAGATGAAAATAAAGAAGGTATCCCAAGAAGCTACTGTTTTAGACTTTATTTTCCCATTACTTTATATTTCAATATAACAAAATGCCAGAAGATCAAGTGCCTGTACTTACTGAAGTTACGTATCACGGCCCTAGTTCTCTTGGCACCTTTCCATTCACAGAACTTTCTTTGAAGTCATTGTGTGTACCACACAACAGGCAGATATGTGCCAGGGAAATGTGGCTCCAAGATAGTTTTCTTTTTTCCCTACCAAGTTTCTGCCCACCCATGGTGTGAAATTACAAGTCAACTTTTCCTTCTTAGTATGCTTTATTGTTTTATTTTTAATGCTTCCCTGAAGACTGAGGTAATACTAGGATGTGTGTCCCATTCTTTGTCCAATGAGAAGACATAATTAACCTACAATAGGGGCAATGTGTTAAACATGATGCATCATTCCTGTAAAATATCATAGGCAGAGCAAGTGACTTTTATGGGAACATCACCCCATTTCCTTAGTTTCTTCTGGTTTTCCTCTAGCTGCCTGTTTACCATCACCTCCTGAAGTTTCCCATTAATGTCATTCCAAGTATATTATGGTTGAGTTATTCACGTTAAAGAATCATTAGCTCATTTATGTTGTGCTGGTATGATATATCTCTTAAGTCATAAGGGCGAGCTCATTTATAAGAACAGGAATCATTAAAAGTTTTAGACTCAAAAAAAATGTCTTTTAATTTCCAGAAATAAAATAAAAAAGTTACATCTGATGGCATTGTTAACACTTTTCATCATTAGTTTGCAAAAAATTGTTGAATTCATATAGCGCTTTACTGCCTATTAGTAATGTGGCTGCCAATCCTGTGTGATTAACATTAATGAAACTTACATATCCAAGGAGAAACAAAAAATATTGTGTCTAAATATTTTAAATCAGTTTAATTAAAATCAAATGAGGAAATTATTTAATAACCAGTATTTATGTACATTCACTAACTTTAAGAAAGCAGGTAAATGAAAGTGTTATTAACCATGTATCTAAATAATTCCTTTTTAAAATAATAGGTAATTATAACTTTTTAGAAAGAATTCCGTTATAATAACTTTGAATAAAATTTGAATAAACTTTGAATAAAATTCTCCTTCATAATAGTCCTTATCCTCCAGTTTTTCTAGTTAATTCCTAATTTTTGACTAGTTGTCAGTTTTGATGTTGTCTCCTCCCTGAAAACAGCTGTTTGCTCTACTGGGCACCCATCAGTGTGCACCTGGAACTTTCTGTAATTATCCATACTGTAGAGCTTATCTCAGTTTAGTCATGATTATTAGACTGTAATATCCTTGATGACATGGACACATTTTGTTTACAGCACCTGGTACAGAGCATGTACTCCATCAGTTTTGGCCCAGCACCTCGCATATAATATATACTCAATAAGTGTCAACTGAACCAGTGAATGATTGAAGCGTGTCATTTTCTTTCAGCTCGATCTTCAAAGGTTCTGCCGTTTGTGTATATAACATGGCTGACATCAGAGCAGTTTTTAATGGTCCATATGCTCATAAGGAAAGCGCAGACCATCGTTGGGTGCAGTATGATGGAAGAATTCCTTATCCCCGACCAGGAACAGTATGTATCCAACCAAGTAAATGAATTATTATCTTAAGCACATATTTCATTTCGAATTCTGTTATAATGAACTATGCTATTCACACAGCAGTATGTGCTGTGGATTTAGAATTATTATTTATTAATAGTGATATACTTGCATTTCAATCCTTAATTATAATTTAGCATTTTTCTTTTGAATAATAATTTTAAAAGTATTATAGAAAACAATGGAGTGTATTGTAAAGAGCAGATTATGCTGAGAATACAGTGCTTATCTCCAGTAAACCTATGGAATCATGAAAATGATTTAGTGATCTAGAATAACAAACATTCTGAATTAGATGAAAATGTCAAGTAAGTATTTATTCACCACATATAGCTCTGTATATGTCAAGATTATTTTTTAGTCCAAACTTCTAGTTTGAAAAGACAATATCAGTTATAACGGTTCATTTAAATGAATGACTTCCTTGCTATGAGTTTGTCGTTTCTTTATTACATTACACCTTAGAAAAATATACATTTTTAAATGGAGAAGAAACTTTAGAGAACCCTGACGTTCTGTCATGGCATAAATAGTATAAATCCAAATAGTTTAATTCATGTTTAAAAAACAGCTAAAGGAAGTAAGAAATGTATTTTATAATTTATGAATTTATTTTAAAAATTACTCTGCCGTTTAAAGTGCTGAACGTGCTTTACAGATATAAGGCTTTTTTTTCCCTTTCATTTTGTTGATGTGATTAAAATAACTTATTATAGTTTATTTAAATGATCCCGGATTGATTAACTGGTTTTAAAAAAAGAGGAAAATTGCCTGTGTTTTATTATGAGTTCCTCCCCCCCAGTTAGGACTCATTCTAGTATTTCTATCAAGAGGTCTAAAATAATCATCTAAATCTCTGAGAAAAATCATTGACTTGAAACTCCTCAAATTCTACTAATAAAATGTTGTGTTTTCTTATGTTCATTCTTAGAGGTAGACAACTGGTAGCCATGCTTTCTGAATTCTCTTTATATCCTTAAAGAGATCATTTACTTAAATTCGTTGAATAATTTACTTAAATTTGAGAAAACACTATACAATTGACTCTATTTTCCCTTTCATAATTCTGCAATATAAATATATTTCAGGAAGTTTTCTGACTTAATTATCACAATTTTAGTGCACTTCTTTTTTTGGCAGAGCAATTGTAAGTTTTCAGGATTCACTTTTATGTTGTTTTCCTTGAACATCAAAGTTGTGGCAACTTTTTTGCTTTTGCTTTTGTTTGTTTTTGCTTTTGTTTTTTGTTTTAAGATTTATTTAGCACTTAGGGTGGGCAGACACTTTTCTAAATGCTTTACAAATCTTGATTTACTTAATCTTCGTGATGACCCTTGAAGCCAGGTACTTTCATTATTCTTGCTGTTTTACAGATGAGGGCTCTCAGGTGACAGGTGCAGTAACTTGCCCAAGGTCATAAAGCTAGTGAGTGGTCAAGCTGGATTTTAACCCAGATATTTTGTCTGCAGGGTCCAAACTCACAGTCCTTACAATTTGCTTCTGTGTTAAAGAAATTAAATTTATGTTAAATTATGTTCATTTTCCCCTTCCATGAAAGAATTTCATGTAAGTTTTTTCTTTTTTTTCTTTTTCAGAAAGAAACTCTAATGGGAAATTTTTTATTGTATTAGTATTCTGAGCTTAAATATAATAGAATGTCACATTCGGAGCTGTTGCTACATATGTTTGTTTTAAAAAAATGTAAAGACTGTGACAATTCAGGCTATTTAAACAGTTTTTCAATTTTCTGGATATTTCAGGAGTAAGGATTTGTGGCTCAAACCATCCATATTAATAGCAAATTATTTGCATATATATGTAGATACAACAATTGAGTCCTATAATTGAAGAAAATAAAAATGATTGTATGCTCAGTTTTCAAATAGAGTATAAATTAGAGATGCTGTAGAGGTGGTGGTTGTCACCCCTTTGCCTGCTCTTGTCTGAAAGAGCTGTATTACATAAGACTTACAAACAACTCACATTTTCCATAACTCCCCTCCTAAGTACACCACTATTCCTCTGAAATCTGTTAAGTGACACTTCCCACAAAAGAGTAAAATATAAACATCATTGAGAGGAGTTCCTCATCAATGAAAAAAGAAGTCCAAAATTGTGTTCAACAGACCAGTGTCTGCTGTTGAGTACTTAAAACATAAAATATTCACACTGTAGAAATTTTCTTTAAAAGTTCAAATTATCTAGGAAATAGGCTGTATTCAAACTACCAAAGGAATATTGAACTTGTTTTTTAAGAAAATAATATAGTAAAGGAAAACCATTTTCAGACATAAGGTAGGGTCATTTAATGGAGTTTTGTTCCTTTATCTTTAATAAGCATCAGTATTTCTCAAGGAATTCCTATGCTTTTTAAAATGTGCACACACATTAGCATCTGAAGTTAAGCTTTGAGAATAATACCTTGTAACTCATCTTTCATCCTTAGCCCTACTTGGGCCACAATCTGTAATGAGGACTGAAAAACAGTCTCCTACAGAATGACTACTCCAGAAACTCTCTTTGATCAGGCAGATTATGTCCTTTTGTAGAACTAAGAGACATTAAAAAAAATCCTACTTTTGCTAAAAAGTATTACCTTTGCCTTATGATTTCATTAAATGGGAGTTCTTTGTTCTGAAATAAACTCAGATAATATCTTTGCTGATTTTAGATGGGGAACAACCATATACGCCAATCTAAATTTATTTGTGTAATGCATTAATAATATAAAGGTAGCATATATATATATATATATTTATTTATTTATTAACCAGCCCTTTCCCATTGCTCTCTGTAAGAAAGTGACTTCCATTCCTATAGATAGGTTTGTAGGCAATCTCTAGAAAGCTAGAGTAGCCAAAGGATATTGATAATTTCCAAGTATTTTTTTAGATTCTCTTTGAAATCATTATGACCAAAATTGGAAGATATCTAAAATAATGCATAAATGTGTAACCTCTTTACTTCATCATTTCTTCAATAATTTTTCTTAATATTATCTTATTTTTGTTTTGCATAATTGCTACTAGTCTGATTTTCTTCATTATATTTTGCATTTTGAATGCTGATGTGGAAGTTAGGAAAATCATATATCCGATATGAAAACCTATTACACAAATATGAGTTTTGCAAATCACAACCCAAATAATGCTGCATTCATAAAATCACAGAAATTATATTTCATGGTATATCATGTAACTGCATATGTAAAATTTGAGAATGTAAGGACTGGAATGAGTGCTAGAAACCACATAGTATATAATTCACCTAATTTTACAGAGGAGGAAACTGATGCCCGGATTTATTAAAAAACTTTCCCTGAATCGTATCACCAAAAACAGCAGAAAGAATAATATTGTCTGAACAGTCTACTCCTTCCTGCATTTTTTTCTCTAATATTTACCTGATCGGTGTACTGCCAAAGGCCCTAAGGAAAGTTACCTGCATTTATTTTGCAAAAACTCCTGGCACTCTCTTTCATCGATTTTTAAAAAGCCCAGTTTCAGTTTATGTTTTTCCAATGAAGCTATGATTCTTTCTATTTTCTGCAAATCTCCAGCTCAAAAATTTTAATCCAATGACATTATTGAACACTCCCCATGATGCAGACTTTGTGATAAGAACTTGTATGATACCTAATTACATACTGACAACTCCATGATAGTGTAGATATTATTATCCATATTTTATGGATAAGAAAAAATGCAGCAAGGCTAAATACATGTTCAAGATCAGAGTTTGTGAAATGGTACATCTGGGATTAAATTTAAATCTACCTAATTCCATATCAAATGCCATCAACTCCATGTCATTCTATTCAAAGTGATAAAAACAAACAAACAGAACCTTGCATTTTTACCCCCAGGGATCCATCTGTTCTCTGCACAGAAAATAATGAAATTTCGAAACCTTACTTTTCTTGTCTTTGATCATAATTGAAGAGAATCTATCTTACTTTACTAAAAGCACTGCCAAATAATTTGCATTCTAAAAAATGATCAGAACTTTTACTAAAAGCCATTTGACACTTTAGTTAAAAATGTAACCAAACGATTTAAACCATCTTTACTTTGACATGTTCTGCAGCCGTATTACATATAACATTAATAGCATATAGCCATATTGCTATTAATATTGAAATATAAATTGTTCACTCTAGCAGTGACTTCTGTTGACAATAACACTCATAAATGCTACTCAGTTAAATAAACTCTCAACATGCCATAGCTACTTCAATCTTTGAAGTTTTGACATAATGCTGTACTTCCTATGGCTAAAGAAACCAAACCTAGACTAGCATTTCTATGCTGTCACTACTCTACAATATTAAAAAGTCCGGAAACTCTAAGATGTACAAGTATTCAGCTAGAGTGCCTTCACTTCAGGTGATTCTTCTGCCCTCTAGTGTTCAAATCAAGTGCCTGAACGTATTCTATTCTGTTCAGATGGATTTTTTTTTCTTTTTTTCCCTCTTTATTATTTTTTTAAATGTTATATTAAAAAAAAATTTAAGAAGTCCCCATATATCTCCCATGCCCCTCACCCCACTCCTCCCACATCAACAACCTCTTTCATCATTGTGATACATTCATTGTATTTGGTGAATACATTTCGGAACACTGCTGCACCACATGGATAATGGTTTACATTGTCTTGCTGGGTCTTGGTAACAAGAAGTTTCAAATGACATGAAATCTGGAAGAACCCACCATACAATGTTGGATCCGAAATGAAAATCAAATTGAGGTCAGGACAAAAGTAACAGACTGTTAGAAAACCCAGAACCTCTATAGAAGCTTTGCAAAGGCAGAATATTTCATTTTTGGTATTTGTTTTATGACAACAGTTTTACTCTGAGTTTTATCCTTTATTATGAGGAATTTTTAAAAGACTTCTGCATAAATATAAAATACTAGCAAATGTTTATTTGAAAGTGAGTTTCAATTTTTAAACCATTCCCATTTCAGAAAAGTGAGAAATAAGTACTTGTGCCTGAGGTTCAAATATTTAAGAAGTGTATGTTTCTTGAATCATTTTTCCACAGTTTTTGACAATTTCTAAACCCCTTATTTTATAAAAATGACTATTTTAAAATCCGTTTCTCCCCAAAATGCTCTTACGTTAACTTTTTTTTAGCTTTACTTTTAAAGTTCAAGACTTGGCAAGTGGGTGTAGCTCAGTGGTTTGAGCACCTACTTTCCAAGTACAAGGTCTGGGTTCAATCGCTGGTACTTTATAAAAAATAATAAAGTCAAAACTTACACATGAATGTCCCAACTGAGGCTCCATATTTTGGTAGGGGGCAAAAGGAGGCAGGTTTACATACCGTATTTTAGGTTTATACCTTGATTTTATAGGATGGACCCTTGTGAATGATACACACATTCATTGTACTTCCCACGAATGGCTTAAATGCCAGCAAAACCTGCCCTTTCATTGTATATAGCTATTAAAAAGAGCAGAAAAATGGTGCACATAGTGATTAAAAAGATTCATGTGATTTTTTTGTTGTTGTTCAAAAAGTTGAAACACAGCCATATTTAAAGAAACATTATGAGGTGGTAAAAAGCATGAATTCATAGGCGCAGAGGGTAGATTACAGGTTATCAGGGCTGAAGAGAATGCAGAGTTATTGCTTAATGGATATGGAGTTTCTTTCCGAGGTGATGAAAATGTTTGGGTAATGGATGTTGGTGATGGTAGCACAATATTTTTATATAATTAATACCACTGAATTGTTCATTTGAAAGTGGTAAAAATGAGAAATTTTGAGTTGTATATGTTACTACAATGTAAAGTTTTAAAAAAAAGTATGCTGAACTACATATATCTAAAGACTTGGCTTCTCAGCTCAGCTCACTGGACACTAAACAAATGCTCATTTTCACTTCATTTTTCTTTCCTTAAAATTGTAGTAGTTATTTTTCTATTGTTTGCTCTTCTTTTTTATTAGGAGGAAAGAATCACTAGTCCACATGATGTCAAAACTACTAAGCTAACCTCCTTCCTGTTTATTGCCTTCTGTGGTTTATTTTTTTGTTTTTAAGATTTATTTTTTATTTATTTCTCTCCCCTTTCCTGCCCCTCCTGCCCCAGTTGTCTGTTCTCTGTGTCCATTTGCTGTGTGTTCTTCTGTGACTGCTTCTATCCTTATCAGCAGCACCAGGAATCTGTGTTTCTTTTTGTTGCATCTTCTTGCTGTGTCAACTCTCCGTGTCTGTGGTGCCATTCTTGGGCAAGCTGCACTTTCTTTCATGCTGGGCAGCTCCCCTTACGGGGTGCTTTCCTTGCGCATGGGGCTCCTCTACGAGAGGGACACCTGTGCGTGGTACGGCACTCCTTGCGCACATCAGTGCGGTGCATGGGCCAGCTCCACATGGGTCAAGGGGGCCCGGGGTTTGAACCATGAATCTCCCATGTGGTAGGTGGATGCCCTATCCATTGGGCCAAGTACACTTCTTATTTTTGAATATACTATATTCTTTGAGGGGGAAAGAAAAAAAGATTAACATGTCCTTTAAAAATTTATGAGTAAGAATTGTTTAATCTCAAATATTTCTTGAATAAATTTCTCCCCTCTGCAAAGCAACTGAGGAATTCAGACCTCTACAAAAATGAAAATGTCTTGTCAGAAACTTCATCAATATATTAAGCAATCATCTGTTTACTTTAAAGGTCTACCACAAACACTGTTAAGAAAATTTCCTTCTACTACCAAATGTAAAATAACAAAATCTCTCCATGTCCATTATGTTTTGAATTTTCATTTGAACAAGAAGACCCACCATGAACAACTCCTCACATAGGTTTTTCTCTTGAGAAGCTCTAAAAGGGCTGAACAGTTTCTTCCTTTCCAAAGGCCCCCATTGTCTATCTTCTGTAAGATGAGATAAAATTTCCCAAATTCAGGATGTGGGTATGGATGTATCTGAGTTCTTCTTTATTTCTTCTTTATTTATAAACTTGCTAACTTTGCAAAGAAATATTGAAAAACCACAGGGTCTTTGTAATGCTAAGGCCTCTGGCAGTTCATCTTACCAAATGCAGTACCATGGACCAACTTTGGGACCTGGAATGTCCACCTATTCTTAAAAAGACCTTTTATACTCACATACAAAGGCATCACTGCCTTAAATGAAATAAGTTTATGATTTTGCTTAAAGAAGCAAATAGACTGAATCATTACAGTAATGTATAATAATTATGTTAAGACATTTTTAGGCCACATATATGTAGTGGTACTTTACCTATAACTAGAATGATTGCTGAGAAATTTCAACTTTTACCTTAACCAAATGTCCCAAGAGTAGAGGTTTGAGGTAACTATGGTATACAAAAGTTACCAAACTGACTGTCCTCCACTTAAAATATTTGCCTTTGCAGTGAGACATTTTGTGTGACACTCTGTCCTATAACATTTTTTTTTCAAAGAGACCTTTTTTTATTATCTATCTATCTATCTATCTATCTATCTATCTCCTCTCCCTCCATAGTCTGCTCTCTGTGTCCATTCGCTGTGTGTTCCTCTGTAGCTCCTTGTATTCTTATTAGGTGCCTCTGGGAACTGATCTTGGAACCTTCCAGAGTGGGAGAGAAGAGATCCTTCTCTCGCGCCACTTCAGCTTCTGTGTATACCACATTTCTTATTGTCTCTTCTCTGTGTCTCTCTTTGTTGTGTCATCTTGCTGCGCCAACTCTCTGGGTGGGCCAGCACTTCTGCGCGGGGCAGCACTCTGCACAGGTCAGCACTCCGCGTGGGCCAGCTCACCACACGGGCCAGCTCGCCTTCACCAGGAGGCCCTGGGTATTGAACCCTGGACCTCCTATATGTAGACAGGAGCCCAGTTGTTTGAACCACATCCGCTTCCCATATCAGCTTTTAAATTAGATCTAGGTTGTCACCTAGGCTATACCATTAAGTAAGAATTTTCTTGATTATTTTGTAAAGAAGAGATATTTTAAGGTTGATTTACAAACACAGGTATATCTGACTAAAGAAAAATGTGTAATTCAGAAATAGTATTCTAATCTTCCTCTTGAGTTGTATACTATTAGACTGCTGAGTATAATAGAATTCCCTCACATTTTCTCACACTGTGTTCCCATTTATGTACCTCAGAAACATGACAACTACTTTTTGTTGTTACTTATTTTTATTTTTTTATAGTATGTAAAAAAAAAATTTACAGTTTCATTTTCTTCCCCCAAAAAAGTGACATACATTAACCTCTGTCGTTGTTCTCCTGATTTTTCTCTCTCTCCAGTATTTAAAATAGAATCCATATCTGTTATAGATGGACTCTGAAATGGGTAAGCAGGAGGCCTAGAATGACAAAGACTAAAATTTGCATTTTTGTACTTTGCAAATAAAAAGTCAGACTTCCTTTCCATATTTATTTTATTTTTCCAGATTTGTTAAAAATGAAAGCCTACTTCAGTCCCCCTTTGTGCTCTCTCTTCCCTCTCATTAGTCATTCTTCTGATTAGTTTAAAAGGAGACTGCAACCTGTAGAGAATAGCCTGAAGCAGCAGGGGAAGAAAACTTTTAACAGCTGTCTGGTGCTTTGCCAAGGGGCAAAGTTCTCTCATTGGATAAAAACCATTTTTCTCCTCTTATCCATTGCTTCCCGCCGTACTACTAAAGGCCCTATACAAACATGCAGTTCTGCCAAGCATAACACACTCACACCTCCCCAGCTGCGGCAGCCAGCCGGGGGAGATAGGCCCTCAACCACGGCTGGCTGCTGTTGGGTTTACCCTTTCATCTTGGGGTCTGTCTGGGCAGGTTCCCCTTTTTTCTTCTACTCCTGTCTGCTGGTATTAATGTTTCCAGCAAGATAGTGACAATTTAAAGTTTGGGCAATTGCTTCTCTCCCGCCCTCCCCAACTGTCTTGGTTTTTAAAAACAGTCTGTAGACACACAGATAACTTCCCTGATTTATTTCCTACAATCACAAGCGCTAAAGTTATGCACAGGCTAATGTTAGAAAGCTGAAGGCAGAAATAAATGAGCCTCTACAGAATACTCAGGTAGACTGTGCTAATAGCTAGAAACTACAAGTAATCATACGTGGAGAAAAATTCACTAGATTTTTAATATCTTTTTAATACCTGGGATAGAAAATACCTGCAACAGAAAAAAATTCTGGAGATGTTTGAAGGCAAATAAATAATTGGATATGACCATCTGCTTCAGTGCTTCAGTTATAGCATTTTCCCACCACACTTTCTCCTTGTTTTATTTGGATTTTTCTTTCCTAATTTACTTTTACCTGCATATGCTGCTTGGCATCTCAAATTATTTTTTAGGTCTCTATGCTGCCTAGCTATATGATATCAAAGCAAAAATTCCACTGGTTTCAATGTACTAAAATAATATTTGGTTCAAACTGTACTATCTTAAACCCCGGGGAGTAACTGTACCAAATCACTTTCATTTGTGAAAGCACAGTGGAGACAAGAACCTGAGAGATGGCGCATAGCAACCTAGGAGATAAAAATTGTACTGAACACTGGCATCATGCCATGAGGGAAGGCTTGCCATAAGAAAAAATATCTTTTCAAAGAAGATCATTTTGTAATAGTCAATAGAAGCCAGGTTTTCTGTCTCTTTTATATTTTATTCCTCTTTTCCTCAGAGATGAACAGAGGAAAATTGCCACATTTGTTTCTTTGCTAGAAGTTCATATGTTCATTCAACTCCATTTTTTTACACTAAAAATTCTAATCATTTAAAAATTTGACATCTAAAACTGTAGCCTGAATATTATGATATTATTTTTTTTCCAAATTTTGGCTACTGTACAACAACAAAGTCAAAAGATTTTTACTTATTTAGGTTTTTTAACTTTGAAGGACTCTTCAAAATGGAATACAGATAAAATCTTGCTTTTGTTTTGGTTATAAGATAAGCCAACCGGGTTTTTCCACATGCATTATGATGTAGAAGCCCAATATGAATGTCCTTTGACTGAGCTTCAAACATGCAGCCAGTGACTGGGCAAGAACTTTGTATCCTCTGAGTAATACATCCATTTTGAGTCTCTGCTTAATTTATTAAACATAGGGTTTCTTCCATTATCTAGTTGACAGACGCAACTCGGCTGAAGGCTAAGTGCTAGAAACAATGACTGAAAACACAGGCTTAGATCTTTTGACCAATAACTCATTAAGGATGTGTTAGATGAGTACAAATTGCTAATATCCTAGGCTACTTCTAAACATTTTGATGCAGAATTGGGGCCAATAAATAGATACCTTGAAACGATCAGTCTCTTAATACCAGACATGCAAGGCTGATGTGAAAGAATACGTAACTGAAATTATTCTCAAATACTTACAGAAAATCATTAGCAATTTTTTTTTTTTTAGGATAGCTTCTTTGACACATCTTCTAGTTCACTGAGTCATTATTATTTTACTTGTATAAAATTTAGGGTTAAGAGTCATATACTGAGACAAAATGTAGGACTTTTAACTCCCTGAGAATGAGTGACCCTCTTGACTACTTTGAGAAATACAGTATGTTTATGGAGCCTTTACGGAATTCTAATTACTGCCAATAATCAATGGGACAATTCAGTGGAGACTATTTCCAACTTGCATATAAAACTGCAGTAGGAGAAAAAAAAGCACTTTCTTGCAAACTTACCTTAATGTCACTAATTTTCAACTCTATGGGTTACATCATATAAGCAAAGTTTTCTTTCCCAAAGGAATTCAAATGTGATATCAGATTTGTTCTATTTATCTATCAGATAACTTCCTAAATTATAATATACTGAAATTATAAAATAAATTTATAATATTTATAATATAATATCTGGGCAAAAAAAGTAAAATTTTAAAGTTACACACTTTTTTCAAATGTTTTCTAAATAATAGCTACATCAAATTCATTTAATTTGTACTAGTTTGAACTTTTTACTTATTACCGCCAGGAGGCAGGGTTTGCTAACTCTTGAATTAGCGGATGCTTGCAGGCACAAAAGAGGCAATTTTAGCTAGAAGTGAGAAAATTCCCTGAGGGTGTCTTCACAGCTTCTTTAGGGGGAAAACTGTTGAATTAAATGTTCACAGTATAATTTTCCACACCAGTTATAAATAACTATACGATTATAATTTCAAATTTTTAAAGGTCTTTTGAGAGAATTTTTTTGTGACCCGTTAATTTGTTCCTTTTCATTTTTAATAAATATGATTTTTATTTAAAACTGATATCTTAAATTTACTCCAAGTAACTTGAAAACAATGAATTCCCTTTATTTTCCTCTGTTTATAGATCAGTTTTCTTGACAATTATTTTAAGTTAAATTTCATGTATTTCCATAAATACATGAAACAGTAATCTAATTTCACTGGGGAAATTTAGCAAATACAGATGTAATTTGAAAGAGGAGACTGCCTTGAAATACATTAGAGGTAGGTATACTGCATTCATTTACAAGTCATGTGATTCCAGAGTGACTCAGCTATAATTGTCCATTATATTATCAATAATATTATCAATAATAAGCCTTAAAAACTTAATTGGAAGTAAATTTCTCAAATGCAAAGCAGTGTCTTTACTCCCCTCTGCATTTTTTTCAGTGTCCAAGCAGAACCTATGATCCATTGATTAAATCCACCCGAGATTTTCCAGATGATGTCATCAGTTTCATAAAACGGCACCCTGTGATGTATAAGTCGGTATACCCAGTTGCAGGAGGGCCAACATTCAAGCGCATCAACGTGGACTACAGACTGACGCAGATAGTGGTGGATCGTGTGGTGGCAGAAGATGGGCAGTATGATGTAATGTTTCTTGGAACAGGTAAGCTCGAATGAGATTTTTGTTAATGAAACAAAGAAAACAAAAACCTAAAAGATATTTCTCATTCAAAATTACAATGAATACTTATTAGTTAACCCCTAATCAGTATTTCTTAAAATTGCATAACACATACTCTTAATTGATAATCCCAAAGATTAGACCTCTTTTAGTGTTGTTTGAGATTACAAAATATATTTGTTAATGAAAATGCTTTAACAATGATTGACGTGGTGAACACACAACTATGTGATTTTACCAAATACCCTTGATTGTACACTTTGGATAAATAGTATGCTTTATTAATATGTATTAATAAAATTGATTTGTTTAAAAAAATGTTCAGTAAGATTATAAAGTGCATCTCCAGGCTGAACTACACACCAAAATTCATTAACTCGTTATAACTTAAATTGCCTCTCACTGGCCATGGATCAAGAACCTTTAAAACAATTCCCCAGGGAATTATATATAATAAAAATAAATAAATCTTAAAAAAAAAAAAAAACGATTCCCCAGAATGCAGGATATGGCAGGGCTGGGTCTACTTAGAGCCACTATAGTCCAGGGCCACCCAAGATAGGCCAAAGGCAATATGGTCAGAAAAGCATGACTAAGTGCCAACGGTAATTCTCTCCAGTCTCCAAAACCCAAAAACCTCCTTTCTACTACCTTCCCCTCATGTTAAACTACATTCCCTCTTTTCCTAGTGATACTTGTCTCTATGAGAAGGAAAAATTCAAAAGTGGGTAAAAGTAGTGAAACAACATACAACAACAAAAAAGGAGGATTAAGGTCTGTATATATTGATGATAGTAGCAGATTCATTATTATATGAAGGAGGTCAACAAAGTGTCCGTTTTTAAAGATATTCCCCAAAATGCCCACAGTAGTTTTCTAGGTAATTGGATTTCAGGGGTGTGTGTGTTTTCTATGCCAATTGAATTGGTACTTTTATATATAATTTTTATAATCAAAAGTAAACTAAAGTGTTCTCCTTTTGCAAATTAGATTGTTATGAATTACTATGTACAAAACAGAGGGCAGGAGAGAAACTGACCCTTAATTAAAATGCAACAGTTCTTCAGACTGTATTTATAGGTAGGAGGAAATGGGAAGACAGGTTTGGGTTACCTAAAAACAAAGCAACACTCTTAGTTATCCAAGATAGTACATGGTGGATGATGGTTGTGGTTACCAAGACAAATATGAGAACGTTTTCTCATGAACGGTATATATGTAATACTACTATAGGGTTTTAATAATTATGTGTGTTGGGGGAAAATACACCAAATGTAACAAGAAAAGTTATTATCTAATAATATCATATGGATTCTAATGACTATATAGATAACATGTAGCCTTAAAATAAAAGCACTGGATCATTCCAGATAATATAACATAATTTACTAGATCAAACATTGCATAAAGCAATAGAAATTAATGAATTTTCAAGAGTCTGACATTTTTATTTGGAATAGGTTTTGGGGACTGCAAAACAATTTTAAAATAATCTTATTTTTAAAGTGTGTTGGTTTCACAGAAGTTAAGTTTATTGGTGCATTGGTGTGAGACACCAGTTGTCAAACCCATCATATTAGAGATGGCAAAACTAAGGCCCAGGAGATAAATGATATTCCCAAGGCTATAGAAATGGTTAGTGAAGGGTCAAAACTGAAATTTATGGGTTTGTCACTAATTCTGCTGAGTTTTGCCCCTTAATTCAAACTGATCACCCAAAGCCCATTCCTAGGTCTCCACAGTTATTGTTGCACCAAATGCTATTCAGCCACTAGGTGGTACTACTTAACTTTTACTGAGAAAATCATAGCACTAAAAAGAGAGAGATGAAAAAGATGTTGAGAAGATGATAGATAATAGACAGATAGATAGATATAGATATAGATAGATAGACATAGACAATTTTTTTATTTTGACATTTAGAAAATGTACATTTAATATTTTTTATGGTTGTCGGAGTCATTTAAAAATGGAGCTAAATAATCCAGACTATTTTGTGCAAATAAGAGCATTACTGTATATGTCAAAATACTCCAACTCCTCTGCTGGAAAGTTTAAAAACATTTGTTCTGAATAAACTTATTTCCAAGTGAGAGTATTTTGTTTTTCTAACGTGTTCTTTTGATTGGCTTTCTGTAATTACATATCCCTTTGTGGAACTGCAACATAAGATGCTGTACTTAAAACCTCTTTCCTCAGTGTCAACTTTGGGTTTACATTCATTCCTGTTAATTTTCTTAAGTTGAACTAAAATAACTTTGAACAAAAATTCAGTTTCTAACCCATTAGTAATATTTCTATAGGTAAAACACATTTCATACATGATCTACATTTTCCCATCATCTTCAAGATTTTTTCTTCCATTTTGTAAATGTTACTAGAAGAGCGTATCTAGCCTTTTGTTGTGAATTGGATATAAGTATCGAATAAATATTTCTTACATTAAATAATGTTCATATACACATATATAAAAATAATTCATTTTAGTCTATTTTAACACTTTTAATTAAATTCCACAATTTTGTTCCTTTCTTCTTAGCAGTTCAGCCAATATTTAAATGAGATATATACTCCTCTTATCAGGAATATATTATATGTATGTGTCTTTTATTATTATCTTGATAAATATGTGTTTTCTTAGCTAAAAGTACTAATATTTGGAAGGTGAAAATCATATACATTAAATTGGACTTCTTATGTGCTTTCATTAATCTAATTTATTGAAAGATATTTAAATAAGAGGGGTGCAATGTGAAGATTGCACAGAATATACTTACAACTAAATATTGAAGTAGAAACAGTAGGTTCATGGATTATATATTTTTTCAGACATTGGGACGGTCTTAAAAGTTGTCAGCATTTCAAAGGAAAAGTGGAATATGGAGGAAGTAGTTCTGGAGGAGTTGCAGATTTTCAAGGTAAGATTTAGTCTAGAGTTCTGGGAGAAAAGATGGTGACAGAGTATTCCTTGTTAGAGGATGCATGTGTTTTAATGCATCACCACTTTTTCTGGAAGAGTCTTTGAAATTAGCTCCTTTATTTTTCTTTTCTGTAAGAAATAGGAAAAAGTTATAAAAGCCACATAGAATGAGACCTACCTTCCTCTATAGATGGCACTGAAATTAGAGCTCTAGGGATTGGCCCTCATTACTACGTACTCTAAAGTAGAGCAGAAAAATTACCACATTAGATAAAAACCTGAGGTCTCTGTTACTATCCAGATGCTTTTCTACTTTATATATTTTACTTTTCAACTTTCCCCAACTGAATTTGAGAACACTCGAAGAGTATATAAATCATTCATCCATGCCTTTCTGTAAGGAAATTAGAAAAAAAAAAAAATAGGTTGCGTAGTAGTAAGTCTTCATGTATACTGTATTTATCTCATCCTCTGAGTGTGTATTACAAGGAATAGTTCTCCAGGTTTTGGAAATATCTGTGACTTTACCAATAAATTTGAATTGTGGCTTTTTTTTTTTTGGGTAGATCCTCCATGCAATTTAATTTGAAATCATTTTTCTGAAAGTAACATTAGAAATAAAATTGCTCTTCTTAGAAGAAGAGCTTTTAAAAATATCCTGTGACTTTCTGTGTGTGTGAGAGACAGTTTATTTTTAAAATGAAATGTTTCCATGTAAACTTCTTCTGCCCTAAAAGAGAATAGAGCCCTCCACTGTGTGGGGCTAAAGTTAATTAATGTGCTGGGTTCCACAGGATCCTGCTTACATTGGGATGATAGTAGTGGTCAAGGAGTTAACAAGAACAAGACCTGCTATCTGGCATCTACCAGGAAAGAAAATCTCCTGTGATTCCTTAGGGAAATGTTCCTAAAAGTGCAAACCCAGAGGTCAAAAATAAAGCCTTACAACACAGACAGGTGACTACAGAGAATCTCATTCAGGTTCTTAGATAGTGGTCAAGTGGATTTGTTGGATTTTACTGTTAAGATTCAATAATGGTCATTCTTCCTTAGTTCATAACAACAGAAATTATTGGAGAGAACTTTCTCACTTTAAATCTTATCATTCATATATTTTTCTTAAGTCATTGGCATCTGCTCTATGTGTTACTAAATTACTGGTTTGTGAGAAATGAATAGATGGCAAAACACATCTAGATAGACTGATGACAGAGAGAGAGAGAGAGAGATGAAACGTTCTAAAAATATCCCATCCTTAATAGTTTGATGGCTTTTGTGTTCATGCTTCTGAATTTATAGGCATGCATAGATAAAATTGGCCATTGGCCCCCATTCATATCATGAGATCATGTGCATTGTGATTTCATGTGTACATATTCCATAAAGAACATGGCTTTTGCAAGGAGCACTATAGCTTTTCCAAACTTTGCTACTTGAACAAGTTTTTTGAACCACTGATATAGGTGAGAGCAGAAAGAGGTAATAAATAATTATGAAGATGTTCTTGTCAACACAAGTTCAAATTACATGGAAACAGTTAAGATAAGCAGATTTAAAAGGAGAAACCTTGTGGGTAGCTGGGAACAATTTTCAGTGCAGAGTGTTCCTGTATATTAAGGTGATTTTTCTTTAATAGGGTACTTTGAAATGACTATTTCAATCATTTCTGCTAAGTGAAATCACTATACATTGGAAAGAAATAGCAAAGAATAAGATCTGTTCTCTTCCCTATATAACAGAGCCTTGAAACTTACTTCAGTGATCTGTGGTACAAGAGAAAACAACATATTATTTAATATAAAAGCTTATTAATGGTTATCTTTATTGACATTTAACTTCTATTTTTAGCATTCATCAATCATCTTAAACATGGAGTTGTCTCTGAAGCAGGTAATTTCTTTTTGTATTCTTCTGTGTCTGCTTATATTCTTGTCAGTGGCACTGGGAATCTGTATCTCTTTTTGTTGTGTCATCTTGCTGCATCAGCTCTCCATGTGTGCAGCACCACTCATGGGCAGGCTGCACTTTTTTCGTGCTAGGTGACTCTCCTTATGGGGCACACTCCTTGGTGTGGTGCTCCCCTACACAGGGAACACCCTGAGTGGCATGGCACTCCTTGCACACATCAGCACTGCGCCGTGGGTCAGGTCATCACATGGGTCAGGAGGCCCTGGGTAGGCAGACACTCTATCTGTTGAGCCAAATCCGCTTCCCAGTAATTTCTAATTATTATATAAAGCCTAACCACGAAAACTGCAGGTTGATTGAATCAAATTTCTTTAGGGATAATCTATTGAAATTGGAAAGTATATTCTAAATTATGTAAAAATCTTTAGATGATTTGTTTTAGTTTTAATTGGTTAGTGACTATTATTTGCAACTTATTTTAGAAGAAATAGAACAAAATTTCATTAACTGAAAAATATTTTCTTCCTTTAGTGCTTGAAAATGGAGCTCTCTTTTCTAGTCTCATGAGAATCACTTTCTGTCAAAGTCAGAGTATATCATGTAGGATATAAGTCCTAACCATTAAAAAGGGTTTTTAAAATTGGGGTTGAAGAGTTAAAATATAGACTGAGGTAGCAAACAACCCTAGAGTTAACCTCCAATTTCACTTTTTAACTTCTAATTTGCAGAATCAATTGCCCCAAAAATAAAAGTAGAAAAATAATGTCCCCTTGCTAAGATTTTTGTGAGTTTAAATAGGATGCTATATGCAGAGTTCTCAAGCAGAGAGCTGGCACTTGTAAATGTTAAGTAAATGGTAGCTTATTATAATTATGATAACAGTAAATAATATTTCATAGTTTCTTAGTATCACATTCTAAAGCCCAGGTGATTCAGGAGATTCAGAATTGCATTACCATTTTTATATGTGCCCCAAGGTTTAAGATAGTCACGTGATAGTAAGTTCAACATTTAGGTAATGCTAAAATTGTCTTAATCTACTCCTGCATGTTTTGACACTGCAGTCATTAGGGAAAAGATATAAATAGGTTTCTTCTTAAGGTCATTCACATAGGGTCCTAATTAGAATAGAATTTCGAGATCAGTCTAAAACAGCCTTACTCACACACATATATAAACACATACATGCATGCCTTCCTTGGTATGCTTTAGGTTACCTACAGCTTTTCAGTTTCTATTCATGTGTTCATTCATTCAGCATTTATCTTTTGAAGGCCTACTGTTGTGTTAAAAGGTACAGAAATGAATGAGTGACATAGCCTTTAACCTCTAGAAGCTCACGGTGATACTGGGAGACAAAAAAGCATGCTAACAATGCAGGGTAATGATGATGGAAATATATACAAGGGAGACAGAGGAGAGGAGCTAGCCTAAAAGGGGAGAGGGGAAACAGAGAAAGATAGCTGAAAGAAGAGATATGTAATTTGAGCCATGAAGGATGTTGCAGTTATCTATATATATATATACAAAGAGGGGTGGAATGGGGATCATATGTCAAGTAGAAGGACAGAGTAATTGTATAGGTGTGACGAGTAAAAGATCATTGCTTATGCTAATAAATGTGTGTACAGTTAGAGCAAAGAGCTTATGTGTGCTCAAGGGAAAAGGGGCTAGAAAAGAATCTGGAAATGTAAGCCAGAGCAAGATTAGGATCATCCTTATATGTCCTTTTAAGAAGTCGAAATTTTATCTTAAAGGCAATGGAAACCTTTAAAGATTTTAAGCAGGAAAGTGTCATGATAAGATATTCCTTTTAGAAAGATCAGTCTGATGGCAGTGTGGAAGATGGATGGGTCCTGCGGTAGGAGGTGAGGGGTGCTAGAAAACAAGGCTGAAGCCAGGGGGAAGAGGATACTTAGAAGTAATCCAGGAAAGAAATGATAAGGACCCAAACAAAGCAGTAGCAGGAGAGAGCTTTGGAGAAAAGGAAACAGATTAGAAAGTTCTGTAAGAGAAAATGGAAGAGCCATGCTGATAGATTGAATATGAAGGAAAGAAGACTCAACGACAACTCCCAGATTTCTGTCTTGAGTGAATGGGTGGATGAGATTCTGTTGCCAGCACAGAAAAAGAGGAGTAGTTTTAGGAATTCATTCTGTTCACATCTGATTGTGCTGGTTTCAAGATACATATGAGTCTTTTTACAATAATAAGGATTAAAAGAAATGAGGATAGGAAAGAGGGAATCCCAGTATTTAATGCAAAGAAAGAAGTCATCAAAGGAGATGAAAGTATCAGGCAATGAAAAAGCTTTCAAGGAGAATGTAATCTGTAGTGTCAAACACTCAGACTAGTAGAAGTACTAAAAAGTGGTCATTGCATTTAGCAACTAAGAAGTGTTGGCTCACAGTTTTCATGGTGGGTAGAGGTATAGTCAGATTGCAGTTGAATGCATCTAGGTTAATTATGCCAGTCTCTGTTTCTAAGAGGTTTTCCTCCATCCAAAGCTGTTGTGGTCCACCTGACACCACCAGGAGTTCTTTGAAGGCTCCAACCATGGCTTATTTACCTGTATCCCACCCCATCTCATGCACATACACACTCAAATGAATACATGTGGAGAGCAGTGCATCAATTTCAGGACTTCCTTTTGAAATGCAATTTTATTTACTCCATTTCTCAGTTCCTGTAGCCTTTCATTTGTGATACAGCATCCCTCTACAATCTTTCATACTTTCTTCATAGTGACATGAAATGCTTTCTCTCCCATTTAGAACCCATTCCCCTTCGGGGATCAGCACTTTATGACCAAGTGAAATGATTAGTTAAAACCAAAGCAAGTTTTATACATCTCTTTTCAGTCATCTTTCCTGTAAGATGCCTTGGAAAAGAAAGACCAGAAGTTTTGCCTATAGCATCTGTGCTTGATATAATCTTCCAAAGTATATTTTCAACTATCAGGAAAGAATTTAACATCTCAATTCCTCAGACTAGCAGCTGTTTTTTGACCTTCTTAAATTACTGCCAAGGTTACCCTAGCGCCACAGAATGCCATCCGTTTCAAGATTGATATCTTCAAACCACTGTATGTCAGCTTACCAAGGTAGCCGTGATTGACTTATTTTACTCTTCATTATGTTTCTTTATAAGTGATTACAATGAACAGGACACCCAGGGAGAAAGATTTAGACCAATTATGCGATATGCAAGAAAGGGAAGTTGTTCAGACGCGTCTGAAAGATGCTTCTAATTCATTTGTTTTGCCTGATTTGAAGCAACAATTGTACATTGGTTCCCGAGATGGATTGGTTCAGCTCTCCTTGCACAGATGTAATACTTATGGGAAAGCTTGTGCAGACTGTTGCCTTGCCAGAGACCCCTACTGTGCCTGGGATGGGAATGCATGTTCTCGATATGCACCCACTTCAAAAAGGTAAGAGAGCCCATGCAGTTAAGATGAAGCTTTCCTTTCTACGTCATGAACATCTCACCTGTAGTCTAAATTAAATTAAGGAGAACCTATATAGAAAACATGATCTTTTAGAGGGATATTAAAATTAAAATGTTCTTATATTTTTACATAAAACTAAAATTTGAAAGAAGATAAAATACATTGTTCTGAAATTCCAAAATTGGAACTTTATAAATACTGATCAATGGTTTATTTTTTTCCCTTCGTGTATATCAAACATCATTAAAAGCTTTTCTTTACTATTTTATTCTGCCTGTATCCTCCCTTTAACCCTTCATATTTCTAAATATGTATATACTAAGAATCCTATTGTGCAAATAACGTATGAATATTTGTGTTTTTAAAATGTGGGTTACTTACAGCCCACAGCACATCCCATTTGCCTTTCAATGCAGTTATTTTTACTCCAGTAGCTGTTAGTTGGTAAGTTTCTGCCATGTAGATATTGCCTTGCTGTTTGTAATTCTTTGCTTTATGTTGTCTTAAAAATAACACTGTTTTGAGTCAACAATTCCCATCTTAGAATTTATTCTATACATAGATTTGTAAACGTGCCACTAAGTTTTATGTTCGAAGATGTCCATCGCAGCACTCTTTGTAATTGTAAAATAACTGGAAAAAACCTGAAGGTCCATCAATATGACTGACGCTGGCTAAATACATTATGATATAGTCATAAAAATATGGATTAGAATAATGCTAATTTCTTAAGAATCTTTCAAAGTATGTTTTCCTCTAAAAAAAATGTCAGCAAATTGTAGATTTATTTTTTTAACTCTTTAGTTCTTTATGAATAAAAGAGAATAACAGACAAGCATATGTGTAGTTCCATTACCACAAGTGCTCTTTTTTCTTCATGGAATTTTACTGATGTTTCAAATCTCAAAGTCTGGGGATCAAAGATTGATTGTATAGTGCAAACGCAAATACTGCTTAATATTAAGAGATGGTTTATATTCCTTAAATCCTGAATTCAATATGAATGGGTAGATACATGATTACATGTTGAAAGTAAAAATGTCATTAACATTTTGTTATGGTTTTTGGCCAAGAATATACTCATTATAGTGAGTCTTTGGGGAATGCTTTTCTAGAAGCCCAAACAAGAATGCTCATTAGCTGGTATTAAACCTGCAGTAGGATGAATTGATCTTATTCCTTAAGAAGCCAAGAGTTAAAGACCCTATCATAATTTCTTTCTTATGTATTTCCCTGGACTGTATCTCTGATCTTGTTGATATGCCACCGTGCTATTTTACCTTATGTGATGTTCATGTGAGCCAAAAGATGGGTGACTCTTACACAAGGCTGTCAACCTGTCATATCACCCTTAAGGAAAAACCTAGGTATTGCTAAAGGTTTACTGTTACTTCTATGATATTTGAAGTGGCAATATAAAAATGTCAAAGCAAATAAAAATATATTGTAAGAATGTAAGACCTTTTAATCTAAGATGTGGCAGATTTTTTCTTTCTTTCTACAGTATTGTTTTCTCCTAAGGAAAACATTTGGCAATGATGCACAAAGCGATTATTCATTTTATCACTCCACAATATGAACTACATGTCACTAGATAGAAATAAGATGTGACCATTTATGCATATTATCAAACTTGTACTTCTTTTTCAAGAGGAAGTATTTAATTTGCTGCTTAATCAAATCTATGTAACAATAAATCTTCATATGATTCATATGATATTTTTGTGTACTTTCATTCCCAGTAACTAAAGTTCTTTTATGTCTTATTACTTTCCCAGTGATTGTCATTGGGAAAGTAATAAGATATAAAAGACTGCTTTTCAGTCAGTCATTGGGAAAGTAATATATATAAACTTACATAAGATTATATAAAGTTATCTTTATATAACTTATTATATGTTATATAAAAGGATTATATAACTTCATATAACATATATAACAATATATATATTATATAACAATAGGGATTGTTATCCCTATTTGATGTATATAAAATAAGGATTGCATTTGTATTCAACTTGTTGCCTTGACTAATTTGTCAAAAATGAAGAAAAAGGAAAGAGTAATACTTAAATAAATTTAGGTGGTCATATTGCCAGAACAGGATTCATTCTATTAGAACTCTACTAGAAGTAGTATTTGAATTAATGTTAAATTGAATTGGAATAGTGATCTGCGTTTAAGGTGAACAATAAGACAAGAATAGTTCTGCATATATCACTGTTATAGATGCAGACTTTCTGTATTCCAAAGATCATGCTTGAAGTTCTAAACAGTTTAACCCCTTTCTGTAGGCGAGCTAGACGCCAAGATGTAAAGTATGGGGACCCAATCACTCAGTGCTGGGACATAGAAGACAGTAAGTATAGATTTAATATGCATTATCCCATTTAAAAAATTAAGCCTAGTCCTTGTGTGTCCTTTTATTATATGACTTAAAGCATCTCTTTGGAAAAAAAATAGACTCATGCTATTACATAGGAAGATCTCATTTTGTGTAATGCTAATGTTCTGGAAAAGCAAGAAGAGATTTTATAAATCAACTCCATGTCTACATGTCTAAGTGAATAATCCTTTGTTATAACATTATTTTTTTCATATGTCTTTTAAAATCCCTGTACCCTTGCTTTCTTTTTTTACTGCCTTATCCATGCTTGTAAAGTTTGAAAACTGCTGTTAGAGATAAAGCAGGATATAGCCGAAAACATTTGTCCACCCAAAAAAGTTTGATAAGAGTAGGCATTTCATAGAAGGAATTTTAGGTAATTTTAGGTGTATACATCCTATTCTTTATTCATGTATTAATTCATGTATTCGTTTGATCAGTAAATATGTATTAAAGGACTTCCATGTGTATACAATCATCCTGGGCATACTGTGAGTCAAAGACATTCCTAGGAGAGCTTTAGATTTCTTTGGGGAAATATCATAAGACACAATTAGTGATACAGGACTTCAGACAAAAGAGAGATCACCAGAGGCTATAATTTTCAGAGGAAATTTCATAGCATAGGAGATCCTATAAGCCTGAATAGGAAAGAAGCATGTGGGGGATAGAGATGAGGTCCAAGGAGTAAATCTGATAACACAGTTCCTTTTTATACATTAACTTTACCTTCAAATAGAAAACACACACACACACACGCATGCACATACACCCACAACCGATGGAAATAAAGCACTGCCTTCCTTCTTTATCACATTATTAGTAACCGCCCTACCATTGATGCAAATAAACAACCCAAATTTTATAGTCTGATACTGGTGGTTCTGCAGTATTTTCTGAATTTGAAAACAAAACATTTTAAATTTATAATTTCATTCTTCCAAAAAAAATAAGCTCTGGTCTGGAATATTGTTTGATCTCTCTTTGTATTGTGTAGGTGACTCACCGTTGTGTCCATTGTTGTATTTAGCAGTCATTACTGCATGCTCTATATACAGTAATGCATGTGTGCATATGAGATTTAGCAGGGACTGTTCTAGGTATTGAGAATACACCAATGAACAAAAAAGAAAGCAGTATATGCTCTCATGGGACTTACACTCAAGCGTACATTAGGAGAGTGACCAGGCAATAAACATAAATACAGAGAAAATATATACTCATTCAGAAAATGATATGTTTTATAGAGAAAGCCATATAAAACAGTTACTGCCTCAGGCACTCATACAATCAATGTCTCAACTTCACCATATCCTATTCTTTCTATAGCCCATTGCAGCAGTCTTTTGTAACTATCACTCTCCTGAACCCATTCTTATCAAGGTTCAACAATTTCCTCCTTGAAAATCCAATGGTGGATTTTCAGTTCTCATTTTTGCCTAATCCCTTAACTCCCTTCTCCCTGAAACACTTTACTTGATTTTCATATAGTGGTATACTGGAGCCAGCTCATATGGCCCATGAGAGCCAATTGTTAAATACTTATGAATTTTATAAGCTGAATGTTAAACCATTGGTAGCTTGAAATCAGTCACAGTGGAGAATTTGCACTATGGAAATTGGCAAGAACTACAGATCAGGGCTTTTTGTCTTCAGAGAGATCATGTCCCAGCACGCATTGCTCCTACAGTACCACATCCTTCTTATAGATTGTTTATCTTACAGACTGCTTCTTCTAAGTGTTCCTAACTTTCCTTTTCTTCCCACCTTCTAAATATTGCAACCCCAAACTACTTTCCTATCCTTTACCAATCCCTTTCTATTCATTCCCAAAGCCCCATCAGTTTCCATTTAGAGGCCATTTGAGTCCTGAATTCATAGGTACTGACCTCTCCCCAGTCTGCCGGATTTGTATACTAATTGCCTACTCAAGAGCTCCACTTCAGTGCCCAATAAGTTTCTCAGATGGAGGTCTGAAAAAGAATTCTTATCTTCTCCCAAATCTATTTATTCTACATAATTTCCCATATTAATAGAGAGCTCCTCCATTCACCCAATTGCTTAAGTCAAAAAGGTATGAATAATTTTTCGTTCTTATATTTGACATCCTATACTCATTCTCTCAAAATTTAGTCCTTTTTTGCTCTACTACACACTACCTACACAGAAACCAGCCTTGCTTATGCTACTGAACTTCTTCAGAAGCTTCTTAACTGGTCTCCCTGCTACCATGATTGCCCTATTTTAGTCTATTCTCCCTTCAGAAGCCAGAGTAACCTTTTTAAAAATGTAAATCAAAGAATGTTCTTCCCCTGCTCAAAATCTTCCTCTTAGCACCATTAGTGAAAATTCTGTAACCTTTGCCGCAAGACTATGCTTGATCTGGTTCCTGATACATCCCATATCCTTTCTCTTACATCATTGTCACATGGTTCACTCCTGGCTTGCTTACTTTTTCTCAAAAGCCCCAGTCAGGTTTCTGCCTCAGACATGTTTGCATTTGCTCTCCTCTGTACCTGAAGAACTCTTCTCTGCAGATGTACACATAGCTCCATCTTCATATCATTAAAGTCTATGTTTATATGTGAATTCCTCAGAGATACTTGCCCTAATTACCCCATTTGAAATACTTTCTCATCTTGCCCTTTGTGCTCCCTAATCTCTTTTTATTTGTAATGCATAACACCAGCAGATACTGTATTCTTTATTTACTCATTTACTTGATTACTTTGTCTCCTCACTAGAATGTAAGCTTCTTTAGGGCACTGGCTTTTGCTGGTCATATTGACCCTATATCTTCAGCACCAAAAGCAATACCTTGTGTATACCAGGCATACAAGGATATTTACTTAATGATGGATAAAGGAAAAGATACTCTGATGGACAGCATTTGAGCTGTGACTTGAGGAAAAAGTCAAATTATGTAAAGTTAAGATAGTTAACTAGTTAAAATCAGACAGACCATCATGTAGGTTGTCTTAAAGTTGTAGCAATCCTAATATGAATGTGTGGCGTTTACCCTTGTAGGTGATAGGGAGCTATTCCATATTTCTATGTGGAGGAATGGGTAAGTAATTTAAAAAAATGAAATAAAAGTAATTGACACTGGTACAGATACTTGACTGAAATAGAAGAAACTAGAGGCCAAGAATGACTTGTGAGACTTAAAGTAGAAATTATTAGGGCATTTACCAACTAAAGCAGTTGCAGTCACAATGGAAAGAAGGGTTGATGTGAACAATATTTCTTGTTAAAGAAAAAAGAGGTGACTTGCTTAATGATTCAACATAAATGTGTGTTGCATTCACTACGTAACAAAGTCTTGAATAATAGGCAGATACTTATTTCCTTTCTTCCATCCTTCTTTTTTTCCTCATTACTTTAATTATTGAATGTTGTGACAATACATGATTATTCATGATATAAAATCACCAGAATGTGTATATGAACTGTTAAACAATGCTAGGCAGATGTACTCTTGCACACCAGTGATATGTCATGTATTTATTATTCCAGTCATTTCACTGTTTAAAAAAACTTTTTTGTACTCTAGAAGATTAAAATAATCTTTTCAAAATTATCTAACACATTTATACACCTTTTGTACCTTTAAAATGTAGGAAATGATTAAATATTCTCTATATACATATACATTTATACCTGCATACACATATATATTTTATTTCTTAATATATTTTTTAAACACATATACATTTTGAATTTAAAGACAGGAAATTTAAAACCCACAAGTGCAAAAAACAATGGAAGTAACAATAAATTCTAGGTGCTCATATTTAGTAAAACTGATATAGTGTTGTCTTGTGTCATAGAGATACTATTTTTACTGACTTGGCAAATAATTTCAGACAATCGGCTCACTAGTTCAGTTATTCATTAGATTTTGCTAATTTATTGCCTATGAAATTGATTGATCATTTGGTTGAATCAGCCTAATCCATCTCTTCGGAGCCTTAGCCTCATCTCCTAACAATCTACATCCTGTCTAGGTTGTTCACCTTCTCCCTTTGCTCAAAAGAAATGGCTTCTGTTTGTAATGAGTGCCTTTCTCTTTGTAATCAACATTAGTGATCTCTCTGTGCTTTAGGAATTCTATAAAATCTCAAATATAATCTACTGAATTGGTGGGGGGTAGTGTGTAGAAGGTAGATTTCAAATGGAATCCACATATTTTGAAGGTTAAATAATGTTAAGTCAGCATGCTTCACTTAATCATTGCTGGTAAAGCACAAAGAAGTGAAAAAGAAGTTTCTGGGGGGAAAAAAACCTAACAATTGGATGTATGTGCTTTTATATCATTGGTTGATAATTTTGTGTACTTAAGTTTAGGAGCTCACATCAGCCATAATATTTGGTTTATACCTAAAAATGTTAAGTAGGCCCATCTGTAAACTGAGACATCTGAATATATGATGAAAAAATACATTTTTGGCTAGGCTAAACAGCCGACATTTTTCATTTGATCACATTTGAGCTACAGATCTTAGATCACACCTGGATTCCCTGGATGGAATGTATTTCAGATGGTGCTGTTGATTTACAAAGAATAAGATATCTGAGGTACTGTTCCTTTAGCTACCTATTAACTAGCTCATAGTAAATGCATGTTATGCTGTAGTATCCCTCTTTGAAAAAGAAGAAAATTTGGTGGTAGATAATACAGATAAGATCTACATTCTGACTATTTAAGAGCATCTGGCATATTTTCATCAATATAATTTCTTCATGGATAGGCCACCATACTTACTTTTCTAACATCAAAACTTCTTAATGTTATATGATAAACTCTGTGGGCCAAATCATGATAAAATTTATCTTTAAAAGTGAAGAAAATTGCTCTTCCAGACTATATAAAAATCGATTACATTTTATACATAAGAAAAGGTGTTAAGACATTAAAAGATGCAAAAGGCTTTTTGTCTCGGGGAAAGAGATTCAATTGTTCAAGTTAGATCTTGTGAACTATTATTTTAAAAATTGATAAAAGGCAATATATCAATGAAAGAGGAAAATTGTAATGAGGGGACAGAGTTTTAAAGATCAATTTATTAGATGATATTTGACTCTTAGATTACAATATTATAACATGAATTTCCTTTTCCTTTAATAATGTGTATGATTCATTCCCTCATGGCATCTGTTCTAAATCAGTCTATTTTCCCATTGCTTTTAAAATCAGGTCAAGGTTAATCTTGTATTCCGTGTTTGCCTTCCAGGTATTAGTCATGAAACTGTTGATGAAAAGGTGATTTTTGGCATTGAATTTAATTCAACCTTTCTGGAATGTATACCTAAATCTCAACAAGCATCTATTAAGTGGTATATCCAGCAGTCAGGAGATGAACATCGAGAGGAGGTAAGTTATAATCATCAAGGAATGCTCTCCTTGAGGGAAATAGTGTAACATTTAAATCAAGTTTTTGGAGTGAGAGATGTTCAACTTTTAGCACATTTAGATACTCTCATCACTTTTTGATATAAAGTTAAATATCAGTTTATACTAACACTAAAGTAACAATGGCTTTGAGATTAGAATAGACCAATTTAACACAAATGTACTAGTAAAAAACTTTGAAAAGCAGACTGAATATTTACAAATGAACTTTGATTATTTTTCAAAATTTCACTTATCATTAATTGCCTATATTTTAAGACAGTTCCCTGATGAAAAACAAAAAAAAGCAGTATCTCCCTTCTCCCCCCACTAAAGCATAATGACCAAGTTTTAGCTAATATCATATTCAATTGACATCATAAAATAAAACATATTGAGTATCTATAAAAACAGAAATATTTGCCTGTGTTTGCCTTTGAAGAAACTGGATAAGTGTCTGGACATGTTTACCTTTTCACTTTTGTATATTAAAATTAAATCAACAGAGGGAAGAATAACACAGATATTATTTGTCTTTTGACTCTTTTCTGTTTCAGTTTCCCTAACCACGCTTGTGATAAAAACCTATCAAGGAAATTGATTGAGGTAGATAGGTTAAAATATTATCAAATTTAAAGAGAAGTGGGAGTAGTCTGAAAAGTTAAGGATTAATATTAGTTGAATTTCATTAAACAAAAGTTAAATGGGCAGAATTGTGTTTCAATTGCTGTGCCAAAGAGAAATCAATGATGCTTAGGCTGAAGTTATAAAATCCAAATTAAGGGCGATGTGATGAGTAATGGAAAGAACATAAGATTCAAAATTAGATATTTTGAATTAAAATGTGTTCTTTAACTTTTGTTATCACCTAGTCTGTAACTTTTGTTATCACCTAGTCCCTCTCAAAATTTTCTGAAATGAACACAGTAAACTTAAAAGCTTCATGAGATTAAAATAAAAAAAAGCAAAACTCTCTAGCACAGTTTCTCTGCCATATAAGGTGCTGAATTGAATGTTCTCTAAACGACTAACCTCCTTGACAAGTCTATAAATGTTTAAAATATTAAGCAGGAAAACATTAGTATAGAATAGTGGTTCTCAACATCAGGCCATTTTACTTTCCATGGGACATTGGGCAATGTCTGGGGAAAATTTTGATTGTAACACCTGTGTTGGCGGTTGGGGTCCACCTACTGGCATCCAGTGGTAGAGGCCAAAGATGCTGCTAAACATTCTAGAGTGTGCAAGATAGTCCTTCACGACAAAGAATTATCTGGCCCCAAAAGTCAGTGTCAAGGTTGGGAAACCATAGAATAGACGAATCAAACGTTTATCTTAAGAAGTTGGTGTGAAGATATGTTCTACCTGTACATTCAGAAGTTGAAACCATTAATTTCATCTAATATTTACAAGAATAAAATTTACTTAATACAAAAGGAATAACTTCAATCTTTATTATTTCAAATATCTCCAATAAAACTTGATTCTGCATCATTACTGACATCCATAAATTCTATGATTATGGAAGAAGGGTGGTTATACTGAAAATTTATTTTTAAGGTCCCATTTTTACCAATATATATTGAAGTATTATCTGACAGAAATAATTCTTTAATTTCAAAAAATAAAGCATTTACTTTATCCAAGAAATTAATGGGTGGATATTATTTTTTTGTTTACATGCCGATTTTCTTTTAGCTATATTATAATATTTTATTTTTATATTTCATGTAATATTATTTTCAATTTTATAGCTAATAACATTTGATAATTGTTTTCCATTTAAATATAATTCTTTAGCAAATGATTTTTCCTCCATGGAAAATTTGACTTTCTCTTTTTAAATGTGGACACTCTTCCTGGAGTAATCTATCATGTTTGCATCCACATCTTTCAATTCCGTGGAAATGCTTTGCCTTATTTTAATTTAGCTTTTAATTTTATATCATACAATCATGATGGCACCATGCTCCATCAATTTCAGTGGAGCAGAAATAGTGTATTTATTGAATTTTACCTAAAATTATTTTAGCTGTAATATTTCATCTACTTTCATCTGTCCTTGTAAATAGGCAGTTACACATTGTCCAGGACATGCAATACTGCTTCTTGAGCTGAGAAAAAGGGCAAAATCCAGACTAGATTTGAAGCATTTTTCCCAGCAGGATGCCTTCTGCTCCTTGTCCCTAAGGTCACAGTTTGGACTCTTTCTTCCATTCAAAAAAAGCCTCAGGGAGGGGACAGGATCTCCTATGGTACAGGGGCTGTCACCAGGTCATTCTCTGCCAGTAGGAGAATGCTTCCTTACTGAGTTGTTTCACAGTTGGGTGCTGTTGGAGAGGTCATGAGATCAGTTACCTACTGACTTTCTTATAAAGCTGCTCTTGAAATTGATGATGTTTATGTTGTAACTAGTGAGTTAATCAGCAGTCCCCAAGCTTCTGTTGAACTTTGGGGATCTGGATGAAAAAAACAGGCCATACCTTATACTATTTGCCATGTCTATTTTCCCCTTGAGTGTAGAAGATATTTCAAAAACTCCTTCAAATACTTGCATTTTTCTATGCGCATGCCTGTTCGTGTCCTTTTTATTATAAAAGCAATGTAAATGGTTTTGAAAATACTCTAGCAGATTAAGAAAAACCATGAGAGCACTAAGCATGGATAAGCAAAAAGTAATATCTTGATGTCTATCCAACTTTTCTGTTACTAACCATTACATTACATATACAGCCCTCATTATTCAATTTTAATAGCATATTTTTCTTGTTCTGTTTCCCTACCCTTGATACCATCATCATCTATGGGTTTTCAAGTTGTATTTAAGTACATTATGTTACTTAAAAAAAACAAAAGTAATGACCTTCCTTCTGTGCTTTGCATTCTGTACTTTACTCTTTTCTAAGACTAAGTTCCTAAAAGTCAAATAAATGAATTTAAGGCTATGATTAAGTCTTTTGACAAATAACTGTATATTCCTAATTTATCTTCAAAGGCACCACATAAGTGTCTTTTCTGGACTCCCGAGGACACATTTCATATCCTCATTTAAAAAATCTTTACCAATTTAATATGAAAAACATCAAATTATTACAATGTGTATGTCTTTGAATATCTGTGAATAGTTACTTACCTTCTTGTGTTTCTTGGCCGTTGCTATTCAGGTGTACGTAGTGCATTCCATTGCCTTGCCTGTCATTTGCTTAACTTACATTGGCTTACTCATTTAAAAATGATTTCTACAAGCATTTTATACTTACAGATATTAACAATTTAATGTTACAAATATTATAAATACTTCTGTCTTAGTTTTTATAGCTCTTATTTTTGTACATCTAGCATACAAAAGTTTTATATTTTATGTAGACATATGAATATGTTCAAATATTCACATTTTCTCTGTGGGTGGAGATCCATACAATAACTGAAAGAATATTGAATTCCCATCCTGGGGAGCTCTGCCACATTTTCTGATAGGACAGCAAGAATCCCCTGAGTGCAAGGGCAATGACTAGTGAAGGAAGATAGACCAATACACCAGGCCTTGACAGTGATGATTGTACTTACAAACCTTCTCTTGTGAAATTGAAACCTAGCATAGTATTATATACTGCCTAAGAGTTATCTCCTGAAAGCCTCCTTGTTGCTCAGATGGTGTCTCTCTCTAGGCCAAAGTAAGCCTATAAACATTCTACCTTCCCCTAGACAAATCCACTGATTTTTTATCTCTCTGATTTCTCTTATTTTGCTTAAAACTCCCACCTCAAATGGGAGAAAAAGCATATATTTTTCTAATTATTTTATGATTTCATTTTTTTATTAACACTATATTTTATATTTACATTTACTCAAAAATATCAATCTACTAGTTATTTATATACAAACATATTTTTTTCACTAGTGAGCCATTTGTTCCAGCACTTATTGTGAATGTCTTACTTTTACTAAAGTTTACTTAAAATCTTAATGATTAGCTTTATGGCATATTGATAATGTATCATGTGCAGTGTTACATAATTATAAGCTGAGACATTTAAAAATGTACATACAAACAATTCCTTTCCAGTTTCTTTTCCTTTCTACCATTATACTAATAAAACTTTTAAGTGCTTTGTTTTAAATGCAGAGGGCAAAATCCAGACCAGATTTGAAGAATCTCTATAATAGATTTACATACATGTAACCCCCCCCACCCCTGCTGGGGAGCTTTCTTCCTTATTTAATCCTAATTTTCCCCTCGTAATATTTCCTATGTTTGCCAAAGAAATTAGATATCCTTAAAGCCCTAGTCTTTCAAGACACATGCAGTGTTTTAGCTATGAAAGAACTGACAGGTGAATTATCTGTAAAGAAATTACCATTAAGCCACTATTATCAGAGAATGAAATCCCTGACCTTTCCCTGCTGCTTGGTACTTAAATGTCCTTTGTACTTTCCCTTGTTACTCTTCTCATCTTAAATGAATTGCCTTTCACTGAAAATCTACATTTAATAATGCCATATATATTATCCTTGTTAACATTAAGCAAATGGAGAGCCAACCCCACTTTCAAGACTATTTTTGATTTGTAATGCTGAGCAGTTTTTACTTATAACTTCTAGAGTAGAGAAAATTCTGTGAGTTTAAATCAGTGGCCATAGACTCTTTGTGGAGGAGCTGAATTTTCTAAATTGACTGCGCTGGCATTTCACCGTTGAGGTATAGTCTGCATAATGCTTTATATTCTCCAGGACAGAATGAAAGCACTTCAGACAATGAGAAGGTGAAATAGGCAAATGTTAATCAAATGCTTAATTTCTGGGTCACAGGTTTCTATCTCTAAATTGCCAAGATCCTATGAAAATATGTCAATTCACAATTCATTATTAAGCATGCCATTTCATTAAAGGCATATTTTGAAACTTTAGAAAGAATTTAACATCAATAAGTTAACTCTAATAGATATAAGGTAGATCTGGAAATCTTTTCATTTATGAAATCAAATTTTATATCTGTATCTCAAAAACCAAAGAACAAATTAAGCAGTCCATGAAAGAAGGGAAAGATAAAGGATCACAACCAACTGATGAATTGACAGGTGTTTATAAAATTCTGAGTCCTGGGAGGACAGAACTATAAAGTAAAGGACAGAAGGGAACCAGACTTCTGAGTGAAACAACATAAACAGGATACAAAAAGGAGGAGAGCAAACATAATAATGAAGTGTTGCACAATGTGTATGAAATTGTAGTCATAATTTCTTCCTGTCAGAAGATTTAAAAGAATAGCAAAAATAAGTTAGAGCTGTGGATATTCTCTAAAGCCACATATAATGCTGTTTAAATTTTTAAAAGAATACCAGTTATTCACAACTGCCAAAAGATGGAGGCAACCCAAGTGTCCATCAACCAACGAATGGATAAATAAAATGTGTTATATACATACAGTGGAATACTATTTAGCCATAAAAAGGAATCTTGTTCTGATTATATAGGACAACATGGATGAACCTTGAAGACATCATGTTGAGTAAACTAAGCCACACAAAAAAGGACAAATATTGTATGATCTCATTGTTATGAAATGATTAGAATAAGCAAGCTCATCGAGTCAAACTCTAGAATATAGGTTACCAAGTGATGAGGTGGATGTAGGAAATGAGGAATTAATAGTTAAATTGAATAGTTTCTGTTTTGGTTGATTGTAAAGTTTTGGTAATGGTTGGTGGTGATGGTAGATGACAATGTGAATATAATGAACAGCACTGAGTTATGTATTTGAGAGTGGTTAAAAGGGGAAATTTTAGGTTGTATGTATGTTACTAGAATAAAAATGTTTTAAAAAACTTAGGACTGTACAATGCAAACAGTGAACCCTATTGTAGTTGATGGACAATTATAAACTTCTTTCATGAATTGAAACAAATGTACCACACTAATAACAGGGTGTTAATAGTAGGGTGGTATATGGAAATTCTGTATTTTCTAAATGATTTTTCTGTAAACCTACAACTTCTCTAATAAAAAAAAATGAAAACAAAAAAGGAACACCACTTATGAAAAGGAAATGTAAAGATGAACTAGAACTGGAGTTGCGCACTTTGATTGTCATGCTATGATCACAGGCTATTTTCTATTAAGGGAACCATAGAAATAAGGGCTTCAGATGGTTACCTCTCAAGCAACATGTGAGTAGTTTTTAATGGTCCTGTTAATACTTCACACTTTAACCTTCAAAAGAGCTTTAATCGCCCAAATACACCGTGTGCCATGTCACCAACTTGATAAATGGGAGACAGTTGACAAAGATGAATGAGTCATCATAGGAAGCAGAGCAGAGAGGGACCGGAATTTGGCTATGGAACTGATATTCCATAAGCTAAGGTTTATTTAATGTAAAAACATAATTATTATGAAAAAACATAATTATTATGAAATTATTTAAAAGACACACACACAGTGTGTTAAATTGGAAAACATCTCTACTTAAAACTGGTCCTGGTAGTTCAAATTCACTTGAAGCAGGAGACTCCTCTGGTTCTTGAGAATATAAATTAACTCAAGGTTAGTTTCTGTTATGATAGCAGTTAAAAGTATCTGAACCTTTGGAATAAATCTGTTAGAAAAAGTGTAATGCAAATCCAACTCACCAAATGGGCAAAGGTAGGGGAAGAAAACAAATTAAAACCTGAGCAAAGGCAAGACAGGGAACCATTCGGCCTCATTAACCAGGGATCCGAGCTGTGACCTGCCTTTGGCCCCGCGTGGTCCCCCACCAGCTGCACTTCTTTGGCACAGAGGGTGGTTTGCCATGTACTTGTTAGTTAACTGGGCTGGTAGCCAAAGATGTTTCTTTTCCTTTTCTCGTATTTCCAGAATTGGAGTGATTTTTCCTACATATTTTTCACATAAAGATGCAGAGTAGAGTCCACCCACTGTGAATAAATTTAATTTAGCCGTCTTTATGCCGCCCTGATTCCCATCGACTAAGAGTCTACAATATAGGGGCAGATGTGTAAACTGGGAAATCTTCCAGACTTCTTTGTTGTTGTTGTTATTATTCCACTTAATGCCCAGGAAGTCAACAATACTCCACATTAAACAAGGCTCTTGTGTCTGTAAACATGCCTTCAGTTTTACTGAAGATAGGTTCACTGTTCACCCCAGATTGTGGTCCAGGTCCCTTAACGTTTGAATTGTCATTCAGTAATATTGCTTCAAAGGGTAAAGGTCATCGTGTTTCGGGGGAGATTCTTTTTGTTCATTGTGCTTTCTCACACTTGAAATCACATTACCATGTTATAGTATACCGAGGTATGGCAAATATTTCCACAAATGACATAGTCTAAAGTATCACATATGCACACAGTATCAAAATTCAATCCATAGTAAAAAAGGGAAATTCAGCTTTAAATGTTGCTAACTATCCAACTGTGGTTCCACTCAATTACAGCACTAACATTCAAAAGGCTGTGTCTGGATTTTAACAAGTCACCCATTACAGTTTCCAAATGCTATTTGGATTATTTACTTGGTGATATCCAGAAAACAGTAAATTCCTTTTGTGATCATTGTTCTAGTTCACTTTATAGTTAGTAGCATGCAACACAGCACTTTTCCCACAAAATGACTATTAATACACCAATTAGTATCTGAATTTTCTGAGAAGTAAGTCAGTTAATAGTTTATACTTTCTCTTCGTTAATTTTCACAGCTTTCCATTCCTATCTGTAGATTGGGAGAAAACCTAACTGACTCCAAAGGTTCTGTTCAACTTAATAATATGCAAATGTGAATAATTTAGGATACAGTTTGGGGGCTATTAAGTTGATGTGTTTCACCCTCTTTGGCTGTGGCTGACAGTATTATACTTGATGACAGAGAGAAGGGGACTATATCTTTTAGGTTCATCTAAGAAAAACTATGTAGCATGTATTCTTTTGCTCCTAGTCCTTTCTGTTTTTAATTTATTACCTACATTTTTCCAATTCTGCAGTTGAAACCTGATGAAAGGATCATCAAAACAGAATATGGGCTACTGATTCGCAGCTTGCAGAAGAAGGATTCTGGGATATATTACTGCAAAGCACAGGAGCACACTTTCATCCACACCATAGTGAAGCTGACTTTGAATGTCATTGAGAATGAACAGATGGAAAATACCCAGAGGGTAGAGCCCGAGGAGGGGCAGGTCAAGGATCTGTTGGCTGAGTCACGGTTGAGATACAAAGACTACATCCAAATCCTTAGCAGCCCAAACTTCAGCCTCGACCAGTACTGTGAACAGATGTGGCACAGGGAAAAGCGGAGACAGCGAAACAAGGGCAGCCCAAAGTGGAAGCACATGCAGGAGATGAAGAAGAAGCGAAATCGAAGACATCACAGAGACCTGGATGAGCTCCCTAGAGCTGTGGCCACGTAGTTTTTTATTTAATTTAAAGGAGAGAATTCTTTACTTGCAAAAATACTGTCTTCTATGTTGTACATCCCTGATACTAACTCGTCAGTGCCCTCCATGGAGTTTGCAAGGCACAAGAGCAATAATCTGAATAAGACTATAAACGGAGAATATGAGATAGTAAAGGCAAACCAAGAACTAAGCTTGCAATTGCAAACCATAAGAATTATCCTCAAAATAGGGGCTTTGCATTTCTAAGTGTTTTTTTATGTTTTGAGTTTTTGAATTTATCATATCATGTAAATAACTGAACTAAGCAAGCATCAAATTTGATATTGTAATAGGTTGTTTATTTCCTTTGCATATCTGTTGAGCATGGAGCTTACCATGCAGCTGTGCTTTGTTCTTATGAGCATTATGAGCATGTCAGTTCCCCTCTAGAACTGACTATCTTATGGTAGGAACTGGAGGGCAGACACAAATTCAGACAGTTCACATTATCAACACAAACTTCCCAGTGAGGCGTTCACTCTTGGAGCATGGTTTACGAATTTGGAGACCTGTGTTGTTTCTTTCTGCCCACAGGGGTTGCTTTTAGTGCACTGTGGTAATGATTGACTGAAGGGCATAAATGGTCTTCCCAGGATTCCTTATAGCTTGTCAAGGATAAGTTCAAAAGGAGAAGCTGGTATTCACTTAGGTGTTTTCAGAATATATGCTGAGTGCTATGGGGACAAATGCTTAATAAATATTGTATTAAAATAGTGGAAATTATTTTAATAAGATTTTTAAAAAATGACAGACACTGCATCCTAATGAGAAGACATGGGTAGTATTTGTTAGGTGACAGAAGGAAAGACAGTCATGAATTCTGACTTTGGGGAAAATCTTATCCCCATAAAAGGGAAGACCAATCAGCACTAAAGTGGGTGAAATTTCATGGTGTTTTACTTGAGCATAAGTAACTGCCAATTTGCAATCCATATGTTAAAGAAAATAGAGTAAAACAAACTGCTAGCAAAATTCCAGGGAAAAGTAATTTTTCTAAAGGATCACAGGAAGGATATACACAAATCTTATTTATAATCAATGAGATTTCAATACACAGTTCCTCTCTTTTTCTAAAGACTTATTGTACTCTGCATATTATTTGCATTTACTGTCTTTACTCTCTACTGAATATTGAATCATTTGATTATATTTGAGCAAATAGGAAAGAAACAATATATACATACAGAGAGAGAATTAGGTAGATGATGATAGTGGTGGAGAGTGGGGATATATATTTGGTAACTAACAAAACAAATGCAGAAGTTTGACAACGGAAAGGGTTAAATTAACTCTTTGACATCTTCACACTAACCTTTTGCACTTCTGACGCAATATGTTGTAACTCAAGTAATACTGTTTTAGTAATTTAACAATAAGCCTAACATATATAAAGAAAAATAATTCACAACAGTAACACAAACATCTTTCATATTTTGATAGCACTTTCAAATTTTCATATTTGTCTTCTGTATATGTGCGGTGTGTTCCTTGCCTATTTAAGCAGGTCTCCTCTTTCCTTCTTAAGGCACACAACCCTTAGCTGCCTTCTGTTTTGCCTTTTCACGCCCTTTTTTATGTGAAATGAAAACTCCTCACATGGAAGGTATTTTTTCTGAAAACTAAATAACAGACATTGCTTGTTTCTCTTGCATTCGACATGCCTTGACTGTGAGAAACCTGTGCGATTAGAGGACAGCTTATTACTATGCTTACTATCACATCTGTGACTCTGACTGTAGGTTCAGGACATTTCTCTATGGTTCATTCATTTTATTTTTGTATTGCTTTACCTAACTCAAAGTAGTCACACTGTTTTATATATATATAAATATATATATAAAAATATATATATGTGTATATATATATATATGATTGAGGAGTACTCTCTTTAGATATGATATGATAACCATGAAATTTGTTGATGCTTCACTATAAGGAAAACTTAAGGAAGTCACATTAAAACAAAGTGAACCAAAAGAAAATAAAAAATAAAAATAAAACAAAAAATCAAAGTGAGCCAAAAGGAATCACTCTTGAAAAGTAAACCATAAGAATATTATGGCAAGATCAGACTGCTAATTACATCATAACAAGAGTATGTGTAACTATTGATTTGCTGGGTTAAAATGTTCCAGGAACATTTGCAAGCTCATAGCAAGTAAGTGGGAGCATGTTTTATTTTTTCAAGATTTCCACATATTTCTATATCAGGGAGTTATGACCAAATCGTGGATGGCTTTGAAAAAATTACATGAAGCTCAAATGTTAAGTTTAACTTGTGAAAATAAATTTTGTTTTCATCAAAATATAAATGTCCCAGCCATTTTTTAATGACTACTATCTAATCCTAGTTATTTAGACAGAATTTGGGAACTTATTTCACGCTTTACATCTCAGAACATTAATGTTCCAGCTGCTTAGGACCCACACTATTTATGACAATTACTTAATGTATATTAGAAATATGATAACTAAAAATATCATAATAAAATTTAACCTATGGGAGAGGACCTCTATGAATTTAAAAAGTTAGAAGGCATCAAAACTAAATTTGAATACCTTAACCCTTTCATTACCTAGAACACTTAGAAGAATTGTGTGACTATATTAAATCCATATATGTGTCCACATTGTTTGCTTCCTTTCCAATGAGAGTTTTGTTAAATTTGCTCTGAAATAATGAAAAAGAAAATCATAGGAACGAAAAGAAGAAACAGTTCCACAGACTGCCTCTCTATAAGTTGACTAACTATATCTTTATGGAACTGTGTTTTGGAATCATTAACCATATGGTTTGAAAATAAGCATTTGTAGGTAGGAGTAAACTGTGCATTTCCTTCTTGCTCCCATGCCCATGAATCCTGGCGTAGTGGTAAGAGCTCTATATAATCCTATTGTTTTAAAATAGTAGGAACAGATTCAAAATCCATTTTTTCATTTATGTTCACATAATGAAATAAAAAAATAATCAACAAACAGGTTGTTTGATTCATGATTTTGTCTATATAATGCCAGAAAGCAGGTTCCCAAGATAAAGTGGTTATAAGCAATTACTGAATCAGCCTGGCTTTAGTTAGATGCTCACCTATGGTTTCACTTTGAAAGTAACGCCCCCACTGCCTGAAAAGCACCAACTACAAACCAACACATTTGTACTACGTATGGGCAAGAGTTTTGTTATCCTAGCAAACAACTTATATGGCAAACGTTTGAACTGCCCTTTCATTGCTTATGCTTGATTTATCTTGGTAGAATAAACCAAATATCTTTTGCCTTTAAAATGTTTTGATTATTAAAATTATCCATAATTAATATGCTGCACTTAATCATTCAATTAACATACAAAAATAACTAATTTAGAACCTCACTTTGATTCTGAGTACTGCAAATGTAGTATTTGAGTTTGTCTTAGAAACCTCACTGGCAACATTTAGTTTCAGCCCTAGTTCAGACATATTTTTAAAAACCTATTTTACAGTTTCACAGCAATCAGGTGATAGTGGTCTATGATGATTTTAGTGGGTTTTCAAAATGAAGGCCATCTTTTCTGCTCAATAGTTGCCTAATCAACTAAATATGCTGATAAAGAAAAGAATATTTTTTCTATAAGGATATTTAGTGAGAAAATAGTTGTGTAGGAAAAATGTATATTTGAAAATGACTGTTAGAATGAATAGCACAGTACCAGAGTAATCAAAATGTCAATATTTATTACAAAACTAAAATTACAACCTAAAAAAATATCTCTTTATCCAAGTTAGCACCAGAAATTATCTTTACTGGTTGTTTTCACATGTTTATGAGATGTTTTGTAAAGATTAAAGTAGTAATAATTAAACTCTATTAGGAAAAAGCAGATCAAATCTTTGGATTTAAAATTTGGATTAATCATGAGACTTTGTAATTCTTTCTACTCTGAATTATATATATATGTTCTTGGTTATAAATTAGAACACTCTAACATTTTATTTAAATATTTTTTTCAGGTTTTTTAGATTATTTTTATTAGACTATAGAACACTAGTTAAAACTTTCAAATACACTTGCCCAACAAATCAGCTTTCCATGGAGAATGTCTTAAAACTATGGTCATTCTTGGTTTTCAGTTTGTCTCCATTGTCTTCATACATATGTCTTTGACTGCCTTGTGTGTTCTTTCCTGCATTTCATTCCAGCTATTTATGATACTAAATGGAATCCTGACTGTCTGCATTCATTTACTTTCAATTTATTGGGAATTTTAAGTTTGCTTAGAAATGTATGATCTTATTAATTAATTTATGTAGAACCATTTTTTTTCCAAGGAGCTTAAAACAACTGCTTTCATATTGATTGAACATTTCTGAAAACCAACCAAATTACTAAAGACATGGAAAAAGCCACAACAGTAGTAGAGGAATTATAATTCATACCATCTCATCATATCTATTGACTAAATAATGCTTATTTACAATATAACGGCTGCAAAATGGTCTTACTCTTAAATTTTATGTTTGGGGGTCTATATTTTGATTCTTCATATGCCCTTAAGTTTTGTCCCTGCTGAATTGTATAGACTCAACTAAAAATACGTTAACAGTGGTCAGTGCTTGTTTTTCAACATTACCAAAATTAAATTTTCAATGACAGTGTAAAAAACAGGGTAGTTATTAAACACTGATTTTCAAAAAACTTAAATATTAAATGTATTTCATATATATCATAAGCACAAATGGAAATCAAAACTGAAATAGCCTCCATTTAAAATGATATGACATTTTTCTTAAACAGGATATTGGAATTGGTTGGCTTTCTTGGGAATAGATAGTTTAAAGAAAATAAGTATATTTGAAAATTTTTTATAGAAATATTATTTCTCATGGTAACGACCACAGTATTTAAATAATTCAAGTTATATTCATGCTGAGGATAAAAAGTAAAATTTAAAATTCCCAGATTCTACACATTGAGAGTGCAAAGACAGTCACATACACATGACTTATACCTCTCACTTAAATATTTTGTCTTATAAAATATTTATGGAAAGTTTTAGGTAGATGATTTTTAAGGAATGGGTAAAAAACTGTCAGAAGCCATAGTTAATCGTGTAATTTAATTCTGGTATTGTAAGTGGTTACCAAACAATAATAGCATTGACAAATTTGCTGTTTTAAAAGAAATGTAGCCTTGTAGTCTAAAATAGTTGAAAATAGCTAAATGTATATTTTGGGCATATTATAATAAAACACAAACATTAGTGTTCATGATTGTAAACAGCATTATTAGTTTCTGTGCAAATTTTGTTTACAAACACCAAATATGGTAACTGAAATTTATACATGGAATTAACCTAAATAAAGTATCAAAAGAAAATGTTTCCTGACAATTTCCAGTGGATGTACTTGTATTTTAAATATGTAATAATTAATTTCATCTATAAAAGAAAAGAAGTATATCTCTCCATTTAATACAATCAGATAGTCAAATTTTATCTTGATTTTAATTTAGACTTTGGTGGACTGAGATTATCATATCATCACAAGTAACTACTTCTTTTAAGGTTTCCAATTATCATCCTATAAGTGGAACTTTAAAATACCTCTATGCTAACTTAGCATATATGAATGTAATTTATTGAAGGAATAAGGTGAAGTTTTTCATTTGCTTCTTACTTTATAAAGACATTTTTTAATTTCTTTTACAGGAAAAGATTATAGTTCTTGCCAGCTTGTTACACAAATGACAGATATTTTTCATTGGCAGATAAATATTATTATATCCCCATAAATCCAGTAAATATTAAGACTACATGTAGACACATTCTATAAAGTCATGTCAAGTTTTCTGGGCCCTCTGATCAGCTTCAAACATGAAGCTTCATGGTAATGTATAAATTTTAAAAGGATAAATAATTTTATATGAGGCACTCTTAGGTCCCAATCATGTTCAAGTCCTTACTGTAAATACAATACAGATTAATAACTGAGAAAATTCCAGGTATATTTTTTTGAATATGGAAAGATAGATGGGTGATTCTCAAGACCAAAGAAACAAGAATGCAATATGTAAATTGAGATCAAAACATCTACAATCATAGGACTTGCTGTCTGCATTAACATGACTTCTAGTCCAGGAAACTTAGTGCATCAAGATGAAACTATAGATAATTCTAGTGTTTATTTCAGAAGCGCATACACTTTTACTGTGTCTATATAATGGTACAAACATATATCTTAGAGGGTGATTGGCAATATCCAATGAAGTTAAAAATGCACATAACTCAAGATTCAGTTATTCACAATTAAATGTGTACCCTGGAGACACTTCTCCACTTTTGCAAGAAGAGAAATTTTTCAAAAATATTTATTGCATAATTAAATAGAACAGAAAAAAGAGAACAATCTATATGTTCAACAAAAGAATATAAATTTAAATATAGTTACTAAATGGATACAGCAATTTAAATGAAAAAAAAAAAAATAGCTTCATGCATCAATATAGAAAATGCCCAGAAACATAATGTTGAAGGAAAAAAAGCAAAGAGTGGAGGAACACAGAGTTTTATTGGATATATCGAGTTTAAAGAAGCAAATGACAACTACTTATGAATGCATGATTAAATATGTTAAAATCATTTCTGGAAAAGTACGTACCAAATTCAAAATAGATATTCCTCTAAGAAGCAAGGAAGAAGATAAGCACACAAGGGCTTCAACTATTTTAATAAGGTTTTTTTCCTTAAAAAATAGATCTAAACCCTATATATTAAAATGTCAAAGTTGGGCATTGTATTACATCATTGATATATCACTTTCCAGATCATTCTGTGTGCTTAAAATATTTCCCCATTTTAAAGTAGATAAGGATCTAAATCACAGTAAGTGAAAAAATTAATTCATAGTAAATGCCAAACGGAGATGGAGAGAGAGAAAAGAATAACAAATAGAAATATTCAGCTATCATGTAGTAGATGCAGGCTTCAGTTTCTGTTACTATTACAATATGGACCTTGTTGGATACCCTGATTGTTTAGAAAACAAGTCGGCTAGGACTTTGGTTGGCCTTGGGTACCCATTTCAGGGTATATCTTTCAAAGCTGCACCTTATTGTTATGGAAATGCCCAAGGCATCTAGATATCTAACTATGTGCTTAATATGCCAAGAGATTCCAAACAGCTGAGTTGGCCTTTCTTGGATGGAACACAGTTCTCAGTTGTTTGAAATACAGGGTTTCTTTTGGGGGGCTTATATATATATATATATCAAGTCATGCTCCTTGAGTAACTTGAAGAGTGAAAAAAAATAGGTCTATCTTGTGAAATCTCTTCAAAAGTTCCTCCAAATCATTATTTTCTGAAGGAAGGATTGTATAACAATATAATTCACACTTTCAGTTTTCTATGAATGTTTTTTTTATAGAGAGAGCTAAACCAAAAGTTACCCCACATGCTCTTTAGAAATTCCCAAATTACCTGGGTCCTCTTAGTGACAGGTATATTTAAATATGTATCTTATGAGTAAAAGTAACATATTCAGAGAGTATTAAAGTACCTAAACCTGGACAAATAGAAAATGAAAGCAATTTACCACATGGCAAGTTATCATTTAGAATCAGGAAAAGGCTTATTTAATGGGCCATATCGCTTTAAGCTTTTAATATCCTGAAACAAATTACTGTTGGGCAATTATCTCTAATTATTGAATTCTGTAGTAATTGTAGCCCTTTCTTTTTTTTTTTATTGATTTTGTATTAATATTACATTAAAAATATATATGTGAGGTCCCATTCAACCCTACCCCCCCACCCCACCTCTCCCCCCCCCCCAGCAACACTCGTTCCCATCATCCATTGGATTTGGTAAGTACATCTTTGGGCACCTCTGCACCTCATAGTCAATGGTCCACATCATGGCCCATACTCTCCTCCATTCCATCCAGTGGGCCCTGTGAGGATTTACAATGTCCGGTGATTGCCTCTGAAGCACCATCCAGGGCAGCTCCATGTCCCAAAGACGCCTCCACCTCTCATCTCTTCCTGCCTTTCCCCATACCCATCAGCCACCATGTCCACTTTTCCCAATCCAATGCCACCTCTTCTATGTTGTAGCCCTTTCTTAAAGGTCATTTTTGCTATTGAAAAACATATAAACAAAAGCTTCAAATCTGTGGTTGTGTTGTTGTCAGTTTTTTGAAACTAGCTTTAAGTGGCTTAACAGTGAAAAGTGAGAGTTGCCACACTTTATTCATGTGTACAAAGTACAGGAACCTGGAGAAGAATAAAAGAGTCAAATTATAAGTGTTTGGTGATTCAGCTATGGGTTAAATTCTATAGACTGGGGTGACATTGTGGTATTTTAAGCAGGCAAATGGCATAATGAGGTTTTCATCACTTTCAGATGTGAGAAATGAGCAAAAGGGTAAAAAATGGCCCATTGATTGCCGTCTTTTGCAACTGGATGGATGATAGTGCCATTAAAAAAAAAAGGGATGTACAGCGGGAGAAACTTGTTGAGATGGGGAGATTATGGGTTCAGCATTGGATACTACGAATTTGAAATGATTTTAGGAGGCTCTGATAGGCAGTTTGATATATGGGCTTGGTGCTCAAGAGAAATGAAATCTGAAGTTATTTTGTGATCACTGGTATAGAGATGATAGAAGCAATGTAGTATTCCATGCAGCATAAATAATCAGAACTGGGAGTTCAACTTGGTGCCTGCATCAATATATATCCTCATGTAAATCATATCGTTTCATTTGTGTCTCAATAAGATGTCTTAAAGGTACCAAACAGCTTAAAATTTTACGAATTTTCCTTATTTCTTCCTCTGAAAATGAAATTTCTTGAGAATTACCTTTCTATTATTATATCTAGTACAGTCATTAGTGACAAAAAAAGACAGTTAAAACATTTGTTGTAAAACAACAAAAGAGTTTTCTTCAAAATTATTACAATTCATTATTTAAGGAAAAAGTACCACCAAATGGAAGCATTTTCTAAAATTCCTACCCATGTGCTTCTTTTTAAATCACATTGATAAATTGATAAAAGTCTATTTTCATTTCATCTGTTTTTAACAAAACAGAAACTCAGGTAGTTGTTTTTTTTCCTTTGATTCAGGTGGACTCAGACCTATAAACTACAGGGTTTCAACTGGATAAAAACAGATCTCCATATAATTTGAAATGGACATTTGTTGAAGAACAGGGACTTTGAAGAAGTCTTTGAAGAAAAATTTGAAGATTTAAATTCATGGCACAGTCAAATAGATTTCTGACATATTTTCTTTGGTTAAAATATTTTAAATTATTTTATCTTTGCCATAGTATTACCCTGTTCAATTTACATTAAAGCATGCAAAAATCGTAGAGTCTTCATGAAAAACATTCTACTAAACCTTAAAGGCCAGTACTAAAGGAGATCAAACCAAAATAAAAAAGTTGATTTATTTCCCAGTTTTGCTATTTTTTATATGGTTTCAAAAATGTAGTTAAATCAGATATATTGGTTACATTTATACGTATTATCTGTGAAATAGCTAAAGAATAAAATTTATAACTGCCACACAGATAGAAATTTTAAGATGCATTACTTGCAATACTTGAGATGAACTATATCCTTTAAAAAGAGAAATACTGATATATGAGAGTTTTGATTTTAATTTGAACCTGAAGAGGATGATGGGCATAATTTGATATGCAAAAGCTAGGTGTTCAAGCCCCTTGTTCCTGAAAAGTAAACATTCCTAGCCATTAGCAAAATAAGGAACTATTTGCTTCCTTTGGGATTATACAAAAACAGAACATAACAAAACAACTCAAACAAAAAGTCTATCTTTAAACATTTATTATTCATTTAAAATAGTCATGAATATCCTTATATAGCAGCATTTTAACTACCACATATATAAATAATTTAATAAAATATAGTAATCTAACTATATGGAATCTAAAAAGAATTTCATATGGCACACATTTACACAATTACCCTTTATCTCACCCAAGCAAGTGACCAACATGGTGAAGTAGTTTATGGCATCTCCTGCCAAGATGGAACATTGGATCAATTTTATTAATAATTCATCCCTCTAATCAACCCTTAGAAGAAAATGTCAATGTTAGAGTGAGGAGAATAGGGGCCATGGAAAATTCTTGTCTTACTGGTATGAAAATTATGAAAATATAAATGTTAATAAGTATAAGAAATTATGAAGTGTAAGAAACAGTGAATGAATAAGAGTTTATATCTTAAGGGAAAAATTGAATTAATATCATTTAAACCAATCAGAAGAAAATTATTTCTATCCGATAGAAATTAAATGGGAAAAATTAAAAGAAATAATCGGCAGTCTTATAAAATATGAAAGAAGATGACAGAATATGACCTCAAATGATCCAATAAATGAAAGGCCTTAACTTATTAATTAAGACAGACTTCAGATTAGGTTTTTAAAAATTTCCTACAGTAGATCACCCACAAGAAATGGAATGAAAACCAAAAGATACAGAAAAATGGAAGACAAAAAGGGAGTAAAAAGATACTGAGTAAATATGAGCCAAAAGCAAATGGGATTAACAATCTTAATATCTGACAAAACACTTTTGGGTTAAAGAATTTTGAACTTAAATAATAAGAGACATCATGATTATGTTTTTAAAAGTCCTTATTAGTTAAGACTAAAAAGTTGCAAGGACCTTAATTTTGAAATTTAAAATATCCAGAGACAAAAAGAAAGAATAGATGAAACACTTCTGAAATAATAACTGTTGAAGTTAGCTGATATGTAAAAAATATAATACCATAACACCCTACATCCAACAGAGAGATCAGATGAACTTTTTAAGCACCTGCAAAAGATTTGCAGAATAGCCCATGTATTAGGATATAATGAGAACTTTAATGAATGTCAAAGATAAGTAATTACAGATTATATTTGACACCATAAATAAAAAATTAGAACATAAAAGAAAAGAATAGCTTAAAACCTCATTTTTGGCAACTAAATAATGTATTTTTAAATAATCCTTGTTAAAAACAGATATCATAAGCAGTTAAGAAGTACTTAGTTCTGGTATCAATATAAAAAATACTTGACAAAATACATGAGACCCATCTAATGCAATAACTTAGAGGGGTATTTAGACATTTAAATATGTTAAGCAGGAAACAAAAAATGTTAACAATTAGAGAGAAGCACTTAATTCAAGAAGTTGGAAAAAAGATAAACAGAGTCCATCAAAATTCAAAAGAAATGAACTATAAATAAGGATAAATCACTGAAATAAAGAACAAGCTTAACAAAAGAAAAACATTGAGAAAATTTTTTAAAAAAGAATGAAAATAGGGACATAACTACAGACACAATCATGTCTGTACACTGCACAAAAGGAATTTTATGAAAAACTGTAAATAAATAACTTTGAAACTAAGATGAATTTCATATATTCCTGCAAAAGTACAATATATCAAATATCCTAAGAAGGAATAATAGAATTGAATAAACTAACACATCTTAGAGAAATTTAAATTGTTGTTAAAGACATCCTTATAGAAAATAATCAAGAAGCACAGATTGCTTTACAGGTAAGTTCTTCCAAACATTGAAGAAATAGTTAGTTATATAAGTTGTTTCAGAAAAGAGAAATAGAGCTAAAGTTATCCAGTTCATTTTATAAGCCAGTTTAAAATAATCTTGATTCAAAAACTAACCAATAAAATTTCAAGCCCATTTTATTTTTAAATATAGATGCAAACATCCAAAACATACATATATACTCAAGCTGTATTATAAACTAACTGTTTGGCAGAATCTACTAGTGCAGTTATATGCATTGTCTAACTCAACAATTCTCCTAGCACAGCCCCTACAGAAAGATGTACATATAGTCACTGAAAGACATTGACAAGAATGTTCACAACAACACCATTTTAACAGCCAAAAATTGAAAACAATTCAAATTTTCTTATACAGTTGAGTGAATAAATTAATTAATGTAATTTCATGCAGATAGAATTTGACAGGAATGAGAACGAGAGAGCTATAACTACATACAAATGAATCAACCTCAAAATATAAGGGTCAAATAAAGAAGCTGGACTCAAAAAATATACTACAGGATTCCAATTACATAAAGAAAAAATAGGCAAAGCAAATCTTTTTTCTGGGTAGTGGTTTCCCTTATGGAGAGAAAAGTGGCAAGAAGCAAACAAGGACTTCTGGGGTCATAGAACTGTTCTACTCATTATCTGGGTGATGGATACAGAAGTGTGTTTAATTTGTGATTATTTTAAGTATTATACTTTCCTATATGTAAGTTATAGTTGAATGAAACATTCATTAAAATACAAAAAAAAAAAATTGCTAAAGTAAAGTTTTACCTGAGAAGGCCAGGATGTTTAACATGAAAAGAATCTATAACAACATTGAATAGACTAAAAGCCATTGAAGTGTATGCTTTCAATGGGTGAATTGTATGGAATGTGAATTATATCCCAATAAATCTGCTTAAACAAGAATCAATAAATAGAATTTATCATATTAATAGACAAAATGAAAATAAATGTGAGTACCTCAATTGAAGAAAAAACTTGAAAGTTTAACAGTGACTTTTTTATTTAAAATAATGTTAGCTTACTATAAATAAAAAGAAATCTGTCAAACTTGGTAAAGCTTATAAATCAAATGCAAACAAGAATAATGGGTAAAATTAATTTGCATTCCTTTTAAGTTTAGGAACAAGACAAGGATGCCTAGTATCAATACTACACTAAGCAGAGTATTGGAGGCCCTGTCCGACTTTAAAGGGAAGAAAAGGAAGCTACAAGTAAAAGATTGGAAAGGAAGTTTATCAGTCAGGGTTATCCATAAATAGAACCAAGAGGATATATATATCATACATACATAAACAGATTTATTACTCACATGATTGTGGAGGCTGACACGTCTTAATTCGTAGGGTAAGCCAGAGTCTAGAAATTTCAGTGAGAATGACATTGAAGTCTTGGATCCAAATTCCTTAGGCTGGAAATTCAGGGAGTATTGGTGGATACAGTCTTGAGGCAGAATTCCTCTTGATCCCTGAAACCCTCGGTTCTCACTCTTAAGACCCTGATTTACTTAAGGTCAACTTATTGTAGATGTTAATTCCATCTATGAAATACCTCCACAGCATAACCAGGCCAGTGTTTGACCAAACAACTGGACACCATCACCTAGCCAAGTTAACACGTAAAATTAACCATCACAGGTAGGGATATACATAATTATTGCTATATGATATGTTCATCAAAACCTATCAAAATAAATACAAGTGCAACCTCAAAAAAATAGCATTTTTCTACAAAATATTAACCAACAAGAAAGCAAAATTATAAATAAATACTAATCACAAAATAACAAGAATCATAAAGCATCTGTAAATCAACATAAATAAGAAAACACATAACCTCTATGGGGTGAACTTTAAAACTTAAATGAAAAAATATAGAACATGATCTGAATAAATTTAGAGATGTTCCATACTACAGGAAGGGACAAGTTAATATTATATAAAGATATTAATTTTCCCCAAATTTGCCCATAAATTCAATGCAATCCCAAACAAATTCCTTTATAATATTTATACGGAGATGCATTGATTCATGGGTGGTTTACCTAATCTCGAAAGTGTGAGTAAAGAGAAGAATCTCAATTTACCATAACACAAAGCTATGTAATAACAAAGGTGGTATGGTACTGGCCAAAAAAAAAAAGAAGTTGAATAAATCAGTATAACTTAAAGTGAGAGTAGGCCATGTATATAAAAGAAATTATAATAAAGATGGCACCAAATATCAATGAAAGAAAGATAGATTATTTAGTGGATAATCCTGGGTAACTGGCTAATTTTATGGAGAGAAAAATGAATGGCATCTATGAAGTAAAAAAATTAACCTTACACAAAGAGAGGTCTGTCCTTTGCCTTCAGCTACTTGGAGGTGATCTCCGGGCCCCTAGAATGTCCTGTCTGATAGGAGCACCTTTGTTTACTTGAGGACTTTGGCCACCAGATAATCTAAAAATATGATTTATAATAGGGGCTTTAGGCCTCGTTCATATCTGTTCCAACCCTGGAGGAACTGGATATGAAAGGTATTGGCCTGACTTCCAGGAGGGGCTGGAGACTAAAGGTCAATGACATAGGCAGTATGAGATCAAGCCCCAACCTCAGGGGCTCAGGTGAGCTTAACAGGTTGGCAATACTTAGAATATTCTCATACATTGTGACCAGGAGGAAGGAAAGCTATGCATGACCCCACAGGTAGACCACATCAAAATTTCTGCATAGAACCTCTTCTGACTCCGCCCCATGCGTCTCTTCTTTTGGCTAATCCTTTTCCAGTAATAAATCATATGTATTTTCCAGTAAAAATCATCCTTTTTCCAGTAATAAATCATGTTATAATTACTTCCAGTGAGTTCTGTGAATCCTTCCAGTGAATTATTAAACCTGAGGTTGGTTTTTAAAAACCCCTGGACTTGCAATTTCTGTCAGAAGTGAGGGTGGTCTTGTGTGGACTCTTTCCTCTAACTTTGTAGTTGGAACCTAATTCAATGTAATTGGAGTCAGAAGTCTTAGGTAGAATTGGCAGTCTGGGAGACTGTGCCCCTAAACTCATCATTTGGCTAGCCCTAGGTAGTATCTTATTCTAACAACATATATAATAATGAACATTACTTTAAAGACCTTAATGTGAAAAGTTAACCTTTAAAGATAATAGAAAAAAAATTGAAGAAGACTATGAAAAGTGTTTTTAAACAAAATTTTATAATCACAGAACAAGGGGGGGGTAGAATCTTAATTAATCAAAATTAAGGAATTCTGTTCAATATATGTGAATATGTGTTCAATAAAGTTAACAGGCAGCCAACAGAAGGAAATACATTTGAAAGCTTGATAAGCAGCAGGTTATTAATATATAAGCAACTTTTGCAAATCCATAGGAAAATATAAATATAGGCAAAGTATGTGGGCAATTTACAAAAGAAGTCCAAAATACTAAAACTGTACAAAAATAACCACCAAAACACTGATACAGACAAATGTAAATTAAAACTGCCAGAAGATATCAATTTACTTCCAGCAAAAATTTAGAAAGCTATACAAACACATATTTGGTGGTTTAAGGACATAAAACCCTCATAAGAATGTGGACTGACTGTAGAGTATTAGCATTACATATTTGAATGAAGTATATGCTTTCCATATGACCCAGCAGTTCTACATGTATATATAAAAGAGAAATGAGGCTCTCAAAATACACAAAACCATAAGGGACACATATAATTGCAGTGTTATTTGAGTTTCCAGGGCCTCATAGACCTTGATATCTGTGATAGAGAAAGTGAAGCAGTTAGAAAATGAGTAGATTAAGATATAACACCCCACACCAGAGTTCCTACCCTGCCATAGTTGAACCCCTCTGTCTCTGTGATCCAAAATTTCTTAAAAAATAAATAATATATTGCCAAATTCAATTAATAGGAAAATGAAATAGTAATGATAGGTTTAAAGATTAGAAATAGAATACATACTAATTTAGAAAAACTAAAATAAAGGAAAAAATAAATAGGGGTATTAAAAAATGAAAAATATAAAACTTTGTTTTTGATGTTTTGCCTTTCATCACAATAATAGGTGTTGCCCTGTATGTACAGTGGCAATGCAATTTCTTTCATTCCTTCCTCAGTGTCTACATCTTTTTTTAAAAAATTTTTAATTTTGCCTTCAGAAAAGTTTCAGATTACAGTAATGTTACATATACAATATAGGGACTCTCATATAGCCAACATCATATCCTTTTCCCTCTTCCCCAGCAATGATCTTTTTACATGTTTATATTTGCTGCAGCTGATGTATAGATAGTGAAATATATCTACCAAATATGGTTCCATTTTGGTTGACATTATGGTTTATATTTTAGACTGTACACTTTTCTAAAGTTTTAGTTACATTATGTTTTACATTATGGTAATCCCCACACTAAATTTTCTCTCCCTTGGGTAACTGGAACTCAAGCACACTGCTAGGCCTTGGGCCATTCTCTTTCATGGGTCCATCCACCCATGTTGTGGCATTTCTAGGCTTAAAAATTGGGGATTTTGGTGGAAGATGGAATACAGATGAGTTACCTAAAGAATTCACATGAATATCCTTGAGGCTCTTTGTGGTTCAAGATGCAATTAGAGGAGAATGATTCTTTGGTCTGAAGCCCAAGGCCTCCATTTTTACAGTTGTTCAAGCCATGAAGTAGGGATAAATGAGAATGAAAAAAATGAGCAAATAAACGAGAGATTTGAATGAGTTAATGATAGTGATGCACTATTATTCTGTGACTATAATCAACTCAAATTCTTTAGCTAAGGTTATAAAGACAAAGAAGGAGAGATTCGTGCAGATCCAGAGGAAAGGAGAGTTACTGCATTAATGGTCCATGAAAATATCTACCCCCTCATGGACACAGATCCCACTATGAATGGTACTGCAAGAAGAGAGTTCCAGGGAAGTGGACTTGGTCCAATGGATAGGGCATTCACCTACCACATGGGAGGTCCACGGTTCAAACCCTGGGCCTCCTTGACTGGTATGGAGCTGGCCCATGTGCAGTGCTGATGCACTCAAGGAGTGCTGTGCCACCAGGGGTGTCCCCCGTGTAGGGGAGCCCCAGGCACAAGGAGTGTGCCCCTTAAGGAGAGCTGCCCAGCGCGAAAGAAAGTGCAGCCTGCCCAAGAACGGCGCCACACACATGGAGAGCTGACACAAAAAGATGACGCAACAAAAAGAAACACGGATATTCCCGGTACAGCTGATAAGGACAGAAGCAGTCACAGAAGAACACACAGCAAATGGACACAGAGGGAAGACAACTGAGGGATGGAGGCAGGGGCGGGGGTTGGGGGGGGTTGTAGATAAATAAATAGATAAATGAATCTTTGGGGGAAAAAAAAAGAAGAGAGTTCCAGCAGTGAGGGAAGAGAGAGCCCAGATTTTCTGAATGGATACTTAGATTACTTTGTTTTTATTGTACTGCTGCTTTTATTGTAGTTTATTTTTGAGTGAAATATTCTTACATGGACTTTTCCAGGATGCTGGCCACAATTTGAAATAAAGCTTCTAGGGGGAAAATGTAATTTGAGTTTCAGACCTTGAAATACAATAAAAATGGATGTTAGTAACATTCACCAATTACTGAACGCTGACTTTCTGCCAGATACTTTGCAGACATGATCTCATTTAATGTTCACAACAACCCTTAAACATAGGAAATATTTCCACATTTCTCCAAAGGTGAAGCTGAAACTAACAGAGGATAACTATGTGGCCTAACATTGTTACAGACATCTGAAAGCTGGTAAGATTCTCAACCTAGCTGTCTCACTCTAAATCCAAGTTGTTATCGACAATAATACCGACTTTATTTCATCTGTAAATTGCAAATGAGTATTCTAAGTATTCTTATTACTGCTAGAATGAGATTTAATTTTGTTTACATTCATAATAGCTAATAGTTATAGAAGCTATTTACCTAATGCCATCTGTATTTAATTCATCTAACAATCTAAAAGAGTAAATAGTAGTTTAATTTACGTTTACTAAGAAAAAGCTAAAAATTCCAGAGATTAAATGACTTTTCTGAGGATATTTTATTTTACACACACCAATATAACACATGGTTTTTGCCAGTCCTAAATATTTTACCAATATTAAATTAATCCCCACAACCTCCTGCGAAATCAATACTATTTTACTCATGAGGAAACTAAGGCACAGAGAGGTTAATAACTCACCCGAGTTCCCAAGGGGCCAGAGACAGGGCTTAAACCCAAGCATGTGATTGACATCTATTCTGCATTGCCTTACAGTTACAGATTAATAAAGCAAGCCCTCAAGTCACACCCTTGTATCAGGGGTTCCTAAGCATTTTTGTTCAATGGACCCCTTTGCCCATCAGATGAAAACCATGGACCCCTTACTAAATTCACACTATACTGTGTATTGTTTAATAAATATATTACATCTACACAAACATGTTCCCACAACAATAGTATTTTTTTTATTTCAATTCAAGCTCACAGACCCCTTGATAAGAAACCCTGCACTATGTTCTAAGAATAGCTATATTATATTGCCTTATGAAATTATACTTAGAATGACTATTAGGTTGCAAAATTGGAACAGTCATTGATTTTCCATATCTGAGCATAAGTATTCATACTAACTAGATTTCTTCTCTTTCTTCTCAAATGATGTCCATTCTCATGATTCTCTGAATTAACATCTTGTCATACATTTAAAAAATGCAATCACAGAGTTAGGGGATGGTATTGAATTAACCAAGTTATAGGTGTGGCTCCAGTTAAAAAGTTCACATTAATGGAATGTCATAAATTTAGTTAGTAGCATTCTAGTTGGTTTTTCATTCACATTTGTTAAGTCGAACCTGCCTTTTCCTAACCATTTAGTTACTTTTATGATTTAACATTAAACTTTCAGATAAGATCAAGTGTGGATTTCAGAGTGAGTATCAAAAATCATATGAAGGCTTTTTGCTGAGTCTGAGAGGGTCTGTTGTTAAAATTTATTGCTCGTCTGTCTAGAAGTAAAGAGTGATAAGGTCTGTAAAACTTAAGCGAATTATGGTTTATTTAAGAGGCATATTGGACAAAAAAATCTCTGGTCATGGCTTAGAGGATTTAATTCCATCACATACAGCATTTTCTCCCCAAAAAGTGAAGTTTGTAACCAGGATGTGTGCCAGGTAACATTACCAATCAAAGCAGCTCTGTATTCTCCTAAAACGGCATTAATAAGTTCTGTGCTGACCGAGGTCAAGACTGATTATACCTAATTGATCACACACAGAGGAGCAGATTCCCTAAGAATGGAAAAATAATGAAATGGGTATTTATAAAAACAAAGAGCCAGAGAGGGCACCTTGTCCAAAGACTTTGACTTACTCGGAGCAAAAATGGAGGAAAAAAAATGAAAGATATAGTGATTAATAACATTCTAAATTATTGGCTTCTAGCGGGTTGGAAACCTGGCAATTTTCCAATATTTTATTCTTTCTTCCAAATTGTCTTTTGCTACATTTTAAGAATGATTTATTCTCTGAACACATAGTAAGTTAATATGTATTATGCAATCATCCAGTATTACAAGAGAGGGTGAAACAACCTAAGCAGGTTTATTAAACTATCTCTGCTTTCCTCTCTGACTTTCCAGTTGATCTACCCATGTTACTGTTGAGACAGGAGTTGAAATATTTCATTTAGAAGAATAATCTCTTAGAAGTAGAGTCTAAACTGTTCAGGTGTCTTTTATGTATAGGCAACCCTTTTCTCATCATTTCATCTTTCCCTGTTTTGAAGACATGTGAGGCTAGAAATGAATATGACCTGAGAAAAATTAAAAGGTGCATATTAAGCATATGTTTTTCTATGAGGATCTTGGTATGCAAAGAAGTCGACAGAAGTGTATCTTTTCTCTTCCTGCCTTCATCTTCCATGAGAATCCCATCATTTCTGCTACCTAATTCTTGCTAGTCAAGGCTCCAAAGTTTAACTACTCACAAATGTTCAAATATATACTTGTGCATAATTGTTCCTGTATAGATATGAATACGTACAGTCAATAGTAGGTATCAGTTACATGTTTATTTGTACATTGCACACATTTATATGCATACCTACACATGTCCATATTTAATATGTGTTTTGAGATTCTGATACATGGAGGATTAAAGTAGAAGTGAAGACTAGTGAATAGAAGATGACAGGGATAAGATAAAAACGAAGATTGAATTGGTGAACCAAATATCAGTAGAAATTACAACTAGAGAATTAACAGGAATGACACCTGGATAAGAAACCAAGTTAAAGGTCCAAAAGAGGAAGCATGGGATTGATATGGAAGTAATATGAATTATGGTAGAGTCAGGGTGGGCAGAGATTTTACTACAGAAAAAGAAGTGGTCCTGAACTAGAAGGATCTCAGTAAACATAGTCATGAAAACCAGTGTGTGGATCAAATTATGGTATTTCTTATATTCAAGTGAGAGAGGCTGGGGGATTTTGTTGAAGACAAGGAAAGAAATTAAGATTGGATTTACAGTCATGTCATAAACAGAAACCCTAATTCCTTTCTTCTTAATGTATGTTAGATTGAGATTCTGGGTTTAGAGTACCCAAAATAAAATGTACCTAGGCAGGTTTCCTAACTAATTGTTTTTCTATATAAGAATTTAAGTCAAAGTTAATATTCTGCTCATTTTCAAGTGTTGTTGACTTATCTCCATAGTGAGATAGAAAGGGATATTAGAAAATCCATTCTGACCAAAGAATTATCTCTCCCATTCCCTTGCCATTATGTTGGATATTTCCATTCTTAGAAATTGGAGGGTTGCTTTTTTAGGATAAGGCATTTTATCTACCTTTAAAATAATTAAATAAAAATATGCTTTATTTTATATTTCTTAAAGGAAAGACTATCAGGTATAAATCTCTTCAACTTTCTTCTTGTCTATTTATTTCAAATTGTTCCTTAGAATAAATTTGAGGCTCACCTGCCCATCTGTGCTCTTGATCTCACCCACTTTTGTCTTTGCCAAGAACTTGTTGTTCCATTAATCCTTTTTTTTTTTTTTTCCCTTATACCTTCAACTTCATGTCTTCATTGAGTATACTCCTGGCTATATCCCTCTCAATATCCTTTTTTACAGTTCTTTTTCAAGTTAAAGTTGCTCTACCATTAAAAAGCTGTATGACATTGGGTCAGTTGTTTACCCTTACCTGGGCCCATCTGAGAATTGGGGATTATGATAATATCATAAAAAGTACAATGTAAGTACTAGCTATGACTGCTATTCTCCAGAGGCAATTTTGTCCTTGCCGGTGGCTCCTTCTACCCTCTCTGTATTCTAAAGATTGTCATATAAGAATCTTATGCAAAGTGTTTTTTTTTTGCTGAGCACCAGGTCCTTAAGTTTAAATTTTCCTTAGCACTCTCTTTCTGGATTTATACTTACCTCAAAGTAATATGAACAAATTTGAACACAGGAGCTGGTATTAGTTATTTTATGTATGGCAATATCCCAAATTCTCCCTCCTCCATACTTGGTGCCAAAACTGCCTTCTAAATTAACATTAACTTATTTTGAGTAACTCTTTTTTATGAACTCAAAAAAGAACCTAAAAACTTTTCATGTCCATCTTCTCAATCATCACTGCTTTATATAGGCACCTTCCGTTTATTTCCTGGATGATTTCCAAATTGTTGTCACTTTCTTACTGGTTTTCTGGACTCTTGCCTCATACTTTTCCAACCCATCCATCACAGAGATGACAGTGAAGTTTTTCTAAAGGAGAAATCTGATTATTCCACTGCTTTTCCTCAGAATTTTCCAGTAATTATTTTTCATTCACAAAATGCCAATCTTCCATACCACACTAAATCCTTCCTATCTTCCCAGATAATCTTCTGCTAGTCGCCAGTCCTCCATATCTATCCTTATGCTCAGACAATATATGCAGCTTCCCACATGCTGTTCTTTCTCTCTAGACTGCTTATTCTCTGCATCTACTTGGCAAACACATGCCTTTCGGGTCCCAAATCAAGCACTGGTTCCTCTGTGATTCCTTCCATGATTCTTCCAACCATCAACCTTAGGGACTCTATCCTCTATTCTCCCAGTACATCTCTGTTTATCAAATTATACTTATTTGTGTACACATCCATTTATAATTTTTTGAGCATTGTCTTTTCTTATAAATGCTTGACTCATAGTAGATTCCTAATAAATAGTTGTTGAATGGATGACATGCAAATGTATGAATGCAGGGCTTAGAATCTAGGACAGCATTATCCATTATATTATAACCTGTGAGGCAATAGAATAAAATAAGTGACTTTTGATGAGGCGAAGGAAGGAAAGGTATGTTTAAGGACAGAGTTGGCTAGGGTACTGCTGTCAGGGTTTCTGGGACCTGGGCAGGGTATTAGGTAAGTGAAGAAAGAGAAGTGGTAGGAAAGGAAATAGCTTAGGCCAATAGCCCCAGGACAAGAGGATCTTTAAAACAATGAGCAAGAACACAAGTTAGATTGAAGGCATAGAATCAACACCTTATATTCCTTCAGATGTAGTAAAAAAGTTGTTGGTTTCCCTTTCTTGTTTTGCATTTTCTATGAATTAATAAATTGACCAGCCATCCTAGTTTGGCTAGGTTTTTCTAGGGTTTAGTAGTGAATGTCCTGACACCTGGGAAATACCTCAGGACTGGGCAAACTGGTACCATTGGTCACCCTATTTACAAACTACTATGTCATGAAACATAACATATTTTGCAAATTAAGAGCACATTAACTTAGTTTAGTGCTTGTGCATGATTCATCTAACTTATTACTGTCCAAGACCTATTACCTGGCAGGCACACTTTAGCTTCTTAGGGCTCAAAGATGAATTTGATATTGCCCTTTTCTTCAAGGAACGTCTGACACCTCAAAATAATTTATACCTCAAATTGTTTTTTTATAAAGTACATGGACTCAGGCTGGAAAAAATCACACCACTGGGTACCTCTGATATAGACTTAACAAAGTGCTGAAGAACTACAGACTGATTTTGGGGAAACGGTGCTCCGGTCCGGCGGGGGCGAGTCCAGGGACGTGTGGGAAGAAGCAGGGTAGGGCAGGAGTCGAGAGAAGAATGGAGACAAGACAGGATTCTGATCAAGTCTCGTTTATTACGGGTAAAACAAGGGGATATATAGAGAGGGAAAGGAACGTGTACATAGGTGAGAGGCTGGTCTTGTGGGTGGCAGACGTCCAAGGAGGGGATTGGCCGACAGTTATCGCCTGGTCTGCGGAGTTTGGCGCCTTGCGCATGCGTATTGCTGTGGTCACCTGAGTAGTGGCGGGAGGGGGAGAACAAAGAAGCAGGGAGGAGAAGAATAAGGAAATGACAGGGCAGATTTGTGACCTCCGCCATGTTGTGAGATCCGCCATGTTGTGGGAGGCTGTAAATAGGTCTCACAGCGGGTGGCTCCCTACAAAAGGGTGTGAGCAAAGGGTTGGTTGTTTTTTGAATGTACTTAAGTGGGATGAGGATGCAGAACTTGAAAGAAAGATCTTAATGATATATGCAGGAAAAATACACTATGGAGAAACATACTGGGAAAAATGGAAGACTGAAGAAAGCTTCTGTTTCCTCATACTGCATGTTATCAGGTTTCCCTGGGACCCAGAAATCCACAAGAAAGAAAAATAAGTTCTTCTCACATATAGCTAAACCTCCACTGGTATTTTTTGATAATTAACACTAATTAATTTTGTCCCTTTGAAAGCATATTAATGCATTTATTGTACAAGATTGTTAAATTAATTCTAGTTTTATCTTGGTTTAAAATAAACTCATACTAATTGGCAACAATCATATTTTTAGGTCTATCTTATTTTCTAAGTTATCTGAAATTTGGTAAAATATACTTACTACTCAATTTACCACATAGTTAAAAAGACCTCCAGAGGAAAATTCCAAAAAGACCTCTGCATAAAAATGCTATTATTTCTTTTCTCTGGCTCAATCTTTAACAGTTACAATCCCACCCTAGTTTTGTTTACTGAGTTAAGTGCTCCCATAATAGTTTTACCACTGATACTGTTGTGGAATTTAAGAGAAGTTCAATTATTTGAGTATAGAGAGGCCAGGACTCAGGAATGATTTTGAGAAGGAAAAATGGTTTATTGACGGCCGGCCGGACTCGGGAGCTTTCAGTTTGAATCCCGAGCCCGGAACAAGATTTTCAAACGTCTTTTATACAGAGAGGAAAGGCCAAATGGTCCCTTTGTTTCAGTTCTCAGTAGGCTTCAATTAGCATATATCTCTTTCACATCTTAGGTAAGCTTTTAGCAAGGACTCCAGACATTTTAGATAAGCCTTGGTTTTTGCATTTCCCCTAAATACTTAAAGTTTATAGCCCTTGCTTTGTTAAACATTTCCTGGGACTGGAGCCTGCTGGTCCCTAAGAGCAGGACTGCAGCCTCTTACCGTTTCACACCCACAAGTCAAACAACTTAGTTATTTCTGAAGAGACACAAGTCAAACAGCTTAGTTATTTCTGAAGAGACAAAGAGCCTTCCACCCATAGCCCACATCATTCCCCCCTTTCTGCCAAAGATTAACTTGCTAAGCTTTGGCATAATTATTGTTGGAGCTATGAGGTGGATGGCTGTTTGTTGTCTTGACTGATTATTTATCAGTCTTTAGTACAGCATCCAGGACCGTTTTTAGAAGTTTAGAACTTTTCATTCTGGACAGCAGAATCTTGGGCAGGGGCCTCCCGCAGTTATTCTGCTGCCACTGGCACTCACATGGATTTCCAGTCAGGTTCCAGATCCATCTATTACTTTTCTTTTACTCTTAAAGAGTTTACACCTTTAATTTAAAAGGGGTGCTGAAGGGAGACGATCTCTTTTCTGTAACTGCTTCCTGCTGGCCATGGGCTGTAGTCATTGCCTAATAAGGTATAAAACTCTTAATTTATTCTAACTGGAGGAAGATGGATCTGGCATTCTGTACGAAGTTGGATGAAGTTTTCATATGGTTAATAAGATGTTCACTCTGAAAGAAACAAACTTAATTAAAAATTTGGAATACCCGTTTTTTTAAAAGAGGACACATTGGATTACAGAGGTAGACAAGGTTAGGTGCCTATAAAGATGGCACTCCTTAAAAGCTGGTGGGAACAGCATATATTCTTTTTTAAGTTATCCATCTTTAGAGAGAAATGGCAACAGACACTTAGCTTTGTCTGAAGACACATTCCAAGCTGTTCAATGATTGACACTCATTCGCTCTGTCAGATGCTCCTGGTGAACTGGCACTCCTTGGGCAACTGGCTTCACTCAGGATTAGAACACTAATTTGGAAATACTCTTAGTTTTCACCTGTGGGAGTGATCAGAACTACAGAATAAAGATTTTTACACCTTGGTTTTCATTGTACAATTTCTAGCAATTTTGACTTGTTCAATAGGTGACTCACCATCAGCAAGCAAGCCTCACTTTTGCTAACTTGAGACTGGCTGAGACTGCCACCTTATTCTATAGACATGTTATTAACTGTTTAGAAAATGATTTTACCAGGAATTTAACATGTCTAATATACTTCTGCACTTGATCCAAAATAGAAAAGATAACATTACAATTATTAGGCATATATTTAGTACAGGATAAAAGTACAGCATTTAATATTAACTAATGTATTACTTAATGCATAAGGATTCAGAGTTGCCATTATTAGTTTTGAGTTTCAGGTTTGTAATACTTTACATGTTATCTCTCCATGAGAGCAGGCCATAATGCCAATTGTGTTTAAGTTTTACTTACAGTCTCCTGGTATCATGGCTCCACTTAGCATGTTCTTCAACGCAGGAGCAAGTTGCAGCATCCTTCCAGTATTCCAGAGATTTTCCAGTATTCTACTAGCCTGGTGCATAGTGCTCTCTGGCACCATGGAACAGTGCCAGTCTGGAGGCGATATCCATTGTACACTTGGCTGTACCGAGTCATTATTGGCTGCAGGAGCTTGAAACTGCAATATAGTTTCCATCGACTTCAGGAGCAGAACCAGAGACTGATATAGCACATATTTTTAATTGAGGGGTCAGTGACCAGCCTAGCCAATAACTCACATGGAGAGGCCACCTGTAATGTATACAAGGCCTGGTTCGAATGCACAAGAGTTTGACAATGTTAAAGTTTATTCCTTGTTTTATATATATATTTTAAACAACTTAACGCAATACATATATCAAATGACTATTTACTTACACAATTTTACTATGAAGATAACAGTAGGTACTTTACTTTAGTAATAGAGGAAAAATATTATTTTTCATTGTTAGAATGAAAACAGAATATTTCCAATAGAATCAAGACAACTTTTTATTACCATTTACTTAAATGTGTATTTTGCAGTGGCCTTCAGACAGGTTTATTATCATGAAGTTATTTCTGCTACCAATACCAATCTAAGTTTCTTTAGTTAACAATGACTTCTACAACTAGAACTATTTAAACATTTTCAGTTTGGAAGATGTTTTACAAACTCTTTATAATTGACTATAACCGCATTGACTAGACACCTCATGTTTAAATAAACTTACTAAATTACAATTACCAATGAAAGAAATTTACTCTTTATTTAAGAGAGCATATCTACAATCTTTTCCCTTTAGCCTAATTTCACCAATGTGAACTTACAATTTTCACTTACAATTTTCATTACTGTAAAGATTTTGTACATATGTTAATTTAGTTTATAAATTAACTATGGGAGATTACACTCAAGTTAAATAAAATTGAAACCATTATAGTTTATGCAAGGAATGTTCTCTTTTTCCCTTACAGGAAGCTAAAAACTTCTTTTCTTTAAGTTATGAAAATTATTAATTTAAAAGCATAACTGACTACCAGGTTTTAAAACACATGCATACTGACTACCAGGTTTCAAAACACATTACACAATTACTTAATTTTTTAAAATCATAACCCAGGAAAGATCTCTCCATAGTTTTTATGGACTTTCCTTTACTTACTGAAATTTGTTAATAGAGCCACTAATTACCTTTATTTTGTTGGAAAGAAATCTTCTGGAAGAAAATAAGGCTCACCAGATTGTGGAGAAGAAAATACTTTATTCTCAATCTTGCAAGAAGGGACGCAGAGCGATATGGCTGGTGCCCCGAACAAAGAAAAATGACACAATTTATACCCCTAAGCCTAGCATGCAAGCTCTTCCTGTTTTTCCATAGATTGGATACTTCAGAAGTTACAGCTTATCTGAGATTTAACTTTCCCACGCAAAAGTTTGATTTAACTGCTTCTTCTATCACATTCCAACCATTTTAGTTTTTACCTGCTCCCCCCCTTTGTCAAATAAGGAATAGAATTTAGTGCTGAAATGGCACCGACTTAGTTAGCTCCTTCTTGGGCATCCTTCCACTGCCCATAGGACTGGCCTAAACTGGTCTCCTCCACTGCTGTCCAACCCGGGAGTGGGAGACTGAGGCAGCAGGCCGCCGGGTTACATCAACATTTTTCTTCTGTGAAAATTAACCTAATCTTTGTTTTGTTTTGTTTTGTTTTGTTTTCCAATTTATGGCTGACAAAGGTTTAAACTGGGAAATTACCAGGCAAACTGATTCTTAATTCCCTAGCCTAGTAGATAGGTTTAATCTGCCACACCTAGTCTTGCCTTAAAAGCTCTTGCAAAGAGGAGGCCCTTTCCCAATTGTTTCCATAATCAGATTTCTATGACTTTCTCATCCTGCTTAGTTCAATTTGGGCTTTAAGAATATTTATAAATATAACTGCATATTTAACCTCAACAATTTGAGCAAATAGGCAGACATGAATAGTTTGGCACAACAACATGACTTTAGTTACTTTAAACTTTTCAAAGACTTTTGAAACTCTTCTTAATTTGCACTATGACCATGCAGTTTACCACAAGAATTTTCTTTCTTACTTAATGGATTGTAATAACCAAAATGTTCTCAATGCCTTAGCACCATTTTGTTTTAGAACTTTATATTTTACTTTGAAATTAGCAGAATTTTGGATAAGTAACAAGATTAATTTTATATATATATTTACTGAGGCTATTTGAAGCCTCAGGGAGACAGACTGCTTTCTCTCATGAATTGCCACTCTTAGGAACACTGACCGTCAAGGCAGGAGACTTCTCCCCCTCCACCCCCCTTTTGATTTTGGAGATAATAAAACTCCAGTGGCCATTTAACCTTATTCTATCAGGCAGCCATTTATTTAGTTTACACTTGAATTCATGAGAGAAAGGGTTACTAATACCAGAAGAGGAGACAGTGATGTCCCAGCTCTTCTCAATTATGAAATAACCATAGGCAAAGGCAAAGGGTGAGGTTAGGCTTGAAGTAACCATAAACAAAGGAAAGGTTAGTGTAGAATTTACACTTAAATAATAGTTTCAGGCTAAATTCACCCAGCTATAATCTCAGTTATTGTCTTTCCACTGTTTTACAATATAAATGCATTTATAAATGATTTTAACTCTTAGTTACAGTTTTTATTAATTTTTTTTAAAACCTATTAATTTTATAACACCTTTAAATACCTTTCATTCAACTTATAACATATTAAATGAACTTAACCATTACTTTAATTTTTCCTTTAAAGTGAGAGAATAAATCTCTTGCAGTTAGTTTGAAATAAAAGGCTACTTTTCAGGATTTGATTTCTAGAACATAAAATGTTCTTTTAAAAGAGGTAAGACTCTTCTTCAAACATTGAGGATATGATGAGGTTAAAGCACAAGAAGCTATTGATAAAATATTTTCTTTGTATATTGATCTTACTCAATTTAATCATAAAAATTTCTCTTCCACAAACCTTCTACACTTTCAGTATTCATTCAGGTTCTGTCCCACACTCTACTCTTTCCAATAATCAATCATTTTATCTTAGGACAAAATCATCTTCTGTTTCCTTAACAATAAAAACACATTCCATATATCCCACATACTAAGTTACCAGGCAAACTTCTTACAACATATAATTGCCATTAATACTAACCAAGTTTGTTAAAATAATGAACTTTTCTTCACTTTAAATACTTAGTAGCATGTAATACCAGAAACAGTTTTTTTGGAAGCAAGTTGGCAGGGGAGATTGGCTGCCGAATAAGTTTGTTATAAAATTGCCTTTTATTATTATTATTATCAATTCAGTTTTGTTAAATAATGACTTTCTGCAATTAGCCACTTAAATACCTTAAACAATGCTTTGTAAAACTTTTATAATTATTTATACCCTTAATACAAAGTTTACCTTCACAGAACACATTCTCTTACTTAAGGTTACTACAATACCTTCTAAGAACCTGAGCAGAATGCAAACGTATTTTGGCTTTGACACCCTAAGGAGGGAACTTTACTGCATTTATTCTGATTCTGCTTTTCACCTCCTTCACTTCCCCCCCTTCCAGGCAGTCGGGTGCACAACAAACAGGAATGCGGCTTATGAATAGAAGGGTGGACTCACTGGAAAGGGGCAAGCCGCTCCCCCCTTTCCAGCTTTCAGCCAAAATGGGCAGACAGAACCTACTCAAATTTGGCAACTCTCCCAGGAACCCAGCCGCCCTGACTGGGACATTCCCAACAGACTTGGGTGCTTGGCGCGGACACAGATGGCCTCCAAGCCCCGGCAAAGGGCCAGACCAGAGACAAGACAGCAGAGCACGCACAAACATCTAGACTCCACAAACATCCAGACTCCTCAGCTTTTGCCCCAGAATCATTTCACCCCCTTGCCAATGGCAAGGGAGGGCTCCAGCTCAGCTGTAATTCTACTTCATGTAAGGACACAACTCCAACACTAACATTGAGCTGACACAGACAGAAGCACAAAGGTCACTAATCTGACTCACAAGTTTATATATTTATTTTCACCACGGCTGCCCCCACAGCCATCACAAACCTCAGAACACTTAACATTTGGTATAAAGCAAATTCATTCACAAATTAGCACCATAACAAAAGATTCCAGCTAGACTTTTCCACTGTTTAAACTTTACACCCAGACCAAGCTCCACCAGAAAAGCCGATCCATTTTCCTGTAACCAAGTTTTGTTTTCCTTAATCTAGACCAATTTCCAGGATATTAGGACTCGAACCTATAAATACCCTTCCTATTAAAATCGAGACTCCACTCCTTTAGTGGATATTAGACCAGTACCAGATTCTAACATGCAGTTAGACAAACCCAAAACACCAGGGCTTTTCCCCGGTTTTCCTCCTTTTCCCAAGCCTAGAGAGAACGGCTTCCCCCCAGCCTTCTGGGGCTACTAGGGTTCTCTCGGGAGGTGATCAGCCTCCCCTTCCTAGCAATTAAAGCTAGGGCCTTCCAGACTCTGCTCACCCGGGGAGTCTTACCTTCTTCCCTGTTCGGAGCTCTTTTTCGTTCCCAGAATCTTTCTCTTCAGACCTTCCATTGCCCCTTGATTTTGTCGGGAAGATTCTGGTGGAGCCCACATCTTTTCTGGATTAAATTTAATCCAGGGGCGCCCAGATTTGGGGTTCACCCGAGTCCTCCCGGCTTCCTCGGGGATTTGGAAGGGGCAGCAAAATGCTACCGTCTCTGGCCTTCATTTTTATCCCTTCGTGGTTGCCATTAATGTTGTGGAATTTAAGAGAAGTTCAATTATTTGAGTATAGAGAGGCCAGGACTCAGGAATGATTTTGAGAAGGAAAAATGGTTTATTGACGGCCGGCCGGACTCGGGAGCTTTCAGTTTGAATCCCGAGCCCGGAACAAGATTTTCAAACGTCTTTTATACAGAGAGGAAAGGCCAAATGGTCCCTTTGTTTCAGTTCTCAGTAGGCTTCAATTAGCATATATCTCTTTCACATCTTAGGTAAGCTTTTAGCAAGGACTCCAGACATTTTAGATAAGCCTTGGTTTTTGCATTTCCCCTAAATACTTAAAGTTTATAGCCCTTGCTTTGTTAAACATTTCCTGGGACTGGAGCCTGCTGGTCCCTAAGAGCAGGACTGCAGCCTCTTACCGTTTCACACCCACAAGTCAAACAACTTAGTTATTTCTGAAGAGACACAAGTCAAACAGCTTAGTTATTTCTGAAGAGACAAAGAGCCTTCCACCCATAGCCCACATCAATACTTTTCTCTAAGAAACTAATATATTTTATATATTACTGAAATGTTTAACTTGAATAATAGCAGAAATGCTTATTTTTAAAAGGAACTTCAATCAATGTTTTATTCTGAGTATACAGTAGATATATAAACATTAGGTTCAGATTAAATTTGTAGTTGTGGCTTTGAAGAGAAACATATGATAGGCCAACATAGCTACTTGACCATATTTTTCTGGCTGTAATAAAAGATTTAAACAAAATTATCCAACTCACATTGATTCCTATCAGTCCTGTGTCATTTTGATTTATGCTAAAGACATATACACACACACAAATTGGCAAAAGAACCAAATATAGACAAATCATAAAGGACAGCAGTTTAGGGTTATTTATTTGGTTATAAATGCATTAAACAATGGAAACTTGTTTAAAACTAATCTAAAGTAATAAAGAGCATTATGCAACTTCATATATATACTGTGTCCAAAAATGGTTTCCTGATGGTGATATGCACACATATTTGAAGTGTGTGATGTAGTGGAAAATTATCTTGAAAATCAGGATAGTAGGCACTATTCTGGGAACTGACACTGAAAGATAGCGGGGCACTTCACTTAGCTTATCTCTGTTAGTTTTTTTTTCAGTAAAATGAGAAAGTTGGGGTAGATGTGGGTTTCCCCAACAGTGATCTTTGAACTATTCTAGAAAATTTTAACAAGTATGGAATTGAATTTGGGAAATACTCAATTTTACATCCTTGTCTTGAAAATTCACAGAACATATTTGTAAATTAAAGACTAAATAAATTAAGGCTCTAATTTATCTTTTGGTGGTACATTATGCTTAACAAGGTTAATTGAATATGGAAACATTTTTAATGTTATTTTTAGGAGTATCTCTGAGCTAGGTGACTTCCAAAGTCTTTCTCGTTTTTGAAAGTCCATGATTATATTTTTGGAAGCACAAAAATAACATGCCAGTTAAAAACAAGATTTCTTTCAAGGCTATTCAAATTAGAGAGGAATACAAATATAAAAGTAACTTCAAGGTATTTTGCTTATATCAGGCACTTATGATTACAGAAAATGTGGACTACTTATTTGACTTCTATATTATATTTTTCTGAGCATTATACCAAAATGCCAATACTCCTTTCTATACCATTGTTGGGGTCATTAGTCAGTGTTTAGGGTTTTCTGGGTGGGAGGAGGAAAGCAGTCTGAAGTATACTATTGGATTAATCCTGTTGACAAGCTCCTTCTTTAGGAACATTTCAGCAGAGTTTTTAATTGGCTAAATGGTCATCCTATCACTATGTCTAAGTATGATATCTTGGGAGAAGGACACGTAAGGATACTGAACATCCCCAAGTATATTTACTAAAGTCTATTTTCCTCTTATTTGGAAAGGATGGAGCATATGGTCAGTCTTGCTCTAAGAGATTTGAGTTGATAGAAATTATAACCGTTTGAAGTAAAAATCTTTAAATACAAATAATGGAAAATATCCCTTTTCTGTTTGTCTTTAGTAATCATGTGTTCTTTTCCAGGAAAGAAAGTGAAATTACTTCTTCCCAAGTCAATTCCACCCCCCCACACACACACATGTTCCCAAGGAAAGTGCCATCAGAATATAAAATAAGGAAAGCATTAATTAGTTTAGAAACTAGAGAGGTCTGTTACTGAAGACCTACCAGAAATTTTTGAGTCTTTTTTATATATGAAAAAATGGGACAAGTTTAAAGGAATTTGGAAAGAAATGTTTGTCAATTTTTCCAAGTTTTTGCAAGTTGAAGGTAATTCTGGGAAAACCCTAATATCCATTTTATGAAATGGTGGGACACTGCAAGGAGAAAGTAAAAGTGGGTGAGATTATCAAGACTAAAAGAAAACACTTGGCAGGCTAGTTAGTCTTGAATTGTGTGACCTAGCCAGCGTCAGTGACCAGGCTTATTTTTTCACAGGACACCACCCCAAATGCTCCCCTTTATAGGAGCAAAACTCTCTGTGATATTCGGTCCAGTCCTGTCTTCATTCTCCAAATGGGATCTTTGATATTGCACAGTGAATTCCACTAATTCAATCTTCCTTTTCTCTTTTTGCAAACCTGACTATTTCAAGAAGGAATCCACACCAGAATGTGACAGGTTTCACCCCACCTTCTGCTTGATTATAAATCAGTAGTCTCAACTAGAATGAGAGTAAGGGTGAGCAAACAGAGAAAAAATGTCATATGAATAAATTTATTCTTCATTGAAAAAGACAGAGAACTGGTAGATGAATGTTGATAACTAGGTCTGATATTCTCAACTGAACAAAAAAGCAACCCTTACGGAGTATAAACAATAGCTAATCCTGGCCACCTGCTAGTTGTGCTGGACAAGACAATGATAAGGCCACTCCATGACTCTGACTGAAACAGGACAAAGAAAAGGATACTTGCAACTACAAAAATAACTACTGCTTCTTTATCAATGACAGCTCTAGCTCTGTGTTAATCCTCTCTTCTGCCAGATAAAAATCATTAAGACATCTAGTCACTGAATCTCCCCTGCTTCCTGACAGTATTCAGTCTAAAATGGGCCTCCACTTCCTTAAACTTTCCTCAGAATCATGTAGTTCAATCCAGATACTATAATAAGCCTCTGCTAACCATTACTTCCCCTAGATGCCCAACATGTCTGCAGCAAGCTACGTAAATATAACATGAGTGTTGCCAAAAGTTGTGGCTGGTAGGATCTGAAACTGATTTGAATCATCAGAGGATGCCATTCCTTATGAATTAGTTGGACTGAAAACAAAACAAAACAAAATAAAGCAAAAACAAAATAAAAAATGTCAAGAAGAGATAAAATTTCAGATTTCTTTAAAAAAAATAGATTCAAGAGATGCAGTATCTCTGAAACTTGAGCAATTAATTAGGAAAAGGGAAAATTTGAGCCAAAGGAAGATCACATGAAAAAAGAAGCATAATTGATAAATATAAAAGTATAAAGAAGTCAGTGACCACTAGATTGAAGACTGCATAAAACTGGTCAAGTAAAAGAGAGGACAGTAGAAATGAGAGTGGACACGCTGCACCAGGGTGCCCAGTGGATGGGTCAGTAGAGACTGAATCCATCCCATGTTCCTCTTGTCGCACCATAGATCTTGCCAAACTGAGCCTGCACTCACCCAGAGGAAGAAGAAAATTTTTATTCCACTAAAGAGCCATCTGTCCAGAATGCTGTATCTACTCAGAGGAAGCAAGGACTTTTTCTCTTTTTTATAAATGTCAAAAATCGGCTTGGACTTACTGATATTCTATACATGAACTATTGTGATTAGTAATTAAAGAAAATGTGGCATTGGTGTGGAGAAAGTGGCCATGGTGGTTGCTGAGGGTAGGGAGTGGGAGGAAGAGATGTGATGTAGGGGCATTTTGGGGGGTTGGAGTTGTCCTGGGTAGTGCTGCAGGGACAGTTACCGGACATTGTATGTCCTCCCATGGCCCACTGGGTGGACTGTGGGACAGTGTGGGCTATGGTGTGGACCATTGACCATGAGGTGCAGCAGTGCTCAGAGATGTATTCACCAAGTGCAATGCATGTCTCATGATGATGGAGGAGGATGTTGTTATGGGGGGAGGAGTGGGGTGAGGGGGGTGGGGGGTATATGGGGACCTCATATTTTTGAATGTAACATTAAAAAATAAATACAGACAAAAAAAATGGGCTAGTATCAGACTTGCAGAAAAGTACTGTATATTTCAAATGAAGCCTTTCTTAGGGCTGGTTAATGGTTCCCACCCAATGGGCCACAGAACATGCAGGTATATGAAAACTCATTTGCTATCTTTGGGCATTCCATTGAGAGAAGTCAATCCTTCCCAGCTGTGAGTAGTCACATTCATTTACCCCCATTTGCCCTAGATTTTCTAAGCCAGCCCTGACATGAAAAAGATTTGGAAGCACTGGCTTAGATAAATTCACTGGTTCAATCAACAAGTATTTATCAAGTTCCCATGGTCTGCCAAGTTCTGGAGAAAAGCTAAACAAACAACCTAAGGGCCCTGCAGTGTCTTCTACATTCTTCTACATTATAATATCTTTTCCAATACTCTCCTAGTTTTATTCCCTCTCCTGCTACCATACAATTCTTCTTCACAGACCCAATTTTTAAAAATCCATGCAATCACTAAGTTTCAGAGGTCTTAATCATTAGCTTGGGATAGAATAATAAGAATAATATTCAATGTGAATGCATGTGTTGCATCAGTGTGTGTCGAGATAAAACTTTATTGCTGAAAAGATAAATGCATTGGTATATGTCTCGTAAATGCAATTCAGGCTGATTCTATTTAAGTATTAGTCATTTTTAGTAAGTTTCACACAGCTCTGTCAGCTTGATTCAAGTTGAAAACAGTCAGTTCTCCTGCTGGGGACACAACAGAAATCAACCCAGGCTTAAATATTTCTAACAGTTCCTCTTATCCTTTCCTTTTCTCTTAGTTTGTAGGTGTATGCTCAACATTTTCAGGCCTATATTTTTTTTCTAGCAAACCTAAACTTTTTTTGGATTATTTTCTTCAAGTTATCTTATAATTTCTGTACAGAATGAATATATTTCCTCTTTGGGGTTCAGGTTCAGTTCTTTGAGGGATGTTGATGAGAGAAAACAAACCAAACAAAAACAAAACAAAAAATAAAACAAAAAAACAGTAATGACTTCACAAGTAACTCTGATCTCCACCATTACCCTTCCACCTGTTCATCTTCACAAGCTCTGTTTTCAAGCTAGCTCATTTGTCATTCTAGTCCATGACAACATTGGGCCTGTTATTTACATGAAAACATTCTGATTAATATCTTCTATCTTTTCTCTTGACTTTTAGGCAGTTAATTAAGTTCTGAATATGAACTCTTTTTACTTAGTAGCCTTCACCTTGATCCTTAAAGAACTTAACAATAGGACTGTACATATGTGGAAATGGATAGAGTTCATGGTAACACATTAGAGTGAGCAGCTGCTGGTTTATAAATGAGATTGTGGCTGAAAAGGGTAGTCTAGGGATGTAAATGTCAAATGAAGAAAGCTAGAGTATAATCTAGAGATTGAATAATACAATAAACCTAGAAGATGAGAATTGTAGTTAATAGTACAAATGTCTATCCTGTCCTGTGAACTAGAACAGGACACTATTGCAAGGTGGTGGGAATGTGAAGAAGCATGGCAAAAATGCAATTGGCATGACTTATGGACTATAGTTAACAACAATACTGTAATATTCTTGCATCAGTACAAAGGATATACTGTGTTAATAATAAGGGGGTATGAAAAAAGTAAGCCAAATGTATGCTGTTGATCATAGTTAGTGGTAAGTCTGATGATATTATCTCAGAATCTGTAACAAATGTTCCACAATGGTGTGATATGTTGTATGGGAATTCTACAAATGTGCATAATTGTTTTGTAAGTTCACAACTCCTGTAATAAAAATATATTTAAAAATCTACCAAAAAAAAAAAAAAAAAAAAAGGAAATGAATGAATTGTAAAGGTATTGAAGAGCTCACAGAATTGACAAAGCTTAGAAAACTGACCTGATAAGGGGGATGGGCTTTCTGTCCCTCACTCAAATTTCCACAGTTGGATGTAGGGCTCTGCTGTTCCCTATTTTGGGATATCCTGAAATAAAAGGTATCTTAGTTTACCAGGCTGCTATGAAAAATACCACATAATGGTTGGCTTAACAACAGAAGTTTATTGTCTCCTGGTTTTGGATGCTCAAAGTCCAACTTAAAGAAATTGGCAAAACTGTAATTTTTTGCTAGCTTGCTGCAATTCTTAGGAGCTCCTTGGCTTGTATCTCTGCTTCTATCACATGGCCCTCTGATTCTCCTTGTATCTCTCATTCAGTTTCCACTGACATCTGATTTCTTTGTGGCCTTCTCTGACATCTGGCTTTTGGTTTCTTCTCTTTAAAAAAACCTCTGGTAATATGGAGTAAGAAAAACACTATTCAACTGGCCATAACTTAATTAATAATAACATCTTTGAAACAGTCTAGTAAAAATAAGTTCACACCCACCAGAATGTGGATTATAATTAAGAACATGTCTTTGTTGGGGTAAATAATTCAATCTAGGGCAGATAGTATGTTCAGATGGATTTAGCAAATCTTGATCTGCATTGATAACCTCAGTGGTGCTCTCTTCATTCTATTGTACTCTGTCTGAGCTAATTTTCATGGGCTGCTATACTATCTTTCAGTTTTTCTGTCTTTTTCTCTCATATCATATATGCCTAGCACAGTGGTGACATCTACCAATATTGGGTAAATATCGGTTTCTCCTTTTTACATTTTCTGTTGACATTCATCTTTTTCCCAATGCTTCCCTCTCCTATCTGATGTTACTAAATGTTTTTCCCAAATTCATTCTGTCCATAATAAAGGCTGACATTATTTCCAATTCTGGGCTTCATAATATTTGCAACTTAAAGGTAATATCAACTTCAACTACATTTTGAAAGTATTAATGGTCAAATGATTACATTTTCATACAAATATTTCAGGCCTACTGTTGGGATAAGTTGTTAAAATGCATATTTCTCTTTTTTAGGTATGGAATTATTCTAGATTTTTTTTTTCCCCATCAACATGGAAAGCCCCAAATACTAGACCCATTCTTTTTTCCTCTCATGCATCTTTTCACTTACCAAATGTTCAGATTTTATACTAGACAAGAAGGGAAGGGGCAGAGGTGAAGTCTATTTCTATGTTTTTAAACTTTTTTTCAAAGGTCCCTTGAGAATAAAGGCTCAAAATCATATAGATGTTGTTCCTTTTAAAGTTAAAAGAAGATACTGTTACTCCACATGGTAAATAAATCGTAATAAATCTAAGACAAATAACATAATGGGCATTAGCCAGAGACCCAAGAGTAAGATTGGAGAATTTGAGGATTAGACAATTGCTCCCTAATGTCAAACCAAGATCCAGTAGAAATAATCATTCTGGCATCTGACAGAAGAAGTCAAAGGTCAGGATTCAATGCTGCCACAGTCTGATTTTCCAGCTTCATTGAGCAGGTGCTTAATAAGCCATGATTGTTTGTTATGTTTAAAGAGTTCAGACCAAAGTAAGATGCAGAGTCACAAAAGGGAATGGTTCCCAGCTCTGTTAGTCCACTAAGAACACTGTAACCTTTTTAACAGCAATTACGCTGAGGTCATTACTTTGTCAGAACTGATTCTTATGCCTAAACAGAATATGGATTACAAACATATTAGATTACATGGAGCTGCTAATGTCATTGATGAATCTTCAGTGATCATAAAGGTGGAGAAAGAGATTAAGGTCAGCAAAAAGATCCCTGAATTACTGGGTGATTTGATAAAAATGTGTTTCACTTTGGCTTCTAAGTGAAAAGAATACGTAAATCTAGCAGAAATTTGTGCACAATGAGGCAGCCTGACCTGTAGAAAGAGAAGAAGAGGAAGGGGAGGAGATCTATTCAGAGAATATGTAATGAATACTGACTTTAAAAAGTTTGCATTAATTAGAACTTCTTTCAGCATAACAATCATAACATCAAGAACTTAAAACTTTGGTCTGTAGTCATGATTCCATTTTTTTCCCCTTAGAAGTTGTTTAAGGCAATAAATTTAACTCAATCAACAAATTAAGAGAAGGGGCCCTGGAATCAGACTTACCGCCTGAGCTTGAATACCAGGTACCCCATTTACTGAGTCAGACTGGGGCTATGGAACCCAGGGAGGAGGACCCCAGAGGTAAAGTGCCATTACCATCTCATTGTATCAAGGTTACATGTTATCATTATGACTTATCACTGTTGATGCTGACCTTGGTCATCTGGCTGAGGGAGTATTTGTAAATTGCTCTTATGAATTATAAAGTTTCTCTTTTCCTCCTCTTTCCATACTGTGCTCTTTGGAAGGATTTTTTTTCTTTAAGATTTATTTATTTATTTATTTTTCTCCCTTTCCCCCGCCCCAGTTGTCTTCCCTCTGTGTCCATTCGCTGTGTGTTCTTCTGTGACCACTTCTATCCTTATCAGTGGCACTGGGAATCTGTGTTTCTTTTTGTTGCCTCATCTTGTTGTGTCAGCTCTCCATGAGTGTGGCACCATTCCTGGGCAGGCTGCACTTTCTTTCCCACTGGGCGGCTCTCCTTACGGGGCATAGTCCTTGCATGTGGGACTCCCCTATGTGAGGGACACCCCTGCATGGCAGGACACTCCTTGAGCACATCAGTACTGCATGTGGGCCAGCTGCACACGGGTCAAGGAGGCCTGGGGTTTGAACCATGAACCTCCCATGTGGTAGGTGGATGCCCTATCCATTGGGCCAAGTCCGCTTCCCTAGAAGGATTTTTGACAAATCAAAATAAGGTTTGCAATTAGATGAGAACTGCAAGAGAGAAGAGTGGATGCTGAGTGGCTAATGGTCAAGGAGAGAAATAGACCCATGATGACTGCAGTGCAAAAATTGTGGGACTACATTTGGAAAGGAAGGGAGGCTCTATCCCTCAGGAAAAAAAGAAGGAATGAACAACAGGTAGAGACATTGAAATATTGAATAGGTGATGCAGGGAAAGATTAACAACTTAATATATAATGGTCTTTTTCTTCTTAAGAAAGTAGAGTTCAATTCAAAAAACATTTTTTGAGAATTACTATATACTGGATATCCTCTGAAGAATCCAAATTTAGAAATATTTAGTTTCTGTCTTAAAGGTGTTTAGCATTTAAAATAAGAGATATCATATGAATGAGGTAGAAAAATAAATATAAGAATGAAGGGATATTTCTAAAGAGCAATAGAAAAATATCATTCACATCTATCTGAAGTTCAGGAAAGTTTCCAAGGATTAGTTGGTACTTGAGAAAAAAAAAACACTAACCACAAAAACTGACATGGTAGCATAAACTAGAAATAATTGTCAAAATAGCTTTCAACTTTGCAGGTTCTGAAGTGCCATTTGTCACTCACCCAGAGTTGATTGGACTTGGGGATAGAATTTAGGCCAAGAAAAATCATACAAATATAAACCAGAGTGAAAGTCATAAATTATGCGAAGAATTAGAACTGTCAGACAAGCTCTATGAGGAAAAATTACATGAAAAAATTACTAAAAGATTGGTGAACCTTGAATCAGAGAATGGGGTATTAGTTATTTACATGTTTAATGTGTAAAGACTTTACCCTGGCAAGCTTTAGTTCCATGGTGTTTAAAGTGGGAATAGAAACTAGTCCTACATGATAGGATCAAATGATAAGGCATGATTAAGATACCATTTGGAACATATAAACTCCCAACAATTATTGTTATTCCTATGACCATAATTATTTGTTAGCCATCATTTTTCCTCCCACCATAGATTCCTTCAAGAGGACAGTCTTATCACATCCATTTATGACCCCCTCATGTCTACCAAAGAGTGTCAGCAAAAAGAAACCCAATAAATGAACGTATTCCACATAATTAAAGAGAACTTGATTGGTACAAGAAGCAAGACGTGAAAGCAATTTAGAGGCTGATAGATACACTGTGCCTCTAACCTAATTGGTTTTTTAAGGAAAGGAAAAAGGAAAAATATTTATCCATTTGAAATAGTGTCTATTAATAGCCTTTTTAATATGCATGTATATATGTATATATATATACACATGAGAAGAAAATACATGAGAAAGCTATCATTTCCTTTGCAATAGTACTGTGTCCTGTTCTTGATTAAATGAGGAGAGTTAAAGACAATCACCAGAGAGAGAGGTTTGAGGGTGCCTGTGGTTTGGAGGCTTGGCTGCTATTTATGAGTGAAAAATGGAAGAGAAGGTGTCACGAACTTCAGCTAGGGAGGTCCAGTATACCTTGGTCACAGGATTGTCTCTATGGACTAAGTTAAGCCCCTTAACAACTTCTCTGTTTTATTCTATCCATCTGTTTTGCCAGTCTATTGGGAGGATTATTTAGTTAATGTTGAAGACTATATTTATCAATTCCACAAAATGTCTGTTATTTAATGATGAGAGAACTCTAAATGACACAGTGGGAGTATCACTGGGGTTAGTAACAGCATTATTGTCAGTTGAGTCCTTCAGAGACCTACAGGACAAAATATGATATGCAGTTCTCAGAGCATTTGGAATTGTGTTTCAGTAATTATTTCTACCTCTTACTCCCCAAGTCAATTGGGTTTTCTATTTTGTGAACTCGACAAGCAATTTGATTTTCATAATATTGGAACATTTGAATGGTCTCAACATAATCCTGGAAATGGTTTCTTTAAACAGAAATAAGAGTAACAAATATACTATAAGATGATAACCTATCTTTCTACATATCTTTTTAAGTGAATGCTTCACTTTAACTATATTTACAAGATCTGTTCTGTCTTCTTTTAGTGAAAAAGACAGTCTAATTTTTAGTAACTTTGATATTAAACTACAGATTAGGAAGCCCCCTGTACATCACCTATAAAGTGCGATTGTTCTGTAAGATATAGAATACAGAGAAACTCAGAATTTGATATAATAACCTATGCTGAATATTTCAAGGAGAAAAGAATCTCCTTTGTGAATCTAGGTTTATGAAAGTGTATTTTCATAACTCCATAAAAAATAGAAATGATTCTGACTCAGTACATTTAATATTCCTTGGACTTCTCATTCTAGAATACAGTCAGCTCCATATGAAGTCAAACACAATTTGAATGTTCTACTTAAAAACAGGTCCCTAGAGAAGAAAAATGAGCCAATAAACCCTTAATCAGCATATGATATCTCAGTCTTAACAATAAGGCTGGGTAAGTAAAATCCCCTTTAAAATGAAAACTCCATATGAGGTAAATCAGTTCTTTCAGGTCAGTAGGGTACCATTTGGTAAATTACCTTCATTCCCTCCTACCATGAGAGAACAATATTATCACACATATGTGGTCTAGGAATGGTCACCAAACACTGAACTCTTTTGAATTGCTTCAAGAATCATGCCCATTTTGAACAAGACTGAAAATATTATTAATGGATAATTTAGACACTAGGCCTGAGGCTAGATTCATGCTGTTACTCGGTCAGGATATTGGCACTTTTCCTTCTTTAATTTATGTTTGCACAACAGTGACATGAGCTAAGCCTGAATACCCTTTGAGAAATCTGGCCCAAATCCCTCTTTGTGTGGGTTTAATTTGCACCCTTCATAGTATTTCTGTTTATTATAGTTTTTTTCCATATCAGGCTTGAATGGAATTTCAGAAATGATTGAAAGGAGTTCTAGTTTCATAATTCAAAGTTAATCATGCACCAGCAACCCAAATGTGGCTCTCAGTATGGTAATCCTGTAGTTAACCTTCTTACTTGAAAATTAAAATGTTCATTTACGAATATTTACTAAAAATTATCAGTAAAAACAACTCTAGAGAGAGTGTGTTTGGCATGATTTCAGAGCATGGTTCCAGTAATATCTACTGAGCTGCATATTAATGTGGTGGCTCTATTTCATATTACAATCATAAACAGAGCTGGAATGTCAGATGCTTTCCAATATTAAGAGGTTGGTAGTAACTGAGATGTCAAGGCAGGACCAGCAGGGACCCAAAGGAAGGTTTGGAGAAAGGGGAAGTTCAGAGAAAGATACCCTCGTTCGTTTAACATTTCCTGCTTTTCCCCCTGTACTTTTAGAGGTTCTTGTAGTAGGTAAGAGCCTAGTACTTTGAAATGACAGTCATTCATGGCAAAATCAGAAAGTTTGTTCTAAGTTCTCCAATGTAAATATCACAATTCACCATCCTCCTCCATTTCTGCTCACTATCTTCTAAAATCTGCTCAGTTCTCCTTCCTACTTCTTACTCTTACCATGCAGGTATTGCCTATTGACCTTGCTGACTCAGAAAATTTCTGCTATGGATATTAGCACAATTCTGAGCTCTGGGTCTTCCCTCACATGTCAGTGATTATTTGGAATGGCCCTCATACCAAGATTGACTAAGAAAATTAACATTGATTTTAATCAGGGTTTTTTGGGGGGCTGTTTTCCTTGGCGAATTTTATGTTTTGATATTGTTCTTCCAAATTCAAGCTAAGGCTATGGTAGGTGATACTTACACATTTGAAATAATGGTTATATTAAAAACCTGCCCATCTCCTACTCTAGTTCTTATATGAAAAGGAGCCCTCTAAATATTTAAATGCCACATGGCCCCTCCCCCATATAGTCTTGCAGGATTGAGTCAGGGATGGACAATGAATCAGGTTTGTCCAATCAAATTAACCCATTAGGGAATTAGGATTTGTGGTAGATTAAATTAAGATTATTATCTCAACATAATCTTAATTTGCATCCTTTTGGTTGTGAGCCCATTGTGAAAAGGACCTCTTGAAGATATTTTTAGTAAAGGAGTGGCCACCAAAAGCAGGGTGGGCTTTAAACTGGGTTATTGGAGGCCTTTAAAGAGAAGATTTCAGAAGCCAGGATCAGAGAAATTCAACGGGAGAAGCAGGAAATCAGTGGGAACCTGGAAGCAAAGGGAGGGGTCATTGCTATGGAATGGGAAAGCCAAGAAACCCCAGTGATCACCAGTGGCAAGCCAGCACCAGTCTGGGGAAGAAGCAAGCCTTCTAGCATCTGGAACCATAAGCCAATAAATTCCCATTGCTTAGGCCAATCCATGTGGTATTTGTCATAGCAGCCTGTCAAACTAAGACAGGATTTGGGGGGAATAGAATCAATTAGTCATGGGAAACAAAACCGAAAAGCATGAAAATCATCTAATAAAGGAAGTATTTCTTAATGTGCACTTGTGAGTAGAAGACTGAAGAGAAATCAATGTATAAAAAGAAAAAGAAAATAAGGCAAGCATATTGAGGAAGATAAAAGTGAGAGTCTCTCTTGTGAAATCAGGGAATAGATAAGAATTAGTTCCTTGATTACTTTCATTTCTTTTGAGACCTGGTTTTCATCTTGTGTGTGGATTTTATAAGCTATCTCTGTATAAAGCTTCCTTTCTCTGTCTGTCTTCCTCTCCATATAATTTTGTCTGTTTAGTTCTCTCTTACACTTCCATATTTTCTCTCCATCCCTCTGTTCAATCTCTTGATCTGAATCTCTCTCTTTACATTGTTTCTTTGTTTCTCTCTCTTCACCTTCACTCTCACTCTCTCAGACTTAATCTCTTTTTAAATATATTTTATTACAGAAATTGTGAACTTACAGAACAATCATGCACATTTGTAGAATTACCATAGAACAACCCTTCACCAACACAACACACCATTGTGAAACATTCGTTACAGATTATGAGGCTTGATCTCTTTTGTTTTCTCTCATATTTTCTCTTACTCTTGCTTTCATAGGTTTTCTTTCAATTCTCTCTCATTTCCTGCTACCCTTGCTTTCTTTTTCTATCTCTGTTGCTCTCTCTCTCTAGCTCTCTTTTTCCCATGTCTCTTCACATTTGACTCTCCCTAGACCTTTTATCTTGCCATTAAATAGGATGATTAAGATTGTAAGCGCCTTGGCAAGATTAGAAAGCAATCCAAGTTTATTTATAAGCGAATATGTAGGTTTGGGAGCATTTCCTCTGTGCCTTTCAAATCAGAACTCATTTTCTTCAAATTATGTATGAGCAACATTTGTGGTTGCGGTCGGTACGTCCTGTTGTGGTCGGTACGTCCTGTCCGGTGGACGATGGGGCAGGAGAGGCCTAGGCTCCTGCGGGGGCTCGCAGGCGTGGAGGGCTCGCAGGCGTGGAGGGCGCGCGGCGGAGAAACCACCACGGAGACGAGGTGAGCATGCAGGTCTAATTTATTAAGGGAAGTACATGTGTTTATATAGGGTTACGGGGGAGTGAGCAGGGGACTGATTGGCTGTGGCCAAAGGGGGATTGGATTGGCGGTGGCGAGCAGTTGGTGGGGGGAAGAGGCAGATTCTAGGTTGGTGAAGGGGCGGCACCGGTGGGAAAGGAGAACGGGGCTGGGAGTGATTGGTAGGGACTGGTTCCTTGCCTTTTATGGTGCCGGCTTGTGCTGCGGCTTGACAGTGCCGGAGGGGGGATGTGAGCGTAGGCAGCTCCTGCTGGCTATCAGCAAGCCGCTGTCGGTTGCCTGGGCGGGGCCGAGGGCAGTTCACCCGTTCCAGCCGCCCTACACCCGAGTGGTGGGCTGCGCATATCCCCCACTGGGCGCGGCTATGCTTGCCAGCCAGACTTCAGCCTGCCTCACCTCAGTGGTAACAGCTCCCAAAATGCCAATTATTAAAGGCTCTGCAGGCTTTTTTTTTTTCAATAGTGTGAACTGTTAGCAGAACTATGATCTATTTTCAGGCATGAGAATAGAATTTGTGAACTCCGAAAAGTCTGGTGGTTTTATTGCTAAATTATTTGTGTACTGTTAAATGATATACTGATGGGGACCCCAGTTCCTTGAACAGTATTACTCTTGGTATTTCCAACTCTCCCAACCTGTTCACAACTACTTCCTCTGAAATCATTGAGTAGAAGGGAGGTATAAAATATAGAAATTTAGAATGAAATCTTCCATTTGGGAATTTGCTGAACAGAAAGAAGTGTGGCCTCCTTAAGCTACTTTAAAGTCTGAGTTAATATCAATGAAATAAAACCTAGCTTTCTGGATGGAGCTGGAATTTCACATGTGGTCATTATAATGAGTATCAATTATCACCTGCCTAAAAAGGTAATCGGTTTAAATATCCCAGATTATTTCCTTATCTTTAGCCAAATTAAGCACACTGTTGGGTTGTCTCTCTGGGTGGATTATGCATTGTTTTTAAAAGCATTTTTCAGTGAGTAGGTTTAACTCAGTGGTTAAGTGCCTGCTGCTTCCCATGTACAATTCCCAGTACCTCCTAAAAATATTTAAATAAAACGCATGCTTTAATTTGAAAGACAGCTTATAATGTATATGCACTTGTTAAACTATAAGTAAAGCAACCCATGTAGCCAACTCAAGAAATTGGACACTCAAATATAACTGAAATCCCATTTGTGTCCCTCGTATCAATTTTACACTTTCCTTTTCAATTCTTTTTATTCTTTTGCCTATTTCCCTTCAGCCTCATCCCCCATACTTCTCAGGCTAAGATGCCAGTCCAAGGGAGAATATAAATGACTGCAGCAGTCATCCTTGCTCTGTTCTCTTATAGGTGAGTCTTTCAGTGTTTCACTATTAAGTATGATGTTTACTTATTGATGCCCTTTAACAGTTTGAGAAAGTTGCCTTATAATCCTAGTTTGCTGAAAGCTTTTGTGAAGAATGAGCATTTAATTTTGTCAAATGACTTTTTCTACCTCTATTGAATGACCATATGATCTTTCCTTTATTTGGCTAATGTGGTGAATTACATTGATTTTTATTTTAAATGTAAAATCAAACCTTGCATTCCAGGGGTGATGCACACTTGGTCATAATGTGTTATACATTTTTTTTTTAAATGCCAGATTCAATTTGGTAATATTTAATTATGGTTTTCTGTACCTATGTTCATGAGGTGTATTGGTTGGTAATTTTCTTTCCTTGAATTATCTTTTTCAGGTTTTCATTTTAGGACTATGCTGGTATTAAAAAACAAGTTGGGAATTATTCCTTTCCTCTATTTCTTAAAGAGTTTGTGAAAAATTGGTATTGGTTCTCCTTCCCATGCTTCTCATAATTCACCAATGAATTCATCTGGACCTGGACTTTCTTCGTGTGAAGGTTTTTGCATACGTAGGGAAATATTGCTCCCTCTCCTGATGTAAAATGGAGCAAACAACATGAGTGCAGCCCTACATGACAGCCTGACACTGATGTTTGGGAAATATTCCTAGCCATTCCCCTGCCTCATGCAAGGGACTTGGATTTAACTTGTGGTTGCACCTATATGAGGTAGGGGAAGGGTGCCATTATTTGCTGCATCATCTTTCATGTTTAGGGAAGAATGTGCTCCCTCCCTACCATCATCCCTGAGTTGGGATTGAAGCCTTGTGATTGACCAAGATGGATTTCATGAAGCTCTGACCAAGTCCTGTTTCCATGCAACTGTGCAGGAGGCCATCTTCTTTTCTGGAAGACCAAACTGCAGGTAAATACTCTTAAACAAATTAATCCTTACTTCTTTGTATTTTTTCATAGTTCAAATCTGTTTGCCTCTCCTTTGTTCTGTGTTTTTGGTAATTTATTCAGATCTAACCTCCAGCTTATTAAATCTCCTTTAGTTTCTCCATCAGACACTGACTATAAACCTTAACTCTTGATCTAAAATTCTCATGGGAGAGAATCTGATTCGTTCAGTATCAGATATTCATCCAGGTCCAATCAATTGTGGTTGTGAGGAGGTAGATGGGGTGAGGGGAGGATGCAGGCCAGGTCCATGTAGAATGTTGCTCACTCAGTAGGAATTATGGGTGTAGAACTTGTGTTGAGGGGTGTTGGCATGTCCTATAATAAAATTATGTGTGGGGTGGGGGTGATGAGGTGATTGGCTTCTCTCATATGTCTTCTTTTTTGGCAACTTAATTTTACCATGCTTATTCATTAGCACCCCATTTATGACCAAAGGTAAGTGTTGAGTTATAAGAGATAAAAGTAAAATGTCATTGGTATTTATGTTTTCTAGTTTTTTACAATAAATGAGAAAACATAATAGCCCAAAAATAGAATTAATAAACCATCAGAAAGATCATCACTTTTAATTTATTTTTATTCCTCTCTGCACATTTTAATATTGAAAGAGCATATGGATTTTCTTGCTAGATTAAGATAAAACTGTTGAACAAATTTATACATAATTCAATATACTTAGTGTACCAAGGAGATTATCATACACTGTGTAATAATTTATTTCTCATTATGAAGCTTAGCTTAAAGTATAATTTGATATTAATTGACAGTTATTCTGACTCAAATAAGAGTACTTTAAAGAATGCAATGAGAATATGATAAGCCTGGCCGCAACTATGCATGGGTGACCAACACACTGGTGATATAGTAGGCAAAAAATGAAGGACGTAATGCAGCCTTTGTTCAGGTGGAACAAAAAGAAAAAATTAAATGAAGCACAGCAAAATTTGAAAGCCAATGCTTTGACCATCTCTTCAGACTTGCAGCACTGGAGAGGTTTTCTATCAAACAAAAAATATTACTTTCAGAGATTGAATCATGCCCTGCCACAAAGGACATACTCAAATCTTAGTCCCTGTTCCTATGGGTGTGAACTCTTTTGTAAATAGGACCTTTGAAGATGCTATTATTAGTTAAGTTGTGGACTCATTTGTGAGTAGGATCTTCAAAAATTCTACTTAGATAAGGCAAAATTGAATGAAAATAGACCTTCATCCATATGACTTAAGTCCTTATATGCAAAGGAAACAGAATTACCACAGGAAGAGACCATTTGATGGAGGCTGAGACACAAGCCAAGCAACTGAAAGAATTGTAGCAAGCCATCCAAATATGTGATAGACTTTAGGAGAAAGCATGGCCTATTAAAACTTTTGGACTTCTAGCTTCCAAAACATGAGATAAAGTCTCACTGTTTAAGCCAACCCATTGTGTGATATTTGTCATAGTAGCCTTGACAAACTTAGACAATTACCAAAATACAACCAACTATCACTTAGTTCAAAGAAATTAATGGTATTTAACTTTATGTGCTAACTTACTAAGAATTTTATTTAACTATAAGAAATAATTGAATTTGTTGCTGACTTCTCATTCCATTTAGTTCAGGGATTTCTCTAATAAGACTGTGGTGAGAAAGTGAGGGTGGTACAACAGTTTGGCATAGTTTATGAATTCCAGAAAATAGTTATTGGATTATGTTTATAAACTGGTCTGTCAGAAGTATCACTTTTAACTGATTAAATTATGATTAGGACTTTGATTGGGTCATGTCAGTGGGGCATTGAGTCCCTACCCCTTGATGGGCAAGGACTCACAGATAAATGACATGGCAAAAGACAGAGTTGGAAGTTTTTGAGCTGGAGCCCAGCAAGTAAGCACACAAAGGAGCAGAGCAGCTGAGCCTGGAAAGAAACAAACCCCAGGAAGAGAAGAACCCAGGAAGCCCGAACTCTTGGCAGACATCAGCAGCCATCTTGTTCCAACATGTGGCAATAAAGTTTGGTGAGACAAGTAACTTATGCTTTATGGCCTGGTAACTATAAGCTTCAACCCCAAATAAATATTCTTTATAAAAACCAACACATCTCTGGTATTTTGCATCAGCACCCCTTTGACTGATTAATACAGGTGGGAATCTTTACAATGCTTGCTGTGTACAATTCATTGCTGAGCAATCTAAGCTATAGAGGAAAGTATTATTTTGACCAAATTGTTACTGAATAAACCTATAACTATTTTCATATATTTTCCAATGCCTAGATACATCAAATATTAACTTAAAAAGGTTTAAAAGCAGAACAGTTCATTCTAATTTTTTTAATTATAAAATATTTCATATCTATGAGTGTATGTCTAGGTTTGGTAGTAGACTGATAATATGTATTATCTACCTTCAAAGACCCTCCAATAATGAAGAGAATGGCAGCTGAGTATTAGTGGACAAGATAGCTGAATATCTAAATACGTGAAAATTACCTGATGGAGAGTATGGTTGAAATTATGGCTTGGCATACACATAGAAGAACCACATCTTACCTGAAGAAACACAAAGAAGCTTAGTGAGGAGGTCTAGAGTCAGAAATGTCATTTTTTTCCTACAGAAACTAAGTGAATTTTCTCTAGAGAACCAGAGGATATAGTGCCCCCAAAATAAAGGTACTTGCGTTCTGGTATCTCAAAGTTTCCTACAACAATAACCAACTCTTTTGCTCTAAAACATCACCAATCAAAGAACTCCAACTAAATATACATACTCCCTAAATGGTATAATTAAAGGGTAATTCTGCTTTGAGTAAGTCGTCTAGATTAAATGAAAATTCCCACTATAAAAACTAGGAAAATCAGTTTAAATTACCAAATTCATATTTTTAAAGGCATCAGAGGACTGTGAGAAGAAAGGTGTAGAAAATTTTCAAAGATGGGATCATCATTCATGGAAAAATACTGCCTATTGTCAGTATTTTTCCTCCAGAGACATTTAGTGATTCTGCACTGGAGAAAAATGTATATCCTGCTGTATTTGGATGTAATGTTCTGTATATGTCTATTAGTTCTAGTTCCTCTAGTGTATTATTCATCATCTTTGTGTCTCTATTAATCCTCTGTTGAATGGTTTTCAACTTTTCACTTGCAACTTGCATCGCTGGGTCTAGGGTAATTTTCCTGTAGACAGCATATAGATGAGTTGGATTTCCTTATCCATTCTGCCAATCCATGTCTTTTGATTGGAGAGTTTAATCCATTAATATTTAGTGGAAGGGAAGCCATGGTCGATAGGGCAGGCAAGCTAGTGCCCAGCTGGCTCAGAAGGAAATGGAAGCTGGAGAATTCTTTGGTTGGAAGACCAGCACTCAGCCATCTCTGAGAATGAGGAAAGTTACTGGGTGACCAGGGTTGCATCCTGGTGCCCAGGAGGCTCTTGGGGCAGTGCAGCTGCAGAGAAAACAAGTGTGGACTGGCACCCAGTCAGCTCATGGGGAGAGAGGAGTAAAGGGGGAATGGAGATAGGGTGGGTGGATCTGATCTCAGCTGGTTTCCCAGATAAGAAGAGACATGAGCCATTGATGAAGCAGGTCCTGAATGAGGGGAAGGGTGGAAGTGATCAGGTGGGCTGTCATACCCACATGCCCTAGGAGAGAGAGGAACTGGGTCAGTGAAGGGATGGGCTGACAGACATCCAACAACCCAGGTGAGAAGGGAGCCAGGAGAGGTAGCCAGCAAACTATGAGACACCTAATTGGCTAGAAAAAGAAGGGAGCCAGAGAGCAATTCAGCTGGTTGACAGGCACCCAGCTGGCTCTGTGCACTACTGGGATGTACCCCTAGTCACTCCAGGGGCAGGGGACTTAACTCATTCTAGGAGCCAGCTGAGCACTGGTCTTTTAGCCAGGTTACTTCCCTGGTTTCCCTTGCCTCTGAGCTGGCTTGAGTGCCCTATCTCCTATGGGTTCCCTTCCCCCCACCCCCCTCAGGGGCAACTGGTCTCTCCCCCCTCCTCTAGTTGCCCTCTCTGATTGCCCCTGTGTTCCACCACTTTCGTTCTGCCAGGTAAGACTCCTACCTTCATGAACTTTCTGGAAGAGTGAAGACTGACATTCCCTATTCCACCATCTTGGATGTCTTAATAATTCTGAGCATGGACTGAGGATGCAGACTTGACCCAAACACATTGCCTCAGCACTGGGAAAGAGAAAACCAGCAAAATTTTTAGTAGTTTCACAGATAAAGAGTAACAAGATTGGATATTTGACTGCTTCCAAAATGGGTGAGATTTATGTTTAGAAGACCTTCTCAACCACTTTTTAGTTTTTTATTAAATTCCTTTAATTTTTAAATATATTTTTATTTATTTTTAAAAGATACCTGGATCACACAAAATGTTACATTAAAAAATATAGGAGGTTCCCATATACACCACTTCTCCAACCCCCACTTTTCCCCCATCAACAACTTCTTTCATTTGTGTAGTCCATTCATTGAATTTGATGAATACATTTTGGAACACTGCTACACAGCATGGATTATAATTTACATTGTAATTTACACTCTCTCCCTGTCCATTCAGTGGGTTATGGCCGGATATATAATGTCCTGCATCTGTCCCTGCAATATCATTCAGTACAACTCCAAGTGCTGAAAATTCCCCCATATCACATTTTCTTTTCCCTCTCCCTGCTTTTAGCAACACCAGTGGCCATTGTCTTCACATCAATGATATAATTTCTTCCATTGTTAGAGTCACAATAATTCTATAGAATACCAGTAAGTCCATGCTAGTCCAAATTTTATTCCTCCATCCTGGGTACCCTGGGATGGTGATGCCCACTCCACCTCTCAATTGAGAGGGGGCTTCAATCCCACATGGATGGTGAATGGGATGCTTGTGCCCACAGTGGTAGACTCTCTTGGTTCCTTGGTGTGGTGGTTGTCCATCCTCACCTACCTGTCAGCTGACCTGGGGTAAGTCCAACAAACTGGAAAGTAGGCGCTGCAAGTCCTACTGAGGACTGAGACTCAGGACCCAGCTGGTACATGGACAGCCCAGAGATTCAAGTCTCCTGGGGGGGGCAAACACCAACTCCAGTGCCAACCACAGGTCCAATAAAAAGGACAGAAGAGGCATGTGTAAAGAAGTCATATCTGAGTCCAACTCCATCACAATCAGGAGCACAAATTCCAAAGTAGGGCCCACTGGCAAGGCACGGAACTCTAGAGCCATCTGTCATGATTGTAGGATGTGGGTGTCTCCATAGCCCTCAGGAGCACCACTATCCGGGGTTGTATCTACTTTGACTGTCTATGAAATCTTTCTAGACATAAGTGCAACCCGTCTGATGACCTCCCAGCTCATTTTGAAGTCTCTTAGCCATATAAACTCATCTGTCTTTACCATTCCCCCCTTTTATTCAAGGTCTTTTTCCAGTTTTCCTGCTGGTGCCAGGGAGGCTCATCCCCAGGAGTAATGTCCCATGCTGGGGGTAAGATAATGCATTAATATGCTGAGTTTGGCTTAGAGAGTGGCCACATTTGAGCAGCATGGGGGCTCTCAGGAGGTAACTCTTAGGCACCATGCAACACTAGGCCAAGTTGAAATTTCAAGTGCAACAGGCTCATAAGCATAGTCATCAGTAACAAGGGCCCATCATTGAACCATCTTTCTTCACTGGTAATTGCCCTTGCACTTGGGGAATTGTTGCTGTTCCACTGGGGAATGCAGTAGAGCTCCCCAGGATAGGAACCCAGCACTCCCTCAGTTGTCATGTGAATCTTTACCCACTGTGTCAATACCCAACGAACAACCAAACTTATCTCTATACCCTATATGTATGCCCTGGAGAACTCCCTCCCAACTATGCATCCCCCATCAATGACACCCCACACCAGTGCTCCTCCCCTGCCATAACTGAACACCTCTGTGATCTAAAACTTCTTCAAAAATGAAGCCTAATATATATTGCCAAATTCAATTAATGGGAAAATGAAGTAGTAGTGATAGGTTTAAACATTTAGAAATAAAATACATAATAATTTAGAAAAGCTAAAATAAAGTAAAAAATCAGGGTATTAAAAAATGAAAAATATTATAAATTTTTTTTTTATGTTTTACCTTTCTTTGCTGTAATAGGTGTTGCTCTGTATGTACAATGGCAAGGCAATCTCTTCCATTTATTCCTCAGTGTCTTACCTGATTGGCAGATACATGGTTGAAACTATAATGTTGAGAAAACTCTTTAGAAAATATAATAAGGAAGGGTTACTGGTATAGGGTGTTGGATGGGGGGAGCATTTGGCACAGGACACACCTGGGGCCAGCTAGCAGGTAGTGTGTGAGTGCTCTACCACCTTTTAAAAATGGCCCCTGAAAGAGTCTAGAGGACACTGACACTGTCTTTATAAAAGCTTTGAGAAATGTTTAAGGAGACCTCTGGCATCCTCAAAGAGCCCCATGGAGGCAGTTCTCTGCAGGACAGGCATGCAATCAGAATGCCCTTGAAATGGTCTCCCTGAAATCAATAGGGATGATGTGAACTAGGGATTTTACAGGAGAATGCCACATATTGACAGACTATTCCTTACCCTGTCATATAGCCCATCTTCCTTTGTCCAGCACCCTCAAATTCTACTCCTAGGAAGCTCCTGGATGCTACTGGAACCTGATAGCCAAGTCCTATACAACTATTTATATACTCTCTTTATTCAGCTAAAGCCCCACATAAGGCATGCTATGACTAAATCCAATTCTTTTCTGGCTGCTAGGAACTAATATTTTAGTAGATGCTAAGAAATATAAGAATGGTTTTTAGATACCCTGCCTCATTTGAAGCTTTATCACAGTCTTCAGGAGAAGGTAATGGGAGAAGAACTATCTTCCAGTAGGAGAAGTGGGCCACTTCTCTAGGCCCAGAAATTTTAAAAAAAGCTAAGGTTCAAGGTTGTGATTGTTAGGCTCATGTGTCAACTCGGCCAGGTAATTGTGCCCAGTTTTTTGGTCAAGCAAGTATTCGGCTAATTATAATAACAAGACATTTATGGATTTTAGTCCAGTGAGTTTACTACATAGGCAGCTGATTACATCTACATCAATCAGGGAGATTGTCATCAGCAATGAGTGCTGCTTTATCCAATCAGCTGAATGCCTTAAAAGAGGAAGTGATTTCAGCATTCAGAATTTCCCAGCTCATTTTTGGATGTCTCTCAGAAGCTCATCAAGGACCTTCATTGGACTTTCATTGGAGCTCCTGGTTTGCAGCCTGCCTGCGGAACCTGGACTTGTGCATCTCCACAGTCATGTGAGAGACTCATAAAATTGCATACTATTGACAAATATCTCCTGTTGTTTCTGTTTCCCTCAAGAACCCTGACTAATATAAAGGTTCTCAAGTGACTCTACCACCTACCCATATCCTAACTTGCAGGGTTCTACTCTTTTCTAATTTGGTTCCTGACTTTAGTGGAAGATACTAGCTGGAGTGAGAATTTATTCTCTGAAGTTCCACTATCCTCACAGGTAGGTCCTCTGGATTTCTCACTTTGCTTTGGATTGGTTGATTGTGGCAAAACCTGACCTTTTTTCTCTTCTGTACATCAGTGGCATTCAACAACAGCCAGAATTCTGTAGTCCTCATAATTACTATTTTCCCCTCGTTTCTCAAACACCAAAGATATTGCACAAACCACTGTATCCCTTTTACAGCTTGTATCCCATCCCAGGCACCAGCAGTAACAATCTTAGCAATTATACCAATACTGCGTGCAAGGACTCTAGATTCTCAACTACCAGCAGTTACGCAGTCCTCCAATTGCCAGTCACCTGGGCAGTTAGCCAAATCTAGAATCTCATAATTATCTTCTACTTCCTAGGACAACTTCCACTGCTATCTTAGTTCCTTAAAAGCAGAGCATGAGACAGGTGAGTGAGGGCCCGTCACTCCGTGGAACCCTTAGGTCTGGAAGCCCTCAGAGTGGTTTGCTGGTGTCAGGCCTTTTGGAAGCTCAGGACTCAGAGCACTGATTAGGAACCCAATTTCTGTTGTTTTAAGGTTAATTCCAATAAGGTATTTTGCAAAAAATTTCAAAACAGGCAAAAGTTATAGACTGTTTGCTGGTTCCCAAAGAAAGTTGACCTGATTAGGTAGGGCCGCGGCTGGCCCTCTGAGTCCCCTTTCTGCCCTTGTAAGGATTTGATTTTCCAGGTGTGCCTCTTAAAACTCCTCTCTGTCTGTCATTTCTCTGCCTTTCCTTCCTGCCCTGTGAGAGTGTCAGTCCAGTGACTCCAGGATTGTGTGCCCCTGACTCCCTAGGACATATCTATCATACATACACATAAATACCTGTTTTATGTTGATATAGCTATATACTGTGAAAAAAAAAAATAAGCCACTGCTGGGAAAGTCTGGTAATTGATAGCAATAATAGGAGCAAATCTGGGATAGCTGCAGCCACAGGTCACCGCAAAGTTGGAGTAGCCCAGGATTCCCATGCTGAGCATTAAAGCATCCATGGTATAAGGCAATCCCCAGGGTTTATTAAGAGAGTGCTTTCAGGATTATAGGAGTTAGAAAATCCAGCTAAGGCAGGGAATGAAGCTAAGTAAGGTATATTCTCAGCTGGAATCTTGCTTTTTCCTGATCCCATAGAGTGCTCTGGAGCATGAAAGGCAGTATAGAGTAGGTCCCACCTTGAAGCATGAGACCAGACCTTTTGTACACACTTTCTGTTAGTCAGTAGCTTCAGGATACTACCCACTTCCTCCTTAACCTCCCAGGCAGTAGACTCTTATTTAGCTGTGAGCAGTTCTCTGGAGAAGGTTGAAGTTGTGGGCACTCACAGGAGAGAGGGATGGGTGTACTGGTCATGTAAAGGAGAACTGGGAAGGGCACTGTGGTGGCTTGACATTGTCTATCCCAAAACATTTCTTTCTTTCTTTTTTTTATGTTACATTCAAAAAAATATGAGGGCCCCATATAGCTCCCACCCCGCTTTCCCCACTCCTCCCACATCAATAACCTCTTTCATCATCGTGGCACATTCATTACATTTGGTGAATACATTTTGGAGCACTGCTGCACCACATGAATAGTGGTTTACATTGTAATTTACACTCTCCCCCAGTTGACCCAATGGGCCATGGCAGGACATAATGTCCTGCAACTGCCCCTGCAGTACCACCCAGGACAAGTGAAATGTCCCCACATCATATCTCTTCTTCCCTCTCCTTACCCTCAGCAGCTACCATGGCCACTTTCTCCACATTAATGCTACATTTTCTTCCATTACTAATCACAACAGTTTCAGAATAGACCATTCCTGTGAATTTGAATCCTTTGTAAATAGGAAATTTTGATAAGGTTATTTCAGTTAAGGTGTGGCCCAACTGAATCAGGATGGATCTTAATCCTCTTACTAGAGACCTTTATAAGCAGAATGAAATTCAGACACATGAGGAGAAAGTCATGGAAAGAAGCAGGAAGACAATGGAACCCGGGGAAGCCAAGAGAGGTTACCAAGGATCTCTGGCAGCCAGCCCCAGAAGGCCAAAATTTTGGGGGGGAAGGCATTGCTTTGATGATGTCTTGATGATGCCTTGATTTTGGATTTATCCTGGCCTCAAAACCATGAACCAATAAATTCCCATTGTTTAAGCCAACCTATTGCATGGAATTCATTTTAATAGCCAGGAAACTAAAACCTCCACCAACAGTATCCACTACTGCAGGAGTTTCTGGGAGTAAAGGAAATAAGAAGAGAAAGTCTGTATTTTCATTTCATTTCTTTTTCTATGTATGAATTTTATGTGTTTATATTATTTTTATAAAATATTTTAAACAATTTAATGGGTAAAACAAATTTTGCTTTTGAATTTTCCCTGAAAGTTAATCTAGTAATGTTTCAAATGTATCTTTTAAACTAATAATATGGTAAAAACTGGGAACACTAACCTTTCAACCCAAAACAGACACCTCACACTTCAGAAAATGTGGGGAAAATTTAGGCGTGTGGGTTTAAATTTTCCTAGATTTATGCAAATTCTTATTATTTCTCCATCTCTCTGTTGGCATTTGTATTGTGGAATGATAACAAGCAAGGCCTTTGCAGATGTAAGATTCATGTTAACTCTAAGGACCTTGGAAACCACCTGATTCAAAAGCCTTATTTTAAAGATAAAGTCATGGGCTCCCAGAGAGGGAAGATGGTTTGTCTGGGGTGGCCGCTATTTAGAAGAAGAAACAGAACTCAAAACTACTGTATTCCAGTCCTCTATTAACACACTTTTCACATATTGTGTGAAATCCTAAACTTCAGACTGAAAAGATTAGTTTTTGGGCTTTTGATTTCTGAACAAGTGTTGTATACCTGTAATCAGGGAGGAGAAAAATAAAACCAGAGCAGCCTCATTTTGGTGTAAATAGTCACTATTAATTGAGTTTAAAAGAGTTATGGAATGATTGAATTTCAGAGGTTTTCCTTAGAGTAGGTGTTTTTCCTAGAGAAAGAAAAAGAAGACAATGGGAAATTTGAGGATGTCAGAAGAAAGGCAAGACTAAGAGCTCAGTTAAACCAAGAGGTAGTCAGCAAGCACCCAAAATCATATAAACTACTGGCTAACTCCAAGGAGGTTAACCCAAAGTAAGCAAGAGCCTACTGATATCAAAGGTCTAACAATAAGCAGTGTACAGACATGTGTCAAGCATGGTATGTGGCAATTTGTGTAAAACTGAATGCTATTTTTACTTTTGCCTGAAATTTTGTAATGTATCTCTGGAAGGATGCAGAAGGAACTGATAACATGAGTTAATTCCAGGCAGGGAACCAGCTGGTTGGGAAGAGAAGCAGAATGAAGAGTTTCTAATATATACTTTTTGTTACTCTTGCATTTTGAACCATATAAATGTCTTGTATACTCTAAGAATATTGAATATTATAGCTCCAAATAAAACAAACTCAATGATGACGACAAAAAGAAATAATACCTAATAATACCTTATATTTTTCAGTGCTTACATATCCCAGGCAATTTGCTAACTATTTTACACACATCCATAAGTTCATGTAAACCTCACGTCAATCCTATTTCTCAGATTTTATGAAGATGAGGTTTGGTAAGTGTGGAGGTTGAATTGTATGCCCCGTTTTTGACATGTTCTTGGTCTTGGTCCACTTTCTGGTGGGTACAGACCCACCATAAATAAGATCTCTTCAATATGTTAATTCAGTTAAGGTGTGGCACAACTGAATCAAATTGGGCCTTAATCCAGATTACTGGAGTCCTTTATAAGCAGAGTGAATGCCAGAGGGAGAAGACACCAGAAAGTAGATGCTGGGATAGAGCAAGGAGGATATTGTCCTGGGGGTGGTGGGTGTGTGTGTGGGGGGGAAGGCAAGGAACGCCAGGGATCATCCACAGCCAGCCCGAGAATGCCACAGTTTTGGAGGAGAAAGCACTACCTCACTGATGGCTCTATTTTGAACTTCTTCTGGCCTCAAAACTGTGAGTCAATGAATTCCTGTTGTTCAAGCCACCGCACTACATGGTATTTTTTTTTTAGCAGCTAGAAAACTAAAACAGCGGTGTGTCTTTTTAAACATCTCATAGGTTGACTATTCCTGAAAGACAAGTAAGAATTTACCTTCATGATTAAACTAAGAAAATAATAAATATCCAGAAAAAAAATTACTATCCAAATTAGCACTACATTTTTCTCAGATGTTTCTCTGTAAACATTGCTTGCTAGCAAATTTATATCCTAAAATTGGATTAAAATTTATTTTAAAATATAAACATTATGCAATATCTAAATTATCAGAATGACTGCGCTGGATAATTGTATCCAGAATCTTGTTGACTGCAGTTGCAGAGTATGAAAAATCATATCCTAGATCCATAAAGCCACCCACAAATGTGGGCCTACAAAAACTTTGCCTTCAGTGACTTTCTTCCCTGCCACTGTGGGAAAAAAAGAGGAAGACTGGATTGTGGCATACTGGAAACCATGTGGAAAACATTTTCACTACTGATTCTGGAGATTGATAGTGAGCTTGAGTTCACCTTTTGAAAATCTTTGTATTATTTAGTGGATTGTCCTATTTCACACTTTGAACACAGACTTGCTAACAGAAATTTTACACATAATTCTAACATCTTAATATTTGTAAGAGAAGCAAACCAACTAAACTATATGAGATCTAACTGAACTCTATTTAAGTAATGCTACATTTCTTGAATACTGCTTTATATTTTGTTGAAAATATGAAAGAATAGTAATAAACTCCTCCTCGAAGGTTGCAAATTATGCCTAAAACATCAAATGTTTATTACTTTTATGTGTGTAATGTATTTATGAATCTGAGTGCTTTATATTTTCATGCAGGACATTAATAACTATTTCAACTATTCCATGCAAGTTTGAAAAGATGCTTTATAAATGAGTATTGCTTTCATAATTTTAATTTTTTGGTCTTCAAGCTGTAATTGCAGAGTAGATTTCTTTATGCTAATTGCTAATTTCTTTAGTAAAAAAGAGTTCCTGTACTGATTCTCTTTTTTCATATTCAGATCACATTTGTTTAAACAACAGCTATTTATTCTACTTTAAAATATTTTACTAATATAAATACCTGCCTTTATAACTTTAATTCACGAAACTTAGTTCTTTAAATTATATTTCTAGTGATTTATTGGTATATTTCTAAATCAATTCAGATTCAGATTTATCTGTATTTCACATGTCAATAATATTAGTAAGATAACTATAGCATTCTAATATTGGATTTCAGCTCCTCTAAATAATTTCCTTTCTAAAAGCAACTATAATTTTCAGGATGTCTCAAATACTGAATTTCATTTGAAATGCTATGGACTGTGGAATGATGTTACTGTGTATTTAAATTCTCAATGTTCTTAGAATTTTTTTTTAAGGAAGGGAACAATTGGCTTCTAAATTTCACTCAGACACCTTCCTTTTGACTATAACTCCACAACATGTGAAAATAATTGACATAGGGTTACACCTCACCAAATCCAATGGAGATGGAAACATTTAAGTATCTCTTTGGAGGTAAGGAAATGTTCTCTTCAATATGCCTCTCTATATACTGTGTCAACCTCCTACTTAATTTACCCTATGGACTCATACCAAGCCCTACTCATTGTCACACCTTTTATCCTTTTATTAACCTTTTGGTTTTTACAATCTGTTAGGTACTGATACACATCTGTTAGACAGACCAAAATCATACCTAGCCACTTGCCTAAATATTTCAAAGGCTACTAGTAAAAAATACCTTAAGTATTAAATGGTGCCTAGCTTTATTTTAAGATGAACATATATTCTATGTACCACCTTCCTCAACAGCCCTGTTTTCAGCGACTCACATGGTCTACACCTGTGGTTAGTTGGTATTGAATTGGATGAGGCATAACCTCTCAGGTTCAAAGTATATTGCATGGCTTAACAGGGAGGAGAGTGCAAATGAACCATGGGGCCATATGACAAACATTCCTTTTAAAAAAACCCATGAAACCAACAGTGAATTTATTTTGAATTACATTTCTTGGGTCTCAGATGGCATAAAAGGAAACTCTAGTACTTAAATTATTTGATTTTTTTTTTTTGCTCCATTTTATTTCCAAGTCTTATATAAAAGTGGTTGATTCATAGCACAAGCTGGGCATACTAACATTTAAGTATTTATTTCATAAAAAATTTTCTTATACATATTTGATTTCAACACATTTTAATGTATATTAAAAATATGGAATGCACTTAACTAATAAATCTGGATAGAATTATAGAAACCAGAGGTACCAGAAAAAGTTCACCTTTAACTAGAAAGTCTGGATATGTGCCAAATGGTACACAGAAATGAGAAATAAAACTACAGCTAAGATTAATTTTAATTTTTGTGACTATAATAATTTACTGGATTAAGAAATAGTAACAAACCAGAATATAGTATTTTTCATGTAACTGATATTCTGTATTATGTAATGGAGAGGAACACTTGGTATTGAAATCATATCATGAAGCTGAATTGAGTTTTGGTTGAAAAATATATAGATCATTAGCTGTATACTAAGTTTGGAATTGTGTTTTAGTTGGGAGAAAATATAGTCCAGATAACTTCTATTAACCTGGGAACCTCATAGAAGTTACAGAAAGACATTAGGGATTCAATTTAAAGAGGGCCAAGGAGAGATAGGAGTGGCACAGTCCATTACTATTATAAACAGGTTATTTTTTTGAAACCTTAATAAGTTATGAGAGTTATATTTGTAGGCCATGAAGCTTAAATAGAAAAGAGTTTTATAAATGCCTTTGATTTTAATTATAGGAGTTCAACGGTATCTTGAATGCTAAATGAACAGAAATTTGATTTGAAAATGCAAAGTTAGCTATTGGTATGCAAATAGAGAACTTTTTTCCATTTCATATTTTTTTTCCCCTGGAGGAAGAATATCATAACAAAATCCACTAAAGTCAATCAGCTCTTAGAAGCTGATTCTAGGATATATTGCTTAATTTTCAATTGTCTGCAAGATGTCAGCAGATATTGAGCATGGTTGAAGTCCCTGGCAACATACCATTTAACATGTTACAAACACCTTTGAATATTTTCAGTTTATAGCTTTAATTTACAGTGCCCTTTCGTGTGCCAGCCACTTCTCCTTGAATTCAAAATAAGCCAAAAAGTTTTAAAGCTATATTTTGGGATACATGTGAAATCTATTAGCCATGAGCAATCTAATGCTGCTCACATTGTATATATTTACAGTAAAAATGCCACATGAGATTTGTAGCTAAAGGCTCTACTTAATGCCTAAAGGTATCTGAAGAATACAATGTATTAAATTGTATGTTGCATGTTATTTACAAGCTTAAAATTTATTTCATTTTTTATATTGATACTAATGAAATTAGTAATGAGATAAATTGTTTTAAATAAGATGGAAGTGAAAATTTGCTACTGTACATTCTTACTGGCTATTGTACCTTTCTCTAAAAAACAAGAGTTTTACATATATATGAAACAATTATAGGCGGAAAGACATTGACACACATGTCTTCATGATTCTTTTTTCAAAGAAAAAATTGGGTGTCATCCAGTTCTGTGATTAAAATATAAGCCAGTAACATACAATTATGTTGTCAAGGAATCGGCAGTGAACATAAGGTTTGTGGCTGCTTCGTTATTTCTGCCAATTCTTAGTGTCTATCCCTTTAATACAGGTGTTTGCGGTTATCAGTCGCTAGAAAATCTCTCAGGTTTTCCTCTTTCACTCAACTTTCACTGACTTGTTCATGCAATGAGTGCATTTGCCTCAAGCAATTGGTTTAAAAGCACTTGTAATTCAGAGAAGATTTTATGATGTCTCTGTTAAAGCATTAAAATTGTAACTCTCTGCCAGATTTACAGATGGGGAGAGGTGCCAACTTATAGATTCCTGGTGAAAATTATGAGATAATGAGAATGGGTAATTTTGCAGTTATCAATGGTTTTGAGGAAGGTTTATTTCCACATGAGATAATGGAATGGGTAATTTTGCAGTTATCAATGGTTTTGAGGAAGGTTTATTTCCACACTTGTTTATCCCTGCATTTGAAATGTGAAAGCATTGTACCACTATTATACAAGTTGGAATGTGAACAACCTGTATAACCAGTATTTTCTCAGACCACACGAGGCTAATGATTCAATAGTGTCAAAATAATAATGAAAAAAAAGTATTTTTCTAGCTAAACCTCCAACTGCAGAGCTGTGGGAATTATAGATTACTTCAGATACCTTCCAAGTATTTAAGCATTTCCTATACAGAAGGGGGTCTCCAAAGTGCTCCCAAGAAAAAACCTTTGGTTTTTATAAGAACGATAGTCTAACTTTCAGTGTACTCTCTCTGCTAAGATTCAGTTGCATGTGCATTGGAGTTGGATTTAGAAGTTAATATTTCTTCTTTCAAACCTTCCAAGGTGTCTTTCTATGAAGCACCTCAATTCCACCTACAAATAGCCCATTAGCTGAGTCAGATTGCTGGCCCTTCAGATTCTTGTTTATAAGTCTTCTGATATTTTAAGATCTTACTCCATCATCTAAATTTAGAATAGTCATATTTATCCATTGTGCTGAAGGACAAGATAATAAGCTCCTATTTCTTAATTTGAAATTCATTTCTAACAATCTGTGGGGATCTTTTCTAGTACTCAGGCATGTTTCATATTTTTTCCCTTTACCTTCCTTTCACTGATATTTCATATTTTCATTCTATTGTGGCATTTATCACATGGTATCTAAGCAGCACATGCATTTCACTTACTCTATATATAATCACAAATAAGTTACAGATTTATAAAAAAAAAAATCATGCAGAATACAGAGTTACCATTATAATATATTTTTTTAAAAGATTTATTTCTCTCCCCTTCCCCCCACCCCAGTTGTCTGTTCTCTGTGTCTATTTGCTGCACCGTCTTCTTTGTCCACTTCTGTTGCTGTCAGTGGCTCGGGAATCTGTGTTTCTTTTTGTTGTGCCATCTCATTGTGTCAGCTCTCCATGTGTGCGGCACCATTCCTGGGCAGGCTGCACTTTCTTTCGTGCTGGGTAGCTCTCCTTACAGGACACCCTCCTTGTGTGTGGGGCTCCCCTACGCGGGGGACACCCCTGTGTGGCAGGGCACTCCTTGTGCACATCAGCACTGCGCATGGGCCAGCTTCACACAGGCCAAGGAGGCCGGGGTTTGAACCGCGGACCTCCCATGTGGTAGATGGACACCTTAACCACTGGGCCAAGTCCGCCACCCCATTATAATATTAACACCTTGCATTAGTGTGGTACATTTTTTACAAGTCAAATAATACTTTTATAATTGTAAACTAAAGTCCACGGTTTATATTAGAGTTTACTTTTTTGTACAGTCCTGTTTTTAATATTTCTTTTATTAGCATATATATCCCCATTAGCCACATTTAAATATATAATTCAGTTGTATTAATTGCATTCACAGTATGCTACCATCACCATTCTCCAAGACCAAAATTTTTCTGTCAGCCCCTGCCATTAGAAATTGTGCACCAATTGAGCTTTAACTCCCCATTCCCTACCCCTGGAAGCCTGATTTCTAGTCTGACTCTGAGTTTGATTATTCTAACTATTTCATATCAGAGAAATCATAAGATATTTGTCCTTTCATGTCTGACTTATTTCCCTCAAAATGATGACTTCAAGATTTATCCCTTTTGTGCTAGTTTGAGTCTTTGTGGGTCACAGAAATTTCTGTTGTCAAAGCAAATACCCACTTAAGGAGGTACTGGGGCTTGAACCCTGGACCTTGTACATGGGAAGGAGGTGCTCAACCACTGAGCTACATCTATTCCCCAGGAACTTTTGACTAGATCATTTTTTTATTAAATCCCTTCAGTTAAAGACCTTTGATTAGATTGCAGGACCCAGGGTAAGTCTTGATCCTCTTACTGGAGTCCTTTATAAACAGAGGACTAAAAAGCCACAGACACAGGAAAAAAGCTACAGAGACAGAAAGAAGAAACACAGGAAAAAGAAAAAGCCACAGGAAGAGCAACACAAAGCTGAAGAAACAAGGCCTGCAGAAGAGTGCAGAGAGATGATCTGATGCCACAATGTACTTGCTTTCTGTAGCTAAGCTTGGGGAGAAAGCCTAGGGAAGAAGCTAGAGACCAGAAGAATCACCTTTGTGCCACCATGTGGCATGATTCCAGGATTGCCAGCAACCAACTTTCAGTGAGATAGCATCTTTCATAAAACCTTGACTTAGACATTTTCACAGCCTCAGATCTATAAGCTTTTAACCTTATAAATTATCACTGTAAAAGTCAACTCATTTCTAATATATTGCTCTCAGAAACTTCTGGCAAACTAAAACACATGTTGTCACATGTATCAGAATTTCATTCCTTTTAATGGCTGCATAATATTACATTGCATGTATACACTAGATGTTGCGTATCCATTTATCCATTGATGAATATTTGGGTTGATTACATTTTTTGGCAATTGTGAATAATGTCACTATGAACATTGGTAGGCAAATATCGGTTCAAATCCCTGCTTTCAGTTCTTTGAGGGTATATATCTGGAAGTGGGATTGTTGGGTCTTAGGGTAATTCTATGCAGTATTAAACTTTCTAAGGGACCGCTAAACACTTCCACAGCAGGTGCACTATTTTACATTCCCACCAACAATGAATGTGCATTTTATCCACAATCTCTCTAACATTTTCATTTTTTTTCCTACAGTAATCATTCTTGTGGTGTATAGTAATCTTGTGGTTTCAATTGCTTTCCTAATGCCTAGTGATGTTGAGAAATTTTTCATGTACTTTTAGGCCATTTCTATATATTCTTTGGAATAATGTCTGTTAGAAACTTTTGACCAGTTTGATTAGGTTACCTCTTTATTATTGAGTTGTAGGATTTCCTTATGAATTCTGGATATGACACTTTTATCCAATATGTTGTTTCCAAATATTTTCTCAGATTCCGTAGGTTTTCTTTTTATTTTGATGAAGTCTTTTGCACAAGAGTTTTCAATCGACAAGTTCCCATTTCCTTTTTCATTTTTTTTTCTTTTCTTGCTTGTGTTTTTGGTGTAAGGTCTAAGAAATCATTTTCTAACATGAGGTCCTGAAGATGCTTCCTTATATGTTCTTCTAAGTATTATTCTCATGGTTCTATACTTGAGTCTTTGATTAATTTTGAATTAATTTTTGTATATAGTGTGATAGGGGTTCTCCTTCATTCTTTTATATATGGATAACCAGTTTTCTCAGCACCATTTGTTGATGAGGCTATTCTTCCCTCATTGTGTAGACTTGGCTTCCTTGTCAAAAATCAGTTGTCCATAGTTTTAGGGGTTGGTTTCTGCAATCTTAATTTGATGTCACTGGCCCTGTGTCAGTAGGATGCTGATTTGACCACTGTATCTTTGAAATAAGTTTTAAACTAAGAAAGTATGAGTCCTCCAACTTCATTCTTTTTTTAAAAAAGGTTTTTGGCAATTTGGGGCCACTTACCTCTCCTGATAAAATTGATTGACTTTTCCATTTCTGTAAAGAAAGCTGTTGGAATTTCAATTGGGATTGTATTGAATCTATAAAGCACTTGGATAGAATTGAAATCTTGACAATAGTTGTCCAGTCCATGAGCATGGAATTTCCTCCCATTTGCTTAGATCTTCTTTGATTTCTTTTAGCAATGTTTTGTAGTTTTATGTGCACAAAGTCCTTCAAATCCTTGTTAAATATATTCCTTGATATTTGATTCTTTTAGTTGCTACTGTAAAGGAATTTAAAAAAAAATTCCTCTTCAGATTGCTCATCCCTAGTGTATAGAAACACTACAGATTTTGTGTGTGTGTGTGTATATATATATTGATCTAGCACTCTGCCACTTCTCCAAATTAGTTTATTAGCCCTAATAGCTTTGTTGTAGTTTTTTAGGACTTTCTATTTATAGAACCATGTCATCTGGACATAGGGAAAATTTTACTTCTTCCTTTTCAGTTTGGCCAATTTGGATTCCTTTTATTTTTCTTGCCTAACTGCTCTGGCAAGAACTTCCAGTACAATGTTGAATAAAAATGATGACACCAGATATTTTTGTCTTGTTCCAGGTTTTAGAGGAAAAGCTTGCAGCCTACACCATTAAGTATGCTATTAGCTGTGAATTTTTTATATACACCCTTTATCATGTTGAGGAAGTTTCCTTTAATTCCTAGTTTTCCAAGTGTGTGGTTTTTTTTTTTTTTTAATAAAGAAGGAATGCTGGATGTTGTCAAATATTTTTGGTATCAGTTGAGATGATGATGTTCTTTTTTTCCCTTCATTCTGTAAATGTAATGTATTACATTAATTAATTTTCTTATGTTGAACCACCCTGCATACCTGAGATAAATCCCACTTGATCATGGTGTGTAATTCTTTTAGTGTGCTGTTGGATTCAGTTTGCTAGTATTTTATTGAGGATTTTTTGCATCTATATTTATAAGGTATATTGGTCTGTAATTTTCCTTTTTTGTGGTATCTTTATCTGGCCTTGGTATTAAGGTGATATTGGCCTCATAGAATGAGTTAGGGAGTGTTCCCTCCTCTTCAAATTTTTAGAAGATTTGGGCAGAAATGGTGTTAAGTCTTGGAATGTGTGGTAGAATTTACTTTGAAGTCTTCTGGTCCTGGACTTTTATTTGTTGGGTTGTTTACAATTAGATTTGCATGGAATATCTTTTTTATCCTTTCACTTTCAACTTCTTTGTGTCTCTAGGTCTACTGTGAATCTCTTGTAGACAACATGTGGTTGGATCATGCTTTTTTACCCATTCTGACAATCTGTGTCTTTTATTTGGGGGTTTAATCCATTAACAGTGTGTTCTTATTGATAAGGTAGGACTTACTTAAGTCATTTATCCTTTGTATTTTATGCTTTGTATCTTTTTTTCCCTTTATTACAGCATCCTTCTGTGTGTACTTGATGTTTTATGATGTAACTGATCCCTTTCTCCTTTGTTTCTGTATATTTTCAAAATATTTTCTTTGTGGTTACCTTGGAGGTTGTATTACATAATCCAGGTCTATAATCTACTAGATTTAAAAGATACCAAAGTAACATCAGTAGCAAACACACTCTTTGCTCCCATATCCATTCCCTTCTTTGTGTTGTTTTTGGCAGACTTTACCTCTTTATTAATTTTGAGTCCATTATAAGGAAATATGGTTATTTCTTATTTAAGTGTATTCTAACTCTTTAATAGGAAATAAAGAGTAGAATTATATATTGAAGATAGTGTACTACTGGACCATTCATTTATCCATTTAGTTTCTGTTACTGAAGATATTCAATTCTTTATATTGCTCTAAGCCACACTCGCCTGTTTTTTCCTTTCAACCTGAATAATTTATGTTAGTAATTAATCTAGGTCAGGTCTTTTGGTGATGAACTCTTAGTTTCGTTTGAACTCTCAGTTTTTGTTTATTTGTGAGTAACTTGAACTCTTCCTCATTTTTGGAAGGACAGTTTTGCTGGGTAAAGAATTTTTGGCTGGCAGTTTTTCTCTTTCAGTACCTTAAATATATTGTACCACTGCCTTCTAGTATCCATAATTTTGATGAGAAGTCATCACTTAATCTTATTGAGGGTACCTTGTATGGGACAAATGGCTTTTCTCTTTCTGTTCTCAGAATTTTCTCTTTATCTTTGGTATTTAACATTTTGATTAGTATATGTCTTTGAATAGGTGTATTACAGTTTATCCAGTTTGGAGTATGTTGTGCTTTGGAGTATGTTGTATACTTTTGTCTTTCATGAGATTTGGGAAATTGTGGGCTATTTGCTCAAATATTCTTTCTGCCTCTTTTTCCTTCTCTGCTCCTTCTGGGACTCCCATGCTGCATATATTGGAATACTTCATGCTATCCCACAGGTCCCTTAGATTCTGCTCAGTTTTTTTTCTATTCCTTTCTCTGTTTTTTTGAGTATGATTTTCATTGTCCTATCTTCCAGTTCACTGATTCTTTCTTCTGCCTATTCAACTCTTCTGTTAAATCTCTCTAATGTAAAAGAAAAAAAAAGAAAGAAAAAAATCTCTCTAATGCATTTTAAATCTTCATTATTATGTTTTTCATCACAAGTTCAGTTATGATTCTTTTTGAAATTTCTAATTCTTTCCTAATATCCTTTAGCTCTGTATATACACATAATTTATTTCTAATCATATTTTCTTTCAACTCTTTGAATTGATTTATATATTTTTAAAATTTCTTCGATAGTTGAAGCCTGTATTTCCTCTAAAATTTTAATTTTTCCCTAGAATGAGCCATATAGTCCTGTTTCTTAGTATGACTGGGTTTGTTTTTTTTTAGGGGGCAGGAGATGATATCTGGGTATCTGATTATTTTGATATAACTCTGCAAATCAGTTTCTCTCTTTTGTCTAGGGTTTTATTTTACATTGGCTGTGTGTTAATGGTCTTCCAATTAATGTTCCAGCTTATACTGCACCTTTAGAGCAGTCCGTGTTTAATTGTTCAGGTTCTCTCAGGTCTTCTGTATTTGTTTCTCACCCTGGACATGCGGTACAACTTGTAAGATTGCTCTTTGTTTTAGTTTGCCAAAGGGCCGCTGATGCAAAGTACCAGAAATGGGTTAGCTATTACAACAGAGATTATCCCTAGGATGAAGATGACCACTCTGAAGCCATGAAATGTCCAAATCAAGGCACCATCAGAGATGCTTTCTCACCAATGTCAGCTAATTGTTGATTCTGGGGTCTTGCCACATGTCAAAGATGGCCACTGCTCTCTGTCTTCCCCTCTACCATCTCCTGGAGATTAGCTGTAGGCAACTAGGCATAGGGTTTGTCTCTTTCCAGTTGTCCTCTATATCAGGGCTTCTCTGCCTTTCTGCAGCTATAGGCAAACTTGGAGTCCTTTCTTTCACATTGCAAGAACAAAAATGGGAGCTTCCTTTTCCACTGTGTGTCTCCATTTATATAAAAGTCAGCAAGAGGGTGGAGACTCAGCCCAAGTTATTCCTCTCTTCTGATGAAGTCCAATCAAGATTCTATACCCACAGGAACAGATTAGTTAAAAAACACAGCCTTTCTCTTTTTGGGTTTCATAAAAGAATTTCAAACTGTCACACCCTTGTATGTGAGTTTTCTTTTCTTTTTTTAAGCTGAAGAGAAGATTTCCTATCCACTATTCCTTCTCCAGGGATCCTTGGTTCTTCTGAGAGGAAAATCTGCACAGAAAAATAGAAGCTATGATTTTCCAAACTGCTCTCTCATGCTTAGTGTTCCCTTTTCATTACTATTTTCTGTGCTGAAATCCACCCCACCTTAAGGCAGTTCAGTTTTTCCATGAGGCTTTTTTGCCTCTGATAAATTCCGTGTTCATGTATCCCACCCCAGGGAGGCAGAAGTGGTCAGTTTTCAAAAACACCTATTTTTATCTAGATGCCCCAACAATCAGGGAGTGAGTTGGGTGTGTGCACTACCTTCTAACAGTTCTGCTGCAGGTGCCTTGTTTCCTGGGGGCCCTTTTGTATGAAAGTGGCCTTAGGCTCCTGTGTCTGAGTGACCCTGTTCTGCTATTATTGGTCTATGCTATGTAACCACATCATAAGGTGCCTGGGCCAGAGTATTGCCGCTGTGTGAATCTTACACAGTAGAACCAAGTGAGGGGGTGGGTTCCAGACTGGCAGGTCTGACTTGCAGGTCCCCTACTTCCTTTTTTTTTTTTTTTGGCGGGTTCTTTTTTTTTTTTTCTTTGTAGCATTTACAGAACCTGTCCTATGTCAGTCATTCTCCAGATTTCAAGCAAGTGAGATTTGCCTTATTAGTTTTTTTTGAGAGAGATCTTTTTTGGGGATGTCTTATGTCACCATCTTGATGGTATCACCAGTCCACTTTCATCTTATAATATGAACACTTTAAAATCAGGTGCTGGGAAGTGGACTTGGCCCAATGGATAGGGCGTCTGCCTACCACATGGGAGGTCTGTGGTTCAAACCCCAGGCCACCTTGACCCGTGTGGAACTGGCCTATGTGCAGTGCTGATGCACACAAGGAGTGCCGTGCCATGCAGGGGTGTCCCCCATGTAGGGGAGCCCCACGCACAAGGAGTGTATCCCATAAGGAGAGCTGCTCAGCACAAAAGAAAGTGCAGTGTGCCCAAGAATGGTGCTGTACAACAGAGAACTGACACAACAAGATGACACAACAAAAGGAAACACAGATTCCCGGTGGCACTGATAAGAATGGAAGCAGTCACAGAAGAACACACAGTAAATGGACACAGAGAGCAGACAACTGGGCGGGGGAAGGGAGAGAAATAAATTAAAAATCTTAAAAAATTAAAATAAAATCAGGTGCTATGGCCTATCCATTTTTGAAACTCTAATTACTAGGATAATGAAGAGAACATGGAAGAACTCAACTTTTTTAGTTTAATACTAGGTTATTTTTCTAAAGAAAGGATCTATCTGGCATTTTTACTTCAAAAGTCTATTTTTACTACTTTGTTAGCTCAATAATACTGCCTATACATGAAGTGTGTTTATCAGTAACTTAAAACACACAAATCAATTTTATTTGTTTAATTCTTATGTGGCCGTATTTCATAAACATTGTTTGCAAATCCGAGTAACAAACGCAAGACCATACAGCCAGAGGAGACAGGTTGTTTCAAGGGTTACCTTATTTATTTATATATATATAAAATATAAATATATATATATAATAACTAATTTTTTTTTCATTAGCTTGTACACAGTGTCAAATTGGTCAAGCTCTATTGGCAACTATTGGAGATAAATAACTTCAGTAGTTGAGTAGTCACAAACATTCCCAGATTGAGAATAAAACATCTTTCCTACCATGTTTAGGAAGGAAAATTCTTGCCGATGGTATACTTGCATCACTAGAACAAAGAGAACATTTTAACAGTGGATATTTATTTCTTGACATTCCAGTAATAAAAAGTACATGGATCTGAAGAAAGGTTACATGTAGCAGGTTTTTTCACCTGCTTTTTTATTTTTAAAATAATTTTTGAAGCATGACTTTGTAGAAAAACATTATAATAAATATAAGACGCTTCTATAAATATATTCTTTTAAAAATATATTCAACTATTTTTAAAGAGTTCTTAGATTATGTAAAAGTTACATTGAAAAAGTATAAGGGATTCCCATATACCCTATTCCTCCATACACATCTTTGTTTTTGTTGATATATTTCCTCTCTAGTCATTTAGAAGACTTGCATTTCTTTTCACTATAACAGTTTCTTAGCACAAAATTTCATTGCCATTTTTCTAATTTATTTGTCTGATATTTAAATATATTCCAAGAAGAGACTGATAAAACAATATGTAACTAGTTACTCAGTAGTAAAACTATTTATAGAACTATTTATAGAACTATTTTAATTTTTTCTTTCCTGATGTGAATGCTCTGCACATATATGGTATCCTTCCAGGCAGCAAAAGATGCTTTACATTAAGCTCTCTAATGCCAACGTACAAATTCACATCCATCTAGCCTGAGATGAAAACATTTGAGGAAAGAATCTTAGTCATCCAAAGAAATGACTTGTTCTTTTAAATGTCAATCACCTTCTTGGATGAGTTGGGGAGGAGGCTATGGAAAGGAGCATTTAGGCTGAAAAAACAAAAAGAAAGCTTTAATAATACTTAAAACTGGATTTCATGGACTTTAATTCCCACAGTATTTAACAAGCATTGAATTTAATCAGCATTATAAAACCTTCTATGAAAATGTCTTGGGTGTTGAGAAAAGAGGGATACGATTTTAAGGTCGAGAGAATCAATTTAGTTGAATACAGTTTGATTAAAAACTAGACTTCATGCAAATCAATTTTATCCAGGCTGAAATAACTCTTTCTCTTACAGACTATTATGTCAAATTCTATAACTCTGGTATCTATTGTGAGACTAGTTTTGACATAAGTAGATGAAGGAAAAAATATTTGAATCTTCTTAGTGTAGCAAAAAAGCTATAGAAATTCTAGAAGGAAAAAGCTTTTGAGATCCAAATTAGTTTGTAAGAAAACATCAAAAGAACAATTCATTCTGCTGAAAACCTTGCCTTTAAGTCTTTGTAAAATAATTATTAAATTATATTCCTTTTAAAAAGGAATTATAAGGAAAGTCTTTTCACTTTTTATTCCAAACAGGGATGGTATGAATGAGTCAGTCCATTTTACTAGCAAACCCAGTCCATCTTACTAGCAAACCCAAGGTAATTTTGAAATCGGAGCACCTAATATTCTTGCATATTTATTCAGAAGTTCAAATCTCTCTTCGTTATGACTGTAGACACCAGAAGCCTACTGGATAATTACATCTTATATTTTAGGTATATGTGTTTAATTAGACTTTCCATTTAGTAAAAAACTCTTTCATTGCAGGTTTACTTTAGATTGGACTGAAAGATGTAGTTATATAAGGAGATATAATTAAACACACAGTTCAATATGAATAAACATTGTATCATTTGAAAGTCATTCACTTTTCATCTTACTCACTAAACAAGGTATTATTTAATTCTGAATATATGACATATTCAGGTGATTATTTCTCAGAGGTTGGAGAATATAGTTAATAGGACAGAATCCTAAAGGGACTAACAGGTAGTGGTGACTGTGTTCTTGGATTAGATCCAGAGTTCTCTCCCTTGGAAGAATTCTTTTGTCCATCATTCTCATTGGCACCTGCTCATCTTCTAGAACTTTCTTATACTCTATGGCCATACCAAAAGTAAGGCTTGGGAAGACTGCCCATTTTGGAGACTGTACAAATTTTATAGCAAACATCCTGTTCTTGAAAATTTGGGCAAACAAGATTTGCTTTTAATTTCAAATTATCAAAATATTTTAAAAATCCAATCTTGTGGTTTTTTTGCCAAACAGTTTTCTAAAAGAGTCTATAGGATTATGAACTATTTGTTTCTAGCAAGTAACCACACAAAAATTCTTCCTTACAACTAATTCTCAAGCTTTAAGGTATTTCTTTCTTGTCTCTTAATTTAGGGCTGATTCCCTAAGGATATGTAGAAAAGTAGGCTTGTTGGGAAGGCCAGAAAGCCTGAAATTTCAGGGATCTCAATATTCCCTTCAAATTCTGCTTGTAAACTGGCTAAGTTCTTGGTTTTTGTTTTGTATTTTTTGTATTTGTTTTGTTTTCTGAGCTCATCTCACAGATAGTCACATATCATATACAACTAAAAATAACCAGCTCATGATAACAAAGTTCTGTCTCAAAATTTTCCCAGTGGCAGAAGTTCACTAGCAATGTTTCCTGCCTTCCATGTTACCCCAGATGACAGTTTTGCCAAATAGTTTGCTACCATGACATACGGGTTAATCATGTCTTAGCCAGCTGTTATAGTTGCTTTAACAGTTACCACCCAGTCATGAAGCCACCGAAAAATATTTTTTTATAGCAGCACCCGCTATTTTATTGGTGGACTAATGCTGAAATAATATTGCATAGCAAACCACCCCAGAATTCAGTGGCTTATAATAACAGCAGATATTTTTTGCCCATGGTTCTGCAGAACATCTCCAGGCTAGGTTTCAACATTAGGCAACTGGTTAGAATCAGGCATAATTCTACATTTTTCTGGGGTAAACAGCTGCTGAGGACACCCTCTTCTCAGATGCACAGGAGGCCAAGCCACCCAAGCATGTTTAAGGCTTCTGCTTAAATCCTGTCCATTAACATTCTATTGCTGAAAGCAAGTCACATAACAAAATCCAATATCAACAAGTAAAGAAATATATTCCACCCACCCTAGTGCACTGCGGTCTTCTGACTGAGTAAGGAAGTGAAAAATTAAGCAAAATAACCCTATCTATCAACCCTATAATCCATCTTATCTCTTATTTTTCTATAGCAATAAGTCAAATATCAGAAAAGTATACATGAAAAATTATGTCTAATTTATATTAATATTGTGGTTTCTTCTATTAAATAAATTCCTTTAAAGGAACATACTGAGATGCATTATAAAATTATTTGAATGGATAACTGATTCTCAGGGTTGAAAAGTGAAAACCATATAAAAAGATATACATTGAAAAATCTTGCTCCTCTTCCCACATACACTCCTACCTACATCCTGGATTCCCATATTTCTTATAATTTGATACTTTCTAAAACTGATAACAAATATAGGCAAATATGAATCTATTTTGTTTTCATGTCATTGGACAAAGGTAGCACATTTTGTACACTGTTCTAAAGGATACCTTTGATTTAATAATCTTTAGAGAGGATTTTCATGCTAGTATGTAGAAAATGTTCTCATTCATTTGTACAACTGTATAGTTTTTCACTGTGCATTCTAATAATTGTATATAACCACAAGTGGTTTCTAATCTCTGGATAGGAAGACAGTTCTGAAATGAATAATTATGTACATTCATCAATCTCTGGAGTAACAGTGAAAATGTAGGAGTAATGGTTGAACATGTTTGTAATATTGATTTTTATTGCCTCTTTGGGAGATCATTTGTATTTGTTTTCCTGTGAACTATCTATTCATCACCATCATCCATTTTTCTTTTGGCCTTTTCTTTAATGTGTTCATAGGAATTCTTTATGTTAATGAGGAAATTACCTCTTTGCTCATGATGTGAGTTGCAAATAACATTTTACCTTTGTTAATCTTATTTGCTGCTAAGGTGTATTCCTTTACTTGATGAATTTATTAGTTTTCATTTATATTCATTTGGATTTATCAATCTTTTTTATGGGTTCTTGATTTTCAGTGATAGGAAAGAAGTATCTTTGAGATTATCAAAAGCATTAATATGAAAATTTGCATGTAATTATCTGAGTCTCTGAGGAACATTAACATTTTTGCCATAAACAAAAAACAAAAAGGAGCATGTCCTTTTGAGTTTGACTCATAGAAGTGAAGCAGGGAAAGAATAAGATAAAGAGAAATATGAAATTATAAGAGATATTTTTAAACCTGTAGTACCAATGGTCGAGAGAAATTTAATGCCAGAAGTATGTTTCTCATTTAATTTCTGACCATAGGTAATATTAAAAAGTGAGCAGGTTAATCTTTAACTGTCAGTTACAAAAATACCAGATTTTTATGAATAAGGAAAGTTGGATGCATAGTTGCTTAGTTTCATAGGACACATAGAAAGCTTATTCTTGAATGCAATTTGCCACAATAAAGCAATTTTGAAAGCTGAATCTGTTACAACAATCACAGCTTTGCCTGACACTGCATCCAGTTTCATCAGGTGTCCAGGTGCGAGGCATTTCTCACGGAGTAAAGCAGTTGACAGGTTGAAGATAGCCAGGCCTTTTGTACAAGTGAAAAATATGGTTTCCAGCCAAGACAATAAGAGCACTGTCTATGTGAGTGACAAGTCAAGACACTAGGGGTAGGTAGTCAAAAAGAACAGCCTCCATTGGAGTCTTCTGTAGCAACAGATAACGTTTGCTTTTCATTAGTGTGTGTGTGCACATGCTTAAAGAACTATATTATTTTACCTACAGACTTGCTGAAAACATGCCACTTGTGCAAGCACATTTTGTTCCTCACAGTAGCTTGCTTTGCTATATTCAATGCACATTCTTTCTATTCATTAAATAGCCTTAAATAGATCAGTTTATATAAAGAATAACAAAGTTATTTCATTTCAAACATCTTTGAAAAATATTTACTTTTATTGTCTCCCTTGGCTTGTTGTGGCGATGAAGGTGTTTGAAGATTCAGTGTGAATGTAGAATAGATTCTGTGCCAGTTATGCCATTAACATATTCAGGACATTGCGTTGTAAAATAATTGGATAGTCGAGAGCCTGGGGAATTTGAATAAATCATTTGGGTAACCAACCATTTATGGTTTTACAGTGGAGAATTGTTTAATGTCAAGAAATACAAGACTGAGCGTTTGAGTAAAATCAGGCATATCATTATTGAATTCCACCCTTGAATTCAGATTAAACTCTTCAGATCACTTTAATTCTATAAATCATTAAATTACTTCCAGCCAGTCCTTGTCTGTCCTTTTCAAATACTTCTAAGCACACTTCTTCTTCCCTATCTATCATTTACATGTATGGTGAGAAATGTAATGTCAGTTCTTCTCAGGTCCAATATGTCCATATTGTTGATATTTAAGGGGAAAAATGAAAATAAAAGTAGGAGGAAAAATATTTTTGTAAAAAAGTCATTGATATTTTGGTAATTTTTCATAGATGAAAAGTCACACACTCAGGCGGCTACGAAGTTAAGAGTTAAATGTGAGGTTATGATAGCGTTAAAAATCAGATACAGCAGAACTTTATCACAACATGATTGAATATTACATCACATTAAGAAATAACTTATAAATAATCTTTCCCCAATTGAAAGGGAATAAGCAAATTTACTTACAAAGCAGGATGTACAGTTATATTACTATCCCCCAAAATGCATGTGTTTTACTCTGTAGCCCCTGAATTACTACACATCTATACCCTGAAACCCTAACAGCAATAATTATCCTTATTTTGAAAATTGCAAACAATTGTTTTGTATAAAATGTTTACTGGTTATAGTTAAGAAAATATATAATTGCATTTGCTATATTAGTAACAGGAATCATGAAACCATTTATAATAAATTTAATGATAATTTTAAAATGAAAATATCATAAAGTAATTTGGGGATTATCTTTTTATCTGGCCATGATTCAACAAGCCAAAAAATTACCTGTTACTCTCCTTTTTACTGAAAAGTCTGTGATATTTCTTAGGCAGATAATGCAAATGAAATTGTGGTTTGCATGTTTACATCTCTCCTTAGCTATTTTGAAGTTCATATATGCTAAAAATACTCATAATTCATAGTTTCAATAATCACACTTCTTGTAGAAACTGTATTAGGCTCATCCAGAGATATTCAAGAGGCAGGATAATGAGATTTATTATAAGAATTGGTCCACATAGGGGGATTGACATGTGAAGAAGTTGGCTGGCTGAAGAAGAGGCAGAAATTCTTTCTGACTTCTGAAATCTTCTGTTCCGTTTTGAGATCCTCAGCTGATTGAATAGGGAAGCTTCTTCATTCCTGAAGGCAAATCCTTTGTTGATGCAATCAGCCATAGATGGATTCCGCTGACTAATTATGTAAATCCCTCTACAAAATACCCTCACAGTAACAATCAGGTCAGTGCCTCCTTAACTAGACAACTGGATATCATAACATAGCCAAGATGACACATAAAACTATCGCAGAAATTAAGGAGGATATAATGGATCAGTTTCTATGGGAAGAGGCACATCCTTTTAAACTTTGTATAGCTTTACCCAGTGATTTCATCTAATAGATTCAGTTTAATTCTGTAAGGTAGCACCTCAGTTCAATTCTTTAAAGTAGTAACTCCAAGTCCATATAACAATACTGTGATTGAGGCAAGTTTTCACTTCATTCAATAAAACTTGTTTATTACTTAAATGATAAGAGAATTCAGTTTTAAAAATAATTTTAACTATATTCAACTATATAACCACTTCAAGAACAACATGGAAGTTCATTAGAAATATTTTCTTTCCATTCTTTCTACTTAAAAGGGAAGGATTACTTGAAGAAATACAAGGCCTTCATTATCCGAAGCACTTACATTATCATTTTGATTCTTAAAAGTTCTGCTTGCCAGTCCACTGTACCCTGGACTTGAAAGGTGGGAATATAATTTCTCCTTTAAGAAAACAAGTACACTTTTTTGGGGGGAGACCAAGAAGATTTTGGTTAAAGATTTATGATTTCAATTCAAAGTGAAATTAATGGTCTTATTGCACATTCTGTTGTGCAAAGATTTTCTGCAAGTCTGGTACCATGTAGATAACTTCAAGGATGGTTTAATTTGCTTCCAGGACTTGAAAATACACAGATATTTTATTTATGGCCCTATTAACTGTTATTGGCATTTAACCACTTGCAAATTAGCCCTTATATGTGCATTTATCACATGTTTATGAAAGATAAATGACTTAAGTGGGCTAATTTTAACTTATATAACCAAAGTCTCCGGTTCAGAAAAAGAAATAAAACTTGAGTTTTAAAGGTATTTTTTTTCTTTATAATAGGTTTTAGAAACCAATATAGAGTATTTATATCTAGATAGTATATTTTTCTATATGAACTACCAAATAATGATATGATACACAGATAATAATAGCTATATGGAAAACAGATGCAGAGATGACAAATACATATCATGGTAGTAAGGCTATCATCACCCTTCAGGAACCACATCAGATATTGTCTGTTTTCTACCTGTGACCAAGTGGGAATTATTTGTAATAGAACATTAGTTGCCAGGTTTATCTGCAGGCCTACATTTGTCTGAATTACTACTGTAATTAACAATGTGCCTATTTTTAAGGTAAAATTTTTGTTGAAGTACAACTTCTATATATGGAAGAATCAAAAAATTTAAGTGGGTAGCTCAAGGAATATTCATAAAATGATCACAACTATGTACCAACCCCCCACCTCCAGAAATAGAGCAAGGACCACTCCTCAAAAGCTCCCCCCTGCTAGCCACATTCCTTCCAAAGGTCATCACTATTATGACTCCTAACATCATGGATTACTTTTGTTGTCAAATTTTATATAGATGGAGTAATTCAGGATGTATTCTTCTGTGCCTGTCTACTTTTGCTCAGCACTAAGCAGTTATTGTTTCAGAATAATTGTTTAGATAGTAGATTCATTTACTGCTGTTCAACACTGTAAGAATATACCACACATTTTTAAATACATTCTGTTGTTAATGAGTATTTGTGCTTTTCCTCCCAAATTTTTTGTTTTGTTTTGTATTTTGCTTGTGTTTTTTGCTGTTAAAAGTAGTGCTTGGGTAGATTGCCAAAATTTATTCTGGTTTACCTTAGCCCTAGCTTTCTGACACAATTTTCAGCTTCTGCCTGACACTAATAACTGGAAAGTGTCCAGTATGAAAAAGCTGCTTGCAGAATGTTAGCTCACCTCTCTGCAGTACCTCTGTCTACAACATCTTGGCCACTCAAATTCTAGTTGCCTATGCAGTGTCCTGATGTCTTCAAGCTGGTAAATTAGTGATCTAGAGCTTTGTTAATTGTTCTCTGCAGGACCTTACAAGCTCTTCCATCACAGTTGGAAGAAGTCCAAAATAAAAAACATGTCTCTTTAAACTATATTTTAGTTTTGTGCAGTGTAAAGTATGACTCCTTAAACACAATATCTACCCCTATATCCTAAAGTAGCCTTCCAGGTCATCCTTATAGGAGATTTGAAACTGGTTCTGCAGCGTTAGCTCACTCAGCTTGTAGGTATGAAAAATAAGCAGTTAAACAGATGGGGTGGAATATTTCTCTGGAATATCTCTTGTACTTTGCCACATAGAAGATGTGGTTCCCCTTCATTGTATGTCAAGGAGAGAGACTATTAGAATAGAACCACTCATGGAGCTTGATATTAGTTGATTCTACTATATGATTCCAGAAAGTTCAGTGGAACCATCTAACTAAACCTACTCTACTGACATCTCTGCTGCCTTCCCTCTGACTTAGTTCTGCTGACGTGTACCATGCCTACCTTCTTCCAAAATGCTAAATGGCAAGCTCACATTCTCCTTACAATTTGATTCTCAAATGTAAAGGAATATCTTCCTCTGAAAGGCCCTTTATGTCCAAAACTGATCATTTTCATGTTTAAAAATCCTGCCTTATGACCCCACCTCCACATAAATTTAAGGGTCTAGGGCGTTAAAGGTTGAGGTGGAGTTTGGGGGATGTCTATATTTTGCAAGTTCACAAAGTTTTCTCCCAAACTTCTAAGTTTCATCACTCTATCATGCTTTTGAAGCTAGAAGTCAATTAATTTGGCCTTTTTCTTTTCTCTTTCACCCCAAAATATGACTTCTCTTAACCATTTACTCAGCTTCTACTGCTACTCTGGGGAAAAGTGGTGGTACCATATCTTGTAGTCCAAATGGAGATTTTTTGGGGGTGGGGTAGGGATGAGAACAGACATTGCTGCATATTCATAGTTTCAATTCTTATTCCCATATAGAAATTACTATAAGAGAAATTTGAGGCACATATTCACCAAACCTACTGGCAATGAGGGTGGACTTTAACCCTTTTATTCTAAGGCTTGGTACTTAACCAATGCTACTCTGCCTGATAATGTTCTAGCAATATAAAGAGTTTGACTAAATATTTGTCCTAGCTACTTGGAACTACAAAACATGAAAGATATAGTGTGTATTGAAAGAATTTATATTCTAAGAGAAAAAAATACAGCATTCTTAAGTAACCATAACAAGATGAATGTGTCTGGAGTAATTCACTCTGATTAGAACTATAAAACTGTAAAAAACTTCACAGAAAAGGGAACATTTGATCTCACCTTGGAGGCTCAATAGAGTTTCATATATGGCGTGGGTGGTGATTGGGGAAAAAAATCTGAGAAGAAAAAAACATGAGAAATTCTGAGAAAAACATGAGAAATCCATTTGGTATGGCAGTGTCATTTGCATGAATTTGAAATTATAGTAGAGCCTAGCAGTGATGCTTTTCTCAGAAGATAATGCTATAATTTCTCATTATAGATGAGAATCTTTAAAACTTGATAATTTGTCATATCAATGAGGCAATGCTCTAGATTGAGAATCTAGATGTTTTAAATTATATGTTATTAATGTGGAAATGTTTAATTTTTCATTTTATAAAAGGTTTTTAGAAAAATTTGACTGCTTAAAACTTAGGGGGCAATTGGATTAATAGGTAAGCTTTTTTTCCTAGAATCTTTGATCTTAACTGTGTGCATCTTTCAGAATTTTACTTAGCATTAAGATGTCTACCTTTCTATTGATAAAATGATTTTAATTTATATTATCAGAAGATGTAAATTGACAAATATCAAGTTATAGAAAGAATAGGAACATAGTCTTATATTACACAGCATGTATATTTAGTCATTCTAAACCATCAGTTCTTTGTTGAGGATATTTTGAGCATGACCATGCTGATATTTCTGGGGAAACACACGCACACAAAATTTAATCAATTAGAAAGAGGCAACTTGGATGGCTTAAAATTTAGTACTGGCTCATAGGTTATTTTTCTCACCCAGTATCACAAATATATAAATATTTTTATGTCTAGAATAATATCTTTCCTTATGCATTATCTTATTAGGGTATTAGTAGAATTTAATTTTCTTTAATTAATTTTACCTTCAAGTAGGAGTTTTTTAAGAGCAAGCTAATGGATGCACTGAATAATATTCAGTATCATCATCCTGCTTTTCTTTCTGTTTCAATAAATGTAGTTACCACGAGATATTTAGATTGTTGTCCCAAAAGCTTTGTGGCATTAGTCATGTAAAACAGTTCTTTAGGTGATCAAATTCCTTTGTGTTCTACTTTGTCATGAAATAACTGAGAGGACAGAAAATACAATTACTACCTAGTCACTTTTCAATACTTTGATAAGGAAAGTCTGTGATAGGCCATCAGTGTAGACTTGATGAATTGTTTCATCATATTTCATCATATGTTTTAAAAACCCAGGAAAGGAGATATAGAAAGAGAAATATGTTAAATTTGGTAGTGGAAAGAACAGACGAATTAAAAAATGAGTAATGAATAAAGATATAACAATAGGAAAAATAGATTGAGTAGCAGAGAAAGGATGATACATGATAAATCAGGCATTATTTTTCTCAGTATATTACTCATACTGTAGCTCAGGTTTTGGATTAGAATTATAATATAACATTTTTATACATTTAAAGGGAATTCTACTTATCTTCTTAATAATCTATTCTTTATAAGAGTACAATGTGGATTTTATCAACTCCCTCAAATTTCTTGGTTTTAAAATGGAAAGAGTAATGTTAATTCAGGATTCCTGACTCTCTTGAGGATAAATTATAGAAAATAGGTTGTCACCTTTATGATGATGCTTAGCTTGAAGTCTTTGTGTAGGACAAGGAGGAGATGCTGATGCTGAGGACCAGGGCTAGGACTTACAGGATAACCATTAATGATGGCCTGTAGGTAAATTGCAATAATAAGCTTGCACTAGGTGGAACTTTGGATAAAGGACCTTGAAAGTCTCTTCCAACTCTAAGACTCTGTGAAAATGTAGGGATTTCCAGTTGAATTGTCTACATTGGAAGATACAGCAAACTAATAGAAGTGAATAGAAAACATTTGCTTGGATTCAAGGAATATATGAATTGAGTAGAGAATTTTATAACAATTATACATAAAATCTATACATTGTGACTCTTTCTAGTTCAATTTTAGATCTCATGAAAATATTGGAGGAGTCCAGTTCTGATTCAAGTAAGTGCTAAAGATTAATTTGTTTTGTACTTCAAATAATGCATTATCTTTTTCCACTTCAAGAAATATTTCTGGCTTTTAATGGTAAAGTTTTTATTCCCAAATAACTAGCAAATAATGAAGTTCTTCTTGTTAAATCTTGTCAAATCTTGTTAAATCAAATTTAAATAGCCCACAAATTTAAATATCAAAGAGGTTTTAAGTATTTGCATACCATCAAATTTGTTTTGACTACCTGCATTGTAGTGGTAAATTGAAAAATACAAGAAGCATCTTTTAAAGAGCCTGAATTTTAAGACTAGGAAAATAAAAGTTCATAAAGCATAGCAGGAATATTTTTATCTATGTTTAGAAATGTGCTTTAAAATTGGTTTCACTTGAGGAAGTTACTATATAAGTATACTTGTAGGGGGCAGATGTGGTTCAAGCTGTTAAGCTCATGCCTCCCACATGGGAGGTCCCAGGTTTGGTTCCCAGTGCTTCCTGAAAGCAACAACAAGGAAAACAAATGAAAAAACAACTCAGAGAAGTTGATGTTACTCAATGGTTGAGCACTGGCTTCACACATACAAAGTCCCAGGTTTAATGTCCATCCCCCAGTAACTTTTTTAAAAAAACAAAACGAGAAAACCTTTTCTATATATACTATATATTCTGCACTTAAAATTTCACATATAGGCATCTAACATGACTATTAGCTTTAGTTGCACATAGGTCCCATATAGGCTCTTTTACTTTTTAAACTGATAGTCTTACCTTACTTATTCATTTCTCAAGTTTTATAGGTAAATTTGTAACTAGATCAAAATAATATAAGGTAAAAATTATCAATTCAAATTCCAAAGTCTTATCTTTATGATTAAATTTAAGTAGGTGGTATGAAGGAAAAAGATCATAAAAATATATGTGACAAAATTGTGGTTATTGATGGTTCCAACTGTAGAAGTAATGATACTTTTTTTGGATTTGCTTATTTGACATCAGCAGCTGTGATCTTTTTGAATGCATTTTAGGTTTCCAGGACCACTGTAACAAAACACCACAGATTAGTTAGCTGAATCAACAGGAACTTATTGCTGCACAATTCTGGAAGCTAGAAGTCTGAAATCAAGGTATGCTCAGGGCCATGCTTCCTTCTAAAGGGGAAGATCTTTCCATCCCTCTCTTGGATTCTGGTGGGTGGTTGGCAATCCAAGGAGTTCTTTGGCTTATGGTGGCATAGGTTGACCTCTGGCTCTATCACATGGCTATCTTTCTTTCTTTCTCTGTTTCCTTCTGTCCAAATTTCCTCTCCTTATAAAGATACCATTAACATTGGATTAAGAACCACTCTAATCCAGTTCAGCTTCGTCTTAACATAATATCTTCAAAGATTGTATTTACAAATAATTTCACATTCACAGAACAGGGGATTAGGACTGCAACATGTCTTAGGGTGGACTAAATTCAATCCATAACAGAATGATATAATTACTTTAAGTTATGATAAGGTATGAAATAAATTTTATTGACAGAAAATCAAAAATAGGGAAAGTAAAGAAACTTAAATGTTCTTACACAATATCAGCCAACTGAGAGAGCATGTTCAGTGCCATCAAAAGATATGAGTCAGGCAGATATTGTGTATAGAAGTTTAGTTGTCCTAAGATTCCATGATGTGAGAGGAATGTTGATGATAACTTAGTCCAATGTACCCATTTTATAGGTAAAATTGATACCTGAAGATGTTAATGGCAGAGCCCAAATAAAAACACATAATACTGTTCTTTTCTGGTATAACATGTAGGCCTAAAGTGTTGTAAGTCTTCTATAATTTACAAAAGGATTGTACAGTGGAATCATATTATGAGTCTGCTTATGTGGAAGTTTAGTTTACTCTTGTTTAAAAATAGTTAAATTCAAGCTACTTAAGTTCTGAGACTTTATCTTGTTCTCCTGGTCCTAGAACATGGCCGGCACAATATAGAGGGCTCATTAATTATGTTGTCATAGAAAATAATACAGTGTTTGCTAAAGTTTAAAACCATGAATTGTACCTTCTGGTTTTTTTGTCACAAAAACTTGTGATAAATGACTAGTAGTAGCTTGTACTCCTCTTCCCACATCATTCAAACTTAATTGGTCAGTGAGCCCTTCCCTTGCTTCTGAGTAACATCAAATAATACCATGCAGAAAATAAATTTGACAAAAAAAATTGAGAACTAAAATTGTGTAGTCATTGAAATGTCAGTTTTAATGTATTTTCTATTGCTATTATAATATCCTATTAAACAGTTTTCAGAAAAGGTGTTCAAGGTATAATTCCCATTCCAGTTACAGCTGTGCACCAAACCTCCTCCAATTCTTACTGATTTAAAACAATGTTTGAGTTTGCTAAAAGCTGCTGAGAGCAATATATCTGAAATGGGTTTGTCTCTTATAATGGGAATTTATTAGGTTAGAAGCTTACAGTTTTGAGGTTGTGAAAGTGTCCAAATCAAGATGATATCAGGAGATTGGCCACAGGCTATCCTGAAGTCCTTTCTACCATGGCAAGACATATGGAAGCATCTGCTTCTCTTTCTGGTATAATTGCTTCAGCTTCTGGCAGTTCCATCTATGGCTTCTCTCTCCTGGATTCCCCTCTGAGCTCCTAAGTCCTTTCTTTCCATATCTGTGGCTTTTTCATCTGTGTTTCTATGGCTTTTTATTCCTCCATTTATATTGGACTCTAGTAAGAGTAAGAACTACCCTGGGTCATGCAATATAATCAAAGGCCCTTAACAGAAGCAATTTAATCAAGAGTTCCCCAGGTTTATCGCCACAGGAATGGGTTAGTTCTAAGGACATGATCTTTTCTGGAATCCATGAAAAGCTTCAAACTATCACAAACAACAAATTTATTATCACTTACAACTTCTGGGACGATGAGCTTAGCTGGGTGATACCCTCTGAGGTTCCTTTATAGGTTGCAGTTAAATGGAGTCATGGGATGGTGTCCTCTGAAGACTTTTTCACTCACCTCTATAGCTCCAGGGATGGAATGGCTGGAATTCTTGGAGGCTGGTTGGTCATTTTTCTCTTCTTTATTTTGTAGTGGCTCAGTGCCTTTTTGACAAACTGACAATGCCTCTTCCAATATTAATCTATGTATTAGTCAGCCAAAGAAGTGCTGATGCAAAGTATCAGAAATCTGATGGCTTTTATAAAGGGTATTTATTTGGGGTAGAAGCTTATAGTTAGCAGGTAATAGAGTGTAAGTTGCTTCCTTCACCTGTTGCCACATGTTGGAGCAGAATGGCTGCTGACCTGTGCAAGGGTTCATGCTTTCTCTTCCTTATCCTCTGAAGGCTCTGATCATAATTTAATCAAAAGCCTTAAAGCCCTAATCATAATTTAATCAAGTAAAATTGAAACATCTGAAGTTAATATAATCTAATATACCCAAAGGAACAGAGAAGTTTATAAACATAATCCAATATCTATTTTTGGAATTCACAAATAATACCAAACTGCTGTATTCCATTAAAACTTTGTGGATTTCTTATAAATCATATAGGTGTTTACTACATAAAACAAAAGTCACAACAATAACTCTCTTTCATACAGGTCTTTCCCTGTCTTGGGCTGTGTATCAGGTTGCTTTGGGACTACTCACTTAAACTTTTTGACTTCAGCTATTTAAAGTAAACATACCCTTCAGATCTTTAGAATGTCTTTTGCATAGTAAAAATATTCACTTTTATCTTAAGAGATCTAACTTTTCACTTTTGAGTTTTTCCCTTAGTCATTTCTTACTTTGAGAATATTCCCCTGGATATACAAAAGCTTTTTATTTTTTAACTCATCAAGTCCTGGTTCCTGTGTTCAAAAGTTGAACTTTTTTTTAAGCCTTCTCTTTCCCATTATATTATGGCTATCTAGAAGAGGCAAGGTATTTCAACACTTTCAGTATTCAGTGTGGAAATATCCATCATAGCCACAAGATCATAGAATCTTTTTGTCTTTTATGTTAACATAGGTATGTTTCTGCAACTTTCTTGCCAGCATATAATTGGTGCCCTTTTCTTCAGCTTTTAATAAATTTTCTTCATTGTCCTTAAAGCCCTCACCAACAGTCTCCTAAGTCTCTACAAATTATACTAAACATTCTTCAATGCCTTTTCTCCTTCTGCCCACTGTCTGGTCTTAAAATAATGTCCCATATTGTATACATTTTTCATGCAACTATCCCATATCTAGGAACCAAATGATTTCCCAGTTATTTATTGCTGCTTAACAAACTACCCCAATATTTAATGGCATACAGTGACAACCATTTCATTTTGACAAATTCTGGGAGTTAGGAGTTCAGGCAGGTCACAGCAGATATAGCTCATTCCTATGGCCTTACCTAGAGTATTTCAAATAGCTGGAGATGACTGGGATGGCTCAAGTAGGGCCATATGTTTGCAGTTTTGGTTCTTTGGCATGTGAGATTTATTTGCACTAGAATATTCAAGATGATTCCTTCACTCACATGTCTGGCACTTTAGCTGGAATGAATCTTTTTCTATGTAGCTTCTTTACCTGGCTAGCTTGGGTATTCTCATAAAATGGTGGTCTTTGTTAGGCATTTTACATGGCAATTTTGATAAGTAAGCATTACAAGAGTACAAGAAGGAAGCTTCAAGGTTTTCTATAGGTTAGACTCAAAGTCATGCAGCATTATTTATTCTATTGTCTTTGGGTTATATAAGGCCAGAGCAGATTCACTGTGAGAGGGCACTACACAAAGTTGTGAGTGCTAGGAGTCCTGGTTGATTGGGGACAAATTTGGAGACTAAATACCACAATACCTATAGTCCATGAAAAACTGGCTGCAGGCCAATTAGACCATAGCATTTCTGATAAGTTCAAATTTAAAATTATAGCAGAAACTATGACTCTTTATTTGCTTCTATTACATGATTTTCATATCTTCCTTAGATTTCATCATACCAGCACTTTTTTCTCTAGTGAATTTTATTAAGCCTTCATAAAGATCTCTGGCAATCTTATATACACTTTATAAAGATGATACTTATTAATATTTGTAACAACTCACATTTATCTGATTTGTACCATAAAAAGTATTTACAATCAATCCTGAAACCTAACTATGATAATTTTCTCCTCTCTTCAAATAATTTTATATATTATACCATGGATGACTTGCATAAAGCTGAATCAATTTGAAATACCATATTTGAAAATTCTACCCTATTTTAAATATCTCATTGCTAAGGTTAAGCTAAAGAAAAAAAAGGCTTTCCATTTGTTAACCCAGAAAATATGTCAGTTGACCAAATCACATTTTGGAAATTTTAAAGAGAGAGAGGTGTTGTCTGTATATTAGAACTTAAACCTTGAAAAAAGTAGAATCACAAGAGACAAATTGCATGGCATATTGATACTTTTTAGTAAAAGAGACTCAAAATGCTCTTTGAGTATGTCATTTTTGGCTGAGACATTTTGGGCACACCACGGAATGCATACTGTGACTAATGATCCTAAAGATGAGATGTGTGGAACAGTGCATAAAAGCTATTTGGATACACAGCCTTATGTCGCCCAACTAATTTGAACAGGAATATTGTGTCTAGAAACATGAAACAGACCACCCATTCATAGGATCGGGGAACCAGAAAAGAGACGATAAGGTAATGAATTAAGAGGGGGGAAAAAAGGCAAAACACATAGCACAGATGGCAAATAAAGTAAGTGATAAGAGACAGGAGGGTGACAGTGATGAGCTAGTTATATGGTTTGTTTCTCACATTTTGAGTAAGTAAACTCAGATGGATTATTTTAATTGTCTGGTCTTAGTTTGTATTCTTTTCCCTTTTCTCCCCCTCTGTGTACATCAGTTCAAATTATTTCCATATTGATATCAATGGCCCTGATATAGAGACAGGTGGGGAAAATGGTCCTCTGCTTGTTTTTCTATTAATTCAAAACAGAAATAATCCTTCTCTACCCACCTTCCCCATTTCTTCTTCAGGTTCTTTAAAATGGCTTTCCAGCTTCCCCACCTAGGAGCAGCTACAGCTGTGAAACATACGCTGACTGGAGTACATCCTTCGGGAGTAGGGGAGAAAAGTCAGAGGGGGTTAGTTCAGCAAGTGGTCTTGGGTGTCTGTTCTTTGTGATATCTATGGATAATTATCAGGCTCAATTGTGGATCTTTTTATTTTAATGAAGGACAGAGTAAGTTTTTTTCATGGCTTTGGTCAGTTCACTTTTATTCTTGGCCACCACTGGGGGGGTAACATTTGGGGTGGGGGGCATGAGGGAGAACCCCTTCTATATCATGACTGCTTTCTTTCCAAGAGAGATTTCTATTTGACCAGAAATTATATTTAACAAATAAAAATACACCTGAATTCTGTTCTATAAGTCTTATTTCCATTAGGATAGAAGTTTAAAATTGAGTCCATGTAATCTGGTTATTCTTAGTTTATAGCAGGTGCCATGATTAAAGAGATTTTCCTTTTAATGCTGAATGTTTGACAGATAGTGAGTGGTTGAGGCCACACAAGATTAGCTGAAGTTGTCAGAAGTAAACTTTTAGAAAGGAAAGGATTAAACTACTTTCCTACAAATATGAATTTTTCTAACTATTTCCTGGAATAGTTCTATATACTTCTACAGTATTCTTCTAAGACCACACCTGGAAACTTGTGTGTTTTGCTCAAGGCATTTTGCTATAGAGGTATTTGAAAGGTATCAGATAAATGAAACCACCTGGAGGCTGTCTCTCATGTGGCAATCACTGGCCTTCTGAGATGGCGTTATACTCACTTTACTGCAGCTGTCAGGCTGCCACTTTGTTCTTTACAGCTCCTCGCGAAACAATATCTATCAAAAGGTGTCAATTAGGTTTTATAGGCAGCAGCAGCAGCTCTACTTTTATGAAAGGTTGTTATTAAATATATGTGAATGATATTAATAATGCCTATTTAAATATTTATGAGGGCAAACTATTTGACCTAAGTCCTGGAAGAATATATAAATGCTCAGATAATCAGGAAGCCCAAGAAAGCAGAACAAAGTACCTCAAAGGTGTCTAAAATAATCATTTCCTCAGCCCTAAATATTAAAGTCTATGAGACAGCACAGGAGAGAGGGAGAGAATAAAAAAAGCTTGAGCAGGTCTATTGGAATTATTGCCCTGATGCATAAGGAAAGTAAACTTTCCCGTAAAATGTGCATAGTGTTCTTAATATACTTTTGTAGTTTCATCTACTCAGGTTTTAAGAACTTTTAAAAACATATCCAAGTACATCTTGTGAAATAGGAGAGTTTAAAGAATCACATGTTAAATTCCCAAATCTCTCTTCTGATGGATGGTCAAGAGAAGGAAAGCTATGTTAAAAGAAGTATTTTTAACATTTCAGAAACAATCATTTTTTTGAAAACTAAAAGTAGCTTTTTATTTTATTATACAGGTGGTATATATTCATAGAGGAAAGATAGGAAAAATATGAAAAGTAAAGCTCCATATTATGACCACATGGGTATTGTCACTATTAAAACTGTATTGTTTACCCTTAAAAGAATTTTATCTACGTTGAGATCTTTTGCATGCATATGTGTGTATATAGTGCATATGCATAAAATGAGAACACAGTGTCATGTTATTTTGTAGCTTGCTATTTTTCATTAAAAATTGCAATTATTTTCATGCCAGTTCATATTTACCCTGTTCATATTCACATTTTTCCATTTACCCCAATTATTCTTCATAGTTGATTTACCTAAACTAGGATTCAATCCAGGCTCATATGTTGTATTTACTTATGCCCCTTAAGTCTCTGTTAAAATAAAATGGTCTCCTTGTTTGGTTTTGTTTAGCTTTCATTTCAAAGACTTGTTAAAGAAATGAGGCTGGTTTTGCAGCAATTTGATCTGTTGTCTTGATTTGTCTGGTTCTTTCCTTGAGGTATCTTATAATTTATTTCTAAATCCCCTGTATTTTCTATAAACATGAATATAGATCTGAAGACTTGATTAATTCAAGTTAATTTCTTTTTTCCAGAATGCATTTTAGATCATGTTATGAACCTCATATTGTTTTCAGCCCAGGAAGACTTATAAAATCCATTTGACCACCTTAATTGATGCCGAGATTGACCACTAAAATATGGTGATGACCATTTAATGCTCCATTGCAGAGTTTGGTGCTTCCCTTCATAGCTTGAAAGTAATGTGCACAGTGATACTTTGGTACTACACAAATGTCCAGTTCCACATCTATTACATATATAATGATTTTAACACTGACTTATAACCCTTGCCTTTTTAATTTATTTCTTTAGAGGTTGTCCCTTATCTTTTGACTTTGTTGACAGTGCTTTCTACCATGGATGTTTTTTATTCTAATATAATCAAATTTATCCATTTTTTTCTTTAATGGTATCTGGATTTTAAGTTTTATTTAGCAAGACCTCCCCTACTTCAAAATTAATAATGAATCTACAGTTTATTGGGCTTTTTCTTTTTGGTCATTCAGTTCTTTCATACATTTGTAGTTTATCCTGGTGGATGGTGTGAGGCATGTGCCAAACCTGATGATACTTTGTCACTTGACACACCATTTGTTAAAAATCCATCTTTAGCTTACTGATTTGAAAAGGATGTGAAATTCCCAAATGTACTTGGGTATATTTCTGGTTTTTCTTTTCTATTTCCAGCTGGTTTTTCACATGCCAAAACCATTACTTTTTAGGCTTTATTATATAATATCTGTTAGGAGTAGTCCTATCTCATTTTTCTTTCAAAACTATTCTGGCTATTCTAATTTATATATTTTCTATATGAGAATCAGAATCTACTAATATACTTCCTTAAATATCTGTTGATATTTCATAGGAGACTTTTAATTTCATATATTAACTTACAGATTTTGCTTTTTCTTATCCAACAGCATGGTAAATCTTTATATCCAAGTCTATTTTGTGTCCTCCAGGAATGTTTTAAAATTTTCCTCATATCTGAATCATTCTTTTCAAAGGACTAATGTCTATGTTATGTTTTATTACTCCCAAACCTGTAATTTGGAAAGTTTGTACAGATATATATATATATATGATTTGATCTTAATACTTCCTCCTCTCTCTGATGGGCTAGCATACCTTTATGAAATGTTAAAATTTCATCATTTCCTGCTGTCTCCTTTCTTTTTTATGTGTTTTGTCTTAACAGATCATTGTCATTTGTTTTAAATTTACTGCAAATTGAAGAGAAATACTGTTGCTACCTATGCTGATTCCCTTATTGTTTCATCCTTTTTTGAAAGATATCTTTATTTTTAAATGAAGCTGAGCCATGTTTTAAGTCCCTTAAATGCCATTTTTGGTGTTCTTAAGACACGGATTTAACAGATTAACTTGAGAATTTAAAATATTAAAAAACAAACACACACATAGGTCTATTTTTGTCTGAAACAAAAAGACCCACACATTTTAAAGTCTACATATAATACTTTTCAAAAATTAATAATAAGGCGGCAGAAAATAAGTTATATTTAGTGTGAAGTTATTGTAAAGTCTAGTTCTATTGTTAAAAGTTGAGAAATATATTTTTACAAAGTAAAATTATGGACTTGTATATTAAATTCTATTGTATGACTTTTGGGTAAAATTTGTATTTAAAATTAACCCTAACATTTTCAATTTTGAGCTCTCTTAGCTCAGCTGAGAAGAGAAATATTGTTCTAGAGACAAAGTATATCTAGAGGCAGTGTTTCTATCTTAAGAATTAACGTAATTAATGAAATGTTTACATTCCTTGCTTCTCTGGAAAAATGTCTACATTATAAACTTCCTGAATCCTGGAGAAAAAAAAGCTATTCTAAAAATTGGTAAAACATGAACCATTACCAAAATTACATAGTAATATTAAATTAGGCAAAAATAAAGTTGATTACAGATATATGAGTGAAATAATCTAATTGCCAGATAAAGAAAGAATAAAAATAATATGGTTTTATTGACCAGAGAACAATTACCAAAACTAAACCATCAATTACATAGTGTATATTAAAATTAATATGAAAAATTTAAAATAATTTGGACAAAGAAAAATTGCTACTGTTCTAGCAAATAATTGTAGAAATATGTGACTCCTCATTTTCCAGAAGGTCACTAGGAGAGTTCTGAGAAGCTTACTTAGACAGAAAATCCTTTTTTCTTTTTTTTAACAAATTAAGGATTTTAATTCAAGTTTTCAAAAATTACTCCTAAGGCACACTTTCTGATATGTGTTCCACATTAATAATGCTAAATATATTTAGGAAACTCATGTACAAGAAACCAATTATATAGTAGTCTTTTAATGAGGAAAACTAAAATGACCATGTCTAAAATTAGTTTAATTTCTTTATTTAAGCCTGCCATGGAAAATATAAAAACAAGAATGTTGTTTTCAAAAATTCTTTTCCCTAACTTCGGAAAAAATTTCAACAAGGACTGCCTTATAAATCATTACATTTTAAGGAATGAGGCAATCAAAGTGACAATATTGAATGCCCAGGATTCATATATAATGAGTATAATGTTGTAAGCAGAAGATGGAATATATGTGTAAGAGGCATTAATATACATCTACCTTGGGGAAAGAAAGGAACATGCATGTTCTGCTGAGTTTATAAAGGCATAACCTTTAATATTTCTTTGAGAAATTTTATTAGCACATGGTAGCACTTTTTAGCTACCAAATCGCTTTTTAAAAATCCCTTGCATTGGCTTTTTAAAACTTTACTAATATAACACATATTCATCAACCACAAAATACCACGAAATACAAAAAATAAATAGATGGTTCATAATTTACTCACATATAATCAGTTTATAGCATTCTTATGCTTATCTCTTCAGACATTTAGGTACTCTCATAAGCATTTTCCCCAAAGTGGTTCCTTTCATAATACTATTTTGTAGCTTTTTAAATTTCTTTTCATGTCTTATATTTGCTTCATCCTTTCCAGTTATTATCCATTTAGACTTTGATTGTCTTACATTATACAGTTTGATTAGAACACTCTAGCTAAATATTTGTCAACTGGGCATTATAGTTTCTACAGGTACCAATATATTCATAGGTTTCATTGTTGATGGTTGTAAATTTCAAGGAGTAAAACCCTATACTCCAAAATGATGATGTCTGAGAAGTGTGGTAGGTTGAATTATGTACTCCCTGCCAAACAGCAGAGACCCAACTCCACATAATTGCCATGGTGTCTTACCATGTGTCAGGAGTACAGGATCACCAGCAGCTGGACTTTGGTGAGGCAGCCTCTCTGGTGATGCCTTGGTATGGATATCTTCACAGCCTCGGATCTGTAAATTTTTACTCTAATGAATTCCCATTAAAAAAGCCAATGAGCAGCTTTCAGCAAACTACTATAGTAGTCAACAGAAACCAAAAGAGAAAAGAGAAGATACCATCATGTGAGTCAAAAGCCAAGGAAACCAAGGAATGCTGACCAGTCAGAATACCACTGACCCAATCGGAAGCAAGACTTTTGGCTGCCGAAACCATAAGTCGATAAATTCCTGCCATTTAAGCCAAAACCACTTGGATTAGCATCCCGGAATTCAAGCTAAGAAGCCCTCCCTAAGAGGCTTTGGATAAAGGGTTATCTGTTAATGAAAGGCATCACATACTGAGCTAATCTTGCAAAGCATAATAGCATATGTGTGACCATCATATAGACCTGGGTTCTTAACTTTTTAGTTCCATGGACCCCTTTACCAGTCAGGTGAAATGAATACTACTGTAATTTATTTATTACATACACTCATAAGTGAAGGAAATGCCAGATTTCAGCTAAAAATTAGATATAATTTTAATATATCTTTTAATATATCTTTAATATATATAATATAAGATAATAAGTGTTTTGTGTTTTTTTTTTTCAATTCAAGCTCACAGACTTGCTGAAATCTGGTTAAGAATCCCTGATACAGACTATTTCATGTGAGAGTATACATGAGATTGTTTCTTGAAAAAACTAAGGTAATATGATATTCACATGCAACAGTCTGAAGAAAAATAAAGGGATATGTTAACATACCTCAAAAGATTGTCTTATAGTATAAAGAGTAACAAATGGAAATGAAATATTCGGAGCAATAGGTCTGTTTTCCATCACATTTACCAATGCTGCTAGGTTTTAAAAAAAATAGTGATTAATAATAAACCCCTTCCCAAATCACCAAAAGAGATTAAAATACATAGGAGTGGCTAAGCATGTGTAGTTCATCCATAATCAGCTGAAATTAAATCTTTTAATCTTTTTACTTGCTTAAATGAGTAAAGCATTCCTGTTATTCTCATTATTTATAATTATTGCTATTTTGTACATAAAACTAAAAAAGTATGTGATTATTCCTTGGGCTAAAAAGATTCAGATTTTTAAAAATTTAAAGTATAATTTAATTACATCAACATTTAAATAAAGGAAGATGGTATCTTCATGTCAAGAAAATAACTATACAGGAACAAACTGAATTATATCACACTGCAGGATTTTCTTAATGAGCTTTGATAAATGAGACCCTGATAACTGTTAGCTTAGGTTATCTGATTTAACATGATTTTAGAGATCTCTGAATTGACTTAAAACTAGGAACTGGTTTGAAAAAAATGGAAATCACAATTTTATAGCAAATTCTTGCAGCTACGAGGCTTTATTCATATTGAAGAGAAAAGGTAAATTGAATTTACTTTATATAGAAAATTGCTGGAGGAAGGGAGCTATGTAGAGTATAATTGTTCTGATTTTAAGGAAATCTGAATTCTGAATGCTCAGTGAAATGAAATATGGCTCCAACTTAATGTGAAAAAATCCTAATATAACTATTATAATGTAACGGACACATGGCAATAGCATGCGACTCAACTGAACTACACAAAGGCATTTGTTGTTTTCCTATAAAATGCCAAGTTCAAAAGCAGTCTTGATATTGGCTAGTTTATTGATTTTTACAACTATAGAAGGAGAATTTATATCATTTACTGTATTACTTGGGACTCCATTTGTTATATTTAACATGTATAGGTATTGTCTTTTCATATTATAACTTAATTGCAGTGGTTACTATTTTAATTAGTTTGATATTCAAATAATCTATCTGCCTCCTACAACTTTGTTAGCTCTGACAATTGTCCTGTGCTATTTCAGCTGATGCTAGTTAACTTTAAAGAACTGTAGATTTTCTTTGTAAGCATCTTTCATAAAGCTTAAGCATATTATATACATCATTTTAAAGGATGCATGAGAAATCCTAGTGTTTCATGGAAAACAATGCAGTAAAACTAAGTTAATACCTCTGTAAAGCTCTGTGGGTATCATTGCTCTAGAAGTATGATTCCAAGGAATTATTTTCGTTAGCATTATGAAATGTGTTAAAGAGAAAATAAATTTTCAATGACTATGTGATTTACTAAAGACAGAACTGAGATTAGACTGACTTTTCTCTGAAAATACATAACTCCTATTAAAGCTTTAGAAATATACTATATTAAATGTGAAAGGCACTTAAATGAAGGTATGACCATATGTTTTACCTACAAAAATGTGTTAGCACATGAAGAGTTGCATTCTAGAATCTAGCCCCCACTCCCATGACAGGCCGTTCACCGAGGCAATAGCACACCCTGTGCCGTGGAAGCTTGTGATGGTGAGCAGTGTGGGTCCATTTTCTGGTATGATTGAAACCATCTCCACACTTTCCTGCTTCTGTCTCAGTTCACTTGGAAGCATGCTGAGGTCCTACTCAGCAGATCCTGGGGGGAAACAAAGATTTTCTTCATATAGAAAAATTCTAAAAGTTTGTGTTTTTTATCTGGATAATATTTCACTCTTATTTTTGAAGAATAAATATTATAATTTGAAGCATAGAGTATGAACAGCCTAAGAAATGAAAAGCTGACTTATTTTAACTAATTCTTTTTTGCTGTGAGACCTGAAAATCATTGTCCTAAATTACATTAAGCCAATATTCTAGGCTCCATACACACTCTCCTCTCTGCCTCTCGGCAAGTCACTATAATCTGTCCTGCAGTTGCCACCGAGCTGAGCTATCTGTTCTTGCATCTGCAACTAATTCTCCCCATGGCAGCTAGAGGGACTGTTAAATGGAAATCAGATCATTTATCTCTCCATTTATCACTCTGGATTAAAAGCTTTTAAAAGCTCCCCATTGCTCTTAGATTAGGTTTCCCAGATAAAATATAGTATAAGTGTTATATTTAAGTACAAATATTTTGTTATAGTAAAGTATCGCATGGGACATATTACACTAAAAATTTATACAGTTTATCTGAATTTCCCATTTAATTGGATAGCCTGTCTTTTTATTTGCTAAATCTGGTGCCTTAGTTTAACCTGCAGAGCAAACACCTTTTAGCGGCTTACAAACTTTATCCACTATGGGCTCTGCCAGGCTCTGCTCTATCATCTTGTACTAACCTCTACCACACTCTTTTTCTCTCTCCTTGTTTTATAAATTGCAGGGATGACCAATTAGTAGCTTGTGAAATCAATTTAGGGGCCTGTCCCTGCATTAAGAAAAAAAGTAGTAGGAACAGGAGTAGTAGTAGAAACAAAAATAAAAGCACATAACCTATAATGAGAATAAATGTTGTTTCATAAAACTTTTGTTTAACTTAAAGTTTTTTAAGTCTTGTTATTTGCAGTAGTTAAGTTCTATAATGTCTCTGCAAATACTGCATTAACAAATACTGGTCCATTGCTTCTAGCAGAAATACTGGTCCATTGCTTCTAGCGGAAATACAGGGTCAGGTTGCAACGAACCTCTGGTCACATTTTCATCAACCAATCCCTATATAACCTTGTTTTATGTATGTTTCTGTTTAAAGATGCCTTATTTAATATATATTTTGATTCTTTAATTTTGAACTCATGGTCAACAGCACTGTAACTCATGCCCCAGTGAGGTTTGTCTAATACATGTTTTCTCTATAAAGGACAGCAGAGCCTTCTTTGACTTAGGAACACTAGACAGCACTTCAGAACTATGCTTGGGGACCATTTTAAACAGCACCGTCAGTACCACCAAGAACAAAAATGCAGAACATGTGGCACAAAATATATTTAAAAAGGACACTTGTTTACAGTATTAGAGCTGAATCAAAAAGGCAGAGTATCACCTTTCCCAAACTTTGCTGGGAACCAGTATGTTTCAACTCAGATTTTCTGCTGCTCTTCACATGTCAGTGAATAACCATAAAAGCATGTGAGTATTGGTTTGGGGATGATGAGTTTACCTTGAACGAGGATTCAAACATTGAGTCAACAAGCAATGAGGTCTGACTATATGTGTGTGTATATGCGTGTCTGTATCTGAGTGTGTACTAGGTAGCAATGTAAAATTTCTTATCATGAGTCAGAGTGAAATATTTTGAAAGCCACTATCTAGCCACACAGCCATTCATTCCCTACCCTGCAATGTGTAAATCACTTTCCTAATTCAGAGTCTTTGCAAGTTCTGTTTCCTCTGCTGGATGGAATTCACCTCACTATAATATTTCTTCATTGTCTAGCTCCATGTCATTTTTCAGGTCTAACCTTAAATAACACCTTTTTGAAGTGGCATATTGGGCATGGAGAGATTGCTTGGCTTCGCTCTAAAGATGGATGCAGATAAATATATTGATAGGAAATATAGCTGTACCTACAGACCTTTAAATTTACTATCTAAAACTGATGCTTTTCTGAGTTGGACCACTTTATTATTTAGAGTCAGTCATATCACCTTTTGGAAGGTTATCTTTCATTCTCTCTCTTACTTGGTAAACATAGTCACAAATAATGAAGTCTAGGATAAGAATTTTCTTCCTTAATTATTTTGGTTGATCTCATTATTTAAATAATTTGTTATAGTGTATAAGTGCCTGATTATTTAAAACTGAATATCTGTAGAGTGTTCTAATTTTAATCCACAAGAGGAATTCACATCTCTGAGAGTGAAGTTGTCTACAGAAATGTTTTGTGAGGATCAGGAAAAAAAGTCTTGAATATGCTTACATGGACTAAATAGCACTGATTTTATTCTAAGTGATACTTATAAAAGCCTTTGCATAATGCCACCCTTTTCCATTTATATAGAGTTCTTAAAAAATGAGCATGCTTGTATTTCAGCTACTAACAACAGATGTGCTTAGCATAAAACATCAGAAGTAGATTTTGTAGATTGTAGCTAAGATCTAGTAAAATTGGAATGAAAATTTGCCTTCAAGGGACACGTCTGCTATTTTCTTCTGCAAACCTGTTTCGTATTTTGGTTAGAAGTGAGAGGAAAAAGATGAACTTTCAATTATGCTTTCGTACTAGCCTTTGCTTTCCAATTTTCAATATGTTTAAACAAAGTCAAATTAATCCTTGTTTCAGAGATCACCAGCAAAAGGTTTTTAATTTTAAAAGGTAGAAGTAACCACTTATGCTATTGTTATCTGAAGAAGTCAGTTTGAAAATTCAATCTCTGTCATGGAAAGTTTTCAACCAGTAAACACTCCTTCTTATTTATCTTTCTAAAAATTCCTTGGGATTTAAGTAGAAGCAATAAAGTAAACTTGAAAAGCATATGAGATTGTCTTTTTCTAATTTATGATAGAGAAAGCTACTGCACATGCTTTTTTCCATGTTATAAGTAATTTTCTAAAATATTTTTTCTATAGCGCATACAATTTCCTTTTACTAGCAACCATGAGAGAGGTTTTTAAGTTCCTAATAGCAGTCTTTGAATTTATCCCACTGATTGGGTACATTTTATTTGTGCTAATAATTTTGAGAGTACCTGGTTATTAATAGTAGCTTATACTTCTAAAACACTTTAGAGTTTCCAAGGCACACATTTATTCATTTAAAATCTGAACTATAAATTATTTTTCTCAAAGCATTTTCAAAATGCTCTGCTTTTTGGGAAGCAGGCTTGGCCCAGTGGATAGGCCGTCCATCTATCACATGGGAGGTCCGCAGTTCAAACCTCGGGCCTCCTTGACCCGTGTGGAGCTGGCCCATGTGCAGTGCTGATGCACGCAAGGAGTGCCCTGCCATGCAGGGGTGTCCCCGCATAGGGGAGCCTCTCGCACAAGGAGTACGCCCCATAAGGAGAGGCACCCAGCGTGAAAGAAAGTGCAGCCTGCCCAGGAATGGCGCCACACACATGGAGAGCTGACACAACAAGATGATGCAACAAAAAGAAACAGATTCCCGTGTCGCTGACAACAGAAGCGGACAAAAACAAGAACACGCAGCAAATGGACACAGAGAACAGACAACTGGGGGGTGGGGGAAAGGGGAGAGAAATTTTTTAAAATGCTCTGCTTTTAAGATTTTAACAAACCAAGTTAAATTTTAACTTTTGTTTCATCTCTGAACAACTTGTGATTTTTTTCATCAACTTGCCTAGCTGACTTTGTCTAATTATGATATGAAATAAGCTCTTTATTAAATCTACTAATCATCAAAAAGCATATTATTCCAGAAATAGATCCACACATCTAGAGCAAATTGATTTTTTGACAAGGGTGCTAAGCACCTGCAGTGGGAAAATAATAGGCTCTTCAACAAATCATGTTGGGAAAACTGGAAATCCACATACAAAAGAATGAAATTAGACCCCTACCTTACACCATAAACAAAAATTGACTTGAAATGGCTCAAGTATGTAAATATAAGAGCTAAAACTATAAAATGATTAGGAGATAACATAAGGCTAAATCTTCATTACCTGAAATTTGGCAATGGATTCTTAGATATGACACCAAAAGCATGAACAATGAAAGAAACAGTAGATAAATTTGACTTCATCAAAAATAAAAAGGTTTGTGTTTCATGAAAACTTTTGAAAAAAGAAAGGCTATAGAATGATAAGAAATAGTTGCAAACAATATATCAGATAAGGGCTTAATATCCTGAATATATGAAGAACTTTTCCAAAGTGGCAAAAAAGTACAAACAGTGTGATTAATAATGGGTGAAGAACTTAAATAGACACTTCTCCAAAGTAGATATACAAATGACCAATAACCTATGAAAAGATACTCAGCAACATTAGCCATTAGGGGAATGCAAATCAAAAACACAATGGGATACCACTTCATACATACGAGGATGGCAATTATTTTAAAAGTGGAAAATATCAAGTACTGGAAAGGATACAGAAAAAGAGGAACCTTAGTGCATTGTTGGTATACATGTAAAATGGTACAGCCACTGTGGAAAGCAATATAGTGGTTCCTCAAAGAGTTAAACATAGGCTTACCATATCACCTGGCAATTCCATGTCTAGGTATATACCCAAGGAAAATGCAAACAGATCTCAGATACTTGTACACCAATGCTTATAACATCATTATTCACAAAAGCCAAAAGGTGGAAGCAATCAAGTGTCTACCAACAAATGAATGGGTAAACAAAATACATTCACGTGATGAAATATTATTCAGTCATAAAAAAGACTGGAGTTGTGAGATGTGGTGCAACATGGAAGAACCTTGAAAATATAGTGAAATAAGTAGGATACATAAGGATTAATGTTTTATGCTATCATTTTTTAGGTAATGACTAGAAATAGCAAATTTACTGCAACAAAGTAAATGTTAGAGGTGACTAGGGGGTAAGAGAAGGGACAAAGAGTATGTTCATTTCAGGAAAATAAAGCACTATATGCATGTTTAGTTATAAAATAGTTTTTCTTATAGCTTTTCTTGTGAGTTCTTTTGAAAGTAAAAATAATAAAAGATTCATTGTTCCGAAATGATCATATAATACATTTCTAGAAACACTACGTAGCTGTGAAAGAAATTGACCACATCAGTGTATACTCTATTTGGGGGGGGGGGGAGGGGATCAGTTTTGTAATACAGCTTGCATAATTATAAATCAAAAGTCAGTTCCACATCAGTGCACAAATAAAATTTATTATTTTATTTGCTACTTCCGAATACATTTTCAAAACTAGTCACTATTTGAAAATTTGTTTCTCATTTGTGATTGGCCAAATGTCTTGATTCCAGAAGAACAACCACTTTCCTGAATGGAGGGCATGAAGCATCTATTGTCTTTTTGCAAAAACTTGACAGTTTTAAGAGTTTAAAGCCAAGTCATGGTGCTTTGCTAAATTAGTTATACTCTTCTAAGCTTGAATATTTTGGGTCATTTCATAAAATTTGAGCATGTTGCTCACTCTTTCTTTGGATTAACACACCACTGAAATCACTACATAGTAACTATAAGTTCAAGAGATTGTGAAATTTTGGTGATCCTAAATTCACTTTTTAATATAAATATAATTTCTATAAAACAGATAGTATTGCTAAAGTAATAGACCATGAAACCATAAAAGATATCTCTATTGTGTTTAAATTTTAAGATTTCATGTATGAAAGATTGAATTATTTTATTCTTTTATCGTCCCCAGAGTTTGGTCTGTGCTTATGTCTCATGTAAATTTGAGGGTCTTCCAAGAGTGATTTCCACAATTTAAGTGGTTCTCTACCTCTTTCTTAATATGCCACTTAAGTAACAAAATTTAGTAGTGAATAACCATAATGATAACTGTGTGTCTGTCAGAATTTTCCTGGAATATATTGAAATACACCCTCAACACATCCAGTTTTACCATCCAAAGCATGGTGAGAATTCTGCAAAACCTTCAGAAGATTTTAATTCCAATATTTCTCTTTATGTATGTAATAAGATAAATTGAAGACACTTTCAAGACATCAGGAAGTATATACTGACAGCACCTTTACTTCAATTACCACTTCAAGGAAATGGTTGAATGGAGCAAATTAAATAAATGGAATTTGACTTTTGTTCCATTGGTTCTGCTAAAGACACTACTTGATTTAACCAAGGTAAACATGAGAATGTGCTCAGACCTCTAATTGCAGGCAGTTTAACTGTCCAGGGACCTAGCTGTGAAAGCCACATGGTGCCCCTGATAATAACTTAGCATGGCAGAGATACCAAGACAAGAGATACAGAACACTTATGAACAATTTTGGTTTGAGGACTTAGCACTGCGTAGTCTAATTTAGAATTGCATGGCAGTCTGAGGTGTTACAGACTAACTAATTAACTATTTTGCACTGAATTGTCTCTACAAAGATATGCCAAGCCCTAATCCCTGATCCTACGGATATAAACTCATCTGTAAACAGGATCTTTGAATGTCCTGTTAAGATGAGACCAAACTGAATCAGGGTGGACCTTAATTCAGTACGACTGGATTGTGTTCTTATAAGTAGAAGAAATTTGGATACAGTTAAGGAGTGAGGAGGAGACAAAGGGAGAAATATTTTCATGTGATGGAGACAGACAGATTGTGTTATGAGTTGGTGGCAAGTCACCACCAGAACTCTACAGGCTTCAGAGGAAGCATGGCCCATCAACTGGCTTTATTTTGGAAATCTATTCTCTAAAATTTGAGACAGTAAATTCCTGTTTAGGCCAACCAGTCTGTGGTGTTTGTTACAGCAGCCCTGGCAGATGAAGACAATGTTACAGCAGCCCTGGCAAACAAAGACAATAATTTTTTTGCCTCCCTCCCTCCCTCTGTCCCTTCCTTTCCTTCCTTCACTTCCTTCCCTCCCTCCTTAACTCAGGGCCAGAGCTGTCAAATTATTCTCCTAGCATCCCCTCATTCCCTCCCCATTTTATCTCATAGATTTTCCTCCAATATCTTTCTAATTTGATCCTGTTTTGGTGTCTGCTTCTTAGGGGCCTGAACTAACACAATAACCATCTCTTACATTGTGATGTCTTAAATTCCCTCCATGGATAGCTAAAGAAGTAAAAAATAACTTTAAGTAAATTCAAATCATCTGATGAATACAGACAAATTATAAACTAAAAGACGTGTTTTCTATCACTACATGCCTAAATATGTAGAAAGGAAGTAAAAAAAAAAAAAAATTACCTAGAAAGGCCAAATACAGAATAAGGACACAATGCATGATTGCAACCTACTTACTCAAATTGTTGTCCCAGGACCAGCATTATTGGCACTACATGGGAGCTTGTTAGAAATCTGTGATCTAAATCCACTATGGATCTTCTAATTATGAATGTATCCTTAACAAGGTCTCCAGGTGGTTAATATACACATTAAAATGTGAGATGCAGTGACCCAAAACATACTGTTCTTTGTTAACTGAAGATTCATCCCAAGTCCTTCTTCCTAAAAGATCCCTGGTTTTCAACATGTAGTCTCATCCTCCTCACTGTGTGTGATTTAGGGAAAACTGGTAATATCTTTATCATCAAGGGCAGGAACCGTATTTATATCAGTGGGTAGTGGCTGATTCTCTTGCATGTGATTTGTTTAGTCATAGGCAAATGAGTCAGGAGGAAAAACTTCCTGGAGAGCATTTCTGGGCAAGATCTCAAAGTTTTAAAAAAGTAAGACCATCCCTCATTCTCTTTTCTGTGGATGTTTTGTCTTTATGGGAATACTACACTGCCTTAGCGTCCTTTCTACATGCTCGATAATGAAGCCAATGCAGGAAAGCATGAAACAATCAGAAACATAAATAAGTAGAACCAAAGCCCTGACTTATTGTACCTGACACTCCACTGTTGGAAAAAAATTCCTTTTATGGTTAAGTCAGTTTAAATAGGGGCTATTTATTTATTTATTTTTGCAAATGAGGGCATTCTAACCTAAAGAATGAATGATGACAGATAAAATATATATAAAGTGCTGTGGTGGTAAAGAAAACGACCATCATTCATTTTATAGAAAAAGCTGAATATTTGAGCTCTACCCTAGAGTCAGTTGTGTATTTACTATTCTTTACTGAAACCCATCGTATTTTAATGGTCATTTGTTACCACAAACCCATATGTTACTTCTAAACTAGATCAAATATTCTGTGACAAGAAAAACAAAATGGAATCTATTTTATTTAATGCTCAAATATTTGAACAATTTAGTGAGAAAACAAAATTTGTCAGATTGTTTACTTGGTGCTATTTAGCTTAGAACAAAGACAACTTCAAAAGATGATTTTACTTTTCAACCAGGAATTCTATATCAGTTAAATAGTCTGAGAGGCATTCTTTATTCATAGGAGCACGTATATAGGGACTTATCTTTACACATGGGTAAAAAGAAGAGACATCTTTTTATTCACTCTTAAATGCAAGATAGAATTTAAGACAATATGCATCAGCATTACCATGAATTTTGTTAGCTGACACTTGAGTGAATACTTACCATACTAGGTATTCTTCTAAGACCGTTGCATGTATTAACATATTTAATCCTTCCAACAGTTCTATTTGGTTCGTACAATAATTATCCCCTCTGTTTCATAGGTTGGAATATATCAATTCTGACATTATTGAAATTTTGTCCAAATAATTCTTTTTTGTAGGAAGCTGTACTGTGCATTGTACAGTATTTAGTGGCAACCTTGGCCTCTACCCACTAGCTGCCAGTAGCACTGCTCTGAGATGTGAAACTAAAAATGTTTCCAGACATTGCTAAATATTCCCTGGGTGGGAGGGATTGCTCTCAGTTGAGAACCACTTTTATGGATAGGGAAGTAAAGAGAATATAATATGCCAACCAATTTTCCCAGTAGGAATGCTTCAATCATTCCCTTAGCTACTGGAAGTTTTGGCAGTTCTCAGATGAGTTCCTCTCTAGGAATTTTACCTTGAGCCAACTTGCACAAAGTAAAACAAAAACAAAACCCATAAAAACAAATAACTTTTGCCCAAAGTCACCTCCACTCCCTGTGGTATGCTTTTATCCAATTTGGAGTTTAAAAGCCTGGTCTCCTTGATTCAAAGGAAGACAAATCTAAGCACCAGGGCTCATAGTGGAGAGACTGACACTTCTGTTGTCACTATATCACAATTCAACTTCTCCCTCTTCACAGCCTTGTTCTTCACTTCTCATGGGGCTTGTTTTGAGGGAATCACCAACAAACCTCCTGACTCCATACTTCAGTCTCAGAGACTGTTTCCCAAGGAACAGATCTATGACAGGTTTTGTACAAATAAGAGGCAGAGACAAAATTCAAACTTTCTGACTTAGGTTTCCATGCTCATAACCACTACAACATGTTGCCTGCCTTATACTTATCATTAATGGGAAGAAAAGGGACAGTGGTTGTGAGAAGTAGTTTTACTCTTAGCATCCCCTCTGCCTGGAATACCTTGACTTCTTTCCTTCTGTTCCAGTGATCCCATTATCAACCTATTCTTGTCCCATCCTAAGTATTTCAATTGAGATATCTTTATACCTGCAGGTTGTTTTACCTACCAGTAGGCCAAAATGACCAGATATCAAGGTTTCTTACTCCACAGATAAATCCTGCCGAAGCTTTGAATTTCTAACCTTGATGTATTCCACTTCAGAGGGGAAAATTATCCATTAACTTTTCCTTCAATTTCTTATTCTTTAGATTCATCTTCTCTATTTTCTCAATTCACTTAATTTACTGAAATCCTCATCTTTCCTATCTTTATTTTACAATGATGTGTGTGAATCTTAGAAAGCAAACACTTCAAACTATCTCTTTTTCCATTTATAGGACTTTTTAAAATTTTTATTTTTTATTAAATTGTCTTTTTTTTTTAAAGATACATAAATCAGAAAAAAATGTTACATTAAAAAAATATAAGAGGTTCCCACATACCCCACACTCCACTCCCCTACTCCTCCCACATCAACAACCTCCCTCATCATTGTGGCACATTCATTGCATTTGGTGAATACATTTTGGAGCACTGCTGAACCGCATGGATTATAGCTTACATTCTAGTTCACACTGTCCCCCAGTACATTCAGTGGGCTATGGCAGGACATACAATGTCCAGCATCTGTCCCTGCAGTATTATTTAGGACAACTCCAAGTCCCAAAAATGTTCCCACAAACTTTTATTTCTCTTCCTCTCTTCATCTTCAAACTTCTTGAAAGATCTAAGATTGTTATTACTAATAATTTAGTTACTAGTCAACCATTAAAACTTGTCATGTTTTCTTTCCATTTCTGAGAAACCATTTTCATCATTGGAAAACCAAAAGCCTACTAACCTCTTTGTAACCTTATCCTTCTGCCATCCCTCCAGGTATTTGATATGGGTGGCCATACCTTCTTTGTTCAAAATCTCACCTTCAATGATCTCTGGGACTCTAGTTGCTCCTTTTACTTCTCTGAGTTATTGGAATACTGCTTAAAATCAACTCTGCATAGTCGTTCCACTGAGGGTGCTGCCTGTGGAAAGCTTGTGATCCCATGCCAGATATCCTTCTAGAGCCATCCCTTCTACACTGCCATGACTTTAAGCATGATACATATATACTTGATATAAAAATCTGTATTTTTTTAGCCTCAGTTTTCCATATGAGCTCCACAATAAGCTACTATAAACCAAATACCAAACTAGGTGCTCTATGAATTTTAAATGACTACATTACCAAGCAATAAAACTATTGAGTAGGTACAATTAATACCCCCACTGTAAAGATGATGAATCTGAGACATTGAAATATCTCCTAAGTCAAAGAGCTAGTGAGTAGTTAAACCAGATTCAAACCCAGGCATCCTGACTCCAAAGTCTATTTTTAACCCCTATGCTATCTTCTGGTTGCCTTATTTTACAGATTTCCAAATACTGAACTCATCATCTCTCTGTTGCTTTGTCTTACCAAATGATGTTGTCATTTACCTAGTCACCCCTAACTCCTATTATCCCTTCACCAAAATACTACAGACCATCCTAACAATTCTCCCTTCTATACTTTTGCATTTAAATTTCTTCATATTAGTCTTGATGACCATCTCCTTAGTCCAACCCCTTTGCAGTAGTGATCTGAACTGTTAGTCTCCTGACTGGTTTTCCCATTCTAGTTTCATTCTCACATATGTCCATCCCACATAATCAATAAAACTTTTCTAGCACTCAAATATGATCACCATGATAATCTTTTTAAAAATCAGTCAAGAGACTTCAATTCCTACAGTACCAAATCAAAGTATCTTCTTATGGCTTATGAACATTCTCTGACCTATGTATATATCCTGTGTTTGTTTCATTATTATATGTGTGGTATAATATTATGTCTACTTCCCTACGTAACCATGAATCTCTAAAAATCAGGATTCAACCTTACATTTATTAAGCATCCTCTATTTGTTAGGCTCAGTGGTAGACACGAGTTATATTACCTAAGAGTTTTAAAAATAGACACTATTTCCAATGCTGGGTGGAGTGACTATCATATGGTAATTACTGAATTAGTCATTCTCTAATTGAATGATGCTTTTTCTAATCGTACTTTAAACCATCATTTTTTTTTCCTAAAAGAGTTTATTGCAGAAATTATAGGTTTACAGAAAAAAATCATGCATAAAATACCTTCCTATTATTAGCATCTTGAATTAGTGTGGTTGATTTGTTACAAATGATGAAAGAACGTTTTTATAATTGTATTAATTATACTCCATGGTTTCCATTAGGTTTCATCATTTGTGTTGTACAGTCCTATGTTGTTTTAATTTTTTTTATTTTTTCTAGTCTTCTTTTATCTCTACATTATCACCTCATAGCTTTATAAAAAATTTTTATTTTAGTATCATATATACAACTGAAAATTTCCCTCTTTAACCACATTCAAATATATAATTCATTGTTGTTAATTATGTTCACAATGTTATTTTACCATCACCACCATCTATTACCAAAACTTTTCAATCACCCTAAATAGAAGGAATCTCTGTACAATTTAAGTGTTAACTCTCCATTCCCTTTTCCCTACTCCAGCCACTAATAAACTATATTCTAGTTTCAGACTCTGAGTTTGCTTATTCTAATTATTTCATATGATTGAGATCATATGTATTTGTCCTTTTGTGTCTGGCTTATTTCACTCAGCATGATGTCTTCAGTGCTCATCCATGTTTTCATATGTATCAAAATTTTGTTTATCCATTCATAAGTTGGTGGACACATGGGTTGCCTCCATCTTTTGGCAACTGTGAACAATACTACTATGAACATTGGTGTGCAAATATATGTCAAGTTCCTTTCAATTCTTTTGGGTATATACCTAGAAATGTGATTGCTGGGTCATACAGTAATTCCACACTTATTTTCTGAAGAATTGCCAAACTATTTTCCACAGTGGTTGCACGATTTTACATTCCCACCAACAATGAGTGTTTCTATCTCTCCATATCCTCTCCAGCACTCATTCTCCTTATTTTATTTTTAAAAAATTATTGATACTTATTAATGAAGCATAAATCCATCCAAACATACAGTCAATGATGTATGGTATAATCACATAGTTGTGCATTCATCGCTCTAAGACATTTTTATAGACATAGCTTCAGAGGCAACCCTCTATATAAACAGTGCTACAAAGACATTAAACAGTGTGCTAAATTGAATTATGTGTCCCAACAAACACATTTTCTTAATTTTCTGCAAACTTGTGGGTGTGAAACCATTATAAATAGAACCTGTAGATACTATTTTTAGTTAAGGCATGGTGAACTGAACCTGGGTGGGCTGTAATCTGGGTTCCTGGGGGATTTAGAAAGAGACCATGAAAGTCACAGGAGCAGAGAAAGGAGAGGACACAGCCATCTGATGTTGGACAGGGACTCAAGCCAAGGAACCCCAAGGATTGCTGGCAGCCAGCACCAGGTCATAAGGACTCTGAGAGATGGTGACTTGCTGGTATCTTGACTTTGGACCTAGCCTCAGAGCCATGAACTGATACATTTCTATTGTTTAAGCCCACACCTGTTTGTGGTATTTATGATAGAATTACAGGCAAACTAAGAAAAGCAGTCTACTATTCCCAGAATACAAAGCTTGTATTTGAGAACTTCTGTGCCTTTGCATATGCTGTTGCCTTGGCATGGAATACCAAGTTTTCTGGGAATTTTTTCCCCATGTTTCATTTCCTTTCACCCTGCCTTCATTTTTGTTAGGGAGATGGATTATTCTTTCCAATCTGTTTTTATCACCAAACTTGGTAAATACTTTTTATAACAACACATATCACTTCTGTATTGATTTGTATTTTCCTCAACCTCTTATCCTACATTACTAAGCAGTTTTTTAGCTGGCATCCTTTTAGCGTTAAAGACATATTCAACTGAATATTTCAATTGAACTGAAATCAAACCTTCCTCTTAAGGCAAATACTTATTTCTATGTGCCTTATTGTTCTATGTGAACATATTTTACCTCTGTTACCAGTTTGCAAGCTGATTCATCAATTTCTAGTACTTAGTAGTTAGACTAGATTTTGTAGTGATTATAGAATAAATATGTAAATTAATAACATCTTTGCAAATATGTAAGATGTTGATTTTATTACTCAATTATTTTTTCTTCTTACATATTTAATTACTGGATAAATTATTTTATTATTGGATAAATTGGAAATAGAGTAGTAGGAGGAAACATGAATCCTAGAGGTACAAGCCTAAATACGTGAAAGGCTTATTTAAACAATTGCCTTGCCATCTCTTGATTGAATATTTTAAATTACTGGCAAAGTATATAAATAGCCATTACCATGTGTAACAGGGCTAAAGTCAAGGTCTTACAAAATCCAGGTTTCATTTAACAAGGTTGGACTATTACCTGGAAAGATTTCTGCTTTTCATTAAGAACTAATTCCAGGATTATTCAGAGACAATTATTAAAGGCATGGAAACTTTTCATGTACATATCCTCCTGGGATATAAGTGATTGAAGCAAAACCTTGCATGCAATAATAGGAACACAATCTCCAAATGATACCTTAGAATCACAGTAAATATAGTTCCATTAAGGAATTATAAAATGTGTCATTTTCTTTACATCTACAGAGACTTAAAAATATTTTCACATCATTAAAATCAGATGTATAAATAAGAGAGAAAGTTCATGCTCTAGTAATGGGAAGGAGATATATAGCAGAGCATTTTGGGTTTATAATATCTATAAGGCAAATCAACCTAGATAATTTAGCAATATTTTGCAAAATTAGAAAACATATTTCCTGGAAATTTATAAGTATTTCATAAAATAAGATTTGTAGGTATGATCTTGAAGATATTGTCAAAGGGCTTATTAGTTTGCCAAAGAGTGCTATCACAAAGGGACATATACCATGCTTATTTAATTATGGTATAGGATCTGATGACCTAGTCCTCTGTTTTATAAGGACAAATTCTTGATATACTTCTATAATATCAAGTTGATAAACTATATATGTCAAAAGCAACATATATAAGCTAAAATATTGATAAAATTTCATACAATATAGATATAAAGGCCATAACACTTTTTCTTCAGGCAAACTACATGAGCAGGCCATTGCCAGAAGATTGCATATTGAGTATGATGTCAGAACTGGTATCTGAGAGGTTGGGATAGAGTGGAGGGGTAATTGTATTATTTGAATACTTAATGCCTATATTAGCCAAAGGGGTGCTGATACAAAATACCAGAAATCTGTTGGCTTTTATAAAGTGTATTTATTTGGGGTAGAAGCTTACAGTTACCAGGCAATAAAGCAAAAGCTGTTTCCCTCACCAAAGTCTGTTGCCATGTGTTGGAGCAAAATGTCTGTGGATGTCTGCCAAGGGTTCAGGCTTCCAGTTTCCTCTCTTCCCGAGGCTTATTTCTCTCTGGGCTCACCTGCTGTGCTCTCTCTGCAAGGCCAACTGTAGACTATCAGGCAAACTGCTGTCTCTCTTCCTGAGGCCTCTGCTGTAGACTGAGTCTTCTTTTTGTTTCTGTGTGTGCTTGCTTTGCAGGCTCCAGCATTAGAAATCCCAACTCTGTCCTTTGCCATATTTTTTTTCTGTGAGTCCCTGTCCACCAAGGGGTGGGGACTCAACACCCTACTGACATGGCCCAATCAAAGTACTAATTATAATTTAATCAATTAAAAATGATACCTCTGACAGACCAGTTTATAAACATAATCCAATAACTGTTTTTGGAATTCATGAACAATGCCAAACTGCTACAATGTCCACAGGCTATAAAAGCCAGATGTACCTATTTTCTCAATAGGTTTACTTTCTTCTTCCTTAAGGAAGGTTAAAAAATGGTTCAAGGCTAACTCTTCCTTGCATAAAAATGGATTGCTGCAACTAAAGACTCCTTACTTTTTTCTCTGTATACATTTGACAAAATTCCTTCCAATTGCATATTTTTTCTTCAGCAATGTTAATTTTTTAATTCATTTACTGCCAAGTCCTTCTTGCTTAGAATTCATTCTACATATAATGTATTTGCACATCTCTGGCCTTACTTATGATGTATTGATTTTAGAGTTTAACTCTCCAAGTGAAATCCTATCTATTTCCAACTTTTCGTTGGAACCTTTCTTCTTTTTTCTATGCACAGACTAAAATAGTCAATGAAAGCATAAAATTAGATTTATAGATCCACACACAATACTTTGTTCTCAATAAAATCACTTTGCACCTTAAATTGTAAACTGTATTTTTACTGCCTTCACTTTGTAGGACAATGATAGTTTGCGTGATATCATTTAGAAAATCTCACAGTATCTGTTTCAAACAATAACGTTTATGTGGAGGTATAGAAAAGCTTTAGAGTATTTGAGGTTTATGTAACATTTAAACTGCTACTGTATGTATAACAAAATACTCAGTGACATTTATAGGGTAACTCTGTATGTGGCAAAAAGAAGACTGATTAAAAATAACATTTTAATATTTAACCAAAAGTTAATCAAGTTATTTTAATCTAAGAGTTTAAATGAATTAAAGTGATTTAAAGTTTACTTATCTTGATTTTGAATGAGCTGATAAGCGACTCAATCATTTTGAAATTTAATAATGTTCATTATACCCTAGATATTTCTAAATAGAAATGATGGACAATTCCTCCAAAATAGACAGTCTCTTGAGAATAAAAACTCTCTCTGGCAGAGTGTATACAAGGCCAACAGTACATGTTGTCTTTTTCTGGTATTACATTATTTTCTTTTAAAGGTTTTGTGTTTTTGTTTTTTTATTTAACTTGGGATTTTATGTTATTCTACTGTGCCCCCAATTCTGAGTAAAACACCCAAACTCAATTTTTCTAACATCAACAAAATGCTATTCAAAATTCAATTAAAATAATTTTTGTTGTGCAGTTATCTGCAAGTAAATCATACAGTCATCTTTTCACTCTTCTTCATCAGGTAATTTATTGAGTCTGAATTGAAGGATGAAAGCAAGAAACTTAATTTTTGCCACATTGGCTTTATGGTCTCAATTGGTCACTAAGACTTCACTGTCATAGTCAAAAGAGAAACATACGTATTAAAACTCAAAGGCATCTGTCTTACTACTCATTGAGTTTACAGTAATAATGAGGTACCATTATTTCCATGTGTTAAAGAATATAAGAAGTCTAGAATGTAAGGGCCTATTTGAATCTTTCCAAAGATGTATGTAGGGGTGAGCATGTGTGTGTATTATTATCCACTTAAAACAGTGTGACAATAAAGAATATGGGAGAGTTTGCTGGCAACCATGATTTTAAAAATTGAGCCTTGTGAATATATGGCCCATTAAATATTTGAGAATAAGTTTGGACAATTTAAAATATGCTTATCATCTTTCTGGTCTCTAGAATATTTCTTGGTTATGTTTTATTTTTTCTCCATAAACTGTTGTTTTCATTCCTAAAGCTGTTTAAAACATTGTGGAGAATTCCAGTTTTATTTCTTATACATGTAGCTCTCTTTTTTCTCATATTTCCAGGTTTTGGCTTACAAATTAATTCAGCTGGTGCTCATTTGACTTCCAATTTTTCATACTCTCCACTAGAACTGTATGTGTGCATGCATGTGCATCTGTGGGGGTTGGGGAAAGGGAGAGAGAGAGAATAACTTTTGTGCTTTATAAGTGATTTTATATGTATTTAATTGACTTTCTGGCTATTTTACAACAAAGTACACTAGGATTTCTGGTAACTTAAATGTTAAAGCTAGTAGGATAAAGTAAATTAGCTTATCAGTAGTATTTCAAAATTTATATATATATATATATATATATATAATATATATAATATTTATAGAAACACTTTAAAAATAAAGCCTTTAAATAAATTTGTTAGGAAATGCATTTCATTTCCTGGAAAGAAGTCATTGTCTTTGACAGAGTCATGCTTGGTTGACATCTGACTATCTTTGTGATTTGGGTGATCTGGTATGGTTGAAGCAAAACACAACCTAAATTCAAACAACTTATATTTCTTCAGAATATTTCAGTTGACATAATTCCATTTAAATGTAGTTGTCACCCTCAGATCCAGGATTAAGATGCGTTTTCATCCTTGTAGCAATTATTATTAATCTAGGATTTTATACCAAGTGGTTTAGAAAAATATAATAAGCAATAATTGCCATGTTCAAAAAGTGATTTCTTTGTCTCAGTGTTTATTATATCTACTGAATGGGGAAACTTCAGAAAACTTACCACAGGACTTTGGAACCCTTGCCACAATTTCTATTCTTAATGTCAGAAGGCTAGAAATATTTTTAATAAGTTATTTAGCAAGTGAAAGGAAAATCAGTGTTATGAAAACAATTTTTGCTTATAAACTGATTTCTGATTAAATGGGAAAGTTCTAAATCAAGTAGAAGTTTATTAGATTTATTTTCTTCAAGTTCTGAAAATATATTAGCAGTGTCTTATGTATATACAAAAATTCTTGTATTTTACCAATGTCCAAAATATATTTTTATTAATACATTAAACAAACATATTGAAAGCCTGTTATAAACTAGGAACTATTCTAAACACTGGGAAATTCTTGTGAAGTGAACTAGATAATAAAGAAGTAATTATAAAATGTCAAGTAATGATAAGCACTCTGAAGAGAACTAGAGCAGGGCACAATAGAATTTTAGAAAGGATTGTGAGAAAGTTCTGATATTTGAGGCAGGACCTAAAGGAGTAAGAGACATATCCTCCATCTTTGTGGATAATTAATTTGAGCAGAGGGTTCCAGACAGAGTCAACTGTAAGAGCAAAGACTCTGAAGCAGATCACCCATACTTGGTTTTTTGTTTTTGTTTTTGTTTTTGTTTTTTACCAAAGGATAGTGATGTAAGTCTGGCCAGGACTACATTATTCTAGTAAACCTTATTGAAGATTTCAGCCTGCAATGCAATCTAAAATTAAATAACTCAGAAAGGTTTGAAGGGAAAGGTGACTTTATTTTAATGCTAACCTTCAAAGGAATATAGGGTCTAGCCTCATCATGCTCTGACTCAAGGAACATGCATCTAACATTTCTAGTGCCAATTCTGCATGTAACATTTCTAGTGCCAATTCTACATGACATATTAGAAGAAAACATCAACTTTTACACAGAGGGATTTTACTATATTAAGACAAAAGTTAATGCTTTCAAAACAGTGCAAGGCTTGGCTCAGAGTAAATACTCCATAGTTGGGAGATGTCACTACTATTGTGGTGGTGGTGGTGGTGGTGGTGATGAAGATAGAAGTGTAGATAAAGGAGGAGGAGACAGCAACAGCAATAAAAAAATGAGTATTTTGATTAAGTAATAGAGAACAATGGGAAAAAAAAATCACAACTATCAACAGGATAAACAAATGATGGGCTGACCACCTTCTAACCCACAATGGAACATGGGTTCTATGTCATAAAGAAAAACAGCTATAAAAAAAAGTCATTCTATTTTAGCCCTTTCCCCCTTTGAAATTTTCTGGTGCCATTATAGCCCCTTGCACTATTACTCAATAGGGGCACGTAATCCTTTATAAAATATCAAAGCGAGCGCTCTCTGACTTTCTGTCCACTCAGCTTGGAGGCCAAGCCTCCATAGGCGGATGATACAAGCAGTTGAGTTTCTAAAGTATCCTGTAGGATTTCCCACCCCTCTTTGTAGTAAAAATACCAAAATGCTCTTTTCCTGCTTGTAGACTAAGGTCATATTGTTCCCTTTGACAGTAACATTGTTCCCTCCCCCACTTCCCTCTATCCTGCCAAGTAATTTCTCATGTTTTCAAGACTCAAGAATGGAATTCTCTTCTCTAAGAAGGCTTCACTAATTTCTTGCCTTCATGCCTAACTGTTCTCAGTGGATGCTGCACCTCTGATTTCCCATACCATGCATATCTTTAGGCATTTCTTAACCCTATGAATTAGCCTTATCTGTTTCTCTGTGTTTACCTAGTTCTATAGCTAGTAGACCATTCTCTGGTCCCCATTAAGAATTCAGGACTAATTGGGACTAATCCTTGGCCTCTGGGTATACTAGGTTACATCTTCCAGACATTTGGAGCTCTCTGGAGAGCAACCTCCTACCAATACTCAACATTTTATTGATCCCTTCCACAAACAGAGCCCACTTGTGACCACTTGAGGTTGAATCACATGGAGGTACCAATATTCAACATCATTTGATTTACAGAAATGACTATTTCATCAGCCTAATGATACACTCACTCATATAACATGCAGCATGCAAAATGGACATAGAGGTAGTAAGTAAACCTCTTATTCCCCACTCCCCATACTCCCACATTTTCCCCTACCACTCTTCAATCAAGTAGGAATTTGTGCACTGGTTGATTATAGACCATGACTCTTCTCTAGTGAGCAATATTACTATGGCTCAAAGCTAACACCCATTTGCTGCCTGCCCTCTCTCTGTGGTAAGCAAGCAAAGAAGGGTATGTATCTGTTAAGTGGACCTGGTAACAAGCACTCTGCACGTCTTTACCTTCCTCTCCAAGCAATTGCTGGAAAAGAGAATACAGGCCGGAACCTTTTATTACCCCACACAGACCTGTTACTGGTTTTCACCCAGAGACTTGGGATTGATTTCTGGTAATGCAACTGCAATAGAAGTTAATCAAACTTTGGGAATTAAATGAAAAACACTACTATTTAAGTAAGAAGCCGTATGGCAGAAGTTGCATATTTTCATTGACTCTCTGAAGACACAGACTTAGGAAAATTGAACAGCATTGATAGCACAAGATTAAGCACATCTTCAGTTATTGGAAAGTTTAGGGAAAGCAAATTTAATTTCTTACTAGGGCATTTGGGTTGGTGATGGTTAGAAGGGGGAGGGGAAAGAGTGTAGGAGTATTAAGCCAAACCAAATGCATCAGCAGTCCATTTGTCATCAGAGAATATTATCTCGTAGATTATTGAATGCTGGCTTTGATATCAATGAAGTGTAATATCTTGACTCCAAATTTTCTTTGCATTCTTATTGTTTAGTGTCTTTAGAAAGTATGGATGATTTGCTGAGCAAGTTTGAGGCAGTTTGGGGAGCTAGATGAAATATCGTCTTCATGGCTCCAAACCTTTCTTCTAATTTCAAATCTGTTTAAAAACAAAACATTAATAGGATAATGAAATTGATTAATCTCAAAGATGAAATATCTTCCAAGACCTCAGAAATTATAACAGTAGAGTTACTGAGAACATAAGAAAAAGGAGGGTAAGGAGGTTTTTTAATGTGGAAAAAAATATATATGTATACATATATATACTTTTTTATTCCAGAGAGAATTATCATATAATGCCATCCTAATTTTCGTTGCAGCAAAACAATTTCACTCGGCAACTGCCCAAGTAATTTTATTCCTGAAATTTCTTCTTTCATTCCCCTTCATTTGCCAAAATGCTCAAGGAAAGAGGTCCTCACACATACCTTCCTTAATCGCTTAGATGATCCCTTTCCTCCTGAACCAACTATTCTCATCAAAGTTCCTCTCTGACATCCACGCAAGCTCTGTGGGATGACCTTGAGGAGGTCCTTAAAACAGCTATGACTCCATCCGGAAAGATCAGCTCTGAAGGAATAGTCCATATGTTATTGATTAAATGAATGGTAAATAAAAATGTTATAGGTGATTTCAGTTGTTCAAATCTAAGCATTATATGTGATAGGAAGGTAAAAGGAGAGAATACCTAGAAAGGAAGCTGCTTCATTTTATGCTTTATAATGAATAATGGGGTTCAAAGTCGGGTTGTGAGCGTTTAAGAAGTGTGAACCATAAGTATGAGAAATTCAGCACTAAGATGAGAGAAATATGGCAGTATTTGAAATTTTATTTGCATATGTATGTATGTGGGCATTTTGTTGTTTTCATAACATGAAAGTAACCTTTTTTCTACGGGATGGCATAAGAAAGGGACTATGGAAGGAGTCTGATAATTCTAGATGGTGAAGGGTCTCAATAAGGGACAGAGTTCAATTCAACTGAGGGGTCGGGTAAGAGAACTCGGGTGGAGAAATGAGGCATAGAGCTTTTATTTTGGAGGGATTTAGAAATAAAATGGAAAAAGCTACTTCAAAAGACCCATGCTGATAGTTTGAACATTAAATAATTGCTCTTATAACTTAATTTTTTGCCAGGCATTGTTTACACAGTTCCAGTTCATAGGATTATTGGCCCCCTGGGTTTCCTATCTTCTAGGGTTAAAATGCTAAAAAAACATTCCAGGATTTGAAACTAACAATGTGGGTTGGTTAGTAGGACTTGAAACCCTGGAACTTTCTGTTCTCATACCATGGTATTGAGAGACATTCTGACAATCATAATGCATTCTCTCCAAAAACAACTCAGATTTTTGGACAGGGTTTTTGTGAGCAATCAACACAGTCTTAATTGCATCATCCTCTTACCACTTAGTGACTCTGCAGGGTGTTTAAGAGAACTTAAATCATGAGCTCAGTATAGAAACTTCCTTCCTCTCCAATGCAGGCATGCTATACTTTCCCTCTTGAGCTTCATGGTGCAGCCCTACAAGTACAATTTTTCTTTTCCTGAATGCAGAACTCCTCTTGTATATGCCCTTATCAGTCTGCCTGGAACATGCTCTTCAGTTTCCCTTCCATCTCCACCTCTGCTTCTCAGTTTACCCAAACTCCCCCAGGTCTCCACTCAGCTCGCACACACACAAATTTGATAGGTTAATTACTGCTAATCATTTAAGTCTCAAGCAGATCATGATTTCTTCCAGGAAGCCCCACCTGAATCTTCCCGACTCCCATCAGAATTACGTGTTCTTTCTTTGTACGTCCATACTTTTCTGAGACTCCTGCTTTTGCCACACTTTTAATCTATTTTAATTCTATATTTATCTGCTAACAGCTAACCAGAGAAATATGCTAGTTGAGAAACTGTTTCATTTTCTTTTTTTATAACAAGACGTTAACTATGTCTGGCATATAACAAGTGGCCAATAAATGTTTATTAATTCAATACTTCTTTCTTATATGTAAACTCCAAGACTTTGTGAAATATCAACCCAAGACCAGTGGGCATACTTCGTAAATATTGTTTTAAATAATTTATATATAGAAGGTTATATGCAAATAAGTAATAGATGTTTTTCTTAGGGAAATATTTAATAGCCTTTGGAATGCAAATAAAAACTACCACTGATTTAAGTAAAATTTAATAAAGTGGTAAAAATTCACTCTTCTGGCATCAAAAAAACAAATTTTTTCCAGCATCTTTCTTATGAATAACACTGACTTCATTTGTAGTTTTGTTATACTTATTTGGCTTAAGGTGTAACTGATGCCAGTGCTTCAAGAGAATAAAGACATATTAACTTGAGCCTCAGGGACTTTCATTTGCAAAAGACTCTTCCGAGGTCCAATAACCAAATTTTATATCAAAATTTTAATTCCTATTTTTTAAAAGGGTCCTTGGAATGTATTCGTTTCAGGCACTTACTGTAAGACCTGTGTGAACCCAGAACTTCTGTTCTCAACTTCCATGAGAAATATCATTCTTAAATAAGGTAAATTTTTGAAATTGGAGTGTTAAAATAAGCAGTTAAATATTAGCTTTGAAATGTTTGAAAAATAAAGTGTTTAACTTGGAATCTTTTTTTAAATTTTAATACTGAATTTAAATTTACCTCAGGAAAATTTATATTATAAATTTAATATATTTAATATATTATATATATTAAATTTAATATATTATATTAATATATTATACATAATATAATAATATAATATATTAATATATTATAAATTTAATATATTATAAATTTAAATAAAATATATTTTATTTAATCTAGTATGTCCAAAACATTACCTTTCAACAATCTAATCAATATGAAAATGATAAATGAAATATTTTTTTAAAGTTTTTATATAAGATCTTAAAAATCTGATGTGTATCTCATATTTGAAGAGCAACTTAGTTTGGACCAGCCACATTTCAATTGCTCAGTGGCCATGCATGACTGGTGGCTGCTGCAGTAAATATCAGCAGTTTGTGACTTTTAGCCTCATCGTACTGTGAACAGAGATTTTATACTGTTCCAAATCATACTTTCAGGACAAATTATATTTTTCTCTGAAATATGTGCTTTCTAAAAATCTAGAGTGCTCCTTTACTTTTCACTATACTAGGGATTTATCTGGAAAGCAGGAGGAGGATAAGCGTTTGTCAATTCACTAATGAGTGATTAAATTTTACACTGAAAGAGTCTAGATGTGGATTTCCTCATAATTAAAGGAATGAATAATGACCCTAAAGAGGCAGTAAAATGGAGATTGCAAAAGTTATTGGAATTTATATAATAAGTAATTAATTTAAAACAATAAAACCCCAAAATCTCCATAAACAGAAATTTTGGATGGTGGTGTTTCAGAGTGATCCTTAATCTATTTGGGTATTAGTTTATTTGGAACATGTTAGTATGAAAAATTGCAACCCATCTTCTATTACCTTTTTCTTTACTAAAGGAGAATATGGCATATGTTTTCTGGAAACCTACTTGTCTTTAGTAACTATGTTTTTCCTTTTTTGTTTTCATTACAAAATTTAAGTATATAAATCATATATGAATATACAAAAACAATAAGTGTGTAGTAAAACTTGTGAACTTACAAAACAGACATGCATATCGTCAAAGCTCCCACATATCACCCCTTTGCATTGTTACAAAAGCTTTGTTACAAACTATGAAAGGGGATCGTCAAAATATTACTAACTATAGCTCATATCTTACCTTTAATGTATTTTCCCCAACCTACCCTATTATTAAAACCCCGTATTTGTGTTATATACTCGTTACAGTTCATGAGAGAACTTTCTCATATTTGTCCTGTTAACCATAGTCCATCTTCTACCACAGGATTCACTGTGTTATACAATTCCATGCCTTGTACAATCCATTGAAAGTATGCACTCAATGACTCTCACTTTCAACAAAGAGTTGTGCTGTCATCACCTCAGTCAATTTTAGAATGTTTTCATTAATCCAAAAGGAAAAAATCCCATACCTCCTTATATATATCTTCTTTGCCATTACTGTTAACTATCATACCTCCTTATATATATCTTCTTTGCCATTACTGTTAACTATTGTCCATAAGTTACACTAGTTGTAATTATCATCTAGCTTCCCTAAATTATCATCTAGCTTCCTTTCAATAGGCATATATGTCCACAGACTAATGCTTTCAGTCACAATCACGTTTATAAATCAGCAGTTATAGTCACTATAATGTGTTACCATCAACTCTATTCATTATTGCACTTTTACAATAAACCTTGTTAAAACTTCAACATCTGTTAGCATCAGCTCTCATTCTCAACCCATGGTCTATCTCTTACTAATCTATAATCTAGACTTTACTTCTGTGAGTTTACTCATTGTACTTAGTTCATATTAGTGAGACCAAAAAATTTTGTCCTTTTGTGTCTGACTTATTTTACTTTATTATATATATAAACCATGTTTTGTTTATCTATCAACTGATAGATACTTGGGTTTCTCCCATATTTTAGCAACAATTGTTAATAATGCTGTTATGAATATGTAAATGTCCAATGGCATCCTTGCTTTCAGGATTGCTGCATCATATAGCAGTTCTATATTCAACTTCCTAAGGTACTAAAACTGTCTTCCACAGAGGCAGCACCATTCTACATTCCCACCAACAGTGAAGGAGTGTTCCTATTCCTCTACATCCTCTCCAACACTTGTAGTTTTCTGACTTTTTAAATAATGTTCATTCTATTACATGTGAAATGTTATCTCATGTTAGTTTTTATCTGCCTTTCCCTAATAACTAGTGATGTTGAACATTTTTTCATGTGCTTTATGGCCATTTTTATTTCTCCTTTAGAAAAATGTCCATTCAAGTATTTTGCCCATTTTTTAACTGGGTTGCTAGTTTTTTTATTGTTGAATTGTATGATCTTTATATATATATGGATCTCAAACCCTTATGAGATATGTGGTTTCCAAGTATTTTCTCCCTTTAAGTAGTCTCCCTTTTTACTTTTTTGACAAAGTCTTTTGAGGCCCAAAATTGTTTAATTTTGAGGAGGTCCCATGTTTCTATTTTTTTCCTTCATTGCTTGTGCTTTGGGTATAAGGTTTAAGAAACTATAACTTATCTCAAAATATTGACGATGTTTCCCTACACTTTCTTCTAGGAGTTTTATGGTTGTGTCTTTTATATATTTGTTCATTTTAAGTTAATTTTTTTTTAAGGTATGAGATAGGGGTCTATTTGTTCTTTTTAGCTATGGATATTCTGTTCTCCCAGAATCATTTGTTGAATAAACTGTTCTGGCCAAGCTGGGTGGGTTTGACCACCTTGCCAAAAATCATTTGACCTGGGAGCAAATGTGGCTCAAGCAGTTGAGTGCCTACTTCCCACATGGGAGGTCCTGAGTTTGGTTCTCCATGCCTTCTGAAAGAAAAAAGAAAAACAAATGAAAAAAAATCAACTAAGGGAAGCTGATATGACTCAGTGGTTGAGCACTGGCTTCCCACATACAAGGTTCCAGGTTCAATCCCCAGCCCCTGCAACTATCCCCGCCCCCGCAAAAAAAAAAAACCTCCAAAAAACCCACTTGACCATAGATGTGAGGGTCTATTTCTGAGTTCTCACTTCGGTTCCATTAGTCAGTGTCTATCTTTATGTCAGTGCCATGCTGCTTTTGTTACTATAGCTAAGGAATGTGCTTTAAAGCCAGGAAGTCAATTAAAAAAGAGAGACAGGAAGGGAAAAGAAGAGAAGGGCAGAGAAGAAAAGAGAGAAGGAAAATTAAAATTAGCAAATAAAATAAAATAAAAAACAGAAATTAAAAACTAAAAATAATAAAATAAAAATTTGGAGGGGTTGCATTGCAGAAGGATCACAACAGTGGCAAGGGAGGATCACTGGTGCATGGTGTTGGTGATGGGGGGATGTGTGGGGATGGTGCACCTGAGGCATGTCTCTATGGCATATGAATATGTTCAAGTGGTCATGGGGTGTTGTCTCAGTGGGTGGAGTCCCACATAATAACTGAAAGAATATTGAATTTCCATCCTGGGAAGTCCTGCTACATTTTCTAATACAGCAACAAGGATCCCCTGAGTACATGGGTAGTGCCTAGTGAAAGAAGATAGACCATTATGCCAGTCCCTGGATATTGATAGTTATACTTATGAACCACTTCTAATGAAATTGAAACTTAACCTAGTATTATATAGTCCTAAGAGTTACCTCCTGAAAGCCTCTTTTTTGCTCAAATGTGGCCTCTTTCTAAGCCAAACTTACCATATAAATGCACTCACTACCATCTCCCCAGTATGGGAACTGATTCCTGAATGTGCCTCCCTGGTAAGAGGGATGACTCTGGAAACAGACCTGGACCAAAAGGGGGAAATATTAATTGTGAATGATATTTTATGGCTGAGAGATTTCAAAGTGAGTCAGGAGGTTATTCCAGAGGTAACACTTATACATGTCTCAGAAGGATCTCATTGATTGTCACAGTAAGCAGAGCCTCAAATAGCAGGGCTCCTGAGGGCTCTACAGGTATCTGGACACTATAGGCAGGGCAGATACTCAGGAATTTGGCACCTTGTCAAATGGCCTTACTTTGGAATATATGCTTCTTGGTGTAACAGAATTAGATTCATTTATAATTTTCCTACACATGGTTCTTCTGCCCCATTTATTTGAACCTATAATTAGCACTATACTTGTTAAATATATGTCCCAGAGACTTAAATCTTTGGTTTGTTCATATGCGAGTTGAGCCCTGCATCTCAACAGAGTTGCAAAACCTACTCATGAGTTCCCAGGACAACTAAAAAAAGGATGAGACAACACCTTACCCTTCCAAAAAATTTTGATAATTGCCTTTTCCATTTCTGCAAAAAAGGCAGTTGGGATTTTTATCTGGATTGCATTGAATCTGTAAATAATTTTAAGTAGAATAGACATCTTAACAATATTTAGTCTTCTAATCCATGAGCACAGAATGTCCTTCCATTTATTTAAGTATTCTTAGGTTTCTGTTAGCAATGTTTTGTCATTTTCTGAATACAGGTCCTTTATGCCCCTGGTTAAGTTTACTCCTAAATATTTGATTCTTTTAGTCTATTATAAATGGAATTTTTTTTCTGACTTCTTCCTCAGATTGTCCGTTGGTAGTGTATAGAAATGATATTGATTTTTGCATGTTACTCTTGTATCCTGCCACTTTGCTGGGCTCGTCTATTAAGTTCTAGGAACTTTGTTGTGGATTTTTGGGGGGATTTTCTAGATATAGGATCATATCATCAAGGAATAGTGAAAGTTTTACTTCTTTCTTTCCTATTTTGGGGTCTTTTCTTTTCCTTGTCTAATTTCTCTAAATAAAACATTTAGTACAATATTGAGTAACAGTGGTGACAGTAGGCATCCTTGTCTTTTTCTAGATCTTGGTGGGAAAGCTTTCAGTCTTTCACTGTTGAGTACAATGCTAGCTGTGGGTTTTTCACATACACACTTCACCTTATTGAGAAAACTTCCTTCTATTCCTATCTTTTGGGGTGTTTTTATCATGAAAGGATGCTGCATTTTGTCAAATCCCTTTTCTGTGTCAATCAAATAGGATCATGCAATTTTTCTTCAATTTATTAATGTGGTTTATTATGCTAATTGGTTTTTTTGTGTTGAGTCATTCTTGCAAGCCTGGGATAAAACCCAGTTGATTGTGGGGTATAATTCTTTTCATGTGCTTTTGTAATTGGTTTGCAAGTATTTGTTGAAGATATTTACATCCTATTTATTAGAGAAATTGGTCTGTAATTTTCTTTTTTCATCATATCTTTATCTGGTTTTGCTATTAAGCTTCATAGAATGAGTTTGGTAGTTTAATTTTTTCCTGTTCAATTTTTTGGAAGATCTTGAGCAAAATTGGTATTAGATAATCTTTGAAAAATTGGTAGAATTCACCTGTGAAGTCATCTGGTCCTGGGTTTTTCATTTTAGAGAGGTTTTTGATAACTGTTTCAATCTCTATTCTTGTGATTGATTTGTTAAGGTCTTCTGTTTTTTCTAGGGTCACTGTAGATCATTTGTGTTTTCCTAGGAATTTGTTTATCTCATCTACACTGTCTCATTTTCTGGGTATATAATTGTTCATGGTATCCTTTTATGATTTCACACATTTCTGCAGGGTCATTGGTGATTGCTCCCCATTCCCCGTTTCTGGTTATTTATTTGCATCTTCTCTCTTTTTCCTTTGTCAGTCTAGTTAAGGATTTGTCGATTTTGTTGATTTTCTCAAAGAGCCAACTTTTGGCTATGTTTATTCTCTCCATCGTTTTTTGTTTTCAATTTATTTCTGCTCTGATCTTTATTATTTCTTTCATCTTGGTTTGGGATTACTTTGCTTTTTTCTTTCTAGTTCCTCCAGTTGTACTTCTTGTTTAATGTAAGCACTGAGCGCTATACATTTCCCTTTCAGCACTGCCTTTGCTGTATCCCACAGGTTTTGTTATGTTGTGTTCTTGTTTTCATTCATCTCCAAATATTTACTGACTTCTCTTGCAATTTCATCTTTGACCCCACTGATTATTTAAGAGTGTGTCATTTAATCTCCATATATTTGTGAATTTTCCCTTTTTCCATCTGTTATTGATTTCCAGCTTTATTCCATTATGATCAGAGAAAGTGCTTTGTATAATTTCAATCTGTTAGTATTTATTAAGACCTGTCTTGTGACCCAACATATGGTCTATCCTCGAGAAGGTTCCATGAGAACTTAAAATGAATGTATATTCTGTTTTGTTTTGTTTTTTTTTGGGGGGGGGGGCGGAGTGTAATGCTCTATAAATATCTGTTAGGTCTAGTTCATTTATCATATTGTTCAAACTCTCTTTCCTTATTTATCCTCATTCCAGGTATTCTGTCCAATGCTGTGAAGTGGTGTCTCAAAATATCCAATGATTATTGTAGAGACATGTATTTCTCCCTTCAATTTTGCCAGTGTGTGCTTCATGTATCAGGTTAGGTACATAAAGATTTGTTATAGATATTTCTTCTTGGTGAATTGCCCCTTTAATTTGTATCTAATTACCTTCCTCATCCCTTATACCAGTTTTGTAGTTAAAATCTATTTTGTACAATATTAGTATTGTTACTCCAGCTCAAATGTTCTGTTCTCAATTTTACTTATTCTTCCATTTCAAATCTGCTGTTAAATACTTCTAATATATTTTTAATCTCATCCATTGTGTCTTTCATTCCCATGAACTCTTATACATTTCTTTGTAGGCTTTTGAATTGTTCTTTATGCTCACCAAGCGTCTTCTTAATATCCTTTATTTTTTTATTATTTTACTTCAACTCCTTGAATTGATTTATGAGTTACATTTAATTGTCTTAAATCCTGCATCTCATCAGAATTTTTGGTTTGTTCCTTTGACTAGGCCATTTCTTCCTGTTTCTTAGTATGGCTTTTGGAAATTTTTACTGATATTTATACATCTGATTTTGTTGGTGAATTTATTCTCACAGTCAATTTCTCTTTTTTGCTTCTGATTTTGTTTCATAGATGATCTTTGATTTTTGGTTCAACTTATTCTGTTTTTTAAATTGCCCAGCTTAAGTTATCAAAATAGCACCAGGGACCTACTACTAATGGGTCACAGATCCCATCCAAGAAGTCTGAAAGAGAGACTCCAAGAAGCATTTTTTTTTTCCTCCTTGCAATTTCCTGGCCAGCCAGAAGATGACGTTTGTTGTTGACTTTTTCCATAGAGATGTCTCTTTCAACCTCCACTTGCTCTTGAATCTGGTGTGACTAAGGCCAAGATTCAAAGTGACCTCTGCCGGCCAAACTCACTGAAGAGAAATCACTCTTCACCCTCTGTCACACCTTCACTCTTTCCAGAGAGGAACACTGTTCCCCTGTCAGTTGGTTGCAGGGAGCTGTAGGTTTTATTCAGGCCATTCAACTTGAGGGTAAATAGTGAGTGCCTTTCCTGGCTTCAGGGACTAGTGACTCAAGGTTTTCATTTTGGCTTGTTTTTTCTCTGTCCTTCACCCTCCTGGACGATGTTCAGCTCTCTTCTGGTATGCAGATTCCCAGAGTAGATCCCTTGGACAGGTTTTGCCCTTTCTCCTTTGTTTTTGTAAGAGAGTATAGCTCTGCCTACGTACTCCAATGCCATCTTCCCTGGAATTCTCTAACATGTAATATTTATCAATGAACAGGGATACTACTATTAATTAGGATCAATTAGCACCTATTTTATGTGACATGATTAGACCAATTCTGCCAAGAAGAAAGGGAAGATATAGAATTAATATGTATAAATGATAAACTTATCTGAAAGATGGTAAACAGACTGATGGTTACAGGAACATATTTATTTAAAATTAGTGCTAAATTATGCATCTACTTTATATATTTTTCTTCAGTTAAATGCCTCATACATTTAACTTCTGGGGTTCCATGTCTCAATGCAAGAAAAATTACTGGGTCTCAGACTTTGAAATCATGTCTTGATTGATTCGTTTCCTACAAGTATGGCAATCATTTACAAATGATTCTCTTAGGGCACTTTTTGGTTTTCTTTCAACCCCTCGAGTACAACGTAGGGTCATTTTGCAGAAACACAAGTACTGGTAATATTTTTCTATCTGCTTTCTACCCACTAATTTCAAGCAGTGGATGGTCTGCTTTTTATCAAAGATAGAAAAGCATAACTTTAAAACTTAATATAAACAAAAACGTTGTTTAATTATGGATAGAGATACATACAGAACATTATTTGTAATCATGACAATATGACACTTTCATGTTAGCCTGAAATGACATCTGTCTTCAGTAACCATTTTGAAAATTTACTTGTTAAAGCACCTAAATATGTTTTTAATTATTTATATTATATTTGGCAAAGATTAATATTTTACCATTCTGGAGACTAATATATAAAAAACCTCCAAAATGCTATAAATACAATTCATAACTAAGTTGTAATATTCAAAATCACATATATACATATATGGAACACCCACCATAAATTTTGGAAGAGAGAAGATGTACTATTTTTCTAAATATGTAATTATTTTTCATTTAATATATTTTAAAAATATTAAAACTAACTGATATTAATCACTCACAATAAAGACTATAGCATGTTTATTACATAGAAGAAGAAAACTCATTCTCCTTTGTTGATAAATGATGTTTTATTAAAACTATATTTACATATGAATTGGTTTTGCTACATTAGAAAGTTTAGACAAGTGCAATCAATACCTATTGCTTGAATTAAATCATAAATTTATTTGGGAATAAGCAAATTTGAGCTAGAAATAAATCAGTTGAGGTTAACTTAAAAGGAATATATTTTCTTATTTTCTTGTCAAAAATTTGAATGCTTCCTCCAATCCAATTTCTATAGTGTTTAATTACATACCATTTGCCTCTAATCTGAATTGATTCAATTCAAATATCATACTTCTTTTTTATTTTAAAATTTTAAACTTTTATTTATGGAAAATTTAAAAGGAGACTAAAGTAGAGAAAGAGGTCTAATAAACCCTCATGGACTCATCAGGTAGCTTATCTGAAAAGTATCAACTTCTGAACAAGGTCATTTTAAATATATCCTTACCCATTCCTCCATTCATTATATTGGTACAGATACCAGACATTATATCATTTTGTCTGTATTTCAGTAAGTATTTCTAAGAGATAGTCACACTCTCTAGTTTCCAAAATAAAATTGCAATACTATTATCACATCCAAAACACGAATATTAATAATTCCTTAAAATGAACAAATACTTATCATGTTTTCCTGAATGTCTATTCTATTTTTTCATTTTGTACAGATCAGAATACAGGTGATGTCCAAATATTACATTTGATTGTGATTTGCCTTTTAAATCTCTCCTTTTTTAATTCCTTGTAATACATTTTTGAAAAATAATAGGTCATTTTTCCTGTTGTTATTTTAGAGTCCAGATTTGGTATATTGCACTGTCATGGTGTTGCTCAATATACCCTTCTCTCCTCTATATTACTTGTAAATTGATAATTAGATTTTATTGTCAAGCATACTTTTGGGATGGTTTGGTGTACCTCCATCAAGAAATAATATCAGGTTTTCTTTCTTTTTGTAAGTTAAAATCTATTGATAATCATGGCTCTGATCCATGAATTCATTAGAAATGGTGACGATGTAAATATTATGTGTATTAGTTAAGACTAATATATAGTATGGATTATTTTTACCCATGGTTACAGATCATATAGGAAAAGCAAACTAAAGGCTTGATTCTTTTCATTTAATAACCAGGGTTCAAAAGATTGAGTTGGGCCTATGGCATCTGTGATGGTTAATTTCATTTGTCCACTTGGCCCGATTACAGTGTCCACTTGTTACTATGTCCTCACAGTCTACTTGTTACTGTGAGGTTATTTCATGGACTTAGATCATCAGTAAGTTGATTGCATCTATGACCAATTGCATCTACAATCACCTGAGAAGACTGTCTTCAGCTATGAGAGAGTTCTCATCCAATTAGTTGAAGGCTTTAAAAGGAGAAATGATTATTTCAAGTCAAAAAAGAGAATTTCCATCTCTATTTCAGCCAGCCAACTTTCACTGGGGAGTTGATCAAAAACTTTCATTGGCATTCCTAGCTTGTGGCCTGCCCTATGGAATTTGCACTTGCCTATCCCTCATTCTCATGAGACAAAGTTATAAAATCGCATCATATTTACCTCTATCTTCTGTTGGTTCTGTTTCCCAAGAGAACCCTCTCTTAAATAACATCTTTCAAATTTGATTAATGTATGTTTGTTTTAAAGCATTTCTATGAATTAATGGATTGGTATATATTCAGTGGCTCAACCCATTGTAATTATTTTTATTGATGCTCAGTTAGTCCCATCTTTGACCAGTAGGAGTTTTAATAGTGTTCTTAATTCTGGTATGAAAAAAGAAATAGTCGAGACACATGGAATGTATTTGCTACCACAGAACTGGCTATTCTGATGCCTTTCAGGGGGAAATGAGCTTTAATGGCTATGGTAAGGCAGGATTTGAAGATGCCCTTCAAGATTTCCCATCTTACCCCAACATCCTGGAGTTCATGTCATGCAAAATCCCCAGGATTGTTAATATCATAGATTTTAGTCCCATGACCAGGTTTTGTTACTTAGCACAGTTGCCTTAAAATAGGAGATTGTCTGGGTAGGCCTAAACTAATCACATGACCCTTTTTGAAGTAAAGGGTTTTCTCTAGCTGTTTGCAGAAGGGGAAGCAAGTGAAATTCAAAAGATAAGGAGGATTGGATGTGAAGGATTTTCTCCTTTACTGAAATGGAAGAGGCATGTAGCAAGGAGCAGCCTCTAGGAGTAAGAGCAGTCTCCAGGTAACAGCTTGCAAGACAATGGGGACCTCAATCCTAGACTGGTAAGGAAATGAATTCGGCCTAACTCCCTTGGGAGCTTGGGTACAGATTTTTTCCCTTAGCAAATTTCTGCGTGAGGATGTAGCTGGCCAATACCTTGATTTAAATCTTATGAATCCTGAGCAAAGAACCCAGGTAAAATGCACCAGACTCCTCCTCCAAGTAAATTGTGAAATAATAAATTTTTGTTAGTTTACACTTGTATTAATTTATTATAAGCAAATCAAACTGAAACAGTGGCCTAGGCAAGCACATTGCTATGGGGTAGTTCACTGTTCTTAGGCTTTTTAGCAGATACTGCTATGAAGTACTTTTTTTTTAAAAAGATATATTAAGTTCTTCTATCATTCTAATATGTCCACTTTAAATTTGAGACTTTAGAGTTTTATTAAATAGCACTCATCTTACTCTTATATATTTTTTATCCCACCAAAATTCTCAATTCCACATGACATGTCAGCCTAAGTTCTTATTTTCTTTGTCCTGCAATGCACATTCAGTAGTCTCAAAGTACCAATGACATTACCAAACATATGATTACAGGGAAGGTTATTGTTTTCCCCTTTGGCAGCTTTCTTTTTCTCATTAGATTTTAGCCCTCTAGAGATGAAAATTGAAATTACTATATGTCAAACTCTCCTGAAATAATTCTTCTCTTCGTGGTTGTGACACCAAATTGATAATAAGATAATTTGTTTCATTTTGCTTTAATTTTTTAAAGTGTTGCCTTTCTTAAATTGAATTGCGAAGTATTTACATGGTTCAAAAATAAAACAAGATATATTCAGAGAAATCTAGGTGTAAACCTAGTATCTTCCACCTGGTTTCTTCCCTCTCCCTCCATAGATAAATAGTTTAAAAGATAGTTTAGTCTTCCATTTTAACTATGAGCATATTATTTTATAATTTTAATTATAAGCAAATATATCAGCTCTACCTCCACACTTTTCCTTGACCAACAATTTCAAAGTATATATTTCTCTTAACATTATATCCTGGAGATGACTCCATGGCAGTATATAGAGAGATTTTCTTCATTCCTTTCAGAGTTTAGTAAGTTCTGTGGTTTGAATGATCCATAGTTTATATTAGTAGTTCCCTTTGGATTTCTTTTATTTTTAATCCACTCTTACATATTATGCTGAAATAAATAGCTGGGTCATGCAAACTTTCATATTTTTGCCAATATAAAACATGAAACTAGGAAGTAGATTTGCTGGAGTGAAGGTCAGATACATATGTAATTTTTCTATTTGTTTTCAATTTTTTCCCTTAATGGTTTTATTGAGGACCCTGTAAATATGAAAGTACAATCTAGTTTTTTAGAAAACTTTATACTTCATATGAGTATTTCCCTTGGGAATCAGGAGAACTCATACTTGAATCATTGACTTAGAATGAAAAGGGCAATGAACACTGAATTCCTATGTAAAATATGGTCTAAATAATAAGTTGCTCAAACTACTAAATTATATGTATACATGCGGCAAAGAGTGCATGTCTGGAAAGGATACAACTGGATGAGTTATTAACCATAAATGTTTTCTTATATTTATAGTCCCAAAGAATTTCAGATACCACTGTCTTAACTGCATTAATAAGGCATTAATGTTTGCAGAACATTACGTTTCCATTTTGCATTTAATTTTGTAATTTTTTACTGTATTTGGTAAATCTCCAGTGTGTTTTCTACAATAATTCTCAAAATCCTTTAACATGTATAATGGAAATAGAAGAGAAGTTTGCAAAGTAGAACATTCTGAGTCACTTATTAAGCATTCTAAAGCTATGTAACAAAACCTTAGTGTATAAAAAGTTTGTTTCAGGAAGCAGATTTGGCTCAACTGATAGAACATCTGCCTACCACATGGGAGGTCCAGGGTTCAAACCCAGGGCCTCCTGACCCGTGTGGTGAGCTGGCCCATGTGCAGTGCTGATGCATGCAAGGAGTCCCGTGTAGGGGAGCCCCATGTGCAAGGAGTGTGCCCCCTAAGGAGAGCCACCCCATGTGAAAAAAGTGCAACCTGCCCAGGAGTGGTGCCACACACATGGAGAGCTGATGCAGCAAGATGACGCAACAAAAAGAGACACAAATTCCCAGTGCTGCTGACAAGAATACAAGTGGACACAGAAGAACACACAGTGAATGGACACAGAGAGCAGAAAACTGGGGGGAAGGGGAGGGGGAAGGGGAGATAAATAAATAAAAGATAAATAAATCTTTAAAGGAAAAAAAAGTTTGTTTCCTTCTTAAGTGTTCCCTTAAGTTATAAATGGGTAACTTACTTTTCCTAGAGTAGACTTGAAGATTGAGGAATGATTCTTTGAATGTTTCACTTTGAACTGTGAAATTGGCTCTAATCAAAAGAGCAAAGGATAGCATAAGAACTTTGCCAAAGGACAGAAAGAGAGGAGCAAGCATAAAGAAACACGAGGGGAATTTCTTTTCCAGCTTTGAGCTATTTCTCATTGACACTCTTCCCTTTCACCAATCTTTGTTTGAAGGAGTAGTCTATACTCATCATCTGTTCATCATCTTGCATCTACACTTCAGCTGACATTTACCTGGCTTTTGCTGCTCTTCACTGTACTAACTCCCTCCTGCTGTAACTTCTTTGTTCATCAGTAAAATGTAGATTGTGACATCGACACTCTTCAATTCTTATCTTACCAGATATCACAGCTGTATTTTACATGGCTGGTATCTCCCTCCTTCCTAAAACTTCCTACTCCAGAATCAGGGGAACATTCCTGTTTTGGTATCTTCCTCAGTCTCTCGTCATTACACCCTGGTGTAATGTAGGTTTCTTTCCCCACTCCCTCCTTTGTTCTGTATGGTTTCTCTATGATGCTTCCAGTCCTCTCTCTTACATGTACTTAAACTTCCATGTGCACATGACTGCTACAGAGGTCCTGAGTCATATACCTTATTGTTGGAAATTCTATAAGTTATTCAAACTCAAAGTATTCATCTCTCTTCATAATTCTTCCCATCTGATATTTCTTATCTCAGTTTGTCATATTCAGTGACACAGATGTAAAACATGAGCCCTATTTCAGGATTTCTTTCTGTCATATTTACCTCTAATCAATCATGAAGTCCTGCTATTTCTCCAGTATGCCTCGTCATCTACATGTCTTTATCCAAGGGTTGACTTGAATCTCTCATCATTTAATGCCTTGTCCCTTTCAATAACCACCAATTTGACTTCTAGACTGAAGTCTTGCCTAAATCAAATCACCCATCCAGATTGGGAAGGGAGGATTTATTTAAAATACAAACTTTATTCTGGCTCTGGCTTGCTTAAAATATCCATTTTGTTTCCATCTCATACAGAATACAACCCATGACAAGAAATGCTATGTCCTTCTAAGCTTATCCTCAGTGACTCCCTGACTCAAATGTCATATTTTGTTTCATCAAACTGCAGTGGATCTCCTTATTCTTCATGACTTTTCACAGCTTGGTGCCTTCAAAAGTGTCTCCTCTAGTTGAAACACTCATTCACTACTCCTCTCTTACCTGGCTAGCTCTTACATATGCTTCAAAAACTCAGCTCATTACTTCTCCCAGAAAAATCACTCTATCATTCTCTGTGCATTTTTGTTAATAGTATATCAGTGACCACGCGCACACACACATACACACAAAAGAACTTCTATGTTTTTCTCTTTCCACAGCTATGATGTATTTGCTTCAGTTATGGGGATGACATTATTATGCTCCCAAATCCTAGCAAAGTGTATGTCATAAGAAACATTGAGTGTTCAATAAGAAACAGACATCCCAGCATTAACATGGGTGATGATCTATATAGTGAATTCAGAGGCAGCAGTGGAATTTCAGGCCTTGTTAATTGTGCTGCACTTCCAACCCCGCCCTTTTGGGTTCAGATTTCATATTTCATGTTCATATTTACTAGACATCTTTTTCTCTACATACTACAAACAGGCAGTTTAAAGATAAACTGTTTTCCAATTGTACTGAAAATATTTCTGTGTGCAAAACATTTGAGAATACTTTGAGATATTTTGTGGCAATCAGCACTCTAAGTTCTCCAGTCTTTCAACCCTGCATTTGGCTGAGCCAATTATTTCCAATACAAACAATTATGATAATATAAAGGGGTAGGAATTCACACGTCAAACAAACATCGAAACAGATGACTTCTTCAAAGCAAACTTTCTTAAAAGTTCTCCAAAAAAAAAAGAAACTTAATCAAAAAAGCATGTATGTAAATGTGGCCTAAAAATTTTACGTGTTTTTTTCTTGGGTGATTGTAAGAAATAAGACCTAGCAAGAGCCAATATAAAACTGGAAATTAGCTTCAGATATAACATGGGGGGCAAAAAAGTGTTTCAGGAGTTGTTAGGTAAGAAATACATATCCTGACTAAAAATGTACCGAATATATAAACAAATACTTTTATATAAATCATTTTCTGAAAGTTTCTCTACAGTTTTCTTTACATACTTTTATAGGATTTTAATTTTATTAAATTTAGATATTTATCATGCTGTATTATAACTTGTCGAAACATTTGTTTTTCCCATAAGATAATTTCTCTTTGAATATGAGGTCATCCCAGTATCCTTAGGACCTAAATAGTACATATTGCATAAAAGTGTGTTTTCTGACAAAATTAATGAAAATATGTAGACAGTCCAGCGTAACTTATTTACAATATCAGCTTCAAGGCCTGTATATAAGAATCAAGCAGCTTGTAAACAATAAGGGAAAATATTAATAAATAGAAACATTGAATGAAATATTTGTTTCCTAAGTGTTATATTTAACTATTGTTTAAAATAATGATTTCTGAACTAAAAACTATAGTGCAAGTGACAGGCTTACAACTAAATTCATCAAATGTACTAGATCTGCTAGGTAAGAACCTTATAATTTTTCCTGTATTTAAAATAAACTGGGGATGGGAGAACAGAATAAATAACGAATTTAAGCAATAATTCTTTATAAATAATATAACTATTTAAAATTTAAACAAAAAAGATCTCAAAGTTAAAATCTACTTGCTATTAAATTTTAAAAAATCACCAGTTACGTATTATTAGAAGACTATTTGGATCACAGTATATTGTATTATTCTGTAATTGAAGCTAAACATAAATAGCACTCTTTAAAAAAAAAAAAAGGCCTGTGTTCTAAGGTTCAGGCATGAGTTTTACACCCTACATCTTGTAATGTTAGAAAAAACTGAAATGTTTTTGCTCTTCTCTGATATTATTCTTTACTTAACTGTATACAGTTCTACAAAGAATTAAAGCAAAGAGGCAGATGACAGTAAACCAGGTTTGCAACTTTAGTAGTTATAGATCAGTATATTAATAGCTATAGAGTAATAGGTCTGGATAAATAGATTGAAATATACATATATAATGAAATTTTTCATTGTGGCTAGTAAAACATATTTTAGAAATAAATAAAACTCTCTCTCTTTTCAAGTTGATTTTAAACCTAATCTTTTTCTCATTTTAAGATTTAATTTAAAATGCTTAAGTTTCAGGGAGCAGATGTGGCTCAAGCAGTCGAGCACCTGCTTCTCACAAGGGAGGGCTGGGTGTGGTCCCCAGTGCCTCCTAAAAAACAAAACAACAAGCAAACATGAAAAAGCCAACTCAGGAGAGTCATTGTGGCTCAGTGCTTGAGTGACACTTTCCACATATGAAGTCTAGTTTCAATGCCCCAGTACCTTTATAAAACAAACCAACAAAAAAATTAAGTTCCAAATGCAAAAATATTAACAATCACTTTGTAACAGCAAAGCTTTATATATACACACATATACATACACACTTTACAAACACATCTTTAAATGTTGCAAACATCATTCTATGTCAATGATGTAGTTTTATTTCACATTGAGTCTTTTGGGAAATAAGTGAAATGAATAAATATGAATATTGCCTCTTGTTGCTAAGGTAGCTTATCTAATATCTTTGACTTAAAAATAGTTTGATGGCTTGCATTGATTTGGACCTAATCCTGCTTGTCAATGAGATGAACTAGATGATCTTATAATTTTCACATGAGATCTAATTTTGATATTAGGTAATTTGCTCCATATTCTATAACTCTTTGGCTACATTGTATATAATACTGTAGAAGATGTCTTTTCAATATACATTCTATATGAGGGCAAGTTTTGGATCTAGATCACTATTTCAGAAAAATAAAGATGGTTATATTGAAGTTAGGAAGAAATCTACAATATCAAAATGTTCCTCAGTTCAAGATCAAAATATAACTGTCCCATGTGTTAAATTAAATAAGTTATTAAAATAATTCTGTCATATTTACCATTCAAATGAAAGCAAAAAGTAGCACTTAAAAAGATTAATGGAAAATATTTTGTCTAGATATTAATCCCATTAAATATCTTGTATTTATCCAAAAGGAATAAAAAGGAAAATAAATAAACTGTTAAAAATACTGCCTTATATAGATGTAAAGTTCCATGTTTTAAATAGGTATGTGTCTAGCCACCTACTATCAAGTGTTGATCATCTGAGAGAGAATCACTTAAGTGTTATGTACCGAAAAATTTCCATCTGTTGGAAGATTCAGAATATATGGAATAAATTAGCTATTTCTTTGGCATCCTTAAGTCACCTTCTATCTGTGTGATGCATAGAAGTTCTTAAAATACTTGGTAGTTGAAGCAAAGATATATAGACGCAGAGACACATTTTCCCATCTAACAGTGTTAGAATTTCCACAGAAAACAATCTTAAGCCAGCATTTATATATCACTTGAAGAATCTCCATGACAGTGAACATTCATTTTGGCACCACATAAACCACTGAATATACATGTGAACATCAATGTCTTAATACCTCAAACCATGACAAAGTTTTATTCCTTTAGTTTTGCCTTCATTTAAAAACAGTTTTCTATACCATGAGTAAATCAGAATCTTTACCCTGACAATGAATCTCATTCTCAACAGACATTTTTAAAATGTATTTTTAGTGGTTTTTCAAATGTAAGAGAGAACATTTTTTCCCCTTAATTTTTAAAGACATTTTAGATTACATAAAACCTACATTGAAAATATAAGGGATTCCTATTTATCCCACCCTCTCTCCCTCCAAAACTCTCCCCCATTAATAACATCTTGTATTAGAGTGGTACATTTATTATAATCGATGAACAAACATTGAAGCATTGCCACCAATCATGGTCTGCAGTCTGCTCTATGGTCTACATGCTGCACCACACAATGTTACAGGTTTTGACAAAATGCATAATAGCCTGTATCCATCATTGCAATGTCATTCAGAACAACTCCAATGTCCCCCAAATGTCCCCTATTACACCCATTTCTCCCTCTCCCCCTCCTCAGAACCTCCAACAGCCACTGTCTCTACATCAATGCTACAAGTTCTTCTATTGCTAGAATAGTAAGTCTGCTTTGGTGCATAATTACATTCCCCCCTTATGTTTATTCATTCTTCAATATTGAGTGATGCCCACTCTGCTTCCATTTGGGAAGGGATTTAGATCCCATGCAGCAGAGGGATGAAACTGTCTTGCTTGCAGTTGTAGATTCTCTGTTTTTTGGGAGCTGAACATTATCATCATTTTGTTAGCTGTTGTGGAAAAGTTTGATGAACTGGTGAATAGGTATTGGCTGCAACTCTGCTGAGATTCTGGGCTCAACCAGCATAAGAACACACCAAAGATCTAAGTCTCTGGGACATAGTTAATGGGTATAGTGCTAATTATAGGTTCAAATAAAAGGGGCAGAAGAATCATGTGTGGGGAAATTATAAATGAGTCAAACTCTGTCACATTGGAAAGACAGGTTAACATATATTCCAAAGTAAGGCCCGACAGGGTAGTGATCTCCTGAGATTGTCTGCCCTGCCTAGAGCATCCAGATTTCTCTAGAGCTCTCTGGAGCACCCCTGCTTGAGGCATTGTTATTGTGACAGTCAGTGAGATCCTCCTGAGATGTGAAGAAGCATTACCTCTGGAATGACCTTCCAACTCATTTTGAAATCTCTTAGCTGTAAAACACATTTGTTTTTAATATTTTCCCCTTTTCGTCAAGGTCGTTTCCTAAATGCAACACTAGTTAGCACTTCATAATAATTCCTTGGTGCCAGGACACCCAACCATAGGAAACATGTCCCACATCAGGGAAAGGCAATGAGCTTATATCCCAAGTTTGTCTTACAGGGAGGCTATGTTTGGATAATAAGGATATTCTCAGAAGGTACCTCTTAGGCAATATATATTACTAGGCTAAGTTTCAATTTTACAAGAATAAGGTTCATAAATACAAGCATTAATATCAAGGGCCTAGAGTATTGGTCTGTCTCTCATTACACACTGCCTACGTACTCTAGAGATTTGTGTCACTCTATTAGAGAACATAGCAGGACTCCCCAAGATGGGAATTTAATATTTTGTTGGTTATTGTGTGGGTCTTTACCCACTGAGATAACACCCCATGACCTCATGACCACATTTGTATTACATAAAGGTATGCCCCAGGTGTGTCCTTGCCCACATATTCCCCTACCCCCGACACCCTGCACCAGTGACCCTCCCCTGCCATATTTTGCAAAAGAACGTTCCTACAATTGTATTTTCCACCACAGACCTCTACCACCCCAGAGTTCACCTGTTCTTTCCCAGTCCCATGGATAGTCCAACCTGGCCCTCCCCCCCACCCTGCTCACCCTCACATTCTACCAGAAGGGAAGGAAGGGAAAAACAAAGACAGCAATATCATTTTGTGTCAATATTTAAAAATATATTCTTGTAGTTATAGTAAGTATCCCTGCTCACATATGTGCACAGAATTGTGTTAATGGAAACGTTTTTAATATTATTAAATACATGGAAACAGAGATATTGGTAAACGCTAAATAATTTATTAATTGTACTTCATCCCCGATGCTATTGAAGAAATGCAAGGTTTGACTAAGTATGGGAAAAAAATCGATTTCTGCTATTGTGTTACTTTTGGAAATAGACTCTTTTAATGAAATGACCAAATGAGAAGCATATGTGACCCATCAAAACCTACCTGTTGTTTTATTATAAATTCTTAAATCCTGGGATCTTATAGTACATTCAAGTCATGCATTTTCTCTTGAGTGATCCACTCATCAGATCAATATGTAAAATGTGACTGGTCATCTCAGTAAACACCTGCCATCCCAGGTCTTATAGGAGTTGTGCACAAATAAATTTGGAGTGTTGTCAATATCTGGCAGGAAAGCTTGTTTAGATTCCTTCAAGTAAACCAGAGTGTGTCTAGCTGTGAAAACTAAAGAAAGGGTGTGGACTGGTTTCACTTAAGGAAAAAAAAGTACCTTGGTTTCTAAATCTGTTTAATATTTTTTTAAAGTATGTACATATACCTCCAAAGAAAGTATAGCCTAATTTAGTATACTATATGTATTCAGTATAAATTCTGGTGTCAGAACTCAGACTAGATATTTAATTGCTTAGTGTTTTGGTTTCCTCATTTTTAAGAATAATGGTAATAGCTATTCCAAAAGTTTTTAGAGAGGATTAAATGAGTTAATATGTATCAAGTTTTTATAATCCTGTTTGGCACCAACCAAAAGTTTAATGAGTGTTATCTCTGAAGGTGATGATGGCAGTGGTGGTGACAAGCACAAGGATGATGATGTTTGAGACTGAGTTCCCCCTAAAGCAGACAGTTCCACAGGGACTGGGTTGCAGGTAGTTTATTGTGGGGAGGCTGCTCCTGGGAAGCATTACAGTTGAAGAGGGGAAAGTGAGAACTCAAAGAGAGCTAAATTGTTAGATAATGGGTTATCAATGCATGAGGGTAGCTGGAGTTCAGTCCTGCTGAGGACTCTGTGAGAAACCACAGAGTCCTTAAAATAATCCCACTGGGAAGGGGGATGGGAGAAGGCTAGGGCATTTTTCCACTGATAAATTTTGTGGTTTAAGGTTTAAGGTTGCTCACGGAGGTTTTAATTCTAAAGATTAGAGTGCTGAAGAAATGCCCTCAGGCAGAGAAAAGAGATGTGAGGGCTTGAGGAAGAAGGTGTCATCTTTTTGGAGGCAGTCAACAGCACCTATAGGTGAACTAGAGGCATCAAGGTGTTAAGAGGCAGAACACTGTACTCTACCATATGGTCCTTCTAAGCTAACCTGCGACTGTGAGTGGACATAGGCATAATTCTAAATTTGTGTGTGTGTGCATATTCTAGGTAGTAAGCTCACTGTATATCACTTGCTATTAATTTGTACAGCAATTTTTCTTTTTGGAGACTATCCACTTTCTCTAGTCTGGCCAGTATACACGATGAGAATAATTGTTCAAAGATCCTTATTTTATGCATTACCTTCTGAATGCCTGTTATAAAAGAATATTTTGTGAAAGAAAGTACACAATAGAAAAGTGACCTAGTGTCCTTTTTCCCAAGACAGAATGAAAGATCCTAAGAGCACTAAAAAGAACTGTTGACCTTAATCTGTTTTCTTGGGTAGCTGTAGAATTTTGACTTATGTATACATAGAGTTTACTGGAAAGATACATCTCCCATATGAAGCAGAAGTCAAAAGTAACAAAAAATTTAAGTGATTAGATTCCAGTTTAGAGGTATGTTCCCAACCTGAAGTTCAAGGGTCCCTGGACGGGCTTTGAATTTATGGGAGAATGTGTTTTAATACAGGCACACACACAAAGCATTATTCGAATAAATAAAATAGCACAGGTAGGTAATGCTATTTAGTGTTTAATAATGTAGAAAGTAATTTGAGAGCATAACTGAAATTATAGTAGTGTTTTATCAATTATTTAACAATGATAACCATTGTACATATGTAAGGGATTTTTTTGTAAACTAACTAGATTTGGAGTTAGAAGAAGTGGGTTCAAGTCTTCTATTTACCAAATGTTGTATAAATTAAAGGCTAACTTATTTATAAGTAATGTCTATGCTTGCAAATAAGTATAAATAGTATGTATGTATCATTTAGGTTTATATAAGTAGCATGTACATATTGTTTATAATTATACACACAAACTATGTATTCATGCCCACAGACTAAACAAATTTAAGTTATATGTTTACAAAAACTACCTCTCACATTTTCATCCATGTGAGTCCATGATCACCTGAACACCAAGGACAGCTTTAAAGAAAATTAAGTCACGAAATAGTCATTCAAAGGATCATACTAAGTCAATTTGTTTGTGATGATGGGGGAAGTTACAGACTGATTTCTCTCTTGGTAGCAGCTCCTGGCCTCCTTGGTGGAAAAGGTGGGTTAAAAAAAAAAAAAAAAAAAGGTATGAAATTCAATATAGCTTTTTCTGCTAAAAATTATAGTTTTTTGGAATATTTAAAACTGAATATTTCAAATATTATTTTGAACCATATTATGTTCTTTCATTTTATTTCTTTTTTATAATTTTTCAATTGAGGATATTGTTTTACTAGTTGATTTTAGACTGTGAAAGTGAAAAAATGACTATTGTTACCATAATTCAAAAGGCAGAAATAGGAATAAAATTATTTCACAGTTCTCCAAATGGCACTTTTTGAAGGGGGTTCTTAGATATGGAACTTAATTAAGGTACAGTGTGGGATCATGCTGTGCTGTATTTTTCATGGCAGTGTGTACATTGCATTGTACATTCAATATTGGTCAGAAAAAGCAATGATAGCAAACTTTGAGAAAAAAGAAATGAAGCCATTCTTATTGGAATGCCTCTATTAAATACGCAAGAATGGGAATTTTAGATGGTTGGAGCTTCAAGATTTAACAGTTTTGAAAAATCGGGAAATAAAACTTCTATTTTAAAACAAAGATAAGTTCAGTGCTAGAAATTCTCTGAGAAGCTGAAGCCAAACTATGACCCAGAGACTGCTCTGTTTGTCCTGTCTTAAAGCCCTTCATCAAATAGTGACAATATTGATCTTTCCTTTCCCACCCATGTTGTGCTTAGTACTTACCTTTTGCAATACAATGCCATTGAACTGTTAAAGGATACCGAGGTGGTACAACTTTAAAAGAAATCAAGGGACTAGGTAGCAAAAGTCAGGATGAGTTATTTTGGAGGTAGGAATGATGGGAACATCAAAGGGGTCTAAGATGCTTGAGTGAAGCTGAATGATCATTTCATTATTACATTACACATTAAAATGTAAAACTATTGCATATAAAGAAAAGAAAGTGGATGTAATGCTAAATTCAGTGTAGAGGTTGGGAGAGAATGAAAAATGCATTTGGGAAGGAATACATGGAACTAGAAATCATTGCAATTATTCTGTTTCTAAGTTCTTTCATGGGATCATGGGTGTTTTATTTTTGCTATTTAAACATTATATTTGTATCTTTATGTATGTATCTCAAAATTCAAAAAGGAAGAACTTATTCTGCCACTAAAAAATAAGCATTGCAAAAATCTTTGGGAAATATTATCTGAATTTGGAGAGGTACATGTTCCCTTTGTTTTTTTTTTTTCTTGAATTTCTCAGTTTAAATTTTCCTGATTGGTTAAATATTAATGAAAGTCAACTTGTTCAGGGAGTACCAAACTACTAAATCTTGATTAAACCCTTCACATTATGATTTCTGATTTTTATAGAAAAAGTAATATTTCCACTTATACCTTTGGAAAAGAATATAAGTATTTTCCTCATAGTGTTCCAATGAAGCCATTGGCAAGAATACTGTGAATATCTAAAAACAATCAAAAGTACAACAAATTTATGTTTAATGCATCCTGAATGGCCTATACTGAAATGTTTTATCAACCTCTTCCATACTGCATAAAAAAATTCTTACAGCATGGTACTAAAATTTAAAATATTGTTCTTACTGAATAGTTAATTTATTACCAACTCCATGTTTTTAATAACTAATATCATTGAAATGTCTAACATATATAGACTGTATCTAATCCAACTCTGTAAAGAAAATAAATTTCTAACTAAAACTATTATATCTTAACACTGGCATCATTAACAATATCAAAATTTATCATTACCACATACTTTTTAAACAAGGGTCACTGACTTTTATTATTTATTTGTAGTCTTTGAAATAAGATGCTCTGCTTTTGAAGAAGTTACTCTGGAAGCTAATTTTTTTTTCAGGCATGTAATAAAAGATAAAAAGTTAAAATAGCTGACCTATCATCATATGAACCTTTTAAAATTGGGAAACATAAAAGCATGATAAAACTAAACTTTGAATGTTCATGATTATAGCTAAGAAAAGTACAGTCATGTAAGTTCTACTGAAATGAGAATAAATCTTCCTCTGGATGATGACTTGAAGGAATCCAGTTTTTCTTAACCTCAGAAGAGGGCTATAATAAGTTAGTAAACTTATATTCTTTGGTGACACACTGCATTGCCATAGATTAACCCAGCATACTTTAGTCTTGAAGGATTTATTACATTCTGGTCTACTGATCTAAAAGCCAGCTAGAGGACAGATGTGCTGGTGGTCGGGCCCAGTAGAAACATTCCACACCATCAAGAAGTAGGGTAGAAGAAAAAACTTTTTTTTTCAACACAAGTTGAGCCCTGAAAAGACACCCTGTATAATAAAATCATGTTATACCAGATTCTGATCTACATATATGAAAAAATCTTACATCCCTCCTCTAGCTTCACGTGGTCCCACTTAAGCTTCTGTGTGGCAGATGGTGCATCAGCCAGTGGATGTTGAGCTGGTCTGTCAATTCTCAAAACTGCTGGGCCCCTCCCCCCTGCTCTCTACCTTTCCTCCCCTATTCCTCTCTTCCCATATACTTACGTCTGAATCATATTATGGGAAAACAAAAATATTGAAGCAAGAAAATAACAAAAATAAAACAAACAAATGTTAGTATCTTCTTCAGGAACCTTTTCATTTGGGAGCCCACCAATTGTAAATACTTGCCAAGTTTCAATAATTCATTGTTTTCTTTTTTTTTGTAAAGTTAGCAGATAGCTTATAGCTAATTCACATGCTCTTACCAGTAAGTTTCTTATAGCACAAAATTGCATGTATTCTGTTCTCACAATGGTCCAACTAAAGCAGCTTCAATATGCTTCTCTATTATCCACTCTAAAATCTTATACCTTAAAATTCAGTTTCTCTATTCCTAGCCCCCTTTCCTTCATGCACTTCTTCATTACTCCTTATCCACTCTTCATTGGCTGTGAGTAATTGTTTGATTCTTTTAAAATTTCCTTCCTTCTGACTCCTCTACCCAACTTAAAAGCCATCACATTTAATTACCTCGCTTTGCTGTTTTCAATTTCCGCATTACTTTACTTTTCTTCTACAATTGAGCTGTGAAACCCCCATCATGAATCAACCAAAGCCTTTGGTTTCATCTATTATTATCATGAACTCATAGGGATATATCACACAATAGTTAATATTGGTGCTCCTACAGACACTCAGTACTACTTGACAAGCTTCCTGTCTATTTCAGTTGGGTTATTTTCCTGTTCTGTATAGCAACTATTCCCAAATTTAGTAACTTTATGTTCTGTAGCCCAGTACCCACCTCTCATTTTAAATGGATATTCACATTTCTGTTTTATAGAGAAAATATAATGGAAAGGCCATCTTCTTTTCCCCTACCTTTATCCCTGAAAAAAAATACTGGTGTTTCTCCACCATTCATATCTCTTTCAATGTTTCTGTAGAAGAGAATGTTCTTGTTTGGTAAGACTTCTCTCTCCACTTGAACTTTCGAACTTGTGAGATTCTTATGGACCTTGCAGTATAAGTGCTCTCTCTAATTTACTGACTAAAATATATTTAAGAATGTTTAATCTATTTGATTATGGGTACCCAGTTGTATAAAACGAAAAACATAATCCTTATAGTTGCTGAGTTTGCATTCAAGCAGAGGAAACAAGGAGGCTGGAATGTGAGAGAATAGCTTGAAAAGTCTACATTAGATACGGAAGACTTTCTGGAGTAGGAATCATTTAACAGGAGATTAAAAGGAAGAGAAGGTGCCATATATTTGAAAAGCTTGCGAGGGAGAGCATTCTAAGCAGAACAAGAACTAATTCTTTGAGGCAAGAAGGAAATAATTACAGCTATTATATAAAAGTAAGAGGGCAGCACAGCCTCACAAGACATGATGAAGAGTTTAAACTTTAATATTATTGCTAGGGAGAGACATTGAAGCATTTCATGCAAGATAATGATATTACCTGATTTATATTTATAAAACATTCTAATCACAGTGAAAAATGCATGGTAAGGACCAGGGTTAAAGCTGGGACATCAGTAGTAGTCCAAGCAGGAAAAATAATTGTGACTGTATCATGTTGGTATTACCAGCAGAAATGGAGAACTTAGACCAGGTGGCTCTTGGCTCTCTTTGACTGAGATTAATTCCTGTTAGGGTGAGAGGAATTTCCCTGAGAGTGCCCTGCTGCTAACACTCCCAGAAGCCAGGGAATGAGTGCCTAAGACCTGATGGGGAGATCTGGGTGATGCACCACAACATCCTACTATAGCAGTGGTTTGTGGAGTTTACCACCTTGAGAGCTTGTTAAAACAGAGAATCTTGGGCCCATACGGATTCAGAAGATCTGGAGTAGGGCCTAATAATTTTTATTTCTCACAAGTTCCTGGTGATGCTACTGTTTTGGGAACCACACATTGAGAATCATTGCACTACTGTAAGTACTATGCTAATTTCAAGAGTATTAGTTGAATAGTGGAATCAGAGGCCAAAGTTGAGGGATTGAAGAATGCATATGTATATGTGTGTATGTAGATATATATTAAAGACAATATAATTTATAATTAAATTCTGGTATCTCACAGTTCTTTTTTATCTTCCCATTTAACTCCCCCTGGAAATTTTCTTCCTTTTCTTCCTTTTCCATATAATCAAAGAACATGCCAAATTTATACTCCATTTAAGAACTCCAGGAGTATATACTCATTGATTTATAAAATATTTCCAACTGGATTTCCTAACCTCACAGAATTTTTTCAACATGTTTTGCTTGGGTACTTCCTATTTATCAGAGATTTAAATGTGCCAGCAAATTAAAAACTGAACCCCTGTCTACTTGAGACCTGGCAAGTAGAGGAATAAAATAATCTGAACTTGGGTAGCAACTGCTCCAGGGATTTTAGAACAAATGTCCAGTGGTTGGATGACTATGTTAATTGGATCAAGAGATGTTGAGTTGTTAGTCTTCCCACTAAGGAGAAGGGAAGCCAGCAGTGCTTGGGAAAGTTGCTATGTCATTCAACAGACAGCCTACTGCTGTTTTTCTCCATTTTCTTCATAGTCTTCAGAGCAGGGTCCAGACTCCTTAGGGCCTTCATACAATAATTTTAGGGTCTGGCCCCTCTATCAAATTTTCTAGTCTCACATTTTGTCACTCTGATCACACACACACACACACAAAAAAACAAATAAACCCAAAACAACAATTTTGTTTTTTTTTTAATGTAGCATTTATTTCTATGTGTTTATCAGCATTGACTTCTTTATTTTGCCTGGAGTGCCCTTTTATTTGGGTCCACTTTGATTAGCTTAATCATCCATAGAGAATCCTAAGTTAACAGTTATCCCTCAAATATTTACTGAGAATCTACTTTGTGCTAGTAAATATGCTAGAGACTTTATATTAGTAAATAAACACAATATAAATCCCTGCCTTGTAAAGCTTTTATTCCAGTGGGAAGAGACAAACAATAAACATTAAACATAAGTAAGCTAGTTACATGACAGTGGGTAATAACTGCCATGGGATTTAAAAAAAACCAAACCAATAACAACAAAACTAAAACAAAAAACAGAGCAGGTTAAGGGAGATTAGGCAGTGCCAGAGGGTATAAGGAGGCCTTTGCAAATTTTAAAGTTGTGGTGGGGTTAGGTCTATTGCAAAGGTCACATTTGAGCAAAAATTTAGAGTATGTATGAGAGTTTGCCATGTGACAATTTTGTAGAATGGTCTTCTGATCTGAGGAAGAGTCAGTGCAAATATCCTAAAGTGAGAGTGTACTTGGCATGTCTGAGGAATGGCACGGAGACCTTTGTAGCCAGACAAAGTGAGAAAATGGAAGAGAAGGAGATGATAGGTTATTAGAGATAACATAGGAACAGATAATTCGACAGCTGGAGGCCATTCTGAAGACATTGGCTTTTGGCTGAAATCACTATTTTAAAGTTTTGAGTATAGGAGTGGCATGATTAACTTATCTATTGAAAGGATCACTCTAGCTGCTGTTTTGAAAATAGACTGTGGAGTGGATTCGGGTAGAAAAAAGGACTCAATTAGGAAACTTAAATACTCATCCTGAGCAGGTAGTCACAGTGGAGGTGATGGGAACTAGACAAGGTCAAAATATATATTGAATGTAGAGTTAATAAGATTCACTGATGTACAGGACTTGGAGAAGATAGGAGTCGAAGTTGACTCCAAAGTTTTCATTTTGACTACTTGGAAAGATGGAAGTACTTTGAGGTAGAAAAGAGTGTGGGTAGACCTGGATATGGTGGAAAATATTCTGAGTGCAATTGTGCTTATGTTGAGTTTGAGATATTTATTAGGAGGGTTTGAGGAGGCTGCTGGAAATATAAGATTGGAGTTAAAATAGCAACGTCTAGGCTGGACATAAAACTTGGGGAGTCATTGCCATATATAAAGTATTTTTTAAAAGTGGGCTGGATGTGATTATTAAGGCAATGAGTTAATACAGAGAAGAGGTGTGGATACTGAGCATAGGATACTCCAATGTTAAGCGAGAGACTAAACCAAGATGACTGGGAAGAAATAGCCAAGAATGCTGGGGAGAAAAAAGCACAAGAGAATATGGTCAAGCACAAGCCAAGTGAAAAGTGTATTATGGATGAAAAAGAAACTGTAATTGGGCTCTTGTGTGAAGAAGGATGTTACATTATTTTTATACTACTGTATAACAACTTGGCCATGCGATCATTTATTACTTACATTTTCCACCAATCAAGAGTCTCGGATATTTTTAACATGGTTTACTGTTCAGGATCTCACAAGGCTTAAATCAAACTACCAGCTGGCTTTGTTCTCATCTGGAGGCTCAACCAGGGAGAATTCTGCTTTCAAGACCCCTCAGATACTTGGTATATTAGTCAGCCAAAGGGGTGCTAATGCAAAATACCAGAAATTGGTTGGTTTTTATAAAGGGTATTTATTCGGGTTTTTAAAAAAGGGTATTTATTACTATGTTTACAAAGGAGCTTACAAATACCAGGCCATAAAGCATAAATTACTTCCCTTACCAAAGTCTGCTTTCACGCGTCTGAGCAAGATGGCTGCTGACATTTGTGAGGGTTCAGGCTTTCTGAATTCCTTTGAGCTCAGTGCCACTGTTTTCTCTACAAGATCAGCTGTAGACTATGAGGCAAATGGCTTTGTCTCTCCCTGGGGCTCCAGCTTCAGCATCAAACTCCAATATCAAAACTCTAACCTTAAAATCCCCCAACTCTGTCTGTTGCTGTGCCTTTTATCTGTGAATCCCCACCCATCAAAGGGTGCGGATTCAATGTGCTACTGGCACAAGAGGTTTACATGATTATTTAATCAAGCAAACCTCTAAATCCAATATAATTAATATGCCCAGAGGAAAAGATCAGTTTACAAACATAATCCAATATTTCTTTTCGGAATTCATCAATAATTTCAAACTGCTACTGTTGGCAAAATTCATTTCCTTGTAGCTATGTGATTCTTGCCCTGTTTTCTTGCTACATGTTGGCCAAAGACTGCTTTTAGTTCCTGGAAGTCATTCTCAAGTTCATTTGACATGGCTTGCTCCATAGGCCCTCACGTGCTTTGATCTTACAGGAAGGACAGTCCCTTTTAAGCTTTCATCTAATTTGATCAGAACTGCCCAGGATAATCTCCCTTTCAATTAACTCAAAGTCAATTAATTGGGGCTTTATTTGCAACTACAATATCTCTTTGTCTTTGTCATACATGTATCTTAATCACTAATAATCAGGAAGTCATTGGTGACCTTGACAAAAGCAATTTTAGAGGTGTATTGAAAACAAAAGCCTGACTGGAAAGGGAAGAAAAGAATTGGACACAATTTTGTTTTGTTTTGTTTTTTGTTTTTAGGAGGTACCAGGGAATGAACTCAGGACCTTATACATGAGAAGCAAGTGCTCAGCAACTGAGCTACATTTGCTCCCCAATGAGAATTGGTTCGTTCCTTTGTTTGTTTGTTTTTAGGAGGTACGGAGGATCAAACCTGGGACCTTGTATGTAGGAAGCAGGCACTCAAACCACTGAGCTACACCCACTTCCCAGAACTGGAGACTTTTAAGGTGTTTTGAAGAGAAATGAAGTGGTAGCTGAAAGGAAGATGAGTTTAAGAGAAGCATTTTAATGGTGGGAGGTATTTTACCATGTTTGCATGCATTTAGGAATGAGTTAGTACAGCAGCTAAAATTGATCAGACAGGAAAATGAGGGGAGAATTCCTAGAGTACTCTCCTTTTATCAGTGAGAGGGATTAAATTAATGCACAAGTGAACAATTTCCTCTGGATAGAAGTACTGATATTTCATCCATGTTATCAGGCAAGGACTCAGTACATAGGGACTTAGTCACTGGTAAATGGATAAGTTTGATGGCGAGAGACTGATTTAGTTCAAATGTCTTCTTTTCCAGGGAATCTTTCCCAATTCATATTTTACCTTTTGTATGAGCCTATGTCAAGCACCTGTCCTCTGGGCAGTCATTTACCTGGGTATACATACCTCTTCAGGAGCACAAATCAGACAATATATTTTTTTGGTTACTTATATGTGTCATTCCTACAATATAAGTTAAGTAATTATCCAAATTATTTTTGTTAAACCAATACATAATACAATGTGTGCCTTGTTGTATAGACTAATAAAAGGAAAAGAAAAAGAAAAAGGAAAAGTTTACTTATTCACAAATTGACTTGACCCATTTGGTAACCTGTAATGGAAGTCATGTGGTGACTGAGAGAGAAAAGGATCAAGGGGTCCTAGATTTGCTAAATTTGTTATTAAAGTAATCTGTAAAGCACTATAGACCCTGAATCCAATCTACAAAAACACAGTTATTTCAGTTTTTCATCAAATACTTGAGTAACTATGTGTCAGTTGCTTTACTAGGTGCAATGAAGAATGAAATGATTAATTACACTGAGATATTTTCTTTAGAAAATACATGATTTTGCAAGTTAGGAAAAAAAGCCCTACGAATTAACTGCTATAGAGGTTCTTTTAAGAAAGACCTGTTCATTTTAACTTGGGACCGAGGAGTAGATTTAAATCAGCATATAATTTTGTACTTGGGTTTTAGACAACATGTGAGATTTAACAGTGTAAAAGCAAATAGGCAGTTTTCATTCAAAGAGTAGTAGCTCAATTGGGCTGGGGTACAGAAATAATTGTAGCCATGTCTGGAAATCAGAAGTAAATTCAGATTAGGTCTAAATCCAATTAGGATAAAAGCCTTAGTTTTATGCAGTTTGGGACTTTCTTTGAAAGAATGTAATATCACATATAGCAATCTTTTTCTGATTTGGCCATTCCACTGGCACAGGCTTGGGGAGAAGTGGGATAGAGGACAATACAAAATGGAAAGAGAAAACTGTATTAACCAGTTGTAGTTAAAGTAGCTTAATTTGAAAATTTTATAAATCACTTATGATCATGTCAACACAAGACTAGAGTCCCTCCCTAGCGCCATAGAGGGGACCCATGCAAGAGGCCCATGCATTAATAGTAAACCTGCCTCGGCAGAGTAACAGATCATTGAGGGGTTTAAAGTAAGGCTAAGCAGTTGGTCTTTTGTAGTCAAACAGGAACTACTGAACAAAATGGAAAATATAAGAAAATGACCTAGTTGAGCCAGGAACCAATTTTATCTAGAACATTCCAAGCACTGAGAGGAGATAAAGGAATATGATGTGTTTTTATTTTGTTATGATTTGCCTATAAAACTTATTTCATTCTCCATGTTATACTAACAAAGTGTAATTAAGAGAACATAATGTAGCTACTTTTTCATGTATATTTTACTAAATAATAATCACTTTTATGTCATTATGAGAAGAACCTTTTATAATTTATTAAAAATATAAAACTTTTAAGTCTATCTTTGAACTGACATGTTAAGCTAACACTGATTCCACTGCATTTTTCTTGAATATATCAATTTTTGCTCCCTCACACTAGGGACATTTATACCATTAGCTGAGTCCAAAATTCATCTAGAGAATGTGGTCCTACCCACAGACTGAACATTCTCTTTATGGCTCATGAACTTGCCTATTAGACCTGGATGCCAGAAAGGCCCAGAAAGGCCACTTTAACAGCCAGGACAACTTCTGGAAGAGACTGCCTTATCCTCCTCGTGGACTGCTGAGACGGGCTTGACTTCTGTCTGACCATACCGTCAGTCTAAATCTTGACCCTAGTTCACAGGTGCCTTGCTTTTTGATATTTATCACCCAAACTGGTCACTTTTGAGAGTTAAAGGGGATGCTATCAATAATTAAGCCAGGACTTCAGGTATGAAACAGGACTGCTCCGGGCAAACACAAGGTATAACCCCCACCCTCTTTCTCTAACCTCCGTATACCACATATAATTCTTTTATTACCAGCACAGAAACAAGCTATGGCTAATTTAATGGAAAATTTTAATTTACTGTAAGAAAACAAAAGTGTTCACAAAATAAAAGGAAAAGCCAAAGAGTCAGGACTTGGAAAAAGCAGACACCAAGGTAGGTTCGAAGATCTGAGGAGTCACCTCTCAGGGAGATAAAAGTGTATCTCCATTAAGAATTTAATCCTCTCTTACCCTACTGCTTTTACCCTGGGTGCCCACTTTTCTCCTTCTGCCCTTGATGGACCAGAACCTGCTGTGAACTGATTCTCTCTGCACCCTTTCCACATCATAATGTACTTCTACAGCTTTAGGGCTTTATTTTCTACTATAAAAACACTGTAACCAAATTCCTATCAAGGCTTTCTGTCACCCCAAAACTTAAGTCGTCTTCAGTTAAATTGTACATATCTCATTTAGAAGATGGGTTGTGAGTGAGGCTGATGGAAATTGTGGTAGGAATCTGTGATAGGCAGGTAAAGAGGTCATTGAGTGGAAAGGGTCTTCTGCCATGCCCCCCCTATAGAGGAATACCTTCTATGGCACGAAATTTAATAGCTTCACTTTCCTGTGGAGGCAATGACCATAGATTTGCTAATGGATAACTTTATAAATCAGTAGGAAGTTAAAAACAAAACCTTGAAAGAGAAAACTCCTAACTCTTAATTTCTAATGTGAAGCATTTTATTCTATGAAAAATGAGTAAATGAGTCATTTATCAATTTTTTAAAAATGAGAAACAGCTATAAATTTAGCTATCTCCCCTAGTTTCTTAAAGAATCATCTAGTGTGTCACAAAACACAAAAATAAATAATTCATCAGGCAACTAAAAATTTTTTTAAGTTACCTTGATAATTTCCTGAATTTGTTTAACTTCCACTTATATGTGTAGACATTGCTTTGTTTTTAGCCCAGCCAAAAGATTTTCTGTGATAAACTTTGTTTCCTGTTTAATGTTCATTTAGATTCTGTTGGAAAAACTGTTCAAAGAATGATAGCTTGGGCTGTCAATCGTATTAAAACAATACATTTATAAACTTTTCAAATCAGATATTATGGTGTGTTTTTGGATGAAATTTTAAGTCCTTTGTTGAAAACATTTGGGAAGAAACTATTTTTAAAAACTTTAGAGAAAAGAAATAAAATATTCACAAACACCTTAAACTCTGTGGATTACAAAACTCCCTTTCACTGTACTCTTCGCTAATATTTCAAGTCTAATGGCATTTCCATTTGTTCGAGTAACTAAACCAGCCTTAAGCTGAGAACACCAATAGCTGATTTATCACTATAAATAAGGGAGCTGTTTCTTCAGATAACTCTCTTGGCAGAAATACTGTTCATGCTGGGCCATTTAGTTTGATTGGAAAAGCAGTGATTCCCTTTCCATTTTTGGAAACTCTTCTTGCCCTTCAACCGTCTTTTAAAATATATTTCAATAATTCATAAGGTGGTAAATGTATAGAAATAAACTTTTTGTCCTTGCAAAAACATAATTTATGAATTGAAGATTAAAGCCTATTATTTCAGACTGATATTTTAGTGCAATTATAAATTATAATTAAATCTAATCTTTAAAGGCACTATTGTACCTTTACAGATAGCATGAAGTTATGCTATTGTAGTTCTTTTAAAAAAAGCATTTTATAATGTAGCAGAGAAATGCTTAAGTTGAAACTCCAAGAGTAGGTTTTTCATATTTGGGGATTTAAAATTTTGTGGGGTAGAGTCAATTCAATCACATAATTAGACTATATTGAGAAGAAAATAGCTATACTTCCATTTCTAAATGGAAAAAGGGTTAAATGCAAATTGAAACCACTTAGAAATGCACAGATAGCTGGAGGGGATTCATCCTGAGAATGAGAGTTAGGCGGTGGATGATAAATCTCACTTGTTTCTAAATGTTAACAGTACTCGCAACCACAGTTCAGAAAGCCACTGAAAAACCTTTGCATACAATACAGTTAGGTACTTCTCTTACTGTAAATTTTGAAACAGCAATGGTTAGAAAAAAAATTGCGAGGGCGGTGATGAGTAATTTTAAAAAATCATATCAATTGTTTTTTGAATTAATTTTGAATAAATATCTCAGTAATTACTATAATTGTATAAGAATTAACTCATCTCATATTTTGGTATACATTTGGTTGACATATTCTCAGAATTGATATGCGTTAGTATTGAAAGGAAATTTTATTATAGACATTTTCTTTTAAACTTCTTTTTTATAAAAACTTTGATGGTACTTTCCAACATGACCAGAAACATAAAAACTTAGGTGACCCAAATTTTCAGAAAAGTAGAAATCAACTTTTTCTGCCATAGCACTTTTTTCATATAGAAATGATTTTTTTAGCAATGTGTGGGGAAAGAAAGGCAGTTAGGTGTTACATAGTTTAAAAAATTTATCATCTAGGGATTTATAAGCCAACTAGGTGATTAGGAGTCATGAATACTAAAACATTTAAAATATGTCTTAATAATTAGTGAAAAATTATTTTAGGCTGCTGCATTCTCTTGTGACACACAAACATTTAAACTCATTTTGGAAAATACTCTTCATAAAATTGTTTTTAGATTAATATTTAAAAACTATTTTGGTGACAGTCTTATTCTACAATTAAATGCAAGGATGAATATAGTTATCTACCAGTTGTTTTGTGCAAATATAATACAAATACAAATTATACTGTTCTGAGTGATTTTATTTAAAATTTCTTGAATGACAAATTATTTGATTTTTTGACATGTATATGTCTACATACATATATACAGATATATGGTGAGACACATTCAATATAAACTGCAGAACTGAAAATTATCAAATATGAGGGCTTTATAAAAATCTTAATTTCTAAGAAAATGGCTTTAATTTCTTTATTTATATTTGAACGTAGCCTGAGCCTCAGTAGTTCCATCTTAGAGGAAAGTAACTAGTCAATTTGTATGACAAAATAAAATTTTATAAGGAAGTCCTAGGAATAATTCCAAGTTTAACCCAACTCTAACTCCGCCCAGTCACTATGCACCTGGAATTCATACAATTATATAAAGCTGGGAAACGGACTTGGCCCAGTGGTTAGAGTGTCCGTCTACCACATGGGAGGTCCGCGGTTCAAACTCCAGGCCTCCTTGACCCATGTGGAACTGGCCCATGCGCAGTGCTGATGTGCGCAAGGAGTGCCGCGCCACGCCCTGCTTGGGGAGCCCCACGCGCAAGGAGTGCACCCGAAAGGGGAGCTGCCCAGTGCGAAAGAAAGTGCAGCCTGCCCAGGAATGGTGCCGCCCTCACTTCCTGTGCCGCTGAGGACAACAGAAGCAGACAAAGAAACAAGACGCAGCAAATAGACACAGAGAACAGACAACCAGGGGAGGGGGGGAGTTAAATAAATAAATAAATCTTAAAAAAAAAATTATATAAAGCAATATGAAATTTAGGAGGAATATATTATCCAAATGAATAAATAATATATTTTACTGTGTTTGATTTCTAACTTAATTTGTGGCCAGAGAAAATACTCTTCTTGATTGTATTATTTTTTAATTTTTTGAGATTGGTTTTATGGCCCAGCATATGGTTTTTCATGGTGAATGTATCATGCTCACTTGAAAAAAATTAGTGTATTCTGCAATTGTTGGGGGCATTGTTCTGTAACAGAGTAAGGTGTTTTGTTGATACAGTGGTACAAATCATCTGTGTCTTCACTGATTCAATTGCCTAGTTCTATCAAATGCTGAGAAAGGATACTGAAGTCAACTCTAATGATGGAATGATTTCTCCTTATATTTTGAAGCTCTGTTGTTAGGTACATATATGCTTAACAACTGATATATCTTTCTAATGACTTTTCTATCATTATGAAATGTACCGCTATATTTTCTGGTGTAATATTCTTTGTCTTGAATGTGACTTTTCCCCCTCCACCTCCCCTGCCCTGATGTTTTTGCTATCAGTGTCCATTCGCTGTGTGATCTTCTGTATCTATTTCTCTTTTTGTCTTCCCTTATTGCCTTTCTCCTCCAGGATTTATTGGGATTCAATTCTGGGACCTCCTACATAGATAGAGGTTCCCTGCCAATTACACCACCTCAGGTTCTCGTCTTTGCTTGCACCTCACCCCAATTCTCCCCTTTGTCTCATCTCCCATTGTGTCATCATCTTGCTGCATGACTCACTTGCACGGGCACTTGGCTTACCACATGGGTACTCATGCGGGCACTCGGCTCACTGTGCAGGCTTTGGCTCTCCACGTAGGCACACTTTCTCTTCTTCTTTTTCACCAGGAAGCCCTGGGGATTGAAGCTGGGTCCTCCAACATGGCAGGTGGATGCCCCATCACTTGAGCCACATCTACTTCCCTTGAATATGATTTTATTTGATCTAATATGCCCAAATTCAATTTTCTTATGCCTACTGTTTCTTGGAATACATGTTTCCTTCCATTTACTTTCACCCTATCAGTGCTTTTAATTTTGAAATGAAATCCTTGTAGACAGAAGATAGTTGGCTCCAGCCCTTTAATGCATTCTTTTTCTTTTACTTGGAATTCTTAATCCAGTAATGTTAACTATTACTTAGTTAAAGGTTTATTTTTATTAGTTAATTTCTGTTTGTCCCCTCTATTTTGTTTGTTTGTTGTTACTTGTGTCTCTTTTCCTCCTTACCTCCCTCTTTTGATTATTTGAGTATTATTTAAAATTGTGGTTCAGTTTGTCTTTTAGCTTTTTAAGTATAATTATATTGCCTAATTCTTTTAGGAGTTGATTTAGTTGCTCTATTATATAGGGATACACAATATAGACCCTTACCTTGTCAGTCTTCTTAGAGTTAATATCATCTCACTTCTAAATTAGGAAGAAAACTTATAACCATATAGATCCATGTACTTCTACTTCATCTCTTATGTTACGTTGTCACATGTATTACACCTACATGCATTATAAACACAAAAAGACATTGTTATAAAATTTCTTTTAAACAGTCCCACACGTTTATAGAAATTAAGAGTAAAAAATTGTCTTTTTTATATTTACTTCAAAATTTCCCACTTCCAATGCTCTTCATTCTGTCTCAAACAATTAAGTATAGATTTGGTATCATTTCCATTCAGCCTACAATTCTTCCTTTACCATTTGTTTTAGTATAGATCTTCTGGTGACAACTTCTAGCCTTTTCTATCTGAAAATACCTTCATTCCTGAAGATCTTATTTTAGGATATGGAATTTTGGATTGGCAGATTTTTCTATAAAGACTATAGAAATATTATTGTATTTCACTCCTGATGAAAAAAATCAATGATCATTCAAATTATTGTTCCCTGTATTTAATATGCCATTTTTTCTGTCTTCTTTCAAAATTGACTTTGATTTTTATCAGTTTATTGTGATGTGCCTGGGGATGATTATTTTATTTATCCTACTCTAGATTTTTTAAAAAGATTTATTTATTTATTTATTTATTTATTTATTTCTCTACCCTTCCCCCCTCCCCCCACCCTGGTTGTCTCTTCTCTGTGTCTATTTGCTATATCTTCTTCTTTGTCCACTTCTGTTGTTGTCAGTGGCATGGGAATCTCTGTTTCTTTTTGTTGCATCATCTTGTTGTGTCAGCTCTTTGTGTGGGCAGTGCCATTCTTAGGCAGGCTGCACTTTCTTTCGTGCTGAGTGGCTCTCCTTATGGGGTGCACTCCTTGTGTGTGGGGTTCCCCTACGCGGGGGACACGCCTGTGTGGCATGCACTCTTTGCGTGCATCAGCACTGCACATGGGCCACCCCCACACAGGTCAAGGAGGCCCGAGGTTTGAACCGCGGACCTCCCGTGTGGTAGATGGATGCCCTAACCACTGGGCCAAGTCTGCTTCCCTCTAGATTCTTTATGCTTCTTGGATCTGTAAATTTAAGTCTTTCATCATACTTGGTGAAATAGTCAACAATCATGTATTCAAATATATTTTTCTACCCACTTATTTCATTCTTCCATCTGGGACTACAGAGACATGCCTGTTAGACATTCTATATTGTCCCACAGTTCCCTATGCCATTCTCTAGTTTTGTTTTGTTTTGTTTTAACTTTTATTTTTTAATTTTCTTCAGATTGGTAGTTTTTAAAATCTACATTAAAGTTCATGGAATTATTCTTCTGTCATCTCCTTTCTATTGTTAACTTCATTAAGAGATTTTTAAAATTTCATATATACTTTTTTTTTGATTCTAGAATTTTCATTTGGTTCTTTTTATAGTTTGAATTCCTCTTCTAAGATTTCCTGCATTTTTAGTCCAAAGAGCACAATTTTCTCACTTCATTGAGCATGGTTATAACAGTTGATTTTTAAAGTTTTTTGCTAATTTTAACATCTAAGGTTTTCTCTTATACTTAGTCATATCCTCTAGGTTCTTCATATGCTGAGTAATTTTGGATTACATCCTAGACATTGTGTTTGCTTGGTTTTGGAGACTATGGATGCTATCACAGTCCTTCAAATTGTATTAATATTTGACTTAAAAAAATAAGCTGTTAAGTAGATTCAAACTGTAAACTCTGTCAAGTTTCAGTCTGCCCTACATATGCATGATTCAGGAATTGGGCATAGATTTGGTCAGAATTTATATGCAGAATTTAGGGCTATCCATAGCTGGATATCTCCTTTTCGGGAAGACCCCTTCACATTTCAGTTGTTGGTGCCCTAAACCCTATCCTTTGGCTCTTTTGACTAGGAATAATATGGTTTGGATTTCTCTTGTAGTTTTTAACTGAAAGCCACAAAAATAGGTAACACCCTATTTCAGTCCAATCAACCAAGTGCTTACTCCTCTTCAGAATCTGCCTGCTTTTGTTCATCATCCAAAGCCTTCAGATTTCTGTGTTTTTCTTGTTTGATTTTTTACTTTTTATTGTGAAATAATTTCAAACATATAGTACAGCTGCAAAGTAATACAAATCTCAGAATGTCAACATATCTCTTACTGCCCAGATACCCATAGCCTCCAATTTTAACATTTTGCCACCCTTTCCATATCATTTTCTTTCTCTCTGTCTGTCTCTCTATCCATCCATATATTATCCATCCATCCAACCATCTACCTACCCACCCACCCACTCATATATCATTTTCTGAACATTTGAAAGCAGAATTCACACATCATACTCCTTGAACAGATAATACTGCTGTGTACATTTCCTATGAACAAGAATATTTAATTATGCTATCTCCTTAAGTGCATATATCAAGTTCCAGAAATTTAACATTGAAATAAAGCTTGTGTTTTATATTCCATTTTTTCTTATATCCCAGTAATCTCCTTTTTAGCCTTTTTACCTCCATTCTTACATACCACCTGGTATCATATATTGCATTTAATTGTTGTTATCAATTTAGTTTCTCTTTCTTTTTTATTTTTCACTATGGAAACATGTATAGAACATAAATTTTCCCATCTAATCATTCTCAAGCTTAACATTCAGTGGGATTAATCCCATTCACAATGATACAGTACTCTCTCTTACTAGAATTTTCCCTTCAACCCTAAGGAAAGCCTTATATTAATTTACATTAACTCTCCATCACCCCTTCCCACCACCTTTGGTAATCTCTGTTCTACTTTCTGTATGAGTGGTTTTGCATATGGTGTGAGGTAAGAGTCTACCTTCTTTTTTGCAAATGGAGACTCAATATTTACTGCACCACTTGTTGAAGATACTGTTCTTTCCCCCTTGAGTGGTTTTTTCCACCTTGTCAATAATCAGCTGGTAATAAATATAAGGACTATTTCTGAGCCCTCAGTTCAATTCCTTTGGTCTTTATGTCTATCTTTGTGCCAGTACCATGCTATTTTGATTCTGTGAGTTTGTAATAAGTTCTAAGAATGGAAATTGTGAGTCTTCCAACTTAATACATCTTTACCAACAGGGCTTTAGCTATTTAGTGACCCTGACCCTTCCATATCAATTTGATGACTGGCTTTTCCATTCTGCAAAAGGTTATTGGAATTTTGATTGGGATTGTATTGAATCTGTAATTTGCTTTGGATAGAAATGATGTGTAATGATATTTAATCTTCCAACCCATGAACACAGAATGTCGTTCCATTTATTTAGGTCTTCTTTGATTTCTTTTAGCAGCGTTTTGTAGTTTTCTGAGTACAACTCCTTTACATCTTTGATTAGATTTATTCTTAGATATCTGATTCTGTTAGTTGCTATTGTGATGGAATTCTTTTCTTGATTTCTTCATCTGATTGTTTATTAATAGTGTATAGAAATGATTCTGATTTTTGACTGTTGATCTTGCACCCCAACACTTTGATGAATTCATTTATTAGCTCTAGGAACTTTGTTGTGAATTTTTCAGAACATTTGTCATCTGCAAAAGGAAAAATTGCACTTCTTACTTTCTGGTTTGCGTGCCTTTTATTTCTTTTTCTTGCCTAATTGCTCTGGAAAAAACTCCAAATACAATGTTTAATGACTGATAGTGAGCATCCTTATCTTGTGTACAATCTTAGAGGGAAAGCTTTATCTTTCACCTTTAAGTAGGATGTTAATCTGGGCTTTTCGTCTATGGCCTTTATCATGCTGAGGAAGTTTTCTTCGATTCCAAGGGTCTTGAGTGTTTTTATCAAGAAGCAGTGTTGGATTTTGTCAAATGCCTTTTCTGCATTCACTGAGATGATGATGTGTGGTTTTTCCCCTTTATTCTGTTAATGCGGTGTATTACTTTATTTTCTTATGTTGAACTAACCTTGCATATCAGGGATAAATCCCACTTGATCACAGTGTGAGATTTATTTCTTTTAATATACTGTTGGATTCATTTTGCTAGTATTTTGTTGAGGATTTTTGCATCTAAGTCATAGAAGATATTAGTCCATAGTTTTCTTTTTTTGTGGTGTCTATATCTGGTTTTGATATGAAGTGATGTTGGCCCTGTAGAGTGAGTTAGACAGTATTCCTTCCTCTTCTACTTTTTGGAAGAGTTTGAGAAGAATTGGAGTTAAGTTGTCTTGAAAGTTTTAGTAGAATTTCCCTGTGAAGCAATGTGGTCCTGGGCTTTTGGGTGTTGGGAGGTTTTTGATTATTGATTCAATCTCTTTACTAGTAATTGGTTTGTTGATGTCTTCTATTTCTTCTTGAGACAATGTAGGTAGTTTCTGTGTTTCTAAGAATTTGTTCATTTTATCTGGGTCATCGAATTTAATGGAATACATTGTTCATAGTATCCTTTTATACATCTTTTTATTCCAGAGAGTTTGGTAATAATAATCCTGTTTTCATTTCTGATTTTAGTTATTTCTGTTCTCTCTCTCTCTTTTTTCTTCTTCATCAGTCTAGCTAAAGTTTTGTCATTTTTATTGATCTTTTCAAAGAACCATCTGTTTTTTTTTTTTATTCTCTTTTCTCTATTTCCTTTATCTCTGCTCTGATCTTTATTATTTCCTTTCTTCTCATTTTAGGTTTAGTTTGCTCTTCTTTTTTCTAGTTCTTCCAGTTTTGATGTTAGGTTTTTGATTTTAAGTCTTTCTTCTTTTTAAATGTAAGCATTTATAGATATTTTCCCCCTCAGTACAACCTTTTCTACAATCTGTAAGTTTTGGTATGTATTTTCATTTACATTGGCCTTAAGGAAATTTCCTAATTTTGCTTTTGATATCCTTTTTCAGCCAATTTTTTGTTTAACAGTATGTTGTTTATTTTCTACATATTTGTGAATTTTCCACTTCTCCCATAGTTATTGATAACTAGCTTCATTCTCTTGTGGTCAGAGAATATGCACTGTGTGCCTCAATATGTTTTTAATTTGTTGAGACTAGTTTTGAGACCTAAGATATTGTCCATCCTAGAGAATGTTCCATATATACTTGAAAAGAGTATATTATGTTTTTGTTGGATGAAATGTTCTATATATGTTTGTTAAATCTGGTTGGTTTAGAGTCACATTCAAGTCTTCTACTTCCTTATTGGTCTTCTGATTACATGCTCTATCCATTAGTGAGAATGGTGTATTAAAGTCTCCTACTATAAATGTAGAAATAGCAAATTCTCCCTTTAAATATTTGTCCATATTTGCTTTATATATTTTTGGACTTTGTGTTAGGTGCATACAGACTTATTACATCTTGTTTAGCTGTCCCCTTTATCAGTATATAATGACCACCTTTGTCCCTCATAACTATTTTTTACTTAAAGCCTATTTCATCCAGTATTAGTATAGCACCCCAGCTCTCTTTTCTTGTATCCTTTACTTTTAGTCTGAAGAATTCCCTTTAGCATTGATTGTAGGGTAGATCTCCTAGTGATGAACTCCATCAGTTTTTGTTTTTCTGAGACTGTCTCAATCTCCCCCTCATTTTTTAAAGGAAGCTTCTCCAGATGTAAAATTCTTGACTGGTAATTGTTTTCCTTCAGCACTTTATTTCAACCCACTGCCTTCTTATCTCCATGGTTTCTGATGAGAGATCAATACTCAGTCTAATTGGATATCCCTTATATGTAACGTTTTGCTTTTCTCTTGCAACTTTCAGAACTTTATCCTATTCCTTTGCATTCAATTGTGTGATTAATATATGATGAGGTGTGCATTTCTCCATGCTCCATGTGTATCCTTTCGATGTTCTCTGAGCTTCTTTGATGTACATATTCACTGCTTTTGTTAAGTTTGGGAAGTTCTCTGTCATTATTTCTTTGAATCTACCTTCTGCCCTTTTCTCTTTTTCTTCTCCTTCTGGGACTCCCATAATGCACATATTGATGTACTTGATAGTATCCTGTAGCTGTCTCAGGTTATTTTCACTTTTAATATTTCTTTTCTTTTTACTCCTTAGCCTGACTCATTCCAAATTTTTTGTTTTCATATTCACAGATTCATTCTTCTGCCAGCTTCATTCTGCTCTTAAGCCCCTCTTGGGCACTTTTCATTTCAATTATTGTGATCTTCAACTCCCTAAATTCTGTTTGGCTCCTTTAAAAATCTATCACTTTACTAAGACTCTCAAATTGCTCATTCGTTGTTTCCTGATACCTTGTATTAGTAGTTCTTTCTTTGCATTTTCTTTCATCTCCTTGGGCATTTTTAGGATCATTTCCAAAGGCTTTGTTTGATATGTCTACATTCTTATCTTCTTTGATGGTGTTTTCGGAATTTTCCCGGTCCTCTTTTGGATGGTCATCATTTCATTTTCTTTGTCTTATACTTTTTTGTTGCACACTGTACATTTTAATATTTTAAATTTTAACTCTGAGATTTATTCCTGTTTTTTCTGTTTCTTAGTTTTATAACCAGCTGGTGAGAAGATAGGTTTTCTGGAGCTTCGGCCTTCCTGTGAGGAAGGTCTGCAAGATGAATGCAAGGTTTTCCCTGTCTTTCTGGGCCTCTGTTTTGTCCTGAGAGTTTGTTTATTCTTTTGGAGTTCTCCTGTTTATGGAACAGAACTCTCTCAGGTGTTTGAAGCTTGCAGGCTTCCACCCCAGGCTGTTTGCCTCTATCTCTATAGCTTCTTCTTCTTCTTTTCTTTTGAGGTACAAGGGCTGAAGAGGATTAAACCTGGGACCTCATATGTGGGTTCTGTAGCTTCTTAAAGTTCTTTTGCTGTCTCAAGCTGCTTTTGTTTGGGGAGGCAAATGCTGGGAGAAGGAGCATATCAGAGAGGAGTTCCCCAAGTCAGTCTTTCCCTAAAACAGGGCCAGGGACCCACAAAAGGGTTATAGAGCAGCTCTAAAGTACCCTCGGGAGGTGATCATATAGGGCACTAAGAGCTTTTTTGGTTGTTCTACAACACTAAGCCTTCCTGGTCTGCCTTGTAAAGTAAATCCTTAGCTAACTGTCCCCCACCAACCTGAAGAAACACAGTATCTTTAAATCTCCACTGCCACTGTTCCTGGCTGAGGGTGTGTGTGAGGGAAGACAATGGCTGCCTTTAGAGTTGGGCCCCTAGAAATCCAAATTCATTAATCAAAAGATAGGTTCAGTGATCAGCCTTGCTATACCCATTCTTGGGGAAGAGGATTTTTACATCTTTTTCTGTTATCAGCAGCCAGCTGGACTCCATGGTGGCCTGCTGGCAGACTGGGGGATGGACACCAGTAGCCACTATGTGGAGTGAGTAATTTATTTTTCTTTACTGTAATTTATCAGCCTCTCCCTGCCACTCTTCCCTGGATGCTGTACAATGTTCCTCTGGAATTTCAAAATTTCAAAGTAGTTGTTTCAGGTAGTTATTGAATGTTAATAGTTGTATGGTGGAAAGACTGAGTCCTGGTGTTTCCTAATTGACCAACTTCAACAATTCTTTTGATCCTCATTTTTGAAAGACAGTTTTGCTGTATATAGAATTCTTTTTTGGCAGTTTTTGCTTTCAGGAATTTCTATATGTCATCCAACTTCCTTCTTGCCTCCCTGGTTTCTGATAAAAAATTGGTACTTAATCTTATTGAGGCTCACTTGTATGTTACACATTGCTTCTCCCCTGCAGCTTTTAGTAATCTTTCTTTATCTTTTGCCTCTGACAGTTTAATTATATGTCATGGTATGGATATATTTACATTTATGTTGTTTGGAGTTCATTGAGCATCTCGGGAATGTATATCCTTGTGTTTTGTTAAATTTGTGAAGTTTTCAGCCATTATTTCTTTGAACATTCTCTCTGTTCTTCTTTCTCTTTCTTCCCCTTCTGGGATTCTCACAATGTGTACCTTGGTCTGCTTCTTGGTATCCACAGTTTCCTCAGCTTCTATATACTTTTCTTCATTCTTTTACTTTCTGCTACTTAAACTGGATGCTTTCTATTGCCTGACCTTCACTTTCACTAATTCCTTTTTCTGCAGCTCCAATCTGCTATTGAACCCATGTAGGGATTTTTTTTTTTATTTTGGTTACTGTGTTTTTCAGTTCCGTTTGGGTCCTTTTCTTAATTTCCATCTCTCTATTGATTTTACCTTTGTGTTCATCTATCATTTTCCTGATTTCCTTTTGTTCTTTGTCCATGTTTTTCCCTTTGTCTCACTGAGCATTTATAGAATGATTTTTTTTTTTTTAATCTTTTTTCTGCTATGTATGTGGTCTGATCCTCCTCATTACTGGTTTCTAATGCTTTAATCTTCTGCTTTGCCTACGCCATCACTTTCTGTTTTCTTTTTTTTTTAACTTCTGTTGAAATCTTGAATTTTGATATTTTAACATGTTATTCTTAGAATGAAGACTCTGAGTTATATGTTTCTTAAACTTGTATCCAGCTAGTGTTTTTACAAATCTTTTCTTTAATACCAGGAGCTAACAAATAGTAAAAAAAATATGGACAAAAAAGACACCTTTCCCAGTCTTTGCAGATTGACCTGCACAAATACTTTACTTCTGGGCTTCTCCATCCAAAGAGTTTAGAGAATAGCTCCAGGCCAAAATGTTGGGGCCATCCTGATCCTTTCTGTGCATTTGTCTTTTCTTGTGCATGCATGTGTCATCCTAGGAATCCCCCGTTTACACATGTGCAAATGGCTCCTCTTCTCAGGAGACAGTTTCCTCACTGTCCCAGGCACTGTGCTATACGTCTTACAGCCAGCAATCTTTTGCCCCAGACTAGTCTGCCCAAAGCAGACCTGACTGCTTTCCCACAACATTCTATCACAGAGCCCTGTGAACTGTTTTAAACATGCAGGGCAAATCTGCGAAGGCAAGTCCCTCAAGCCATCCCCAGACGTACATGCTCCTAGCCTGTGCACCAGGGTTATTCTGTACCCTTTGGAACCAGGTTCAGGGATACACACTGGAAACAGGGGCTAGCTTCTCACTGTGCCAGTGCAGGCGGGGCCAGTCATCGTATCTAAGATCCTACTGCTCTTAAGTATCCATTTTCTTAATTTGGTGCTCACTCTGTTGTTACAGTCCTGTAGCTGTTTTCTGCAAATTTGAGAAAGATATTTATGGCAGTTTTTGCTAGTAGTTCAAAGATTCTGTTAGGGGACAGAGCCCTCAAGCTTCTTACTCTGCCATCTTGATCACAGTAGAGCCTCTGTTTTGTTTTGTTTCATTTTGTTTTGTTTTGTTTAAGGTTGTTAATTTGTAAGAGTCAAGATGGTAGGAGCCCAGGTAGTCATACCAGAAATGGAACTCCCCTATCTATCCTATAAACAGAAGTTATACTGCTAAAAGTAAGTCAATACTTTCCTGACTGCAATTATTTTCTGACTCATTCAGAATAGAATCCAGTTCCTCAACATGGTTTATGAGGCCCATCCTTAGCCACTCCAAATACCTCTCTGACTGCATCTCAAATCTCTGCCAACCCTACTGTATTCAAGTCACACTCCTCTTTTTGTTACTCAGGTGCATACACACTAGACCTATTATTCCTCACTCAAGACTTCGTATTTGATTCTTTTTCTTGGAGCACTTTTCCCATGTTGGCAAGACTTGTTGCCTGACCACCTTCAGGCCTTTACTCAGTTTCTGCTGTCTTTTGGAATGGAGCTAAGACTTTGGTGCTTTAGTTTAGCAAGGAAAATGTCGTAAGTCAGTTGAGAATAATTGGGGGAGCAATAGGGCTCCTGCTTATGGCTGCTATTAATAATGTCATATATGTGCACATATATACATGTGAATAAAAATACATATTACATATGTGTGTAGTATACATGTGTATATGTGTATATATTTTCTAGAGGTAATTGATATTTATTTTTAAATCTTGGAGGAAATTTCTATTTCTTACAGAAATTTTACAACTAACTACATTTTGATTAGCTTTTTTACTTCTGAACAATTTTATTTCTAAACAATTGCTACAATATTTCCTTCCCTCTGAGGAGAGAATAGCTTTGTGGAACATTCTGATAAACCTAGTACAGTTTTGGACTAGAGCTCATGGAATACAATAAATGTGTTTGTACAAGGGGATGATTAGTTTGAAATGTTGGAAAAATGATTTAGGAAAAAATCTTCAGCATTTTTATCAGTGTAGAAGGTAAATAAATAACTTATTTTAAATTACTTAGAAAATTGAGGTGATATCAAAACCTCTGATGGTACTTATGAAAACAATCTATTTTTATATCTGTCTTTTGTGCCAATATTTGGAGCTTTATAATAATAAAAGTAGTTTTACTGAACCTCTGAGAGAGAATTTTAAACTGTTAGTGTATACAAGTGGTTCTTTCCATTGTAGGTTATGAGAACATGTTTAAAATATCCAATTACTTTCCTTCATTTTTAATAAAACTGAATATTGGAATGATTTAGAAACTCTATTATAAATATGTTAGATTTAGACTGGTTGTTGAAAAATGGTAATTGAGTTAAATATATGGCTATTATTTTGCAAAAAGTAAAAATATACCCCAAAAATAGATTTTATTTTAATAGGTATGTTAATAACTACCTGTTATTAAATATATATTATTAAATAATAGATACATTAAATCTCTAGATTATATAAAAATATATCCCTATAATTATATTTTTACATATTAGAAACAGGGCAGAAATATTACCCTTACATTATATCTTTAAAAAAATGGTATTAATTTACTTTCTTTTTAAAGTAAACATTTAATATTAACTAATTCAAACTTAAAATATGGCAGCATATTCAAAGGTCTTGTAAAGGCACTGGTCTTATTTAAAAGTTAACAAAACGTAATGGGAAGAACACAGGCTGGATGTTAATGACATGCATCTAGGTCAGGAGTCACTACAAATTAACTGTGTAACTATCAATAAGATATTTGGCCTTTTTGAGGACCTGCATTCTCAGCTGTGAAATGGGTTTTTAAAATTAAGAAAGCATTTTATATTCTCTGCTGCCACCTTTAGTTGGATTACAAAGATGTAGATGTCCTTAGAAAAAGAAAGAAAATCATAGACATGTTTATTATGATATTAAGTATCAGCTATTAGTAGTAATATCATTTGTTATGAAATTCTATATACATAAATATATGTGTGTGTGTGTGTATATATATATAATCTTGTAGGTATTTAGGAAGAAATGGAGCAGAAAGTAGAATGATTGGAAAAGCGAATTAAGTATGTTGTGGTAGAGGTAAAAGATAAAATAGTTATAAAGAAGATAGGACTATACATGAGAGTATAATAAATGAGAGCACTCAACAAAAACTGTGAGTCAGCTCTACTTCACGAAAGAAAAAGTTCCTAAATGAGAACCAATTTTGAAAACATTTTTAAAATAGAAGTGTGAAATTTAGAATAGAAGAATTGGTTCATCCTCTGGAGGGTGGTATATGTACATGTGTATACGAGAAGAAGAAATAAAGGGAGGGAGGTTGGGACGCAAGAGTGAGAGCGAAAGACCTAATGAGACTTGTCCAGGTGTTGCAAGTTATTATTTTGTAAAATGACATCCTTTGAAGAGCAGAGATTATAATCCTTTCTGATTTCCTGGTTGACTGAAGGGCTGTAAGGCGGGGCAAAATATGTCTCATTCGGTGTTTAATGAAGGAGGAAGAAAGTCCTCTGTTACACCCCTCTAGGAATTCTAGTCCTGGCATGTTTCATACTTTGGTAAAAATTGGAAAAAGAGGAGAAAAGTGAAATCTAAAAGGGACACATTTAAAAAGATTTCATCTCAATATTATTTTAAAAAATCAAACAAATCACTGCAATGCATGCACACACACATACGTGCCATGAAAAATATGTGGATGAATATATACTGAATTGTTAATCTTGGTTAAAGGAGACAAGTTTCTGTGCATATCTATGTACTGTTTTGACATTCCAATGAAAACATAGCAAGGACTGCAGACAAGGACTGTTTACACACAGCTTGTAGTAGTCTTTTTTTTTTTTTAAATCTACCTCTTTCTATATAGATGATAGAGAGATAGATATAAGAAAGTAGACAAGTGAAAAGAAAAAACAGTGGAACAGGGAGATGCTCTGGAATAGTTCACTTTAGCTTTTCACTTTTGGTTAAAGGCTACGTCCACCAAAAGGCATGGCCATCTTCTACTTCAAGCTCTCATCACAAGGGCAGGGTTGGAGCAGGTGTAGGCTGAGAGGCTGCAACCAAAACATGAAAAATTTGACTCATTGACCCATTAACTTTATAATTCATGTAAAAAATATTTATTTAATGCTAATTATATACCAAGAAATCAACGTATTATGTCCTAAGAATATAGATGTTAATATGGCAAACCCTTGTCTTCAGATAATTTGCAGTCCACAGAAGGGAGACACACATGATCAACTAGTAACATGGTGTGACAGAACTATTGAAAGGGTATGAAAAACTGAAGTGAATATCAGGATTTCTTCATGACATTGCTTAAGAGAGGCTTACCTAAAGTAGAATTTGGATTGCATCATCAAAAATGAGCAAAAGTTTTCTAGGTGGTTTGGAATTTGCAGAAATACATTTATTACTGGCAGGGGACATTGCTTCTGACAAGCTACAGAATGATAAAAATTACAATTTAGGAAAAAAACAAAAAGTCTAGCAGGTTATAGGGGGGCAAAGCAGAGAACAACTGGACATGTGGGAATGAGGACTACTATGTCTGAAAGTGCTTGAATTTTCTCCTATGGGTGATGGAAAACCATGGAAATATTTTAACCAAGGGTATAACAAGCTGAAAAACAACCCAGTTCCCTTTTTGGCATTGTTAATTTGCCATTTTTACAGTGAAGCATTAGATTCCTTCCAAAAAGTAAGAGGCTTTCTTTTTTTAAAAGACATTTTCTGAATTAAAATAGAACCAAAATTGTATTTGCTTAAATAGGAATGAGAGAACAGTGAATATTCAAAGAAATGGCTCACCACACTGAAGAATAAGTTAGGCCTGTGCACAAACTGCCATCAATTAAGCAGTCATAGGTCCTTTAATTTTTACTTCTAAACATATTCAGGAAAAAAGTCAAAATCTTTTACGATTAATTTTGATAAAATGGGCAGCTATTTCAACAACTTGGTGTAGAGGCCAGTGAACATTTTTTAAATCATTTTTCTAAAAAGAAAATGTAGTAGTGCTGCACTATTTATAATTATTTCATGAATGGTATATTCCTTTAGGGGATTAGCTCAGACTTTTAAAAATACCATGGCACACAGATGCTGCACTTGGGTTTCTGTTTGAACTGGGTTGTGTGTGGTCCTACACACAACCCAAATCATGGGCAGCTAATCCTCATGTCTGCCTTAGAACAGAATTCCCATTGTTGCGGTTCTTCACTGGAAACAGCTGTGCCACCTTTCTTGGGTTAGCGGGAGGATGGGCAGCTGCATTCCTCAAATCACACATATCACCAGCTAGACTTATTTTGATTGCTAATTTCTGCTACATCAAGATACATCTTTACTATTTCTCTGTGTTCCAGTCAGTATCTATCCACGCACTGCTTCACAGACAAAGGTGTGGGCTGCAGACCTGCTCTTTCCACTGCCAAGATAGAAGCCTCCCCATGACATGTCTGGAAAAAATTACTCTCTGATGTTTAATGCTACAGATTTGAATGGAAAAAAAAGTCCTTTTTTTGTATCTTCCTTTTTATTATATTCATAGCTACTCTTATGAAAGTTTCAACATTTTCAATATATATGTCAGCATACCCTGACAGTATTCTGTATTAGTTGGTTTCTCAAGGGAAAAGGGATCAACAGGAGATGTCTGTAAATAGTAAGAGATTTTATGAAATTCTTTCATGTGACCGTGGGAATGCACAAGTCCAAATTCCATTGGCAGGCTGCAAACTAGGGGCTCTGATGAGAGTCCTTGATGAGTTCCCAGAAGACGGGTCTCCGAAGTCAAGCTGGAAAATTCTCTCTAAATGCTGAAATCACTTCCCCTTTTAATGCATTCAAGTGATTGAATAGAACATCACTCATTGCTGACTGTAATCTCCTTGGCTGATTGTGGATGTAATCAGTCATCTATGCAATAAACTCACTGGTGACTAAAGTCCATAAATGTCCTTGTATTACGATTAGCCCAGTGCTTGCTTGACAAAACAACTGGGAACAATTAGCCTAACCATCATATATATAGTGTAAGTTTGGGGCAGTTTGGGGTATAAGGAAATATGTTCTGTGTATTTCCTTTGCTGTAGAGGAAGATTATCTACAGATGAACTTCCTCCTGTGAAATCACGATGGCTTCTTCAGTATCAGGTTGAGGAGAAAGGGACGGAGAGAGAATATGATGATAGGAAGTGATCCAAAATTGTAAGGTAGTTTATACGTAGTTTGAGGTGCTCAGTCAATGCAGTTATTATTTTAATGAGGAAATAGTATATTTATTCACATATAAAAAGCCTGATACAGTACTAATGTAGCCATTTATGAAAAAGTCAAAACTCGAGAAAGTACAATCAGAAAACACTCTTTTCTTTTTTCAATGTTTCTCTATTAAGTTTCATAGGTTTGGGGGATGTTCAGGTATTAACAGACTAATTTTCACTTATTAAAGAGTACCACTAAAATAAAAACTTCTATTTTACATCAAATTTAGAGCAGCTCAAGTTGGCATCTTTACATTTCAGCTATGCCAGTGTGCAACTTGAATGTTCTCTTGCTCCTTTTTTTCCAACTCCTTTCTCCTCACCACTCATTCTACTGCCTTTAGTTTCCCAAAGATGGTGAGATGGGCAGGAAGAGAAGAATTAGTGGAAGAGACAGCCTTATGACATAGGATTCTTGGATTCAGGCTGTTGTCCTCTCCCTGGTGTAGGTCTTATACTTCCTGTCCAGACTCTTATAATTCCTCTACTTCTGCTGGCTTAGTAGCTCCAAATTGTTTCTCTTGGGTCACCACAATCCAAGAGCCAGCCATTCCTCTCAGATGAGGTTCCTTCAGGATAACTCCTACCAGGACATGGTTTTTGTGGCCATTTGGTATTTAGAAATATTGAACATTTTTGCCTATATTCTCCCTCCTCCCTATGTCACCTTCATAAGTTCCAGATTTCTGTAGGAAAGAATCACGATTTGTTGCTAGGCTCTCTAGACTTAAGGGGACACAATGTTAATCTTTGCTTCTCTCTGCTGCAGCCTCTCAGCAGCACTAGTCCTGTCAGTTTCTGCAGTTCTCCTAATATTCAGCCAAGATAAGTCTTCCTTTCTGGCAACTACCGTTCTGACTTCTTTGCCTGTTTTCTTTCCACTTCCCTCATTTGGCAAGGGGAGTAGAAGTAACACATAGAAATCCTCCTTCAAATAATCTCTAAAGAATTTCTGCGATACAACTAGGCATCTTTCACATAGGCCAGCAGCAAGATATGCTATAAGCATTATGAAGCTGGTTTGGCTGTCTTGTGGCAAGCCCTGCATATGTCTCATACTACACTTTTAGAACACGAGCACTTTTCATCACTGTCCTCAGGGTTACTCTTTAGCCAGGATTCTAAGAAAATTGAAACTGTCACATTTAACATCCTGATATATTAGTAAATATTTAACATACTTTATTTGTTTTCTTTGATATTCCATTGTTAATACTTTCAAAGATATATTCATATCATAGTCCCTAGCATCTGTGACTATTACATTAATATGGTAACTTTTTTTGCAGATAAGATTAAATAGTTATAAGGAGATATGATGTAAGGAGAGAACCCTGAATTATCTGGTTGGGACCTAAATACCATCACAAGTGTCCCCATAAAAGAGGCAGAAGGAGAGCAGTAACACACAGAAAAAAATTATGTCAAAATGGAGACAGAGCTGGGAATTAAATGCCCACAACCCAAGGAACACCTGCAACCACTGGAAGGTGCAAGAAGCAAAGAAAGCTTCTCCCCTAGAGTCTTAGGAGGGAAGGCAGCCATGCCAAAACCTTCATTTCAGACTTCTGCCTCCAGAACTGTGAGAGAATAAATTTCTTTTGTTTAAGGCACCAAGCTGGTGGAAAATTGTTGTGACTGTTGTGGCAGCTATAGGAAACTAATACATCGATTATTAAATATAGCAAACCCAATTGTAAATCTGTCTTTGTCTCCCTTGGCGTTTCAGAAACATTTAATACTGTTGGCCCTCCTCTCCCCCTTCTCCTTGACATAGTTTCTTACCCTAGACTCAAGATGCCACACTCTGATTTTTCTCTCCTTCTCAGGCAATTCTATTCATTCTTATTTGCTAGTTTCTCTTCTTCCAGACCTTTTGACATGGGAAGGCCTTAGGGCTCATCTCTAGCTCTCTCAAACCATGGATTTTCTCTATTCTCATGGTTTTAAATATCATGACAACTCCCAGATTTGTATTTCTAACCCAGTCCTCTCTCTGCTGAATTCTGATTCATCTCTCAACTGCCAGTGGACATATCCATTTGGATATCTAGTGGACAACTCTTTATGGCATTTAAAATCTGCACTTCTGATCTAACACTTCTATCAGATTGGGCCCTCCTACAGTTGTCCTCACCTCAGCTGAGTGCCAACTCCATAATATCTTGCTTAGACCACAATTTTGTAGTCATACTTTACTGCTCTCTTTTTCTCTTACCTTGTGTCTAATCCATCAGCAAATATTATGACTTTTATTTTGATCATATATCCTGAATCAAGCCACTGCTCATCATCTTCATTGTTAGTATATGGATCTAAGCTACCTAGGCTATGGCATTAGCCTTCCAACCACTCTCCTTGCTTCCACACATGCTCCCTACTTGCAACACAGCAGTCATAGCTGTTATTAACTACAATAAACTGCAGCTATTAACACAAGTCACAATTTGTGTTTTTAGGAAGATGTAGTAGGCACTTTTCCATATTCCTCTTACTAAGTACAACTAAAAACCCTGAACATTATACATGAAACAAACTTTAGAAGACTCTTAAAGCTGCTGTGAAAGGGACTGAATGATAACTGCTAAGAGGTGGGGATTTTTTTCTTTTGGAATAATGTCATATTGATTGTGATGATGAATGCACAACTCTGTGATTGTACCAAAGCTCATTGAATGTACACTTCAGATGGATTGTATAGTATATGACTATTTCTCAATAAAGTCGCTTAAAAAGGGAGGCAAAGAAGGTAAACTAGCTAAAAACTTTGTGATTCACAGCACAACTTGGTAGTTTTCTTTTTGCTTCCTATTCCTGTACTAGATACTAGAGAAGCTGGCTACCCAGAAACATCAACAGGCACAGACCAAAAAATCCCTAAGGAAAGCCTTCTCTCTGTAGCCAAAGAACCAGTAAAAGGACAACCTAGCAAGACAGAAAAATTTTAGATAATATTGAATCTACTCCAGGCAAACATCATAGAAAAAAATTGTAGCCCTGCCCCACCCACCCATGCCAGCAAGGACCAAATGGGGAACACCCTAACATCAGAGTAGGCCAGGTATGAAATGAAGATTTTCATCTCTACCAGGTAGTATCAGTGAAGTCCAAGTGGACAGCCTAGTGGCAACCAGGAATCCCTCCCCCATCCTGGAGTATTGTGAGAGGAGGCCTAGTGGCAAATCAAGATTTTACCATTTTCCAGTAGTAAAAAGGCCACCCTCCCAACCAGTCATGTGGGGTGTCAGAATTCCCAGTCCCACCCAGAAGTAATAAGGTGGCCTTCCCCCACCTCAAGAGTCAATAGATGTTGAGTAGAAAAACAATACTTCTACACAATCTGTCAATAATGATACAGCAACTCTGTCAATCAACAGAGTTATTTTAGATGGTTCTAAAACACAAGATTTAAATAACATCTAGAGTCTTATAACAATACCCAAAATATCTGGGTCATAATAGAAAACCATACCAAGAATGAGGAAGATTTCAAACTGAATGAGAAAAAATAATCAACAAATGCCATCAAGATGTGACAGAGGCTAGAATTATCTGTCAAGAATCCTAAAGCAGTCATTATAAAAATTCTTCAACAAGCAATTACCAACATGCTTGAAACAAATGAAAAAAAAGTCTCAGCGTAGAAATATAAAGTCTCAGCAAAAAAAGAAACAGAAGATATAAAAAGGTAACATATATAAATTTTAGAAAGAAAAATATAATAACCAATATAAACAACTCTAGATAGGCTCAAGAGTAAAATAAAGGGGACAGAGAAAAATACAATGAATTTGAGGGTAGAAAAATAGAAATTATACAATCTGAAAAACTGATAAAAAGTACAATTAAAAAAGAGAACAATCTCTGGGACATGTGGGGTTATTATAAATGATCTAATAATTGTGCCATTACTATCACAGAAGGAAATGAGAAAGAATATGGGGATGATAAAGTATTCGAAGAACTAATGGGACAGGAAGCGGACTTAGCCCAATGGATAGGGCATCCGCCTACCACATGGGAGGTCCGTGTTTCAAACCCCGGGGCCTCCTGGACCCCTGTGGAGCTGTCCCATGGGCAGTGCTGATGCATGCAAGGAGTGCCCTGCCATGTAGGAGAGCCCCCGCGTAGGGGAGCCTCAGGCACAAGGAGTGCACCCACTAAGGAGAGCTGCCCAGCACGAAAGAAAGTGCAGCCTGCCCAAGAATGGCAAGGCACACACAGAGAGCTGACACGACAAGATGACGCAACAAAGGGAAATGCAGATTCCTGGTGCCACTGACAAGGATAGAAGCGGTCACAGAAGAACACGCAGTGAATAGACACAGAGAGCAACTGGGGGGGTGGGAGGAGAAATAAATAAATAAATAATCTTTAAAAAATTAAAGAAATAATGGGTGAAAATTTTTTAAATTTGGTGACAAAAATTCATAAACCTATAGCCACAGGAAGCTGCAAAAGTCCAAAACAGGATAACCCAGTGAGATTCATGCCAAGATACATTATAGGAAACCTCTGAAAACAAAAGACAAAGATAGAAATCTTGAAAGCAGTCAAAGGGAAATACAACCACCACATCTATAACAGAAAAACTATATGGATGACAGCAGATTTCTCATCAGAAATCATGGATGACAAAAAGAAAAGTGGCAAAAAATGTATGAAGTGCTTAGAGAAAATGACTCATGACCCAGTGAAAACATCTTTCAGGAATGATTGCAAGATATCATTGTATAAAAGAAAACAAAGTGGATTTACTGCCAGCAGACCTACTGTGAAAGAATGGTTGAAGGATGTTCTCCAAACAGAAATGAAATGATAAAAGTAAGAATCTTGGAAGAGCAGAAAGAAAGAAAGATCACAGAGAGAACAAAAGTACAGCTAAGTGCAATAAATCTTTATTTTCCGTTTGAGTTTTCTAAATTGTGTTTCATGGTTGTAGCAATAATTTTTATAGTCTTGTCGCACAATAGCCAAAGTATCTGGATTACAATAGAAAATCTTCTATCATAATATCCTAAAAAATGAAGAGTACTGCCTTCACACGTTTTAGCCTCACTGTGTCCTAAAGGCCTAACTATGAAAATCCCTAATTTTGTTAGATATGCTCCAAACCCAGGGGAAAGTGATGGTCATGTGGCTAGTTCCCCCAGGAGCCAGGGCAGCTGCAAGCCAACAAGACCACAACCTAATAGGCCTCATTTCCCTGCAAGCACATGGAATTTTTCAAACAAACCAATTTCAAACAGGGGTACCCCACCCTCTTGCCACTACAAATCTTCCTCCCACAGCTTTTACTGGTTCACTATTCTTGAGTGCCATACTTATTTAGCCTTGGATGGTGTGCAATGTCCTCCTCTCCCAGGCGGTACGTATAACTAATAAAACGCTATCGGTCTCATCTGTCTCAGTGTCAGGTGTCCTGTGTTCAACTATCTGCTATTGTTTAGGGTGGTTCTCGTTGTATACAGAGGAAATATAAAGGAGGGAGGAAAAGGGACAAAAAGGAAGGCACGATTTTAACACTTGAATTAGTACAATGTAGCTATATGTAAACTTGAATAAGTTATATATAAATAATATAATATTTAGAGCAACTACAAAAAGATCTATGAAGAGATATACTTCAAAACAATATATATAAATCAAAATGGACATCTAAAATATGGGCAAGTAATTTACAGGAAGGAAGAAAAAAGAAAACAGAAAAGAAGCAGAAAACAAAGAATTAAATGGCAGATTTAAGTCTAATCACTTAAATATTACATTGAATGGGATAATGGATATTGGTGATGGTAGCACAATATCGTGAATGTAATTAATACCATGGAATTGTATACTTGAAAGTGGTAAAAATTGGAAATTTTAAGTTGTATATATGTTACTATAATAAAGAGTTTAAAAAAGAATATGGCAAAGTGGATAAAAAAACCTGACCCATTGATATGCTGTCTGCAAGAAACTCACTTCAAATATAATTATTTGATTGAAAGTAAAAGGATGGAAAATGTTATACCATACAACTATTAATTAAAATAAAGCAAGTGTGGCTATATTAATATCAGATAAGAAAACTACCAGCAACAGAAAAGTAAATTATACAATGATTAAACTTTCAGTCAACCAATAATACATAAAAATCATAAGTGTGTTTGCACCAGAGATGGAAAACATGTGAAGCACAAACTGATAGAAATGAAAAGAAATAGACAAATGGTCAATTATAGTTGGAGACTGCAAGATGATAGAATTTAATATTATGGAGAACTCTATCCAAGAACAGCAGAATATACATTCTTTTCAAGTGCTTATGAAATATAGACCATATCTTGTCCATAAAACAAAATTTAAAAGAATTGAAACCATACACAATATAATTAAACTAAAAATTGCTAGTAGAAAGATAATTGGGATTCCCAATCTAAACAACACACTTCTAAATAATCCACGTATTAAAGAGGTAGCCTCAGAAAAAATTTGAAAATGCATTGATCTAAATGAAAATGAAAATACATCTTAGTAAACAACAAAAAATTATTGGCTTATAGTTTTAGATGCTAGAAGTACCAAGTTAAGGTGTCAGTAAGGCCATGCTTCCTCAGTCTCTAGCATTCAGGCAATTTCTTGCCATACTCCCCAGGATTCCTTGCCTTGTATTTCTGTCTCTATCACATGATGACATCCTTGGTCACTTCCTGTGGCCTTCTCTGGCTTCTGACTTCTCACCTCTTCCAGTTTCTATTGATTTCTTCTCTTTATAAGCCTCCATTAATATGGATTAAGACCCATTCGAATTTAATTTGGCTACACCTTATCTAATAACATCCTTCAAAAGTACTATTTACAAATGGGTTCACACCCACAGGAATGCAGATTAAGATTCATAATGTGTCTCTTAAAGGGTTCATAAGTCAATGCTCAATGTACAATATATCAGAATCAGTGGAATGAAGCTGAACTGGTAATGAAGGAAATTTATAATACTAAATATTTATATTAGAAAAGAGAAAAGGTCCCAAGGCAATAATTTTACCTCCCACCTCAAGGCACTAGACAAAGATGAGAGGAAAAAATAAACTAAAATCTAAAACAAGAAGGAAAGAAATAATAAAGATAAGAACATGTATCAATGAAATGGAAAACAGAAAAATTCAGTCAAAATCAATGGGAAGCTGATGTAGCTCAAGCAGTTGTGCAACTGCCTTCCAGGACCTGGTGCCTCCTAAAAAATCAAAAACAAATAACAAGCAAAACAAACAATAAAACCAACTCAGGGAAGTGGATGCGGCTTAGTGGTTAAGTGCTGGCTGCTCCCCACATACGAGGTCCTGGATTCAACCCCGGCCACTGGTACCTCAAAAAAAAAAAAAAAAAAAGAAAGAAAACCAAAGAAACAAATATTGTTTCTTTTTCTTTGAAAAGTTTAATACAATTGAGAAAATTCTAGGAAGAATGGCAAAAGAAAAGAAAGAAATGAAACTGGGTGTCTCATTAGAAACCTTGCACAAAATTAAAGGTTATTAAGGGAATATGAAAAACTCTATAAACATAAATTGGACAACTTAAATGAAATGAATCAATTCCTCAAAAAGTATAAACTACCAAAATTCACTAATAAGAAATAGTTTGAATAGCCCAATAACTATTAAGGAATTTTAATCGTAATTAAAATCCTCCAAAAGAGAAATTGTTAGGTCCAGTTAGTTTCACTGGAGAACTCTAAAAATTTAAATTAGAATTAGCACCACTTCTACATAATTTCTTCCTGAAAATAAAAGAGGCAAGGCCACTAACACTTCCCAACATACCTAGACTCTAACTCTAAGCAAGTTAATCCCTGTTGTTCCAGCCAAACCACTTCATGGCTGTCAGCAGCCTATGAAACTGAAATAGTGGACAGTGTAGAAAATGTAAGGAATATATAAGAGACATAAGGAATTAACAAAAATAACTCTTTGGGACCTAGGGATTAATGAAGAGTTCAGAGAAATGACATCAAAATATGATCCATTAAAATGGATAAATTAGACTTCATCAAAATTTCAAACTTTTGTGGAAGACCCTGTTAAGATGAAAAGATAAATTATAGATTAGGAGAAAATATTTGAAAACCACATATCTGACAAAGGCTCATATCTAGAATTTGTAAAGAAGTCTCAAAGCACAACATTAAACAAATAATCAAATTAGAAAATTGGCAAAAGACATGAGACTTTTCATCAAAGAGGATAGACAGATGGCAAATAAGCACATAAAAAGATGTTCAACATGACCAGCCATAAAGGAAATGCAAATTAAGAACAAATGAGATATCACAACATACCTATTAGAACAGCTAGAATTAAAAATAGTGATGATATCTAATGCTATCAAAGATATAGAGAAACTGGATCTATCATACATTGCTGATGGAATGCAAATGGTATACACACTGTGGAAAATAGTTTGGCAGTTTCTTAAAAATCTAGAGATACTCTTACCATACAACTCAGCAATTATTTCCATGGGATTTTATCCCAAAGGAATAAAAGCCTGTTCTTTCATAGTCATACTTGACTGTTCATATATTGTTCTCAGTTGTTCATAGCAGCTTTAATGCAACAGCCCCAAACTGAGACAGCCAAAATGTCTTTTAATAGGTGGATGGTTAAATAGTAGTTTGTCCATAATATTGAATACTACTTAGCAATAAAAATGAATAAACTGTTGAATCTTTCAACAATTTTAATGTGCCTCAGTGGTACTATGCTGAATGAAAAAGATAGTCTAAAGAGGTTACACACTGTATGATTCTATTTATATAACATTATTGAAATGATAAAATTATAGAGACAGAAAAGAGATTAACGGTTGCCAGGGGCTAAGAGGGTGGGGGTGGGGATGAAGTTTGAGTGAGACTGTACAGGTGTGGCAAAGGGAGATCTTTGTGGTGTTGAAACAGTCCCATATTTAATTGCGGTGATGATGACACAGATCCACACGTGATCAAACATATTGGACTAAATACACACATTGTGCCAATATCAAATTCCTGGTTTTGATATTGTACTAAAATTAAGCAAGATGTAACCTTTGGGGAAAACTTGGTGAAGGGTACATGGGACCTCTATAAACTATCTTTGCAACTTCCTGTGAATCTATAGTTATTTCAAAATAAAATGTTAAAACCAAACCAAATGAACAAAATTAGATTAGAACACTTTACTCAACTCATAATCTTCCTAGGTGTCCCATTTCATTCAGAGTACAAGTCAAATCCTTTCACTGACCTACAAGGACCTCCTGATCTGGCCCCTAATTACCTCTCTGACCCCATGTCCTACAACTTACATTATTGCTTCCTCAAGCCTAATTAAAAAGGCCTTCTTGTTCAACAGACATAAATGCATCGGGTACATTTGTCAGGAATAATGTATCATGCTGGATTCTCTGATGTGCATATGATTTCTTCCCTTATTTGTAGACTTTCTTCAAATACCACCTTTTCAGTAGGGATATTCTGGGCCATGCCATAGAACTAGAACCTTCAACAGCCCCCATCCCCATTATTTTCTACTTCCTTCCCATGCTTAACTTTTTCCCCTTAGACTTGTCACAGTCTAATATACCATAGAGTTTATTTATTTTTCACTTGGTTTTGTTTGACTCATTTACTATAAATGCTAGAAGGTAAGATATTTTTATGGTTTTATTATGTTTTTTTATTTTTATTTTATGATTTTATTTCTTTTAACAGTATATACCCTAGAAGAACCTTTGGTAAATATGTCAAATATATGTGCTATATTAATATATTCACATACTATTATTAATCATATTCTCAGATTCATCATTTGAGTGTAATTATCAAATTTTGAGAGAGCAGCATGAAGTTGAAAGTAGCTGAATTTAGATTTCAAATGTTATAAATGGTGCTAAAATCTCTCCCTGTGAGATTATCACGATGTGTAAGAGGAAGCAGACGTAGCTAAAGTAATGCATTCTTGCTTACCATGTATGAGGTCCTGGGTTCAATCCCCAGCACATTCTAAAAAAGCAAACAAACAAAAGTTGTACAAGAACCTAGGTTCTACCCTCTTTCAATTTACAGTGCTTTCAATAGTTTCTTACTCTTATTTTTTCCTCTAGTTATTACCTTAGGGTTTCATTTCACTCTTGGATTATATTTGATTTATTTTTCTAATATTTAAATATCACTTTCTACTCTTTTTCAAAATTCTAATTTTAGCATTTCTTAAAATTAAAAAACCTTTGATTAGGAAAAAAACTAAAAATAATTAAATATTCAGAAATGCAATTTATGAGTATATTTCTATTCTCATTAAGTTCAAAAGTAAATGAATGCTGTTTAAATTCTTTAAATATTGAAGTTGTTTACTTTAAAAATGGTTAATTTTAAGATATTCAGGAATGTCTCAAATTCTTATAACAAGATACCACCAAACTGCCACTGCCAAGATTTATAAATAGGCTTAATTTTCATAATCTTACTAAATTGATTATTTTAACATTAAGGTGACCACTAGAAACATATCTAAGCATTTTGAATAGAAAATTCTCCCTATACAATAGGAAGATTCATAAATATATATAGCTATACATTTATATATAATAGGAGTATATATAAATACATATAACTATTTTTTCTAGACTTCAGTCTATATTAAATCTATTAAAATCATTTAAAGTAATTTTGATTTTTGAGAACAATGGAAATTATCAGTTAATTGGACACTTTTATCCTGATTAGCTAGTTATTTGCATTCTCTTTAAATAGTGTTTAAATAATGGAATTTATAAGTGAATACCAGAACTATCCATAATTTTCTTATTTATATTCATGTAGTAAAATAGTTTTAAAGCTCCATATTTGCATATTAAAAAGCATGTATGCCAAAATCTGATTTTATTTACCCTGATTATCTCTAATTTGGGAATTCCATTATAGCAGCTAATTCAACAGTATTTGTGCTCTCGTTTTGAACTGCATATCGTACCAGCTATAAATTGTCTTTGGAAAAATTCAGAAAATATTTTCAATTAGGTTTTTACCCTTTTATGATGTTTCTGTGTAATTTATTTTACTGATGTCCAGAAGAGGCAAAATTAATATTACTTCTTTTTAAGTTACTGAATATTTTGTGTTAATACTTTGACACTGATCATGATAATTTCATTGTTGCATAGTCTAACATTCTGTTTTTCTACTTAGAGTGATGTACTTTAGGGAGGCAGGGCAAGATGGCATCTGAATAAGTACACCGTCATCATCTCTCTTACAAAAGACCAGCTGCGTAGTGATGGAGTCCTACCGGAGCAGGCCGTTTCGGGAACCTGCAGCATGGGAGGTGTCTGGACATCGATCTGGTGAGTCTGCCACAGAATTGGTGTTTGCTCCAGGTAGATCTGTGGGTTTCTAATGCTGAACTCAAAAGCCGTGGGAAGGTAAATCCCCTCCACCTAGGGCTAAGAGTCACAGTGTTCACTGAGAACTGCCGATTATGGGGCCGACTTTCCAAGCCCCATGTTCCCCAAATGTGTGAACCCCAAGCCTGTGTCCCCTGAACCCCCACAGCCCACATTTCACAGACCTACATACCCCAAGTCCACATTCTTCTGGGCCTCTGTTTCCCGAGCCCAGCACTCCAGGAAACCCAGCATTGCCCTACCCCTGCGGTCACAGACTAACTCTGGGAGTGGGAGAGTTTAGGTGGGAGATGAAGAGGGGCCAAGGAATGAAGGATCAATTTTCTGGTCCTCCCCCTTTTATTGAGTTTGGAGGAGCATATTAGCTGACTTGGAGAGAGCCTAGGAAGAGAGAAGAGGCGAATCTGGTGAGAGAGCCCAATTTACCTAAACGCCCTGGGATAGGAAACTTGGTCTGGGAGAAGGTGGAGTGAGAAAATTAACCAGCCCCCTTGTAGCACACCTAAGGGAGAGGGACAGTAGGACGTGCTTTACAGGCTTCCAATAGCATATTTAGGGTTCCTAGCAAGGGTGCTCCCTTAAGAAATTAAGAGTCATTATTTTCTAAGGTGAGTTGGTTTCTAAGGTGTATGTAATATACACACAAAAACAACTAATTAAACCCCAAGACTAGAATAAGAAGATAATCAACAGAATAAACCCAACAAGATAAAATGATGACCAGACAGCAACAAAAACTACAGACCATACCAATAATCAGGAAAACATGGCCCAATACAGTGAACAAACTAAAAAACAGGAAGAGAAGTGGAACATTGAACAAGTAATTAAAGCTCTCCAAACATGTACCATGGACCAATTCAATGAGGTGAAGGAAGAGTTTAAGCATATTAAGAAAACACTTGCAGAACATACAGAAGAAATTGTGATCATGTACAAAAGATCACGGAGACGATGGGGATCAATAGCACAATCCAAGAAATAAAAAATGCACTCTTAGCAAATAACAGCAGAGTTGAAGAGGCAGAGGAAAGAATTAGTGATGTGGAAGACCATACATCTGAAATCAAACAAATAGTAGAATTAATCGATAAAAAGATAGAAAAAATCCAGCAAGGATTTAGGACCTGAATGACAATGCAAAATGTATAAACATATGCATTATAGGTATCCTAGAAGGAGAAGAGAAGGGAAAGGAGACACAAAGGATGTTGGAGGAAATAATGGCTGAAAACTTCCCAAACCTATTGAGGGAGATGGATGTACATGTCCAGGAAGCACAACACACCCTGAACAGCATAAATCCCAACAGGCCTACTCCAATTGTAGTAGGAAATGACTTCACGAACTTCACACCCAAAGCACGAGCAGCAATAGAACAGACAAATAAATGGGACTTCCTCAAAATTAAAGCCTTTTGCACCTCAAAGGAGTTTGAAAATGAAAGTGAAAAGAGAGCCTATAAAATGGGAGAAAATATTTGGTAACCGTATATCTGACAGAAGACTTATATCCTGCATGTATAAAGAGCTCCTATATCTTGAAAATAAAAAGACAAACAACCCATTTAAAAAAATGGGAAAAAGATTTGAACAGACACTTCTCCAAAGAAGAAATACAAATGGCTAAAAAGCACATGAAAAAATGCTCAAAATCACTAGCTCTTAGGGAAATGCAAATCAAAACTATAATGAGATACCATCTTACTCCCATAAGACTGGCAGCTATCAAAAAAACAGAAGACTACAAATACTTGAGAGGATGTGGAGGAATGGGAACACTCATCCACTGCTGGTGGGAATGCAGAGGGATCCAGCCATTCTGGAGGGCAGTATGGTGGTTTCTCAAAAAGTTAACTATAGATTTGCCATATGACCCAGCAATTTCACTGCTGGGTATATACCCAGAAGATCTGAAAATAAGGACCAAAACTGATATGTGTACACCAGTGTTTATAGCAGCATTATATAATATTGCCAGAAGTTGGAATCAACCCAAATGCCCATCAATGGATGAATGGATAAATAAAATGTGGTGCATACATACAATGGAATACTGCTCAGCTATAAAAAGGAATACAGTACAAACACATGTGATAACATGTTGTTAGCTCTTTTATAAATGTTGTTGCAGCTCTTTTATAAATGTTGTTGCCTACTTTCACCTAAGAGATCACTAATTTATAGAGTTACACATGCATAATTTGAAACTAAACCATTGGTTTTCAATCTTGGTGGTTCATTGTAATCACCCAGGAAGATTTTAAAGAATACAGATGCTCAAAGTCCCACCCAGACAAATTAAATCAGAATTAGTGGGGTGTGCCCTGGGCATCAGTGTTTTTAAAAGTTCCCCAAGTGATTTTAGTATGTTACAAAGCTTCAAACACACTGGTTTCAACAGGAATTATGGGTCATCTAAGCCCAGAGAAAGAGGATTTAGAAACAAGATGTTATTATTTCATAAACTGAGGGGAAAAATATATTACATTCTTACTTTAATACAACGTGTGTTAAGACAATAAATTTTTACCTGGACAAATAATTTTATGTAATGAGAGCATGTTTTCTAAGACAAATTCCTTAAAAGCTCTATGTGAAAGGTGATTAAAGTGAACTGTACTTCTTTATTCATTTTATAATACTCTATAATACAAATGAACAAAAACCTTTTATCTTATAATTTTAAGTGGATATTTTTAAAATAAATTATTTTTAATTTTAGGTTTACAGGAATATCATGCAGAAAATAGAGTTCCCATTTACTCCTCCTTCCATCATTAACACTTGCATTAGCTTTATAGGTTTTTTACAACTGATAAAAGAATATTATTATAATTGTAATATTAACTATAGTCTGGTTTACATTAGGGTTCACTGTGCTGTACAGTCCTCAGGTTTGTTTGTTTGTTACTTTTTATTCTGGTGATATATATGCAACCTAAAATTTCCTCTTAACAACATTCAAATATATCGTCCAATGGTGTTAATTACATTCACGGTGTTGTGCTATCATCATCAGGATCCCTTACCAAAACCTTCCTATCAACCAAAGCAGAACTCTGAACCCATTAAGCATTAACTCCCCATTCCATACCTCCCGCGACACTATATTCTAGTTTCTGACCCTATAAATTTTCATATTCTAATTATTTCATATCAGTAAAATCATACAATAATTTGTCTTCTTTTCCTTTCTTGTTTGCCTTATTTCCCACAACATGGTAATGCGTGTTCTTATTTCTGCACCTCTTCTCTAACACTTATTTTCCTTTTTTAAATAGTAGTCAATCAAGTGGGTGTGAAATAGTTTCTCATTGTGGTTTTGATTTGCATTTCTGTAATGGCTAATGATGTTTAGCACCTTTTAATGTGTTTTGTGGTCATTTGAATATCTACCTGGAGATATGTCTATTCAATTCGTTTGCCCATTTTTTAATTGGGTGATTTCTCTTTTTGTTGTACAGTGGTAGGATTTCTTTTTATATATTCTAGATATTAAACTCTTATCAAATATGTGGTTTCTTTTTCTCCCACTCTATGGGTTATGTTTTTACTTGGATAGTGAAGTTCTTTGCACAAAAGTTTTTAGTGTTGATGAGGTCTCATTTATCTATTATTTATTTTCTTGCCTGTGCTTTGGGTGTAAAGCCTAAGGCCTTGCTTAACACAAGGTCTTAAAGATGCTTCCCTAGTTTTCTTCTAGGGGTTTAATAGTTTTGGTTTTTATATGTAGGTCTTTGATCCATTTTGAGTTGATTTCTGTATATAGTATGAAGTAGGGGGCCACCTTCATTCTTTTGTGTATTGACATTCCATTTGACTGGATTTGTCACCCAAGTCAAAAATCAGTTGTCCATAGATGGGAGGATTTATTTCTGAACTCTTAATTTGATTACATTGGTCTTATACGTCTGTCCTTGTGCTAGTGCCATGCTCTTTTGATTATTGTAGCTTTGTAATAAGTTTTAAAATTGGGAAGTATAAGTCTTCCAACTTTTTTCTTCTTTTTCAGGATGACTTTGGCTATTCAGGATCCCTTACCATTCCATATAAATTTTATGATTGACTTTTACATTTCTGCAAAGATGGCTGCTAATGTTGATAGGGATGGCATTGAATCTATAAATCACTTTGGTTGAATTTACATCTTTGTATTTGATCTTCTAATTCATTAACACAGAATGTCCTTCCATGTATTTAGGTGTTCTTTAATTTCTTTAGCAATGTTTTGCAGTTTTCTGTGTACAAGTCCTCTACATCCTTGGTTAAATATATTCCTAGATAATTAATTATTTTATTTGCTTTTGTAAGAGAAATATTTTTCTTTATCTCCTCTTCATATTATTTCTTACAAGTATATAGAAATACTACCAATTTTTGCATGTTGACCTTGTATACTACCATTTGCTGCAGTTTATTAGATCTAGTAGCTTTCTTTTTGTGGAATTTTCAGGATTTTCTGTATATAGAATCATATCATCTGCAAATAAGGAAAGTTTTACTTCTTCCTTTCCAATTGGCATGACTTTTTTTCTTTTTGTTGCCTGGTTGGACTGGCTAGAACTTCCAGTACAGTATTGAATGGCAGTGGTGACAGTGGCTAAAGATTTGATGATAATATTGATTTTTTTTAAAGAACCAACATTTGGTTTGGTTGAGTCCATTGCTTTTTAAAAATTTTTCTATTTTATTTATGTCCACTTTAATATTCATTTCCTTCCTTTTACCAGTTCTGGTTTAGGTTGTACTTCTTTTTTCAGATCCTCCATTTGTGAGGCTAGGTCTCTGATTTGAGATCTTTCTTCTTTTTAACATAGACATTTAGAGCTACAAATTTCATTCTCAACACTACATTTGCTCATTTTCATTTGTCTCAAGATATTTCCTAATATCCCCTATGGTTTCTTCTTTGACCCATTAGTTAGTTAAGAATGTACTGATTATTTCCAGGTATTTGTGAATTTTACAGTTCCTCCTCTATTATTGATTATGGTTGGAGAAGATACATTGTATGATTACAATATTTTTTAATTTATTGAGACTTGTTTTGTGACCTAATGTATGGTCCATCCTGGAGAGTACGCATGCACTAGAGAATGTGTATCTGCTGCCCCTTGGTGACATGTTCTATATATGTTTGTTAGGTCAAATTTACTTAGAGTATAATTCATGTCTTCCATTTCTTTATTGATCTTCTGCCTAGATATTCTATCCATTATTGAAAATGGTGTATCAAAATCTATTAATGTAGAACTGTTTATTTCTCCCTTCAACTGTCAATATTTTCCTCCTATGATTTGGCAGCCTGTCCTTAGGTGCATATATATTTGTAATTATTAGGTCTTCTTATTTAAACTGACCCTTTTATCAATATAAAGTGAGCTTCTGTGTCCTTCATGACAGTTTTAACTTAAAGTCTATTTTATCTGATGTAGATTAACTATTCATGCTCTCTTTTTGGTAATTTGCATGGTATATTTTATTCTATCTTTTCACATTCAACCTTCTTGTAGCAGTTTAATATTATTGATGAATTCCAAAAAGAAATATTGGATTATGTTTGTAAACTGATCTTCCCCTCTGAGCATATTAGATTATATTGGATACATAGGTTTACTTAAGTAATTACGTAAACCTCTTGTGCCAGTAGGGCAGATAAAAGGCATGGTAAAGGACAGAGTTGAGGGCTTTTAATGTTGGCATTTTGATTTTAGAGTTTGATGTTGAAGTTGGAGCCCTAGAGAGAGACAGAGCCGTTCTCCTGATAGTCTACAGCTGACCTTGTGGAGCAAGGCAAAGCCTAGAGAGCCTCATAGTCTACAGCTGATCTGGTGGAGAAAACAGAGAAGCTGAGCCCAGAGGAACCCAGGAAGCCTAAATCCTTGCAGATGTTGGCAGCCATCTTGCTCTAACATGTGAAAATAGACTTTGGTGAGGGAAATAACTTATGCTTTATGGTCTCGTATCTATAAGCTCTTACCCCAAATTAATACCCTTTATAAAAACCAACCAATTTCTGGTATTTTGCACCAGCACCCCTTTGGCTGACTAATATACTTTTTGTGCCTTTGAATTTAAGGTGAGTGCCTTTTGTAAACAGCATGTATTTGGGTCATGCTTTTTGCTTTTTTATTCATTCTGCCAATGTCTGAGTTTTGACTGGAGAGCTTAATCCATTTATATTTAAAGTAATACAAGATTTTCTTCTGCCATTTTGCCATTTATACCTTTTCCCCCCTGAATTCTTCCTTTATTTATTTATTTTTCATTATTTTTTTAAAAAATATTACATTCAAAAAATTAGAGGTCCCATTCAACCCCACTGCCCCCACCCCCCACTCCCCCCACAGCAACACTCTCTCCCATCATCATGACACATCCATTGCACCTGGTAAGTACATCTCTGAGCATCACTGCACCCCATAGTCAATGGTCCACATCATAGCCCACACTCTCCCACGTTCCATCCAGTGGGCCCTGGGGGGATCTACAATGTCCCCTGATTGACTGTGAAGCACCACCCAGGACAACTCCACGTCCCGAAAACGCCTCCCCATCTCATCTCTTCCTCCCATTCCCCTCACCCAGCAGCCACCATGGCCACCCTTCCCGCGCCCATGCCACATTTTCTCTGCGGACATTGGATTGGTTGTGTCCATTGCACATCTATGTCAAGTGGGGACTTGGATTCCACATGGATACTGGATGCACTCCTCCTGCTTTCAGTTGTAGACACTCTAGGCTCCATGGTGTGGTGGTTGACCTTCTTCAACTCCATGTTAGCTGAGTGGGGTAAGTCCAATAAATCAGAGTGTAGGAGCTGAAGTCTGTTGAGGCTCTGGGCCCGGGCATCATATTGTCAGTCCAGAGATTCAAATCCCCCAAATATATCTCAAACCCCAGCACCAACTACAATTTCAGTAAAGTAGCATGGGAGTCTTGTGAAAAGAGATCCCCTCTGAGTCCAGTTCCATCACGCAGAAACACCAGCTCCAAAGAAGGGCCATCTGACATGGCAGTGAACCCCATCTGCCATGACCATAGAACTCGTGGGTCTCTTTATTCCTCATAAGAACCAATACCTGGGGTTGTATCTACTTTATCTGTCTCTTAGACTCTGCTCAGTTGTGCATAAGGGCATTCCTTCTGACAACCTCCAGACTCTTTTTTAGAGACCCGTAGCCTTATAAACTCATTTCTCCTTTCCATTTCCCCCTTACATTAGGTCAAACAGCATTTTGAAGTCATGTTATTATATGTAGACAGGGATATTCTGCTGATCCGCATTGAACCTTTAATTCAAGGTCATTTTCTAGTTGCATCTTCAGCTGGTATGTGGTAGTGATCCCTCGGTGCCAGGAAGGCTCATCCCCGGGTGTCATGTCCCACGCTGGGGGGAATGCACTGCATCTACATGCTGAGTTTGGCTTCGAGAGTGGCCACATTTGAGTAACATGAAGGCTGTCAGGAGGAAACTCCCAGGCACAATGCTACTCTAGGCCTTGTTCTTATTGCAGGTGTATAGGCTCACAAGCATAGCCATTAGTATCAGGAGCCCACTGTTGGGCCCTCATTCCTTCCTGGTTCTTACCGTTGCACCTGGGGGACTTCCGCTGCTCCCCCAGGGACCACGACAGAGACCCCCCCCAGCCAGGAACCCAGTACCCCCCCAGCTGTTGTTTTTAATTGTTTCCGCTATGAGTATATCTAAACATTACCATGTACCCTGGACATATGCCCTGTATAACTCCCTGTCAACCATATATAGCCTGTCAATAACATCCCATATCAGTATTCCTCCGCCACGATTGTTGAACCACTCTGTGATCCAAAACTTCCTGTAAAGTGAGTCCCAACATAATGTCAGTTTCCCTTACTAGTAAAATGGAATATAGCAATGAGTTTAAAGGTTAGATCTAGAGTACATATTGATTTGGAAAAATTTCTACATCCTATCTTTTTCTTTTCTTTTTTTTTCTAATTATTGAGCTTCTCTTCACAAGAGTCTTAGATCACAGTAATTCATATATACAATATACAGTACTCCCACAGATCCACCATAAAACCTTTTCCCTTCCACAGCGATAATCTTTTAACTTATTCATATCATATTTCCTGAAACTGATGTACATATTCCGAAACAATAGCTTTCAAACAAGGTGACATCTGTGCTTACAATGTGGCCCATACTTTAGGATGTACAGTTTTCTAAATTTTTTAGTTATCCTATGTTTTGCATTACGGTTTACATTATTAGTCTGTCGTCCCCTATATGTTTTTGGTGTAATATTACATGTTTTATATTCATCCTCGCGTTCTCTCGCAAAACTCCTCTCTTGCCCCCACATTTACCTTGGTTCCATCCATTCCCTCCATTTTCCCCTCCCCTTGGGGCCCACAGCGCCAGCCAATCTCCATTTCCCGAGAAACCACGTCTTCCTTTAATGCTTGCTTTTATATTTATTTGACTTTTTTGTATTGTACCACTCTGAGTCCCTTCTCATTTTTTTCTATATAAATTTGTCATATATTTTCTTTGTGGTTGCCATGGGATTTAATTTTAATAACTTAAATCTATAAGAGTCACACTTGATTTGATACCAACTTAACTTCAGTAGCATGCATATACATTTCTCCTATACCCTTCTGTCCCCCTACCTTGTTGTTATACTTGTTACAAGTTATATCTTTAGACATTACATGTCTCAGACCATAGATTTATCATTACTTTTTATGCATTTGCATTTTAGAAACACTGAGAAGTAAAAAGTGCTGTTACAGACCAAAAAAAACTGCAATAGTACTGGCATTTATAGTTATCCATATAGTTATCCTTACTGAAGTTCTTTATTTTGCTATGCTGCTTTGATGCACTATCAAGTGTCCTATCCTTTAAGTCTGAAGATCTTCCTTCAGCATAACATAAATATCAGCATGCTTGATGGTTTCCAAATATATGTCTCTTAGTCTCTGTTCACTCTTTTCCTTCTCGTTTCTTTCTGCTGCTCAGCCAGATCATTTCAATTGGTTTGTCTTTGAGTTCACTGATTCTTTCTTTTGCCACTTCCAAATCTCCTCCTGAAACACCCTAGGGAATTTTTCATTTCAGTTGTTGTGGTCTTCAACTCCAGTGTCTCTGGTTCCTTTTTAATATTTCTATGTCTTTATTGGTATTCTTATGTCATTCATTCATTGTTTTTCTCATATCCTTTAGTTCTTTCACCATTTTCCCCTTTTTTTCTTGAGCATATTGAGCGTAATTTTTTTTTAAAAAGTCTTGGCTGGTGTGTCCAGAGTCTTGCCTTCTTCATTGACAGCTTATGGATTTTTATCTTGTTTTTTTGGATGCATCATGATTTCCTCTTTTTTTCTTATCTTATAATCTTTTTTACACACTGTATATTTAATATTTTTAAATATATTATTTATTTTTAAAAGATACATAGATTACATAAAATGTTACACAAAAATATATATAGAGAGAGGCTTCCTATATGCCCTACTCCCCACACCTCCCACTTTTCCCACTTTAACAACTTCTTTCTTTAGTGTGGTATATTCATCGCCATTGATGAACACATTTTGGAACATTGCCACTAAGTATGAATTTTAATTTACATTGTAATTTACACTCTCTCCCACTCAATTATGTAGGTTATGGCAGGATATGTAATGAGTATCTGTCATTGCAATGTCATTCAGGTCAATTCCAAGTCCTGAAAATGCCCCCATATTATACCTCCTTTTTCCTCACCCTGCAATCAGCAACTCCAGTGGCCACTGTGTCCACATCAATGACATAATTTCTTCCATTGCTAGAATCACAATAAGTCTATAGTAGAATAACAGTAAGTCTACTCTAGTCCTTATTTTATTCCCTAATCATGCGGATTCTGGGATGGTGATGCCCACTCCACCTCTAATTGAGAGGGGGATTCTATCCCATAGGCTGATGGATGGGGCTCTCTTTCTTACAGTCATAGACTCTTGATTCCTTGATGTGGTGGTTGTCCATTCTCATATCTATGTTAATTGTCCTGGATGAGTCCAATGAACTGAAGGGTAGGTGTTGCAAATCTGTTGAGGTTCAGTGCCAAACAGACACAAGGACAGCCCAGAGAATCAAGTCTCTTGGACATATACCTACCAACTCCTTTTATTGAACTATAGGTTCAATAAAAGGGACAGAAGAGGCATATGTAGAGAAGTCATGTCTGAGTCCACTCTGTCACACTCAGGAGCACATACTCCAAAGCAGGGCCCATTGGCAAGGCATCAAACTCTGGATCTATCTGCTATGACCATAGGACCTGGATGTCTCTGTAGTCCTCAGGAGCCCCACTCTTTGGGGGTAGAATCTACTTAGGCTGTCTATGAGATCCTGCTGAGACATGCATAAGCACTACCTCTCTGATGACCTCCTGACTCATTTTGAAGATTCTTACCCATATAAACTAATTTGTCTTTACCATTTCACCCTTTTTTTTCAAGGTCTTTTTCCAGTTGCATCACCAGCTGGTGCTTGATAGTAATCCCTTGGAGCCAGGGAGGCTTATCCATAGGGATCATGTCCCACGCTGGGGACAAGGTAATGCATTTATATGCTGTTTAGCCTAGAGAGTGACCACATTTGAGCAACATGGAAGTTCTTAAGAGGTAACTCTTAGGCACCCTACAACCCTAGCCTAAGTTGTAACTTCAAGAGCAAAAGGCTCATAAGCACAGTCATCAATATCAAGGGACCATCCTTCTTCACTAGTCATTGCCCCTGTACTTGGAAGATGGTTGCTGTTTTATTAGAGAATGTGGCAGACTTCCCCAGGATGGGAATTCAGTATTTTTTGGTTGTTGTGTGAATCTCTACCCACTGTGGCAGTGTCCCATGAACACTTGAACATATTTATATAACTTATATGTATGCCCAGGTTTACATCCTCTCATGTATCTCCCATAACTGACACCACACACCAATACTGCTCCCTTGCCATAGTTGTAACCCTTCTGTGAGCCAAAACATCTTAAAAAATGAATCCAAGTATATTGCCAAATTCAAAAAATAGAAAAATGAGATAGTATTGATAAGTTAAATGTAAGAAATAAAATAATAATTTAGAAAAACTTAAATTACAATAAAGTTTTTAAAATGGGATATTAAAAATGAAACATATTTAAAAAAATTTTTTTGATGTTTTGCCTTTCATCTTTGTTCTGCATGATCTTGCAATGATAGATACAGGCCGTGTTATATTTCACCAAAAATTTATTAAAATATACAGTCTAAATTGTAAACCATAATGTAAACTACTGGCCATGGTTAGTAACTATGTTTCGATATTTGTACATCAGTTGTAACAATTGTACCACCCACATGTAAAAGGATCATTAATAGGGAAGCAGAAAGGGGAGGATGTTGGGTACATGGGAGTACCCTATATTCTGTAGGTGACTTTATTGTGATCTAAAACTTTTTTGAAGGCATAATGAAAAAAAAAGTAAGACACTGAGGAAGAAACGGAAGAAATTGCCATGGTACATACAGGACAACATTTTAATATTTTAAAGTGTTAACTCTGGGATTATTTCCTAAGTTTACTGTTCCTCAAGTTTGTATCCAGCTAGTGATATGACAAATTTCCTTGAGAGCCAGGAGGTAACATATACAAACTAATCAAAGCATAAAGCACCTTGCCCAGTCTTTGCAAATTGGTTCTGGTTTGGCTGGTGGTCTCAGTGCTTAGCCCTACTAACAGGAAGTTCAGCCAGAGGTGAATGTGAAGGGCAGGACCCAACCTATCTTATCTGAGACTTTGTGCAGTCTTCTTCTTGTATTGTACTTGTGTTTGCTCATATCCTTAGGAATCCCCCCTTTTACAGGAATTGGAAAGCCCCCTGTCCTCCCTATGACAAGACTTTCAACACCTAGATGATCTAATGTATGATTTAATGCAGGTAATCCTTTGCCTCAGGCCACTTCTTCTAAATTATTTTCTACACCACTTTCACTGACTGCAAGCTGCTTCTCTGCCTAGTTCTAAGAGTGTAAACCTGAGGCAAGTTTTCAGGTTCAGTCTTTAGACTTCCACCATTTGAATGACGCTGATATACAAGCACCCCAATATGTGCATAGGGGTTACTCTGCTTCTTCTGAAACAGGGACAGGGACCCGTAATGGGAGTGCAGGCTGGTTCCGCACTGTCCTGGGGAGGGATTGACAAAGGGCCCAGCAAATGCACCACACATTTCAGCTATTTTTCAAGTTAAATTTTCTTGATTTGGCACTTATGCAGTCACTGCAACCCTTTAACTGTTCTCGGGAATTTTGATGAAGATGGCTCTGATGGTTTTGCTAGTTGTTCAAGGATTCTTTGGGAGGAGAGCACACTGAAGGATCTTATGCCCATTAAGGTCAACCGGAAGTTCCCTTAAGTGAATATTTTAAAAATCAGAATATTTTTATCTTTTGATGAATCTATTCATAATGTCTATGTCTTTATATTTAAGAAGCATCTTCAAAATTATAGCTGAATTTAAATATAATCTGAAATCATATCAGAAAATGTTATTTTGGTAGATTGCATTATTGACTCTAATTTTTCATACTGAGCTGCATTTATGCCCTCTGTCATATAATTTTCCAATCCTTTCTCTAATGTAAGGATGTACCTCTTTACCTCTTCATTCTAGGCTCAACTGTGTATCTTGTATTCGCCAATATGACATGAGTAGTGATGATGAAAGCAGAGACTTTAAAGGCCCTTGTGTGGTAAGGCATGCCTTCTCTTGTGCTTCTATTGTTACTGTTTGGAGAGCAGCCCCGGCTAGCCAGCAGGCATGAGGAAGAGGATGAGAGACGTGTGGAACAGAGCCAGCTCACAGATATGCAGTGAAGAGAGCTGCCTCATTTCTGCCACCTAAGCAGAGCTTCCCTGGTAAGGGTCAGCCAAAACCCAGCCCACCCATCCTCAGGCCTGTGAGAATAAATGCAGTTTTAAGATATTTAGCTTTGCAGGTTGTTTGTTACCTAGAATTATTGTGGCAATAGCTATAAATTTAGGCTGAAGAGTAAATCTTTCTCACACCCTTACCTTTTATCCTAGCAATAGAATGCAACAATCTTTAATTTCACAGTTAAGTAAAACTTAGAATGCAAATACTTTTGGGAGTATTTGGCTTAACATTCTCCACAGGAGGAGGAGACACACTGTGGTCAGTGTCTTTTGAAATGCTGCTCTATGACATGCCTCTATATATACGAGTATAGAAAGAACAGGAATGGGCAGTAAAAACAAATGTCTGCTAAAGGTATACATTTACATAGAGATAGCCCTGGCAACCATTTTGAAATACCTTTATTCTATGATTTCTCACTGGTAGTCATTTATCAAATGCTGCTTGGTTTTTAAATTTATTCTTTTTTTTTTTTTTTTTTGAAGATTTATTTATTTATTTATTTCTCTCCCCTTCCCCCCCACCCCGGTTGTCTGCTCTCTGTGTCTATTTGCTGCCTCCTCTTTGTCTGCTTCTGTTGTTGTCAGCGGCACGGGAATCTGTGTTTCTTTTTGTTGCGTCATCTTGTTGTGTCAGCACTCCGTGTGTGTGCGGCGCCATTCCTGGGCAGGCTGCACTTTCTTTCGCACTGGGCGGCTCTCCTTACAGGGTGCACTCCTTGCGCGTGGGGCTCCCCTACGCGGGGGACACCCCTGTGTGGCACGGCACTCCTTGAGCGCATCAGCACTGCACATGGGCCAGCCCCACACGGGTCAAGGAGGCCCAGGGTTTGAACCGTGGACCTCCTATGTGTTAGACAGATACCCTAACCACTGGGCCAAGTGCACCACCTTAAATTTATTCTTAACTTAATAGTTATTTTACATGTTGTTTTCAAATGTAAAATCATAACTTCTCACAAATCAATAAGACAATAATATAAATTATCTCCTTATAAACTTTTTAGTTAAGATATTAATTACGAAGTTTAAGGACTTTAGAACAAGTATAGAATGTAGCTATAATAACTATTGGCTTATAAGCTTTATGATATTTTAATTTATGGTTTGTAGGCATAGACCAAAACTCCAGATTTGTTCCATAGGTATTGACCTTGTTATGCACCACTAAAAATGTGTTATTTTTTTACTTAGCTTCATATTTTGACTTTGGGAGAAAGAAGTTACATGTTTTTAAAAATGAAATCATAAAATTATGGTGTGATAGTTTGGAGTTAAGTACCCCTGAAAAACATATTCTAAAACTTAATTTACTCCTTTGAGTGTGATCCAGTTGTAAGTAAGACCTTTTCATGAAGCAACTTCAATTAAGGTGTGGCTCAACTCTATCAGGACAGGTCTTTATCCTATTATTGGAGTCCTGTATAAGCAGAATGAAATTTGGACAGATAGATTAGAGCCTTATAAATTGGGAAAATAAACCTTAGAATAGACATGAAAATGTATAAATGCCTACTCTAAAATTCATTAATGGTTCTTAATGTGATTCTCTACTAAAAACTTAAAAACACATTTGTTTCTAATTGATGTACTCTATTGGATTGTTGAAAAAATCCTAGCAATGTTTTCCAAAGGAAAAATATTATTTGATGATATGTGTTACTGGAGACTGACTGTTCATCATTTAAAAAGAGAAATTTTAAAAATAATGCCATTGTCAACCTTTTCTGGTACAAGAAGTTTCATTATCAACTGCTACCCTAATTTATCAATGTCACTCTATCTCTGTGCAGACTAATAGTAAATACAAAAGAATGTTTCCCAATGCTTGCCATTTTTGTTAAGTCTAAGACAATATTGAATAGAACAAATTTGTTTTGTTTAAATAAATGAAGGTTTAAGAGTTTAGTATTGGAGGGTATTAGTTCAAAAAGTCCATTATATATATATGTATAGCACTCCTTTCATAAGTGGTCATGAGCTGTGTGAAATAATACATAAAAATTAAAATTAAGTTTTCCATTCTTTCCTAGTCAAGTAATAAAAATCAGTGAAAGGTCCATTTTGACTGAATAAATTCTTTATTTTTTTCAATATCATAGATAAATATAAAACATACATGTCAGACTTACTTCCCTCCTGGTGCCATCCAAATAGATTTAAATCACCCATCTCACCTGAATGGAGAATAAGAGAGAGAGGAAAAAAAAACAACTTATATAAGAAAATGTAAGTAATCATTGTTTCTTGTATCAGATATCTTAGTTGTCATCTGGATTTTTGCCCTGGGGACAAAATAATTTTTAAATATAATTAATTTATATGTTTTTTACCATAAACTGGAGAAATTATCTTCATATCCTTTCATGAAAAAATTTATGTGATATCAATAAAAATATTTTATTTTTTGAAAGCATGTAAGTTATCTCTGAACTTTGCTACATTTGAGTGTTGGAAGAATAAATAAACCCTTTATACTTCCTTCAAGTATATGTCCTATATCAAAATAAATTTCATTACAGCATATTGGAATTAGAACTATATAATTAAAAGGTCTTCTTTGAAATTCTCTTATAAGTGAAATTTAATTGCAATTTTTAAATTTTTAAATTTCTGTGTACTTTTTAACACAAATGATATTATTGGAAAAGACTCTTACCATTTTATTACTAGAAAAGCAAAATATCACAATAGGTAAAAAGTCTCCCTACAATCTAACACCTATCCCTTCCCCAAAGGCATAAGTTTTGTTTTTGCTTCCAAAAGAGATACAGATATAGAAATAAATATTCATATATATATATATGTCATAAATATACACAGGATAAATTTAAAGAGATGGAAACACAGCATATACCATATACAGTGTGTGTATATATAGAAAGAATATAAATATAGTATACAATGTATAGAATATATAGTATATATATATTACATAATATTTGTGTTCTATAAATGAGATTAAAATATGCAAATAGTTCCACGACTTGAATTATTCTCAAAAAATATTTTATAAATAAAACATAATATATTGCAGTGCTTTATAAGAGTCCAGGTAGATTTACTTTATTCTTTTAATAGTTACAAAGTATTTCTTACTATCTGTGAGCATCACTGCATATAAGTTTGCATATTGTGCACAGCTTACATAACTACATAAGGTAAATTGTATTTAAACAAATATCTTTAAGTATCACCCAGAAACTTTCCTATCATTTAAAATTAGAAGAAAAAGGAACAAATAAATGGATACATTTGACTCTATTGCTTTGGCAAAAACCTTCAAAAGCAAAGTAAAATTATAAATGATGTACTTGGAAAAGAAAGACAATAGAAAAATAAAAATTTAACAAAAAAGAAGTGAAAATGACAAAGAAGAAAAAATGTTCAAACTCATAAAATAGAAAAAGCAAAGTAAAACTATATTTATGTCATTTCTCACCTTTTAGATTAGCAAAATAAATATGGCAAAGTTCTAGGGAAAATCCCATTTTTAGGAATATATTTGAAAAACATTTTGCAAAACTACCATATTATATATTTATTTATAATAGCATAAGTTTGGAAATCACCAAAATGTCTATCAGTAGTTCATTTGTGGGATCTTTGGGTTTTCTATGCACACATTAATATAATCTGTCTACAATAGGGGGTTCCTTTTTCCCTTTCTAATATTTCCCTTTGTTTTTATTTACTTTTTACCTTGTTGCACTGCCAGGTCCTCTTGACCAGTGTTATTGATAAATGCCCTTGTTTTGGCAGTAATATAAAGGGAATGTTCTCAAATAGAACACATCACAATAGCTAAATTTTCTACTTCATATTTTGGTAGATATTTTACAACTTTGTTCCTAAGTGTGAATTGCTTCCTCAAATGCTGCTCTATTGGTTTTATTACCAAGATTTGACAACTGCTTAAAAAGAATTGAAGAAAATTAACTCTTTTCCTCCTTTTCTACCACTTGTTTCCTTATTTTTGTTGATGGTGGTGGTAGTTATAATTTTAAAGGTTAGAATAATTTTGCTCTTAAATATTTAGTAGAATTCACCAGTAAAAAAATGTTTGGGCCTGGTGAGAAATATAGGCGGCAGACTTGGCCCAGTGGTTAGGGCATCTGTCTACCACATGGAAGGTCCGCAGTTCAAACCCCGGGTATCCTTGACCCGTGTGGAGCTGGCCCACGCACAGTGCGATGCACGCAAGGAGTGCCCTGCCACGCAGGGGTGTCCCCCGCGTGGGGGAGCCCCATGCGCAAGGAGTGTGCCCCGAAAGGAGAGCCATCCAATGCTAAAGAAAGTGCAGTCTGCCCAGGAATGGCGCTGCACACACAGAGAACTGAAACAACAAGGTGATGCAACAGAAAGAAACACAGATTCCCGAGCCACTGACAACAACAGAAGCAGACGAAGAAGACAGAGCAAACAGACACAGAGAACAGACAACTAGGGTGGGGATGGGGGGGCGGGGGGAAGGGGGGAGAAATAAATAAATAAATAAATCTTTTAAAAAAAGGAAATATATTTGTTTGCTTGTTTGAATTTTTTTTTTTTTTTTGGTAACAGTTTTGGGGGTATTGGTTGTGATGTTACATTCTCTCTAGTAATTTGTCAATTTCATTTCAGTTTTCAAACTTATTGCAAAAAGTTATTCTTTTTATTATCTTTTTCAGTTATCTCTTGTTGTGTGCAAACCACCCCAAACTTAGTGACATAAATGAAAGCAACCATTTATAAAGTTCATAGTCGGGTTGGGCCAGGTATTTGAATAGGCCCCAGCAAGAATGGCATTTTTATGCTCTCAGATGGCTGGGGCCTCAGCTGAGAAGATTCAACTGGCTAGGGGCATCTCAGGGAACTTAAGGGCTAAAATCTTCCAGAGGCTTCTTCACTCAAATATGTGGCACCTGGGTGGTAATGGCAAACACCTGGAACTGTGGACCAGACTCTCATATTTGTCCTGCTTATCACAGTGTGAAGGGTGGGCTCCAAATCAGAACTTACCAAGGAGAAGAGTATCAATTGACCAAGGTAGTTGTTTGTTTTAGAACTGCCATGCAATCATATCTTCTTTTTGTGATCTTTGCAATATCTTTTGTTATGATCACTTTATAACTTTAAATTCTTAAATTTATTTCTATTTTCTTGATTAAAGATCTCATAAGATTATTTGTCAAAGATTGAACTTTGGACTTTCTGGATTCTTTTCATTGTAGACTTATTTCTGTTTTATTAAAATCTGATCTTACCCTTATTATTCCTTTCTTTTATTTTCTTGAATTTCTTCTGTTATCTATTTCTTATCAATTGGAAGTTATTATTTTCTAATACAAATATTTTAAAGATATAAATTTCCCTCTAAGTTCTGCTTTAATAGCATCTTCCAAGTTTTGAAACATAACATTTTTATTCATTTCTCTCTGTTTTCTAATTTCCATTATGATTTTTCTTCCAGTGAGGAATAACCTCTTGCAATTGTCTAAAGCTACATATGAATTCATAAGGCAATCAGTCCTGGAAGGTCGATTTGTCTTATCAGGTTGTTGCTCTACTACATGATAAAAGCTGAATTGCTCTGGCCCCCCACATATACCAAGCAAGGGCCTGTTGTCCGTAGTCATGAATGCTGAGGTAGCAGTTCGAAGCTGGGACCAAATTTCTGCCATTTTGTACGTCCACAGTTGTTGGTTTGGATCTCTTGCTTTGGATATCAGGGGGGCTTGTACTTCCCCACTTAATGAATTCTGAGGTGGGCAGAAGGCTGTGGCTCTGTGCATGAGCCCTTGGTATCTAGCCGCTGGGCACACCAAAGAGGGCTAGCTGTTTCCCTAATCATGCAGTTTAGAAGCCTCATAGATCAATGCTGTAGAGTCGTCCCTCATGAAGTCTGATACCCAGGCTTACTAGATCCCTTTGTGTTGTCCCAGGGAACCACCATGTACATGCTGCTAGAGTCTTTATTACTTCCTCAATATATGATGTTCCAGAAGCCATTTATTTAGTTTTTTGTTTAGAGAAGTTGGGGGGTTATAGATAAGTCATGCAGAAAGTACATAGTTACCATATATTCCTCTGACTTCCCCCTCTTATTAATACTTTACATTAGTGTGGTTCTTTTGTTATAATTGATGAAACAATATAGTTATACTAGTAACCATTTACTTAATTCATCGAACAATTTTGGAAACTATACTCTCCATAACTCTTCTTTTAGTGCTTATACCAGATATTTTAACATACCTACACTGTGGTCACCCCTCGGGCTGAAGTGTGGTTTGCTGGCCTGGCAGGGGAGCGGCCGCGGTAGGCCTAATTCCGCTGCCCCCATAATAGGGTGGTTGGTCGGACTCACCGCCACCCCTGAAGGAAGCTCGGCATGGGCGCAGAGTGCCCTCGGGTCTCCCCTTCTCGGCAGCCATGCTTCCGCGGCCGCCCCTCCTCCCAGATGGCGCCACCCGATGCCTTGTGGGGCGGCACCCTTCTTCTTCCTTCTCCCTGCGCAGGCGCAGGGCAGAAAATTCCAGTCTGCCCTTTTCCCCTCCCCCGACAGCAGCAACAGCCAGGTGTGGGCGGAAAAATCCAGCCCGCCCTTTTCCCTTCCCCCGACAGCAGCAACAGCCAGGCGTGGGCGGGAAACTCAAGTCTGCCCTCCACCCCAGCAACAGCAGCCACCAATCCCTAAACCCTGCCCCTTCCCCCAGCAACAGCGACAGCCAATCCCTAACCACCACCCCTCCCCCGTCCAGTACCGCCCACTGACCTTTCGCCGGCAACCAATCAGAACAGGGCATGGCTTCGACCAATCAGCCTTCCCCAGCCCCTATAAAACTGTTGCCTCTCCCTCAGTAAAGTGGACTTGCGTGTTTACCTTGTCTCCGCGGTAGTTCTTCTGCCGTGCGCCCTCCAGTCCTGAGAGCCCCCGACAAGGGCCTGGCCTCCCTTGTCCCCAGTTCGTCGCCTGCTTCTCCGGGCGACCCCTTCGTCGCCGGCTTCGCCGGGCGACCCCGTCAGCCGAACCGCGCAACCCCTTGTGAGACCGATCCCTCGTCTGCTGCCGGACCGACCCCTCGTCCCAGGTGGGACCGACCCCTCGTCCCAAGCGGGACTGACCCCTCGTCCAGAGCTGGACCGACCCCTCGTCCGCAGCCAGACCCCACCTCTACCGACCGAGCAAGCCGCCGCACTACACCACATATCATAATTTGTCAATCAATATATTTACTTTTCTCCTGTAAAACAAAAGGACTTTAAACTTTATCACTCTCCAAAAAGTGCCATTGTAGTTGATTTTCTACCTTATTGGTAATTTTGCCCATATATTAATCATTATTTTTATTGGTCTATACATTATTAACTAAAATTTACCTACATATTTACCAATTACTTTAACTATTATTGCTCCTTGCTCTCAGTCCCTTCATTTGGGATTTATTTCCTTTTACATAATATGTTTTTAGTGTTGTTTTTAAGGAAGTACTGGGGAATGAACCCACAGCCTCATGCGGGGGAGGCAGGCACTCAACACTGAGCTACATTTGCTGTCTTTTTTTTGGGAGGGGGGGTATAAGAGTTTATTGGAGGCAAACTATAAAATTTATTAGTCTGCAAATATATTTTGTCTTATTATAATGTCATATTTTCAATGAGTATATATTTACATCTTGAAAATTGTGTTCTCTCAGCTCACTGAAAATTCCATTTATCTTCTGATTTACAACCTTTTTATTTAAAGTAAACTGCCATTAAAATATTTATTTGAATGTAATCTGTCTTTCTGACTGCTTTTAACATCTCTTTGTCATTTATACTTATTTGTGTAATAGTGTGGACTTAATTTTTATCTTGATCAGGATTTGTTGAACATCTTGTGGGTTGATATCTTTCGTAATTTTTATTTTATTAACCATTATCTCTTTAAAATATTTCCTCTGCCTAATTCTCTCTCCTCTCCTTCTGTAACTGATTAGTTTTAGTTTGTCTGATCACTTATTCATATATCTTATCTTCTCTTCCTTGTAGTCCATCTTTTGGTCTCTTAGCCAATCTATAAATGATTTTCAACAGCACAGTTCACTAATTCTATTTTTAGTTGTTTCCTTTTTCAAAACACTTTCACCATGTTTTTATTTCAATTTTAATATGCTTTCTCTCTTTGTCTACTTGGTTGATTAAAAAATCTTGTTTATTTTTAATCACACTCTGCTTTTACTAATATTTTCAATCCCTTCTTTTATTTTTTCAAACATGTTAAACTTTTAAAAAATATTCTGTGCCTTATAATTATATTTTCATTGTAATATTCATAGTATTTGTAGGTCTGATTGTTCTATTGTTTCTACTGACTTTCTTTCATAGTGAAAATACCTTGCTACATTGTGGGTATTGTAATTTTTTCTTTCCAGTCTTTCTCCCTGGGAATTCTTTGCAGCCTGGCATAAGGAAAGTTCTGCCAAAGAGGATTTGGTTTTCTTCTTTCTGTTAGTTGACATTACTAATTCAGGATTATTAGAACACAAAATTCTAATTTTAGGGTTTCCCATATCTTAGTATGAATTTAGGCTGCAGATCCACTTGTAGTTTCAAATTCTCAGAATGTTCTTCCTCTGGAAAAGCATGTTGATGCTTATACTGAGAATATAGCCCCTCTGGGATTCCAGAACTATGTGTCAAGTATCTTTTCCTAGACTCCCCACACTGCACAAGCCATGTGTTTACTTGTTTTGATCCCACTGTTTATGAGATCAAAAAATGTAAGCTTAAATTTATCAGGTTTAGCAAACACCCTTAAGTGTAAAGTTGACTTCAGGTTCCCACATATTAATCTGGGTTACTTCCACTCAAATCTTGATTTCTAAATATTTCTTTACTATTTTGGCAAAATTATACATTTAGAAAGTTTTTTAAAAATTACTATTCAACTTTTTAGTTATTCTCTACACCAGGATCAATCTAGCTATAGTCTATGGTAGTGCAAATAATGAAAGTCTAGGTCTATGTTTTAAAGAAATAAATTATTACTAAATAAATTATTACTAATGCACATATATTAGAAGCATTTTTGATTGAGGATGGCATGATTGAAAAACTTTAATGACAGCTGGTCTAGAAGCTTAAACCGAACTCTCAACATGTCACACAGGTTCTTTCAACATCACACTTCTACTTCTTTTTAGCCAAATATATTAATCTTATAACACTTCTCAACCTCAACCTTTCTTTCATTCCTCCTTTTTTATATCTGTAAGTACCTTCCAATTTTAAAGATTATTGTGAAGTATCATCTTCTCTCCAATGTTCATACTTCTCAATATAGGCTAAATTTACCATTATGTTCCATAAGCCTTCACCATCTTAATACTTCTATTTTAGCAACTCTTACATTCCCATATTTATTTATATGCCTTTCTCCCCAGTTCCTTCAAAACAAGAAAATGTTCTCATTTTTCTCCACAGATCCTAGCAAACAGTATAGCAGCTATGTGTTTGCTGACATAATTAGCAAATGAGAGCACAAGTAAAATGAAAATAATTGGTCAGGGGAGCTTCTTTACCAAAAGGCGACCTATAAACCCAGTCAATGTTCCTGTAGCCTGAAAATTGACTTCAAATTTCCTTTCTGAAGGTGCTGGGTAGCATGTATATGACAATATCAAGTAAAGAGAATGATTTTAAATTTTAAAGTGTTTATTTTACCATTTATATAGGTGTTTTGTGCAAGTAAATCTATGGGAAACATAAGCTGACAGATCTTGCATAGCAGGAGTTAGGAAGTAGATATTTAATGTTTAAAAGCACAATTGAAAATCACCACAGCTTAAGTACCTACCACCTCTAGTTAATCTTTCTGTAATATAAGTGATCCTAATTGTAGAATATTTGGGGGGCACAGATGTCCTTCTCCTAGAACTTTTTTTCTATACGCTGTGTCTCAGTAGGACACTAATTTAGTGAGTTCCACACATTAAACTCTGGTTACAGATCATATTTTAACAATAAGATTAATGTCTCCAATTAAACAACTTTGTGAACAGAGCTAAAATGATTAGAAATTTTTTCAAAAGCAGGAAATAGCAATATATGCAAATATATCAGTATACAATTTACATTTGTATGTATATATATGCAAAATATTTTATTATAATTTATTATAATATAATGCATTACATATCATATATTATGAATGTATAACATAAACTGTCTCCAAATAGTCACAGATGTGTATCCCCTGTTTGTTTGTTTTATTTCAATTAAGATGTGGTCACTCTTGCATACTTCTTCACAGCATTGCTCACTGATTCTTGTATTATACCAAATGACATGGTTTAATTCATATTAATTTCTGTCTAGATGGATTCCTACTGTGCTTTCTCAGCAGCTTCTTTCTGCTTCATTTCCTGAACAATTCTGCAAAATCGGCAGGCAGGCAATAAAGTCAATTGGTCTTGAAATAGTTCTTCTAGTATGATTTTGTTTTTCTCCCTGGGTTAGAAGACTGATAATGTCTAGTAGAACGCCCAAGCAAAAGTAAAGGCAGTCTTTAGGATAAAATCTATTTCAAGCCTTGTGATTCTTAAAATATATGAACAAACAAATTATACATGTCATATGATTACTATTTCAAAAGATGATTTTTCCCCAAAGAAAACAATAAAAAACAACAGCACTTAAAAAAGGTCCAATAAGTATTATTAATGTAATACTCTCAACTACATAAGCTATCTTTATAGATTATATCATTAGTAAGTTAATCTATCCCAAGTAAGGAAAATTTATATTTTAATGATGTATATTTTGAGGGTATGAGGAATGTTTCTAGCATAAACCAGGATTCTTTATGCATGTTTTGAAAAAACATAACTATGCATATGTTTTGAGATATGGACTCATGAACAAATTATTGCTTCCTATGTTACTAACTATTATCTTTATTCAAGTATATGTAATGTTTGCACTTATTCTCCCCTTCTGGAGTGACACTTCATTACTAGATGCCTGTTCCTTTTTACTCCTTGCCTCATAATTCAGATTCTTGCCACATGATATTGAATTTTATAGCTAAAAGTAAAATAAATCATGCACAGCTGTCTCTATTTAGGTGTTCTTAATGTTAATGCTAGGAGGTGTTATTATGGCTGAATCATTGTGTGTCCACAGTTCTGGGCTGTTTATGTAGATCTGTAACCATTTTCAATTCTTGGTCACTTTCATGAACGTTCCCTAAATGAGACTGAAAATTTGCAGATGGTATTACTCACATCTTGGTTCCAAAAAAGCTACATCATATTATAGTAACACAAAGTATTTTAAGTCAGGGGCTGACAAACTACAGCCCATGGTCAAATCCAGCTCACAGCCTATTTTGGCACAGTTCTTCAACTAAGAATGGATCTAACATTTGTAAAGCATTGTTATAACAAAACAAAGTGATACAAACAAACAAAAAGAAGACAAAGAATATGTGACAGAGACTGTATGTGTCCTGCAATACCTGAAATATTTACTATCTTGCTTTTATAGTGCCTTGATGATGTGTTGAGGAAGTCTCCCATTCCATCACTCTATATCTGAGTCTTTTATGTAGGCTGACTTGAGCCTCCCTTGCCCAAAATCATTCCCACTTCCACTACTGAATTCATATAACTTTTAAAGGCAACAACATGAGCTTTTGGTCTTTAATTATTAAAACAAAAACAAAAAATTCTGAGCACTGATACGGCAATCAAATATTCCAGTCATAGAGTTCAGATAAAACTGTTGAAAAGATTTTGTTTTGTTGTTTTTAATGAAAGTAATGAGACACCAGTTATGAAAAGAGAGACTATAATGAAATAGCTTAACTCTACTGAGGCTTTCCTATGCATTAATTACCTCCGTATTTTACTTCACTCAATTTCCACAGTCATCACAGGAAGCAGGATGGTCCAGGAACCTGTAGTTCAATAAGCTCTCCAGATGATTCTGATGTGCACTAAACCTGAAGTCTGATAAACACCATGAAGCCGAAGAACCCAGTTTGGGATCCATAGTCTTTGCCTGCTTTTCTGATGGGAAGGAAGAAAACGAAACAGAACAATACTGGATATTTATTTTCTAATTCATTTTTAAAAGGAATATATGGTTTATGTCTTATACTGCATGCCAGTTGTAACAGACTCAACCTCATGGTAAGGTTTTGACTTATGTATTTCATCAGGTGTGTTAGCAAAGATATATATGTATGTATAGATTATATATTGATATAAATATTTTATATATCTTTATACACGTATACTTGTATACATAAGTATAAATATTATGTAATTTCTTTCAAGTATGTTTTGAATGTACTGGTGTAAATATTTGAGATATTAGGCCTTTATTTTGTAGAGTGAGGTTAATTCGATTTATGTAGAATAAGTAGGCATTCAGTATACTCAAAGTAGCTAAAAATATATAGATGTATATTTCAAATCTATATATAAGAATATCCATAAATAAGAGGATATTATTTATGCATAGTTATATATGTGGATTAATAATTTAGTGCTTGCTACATAAATATATTTATGTAATACACACAGTATTAATTTAAATGAAATATTTCTCTTGGCATTTAATGGTATGTGAGAAACTTTATATAGATATATATCCTGTCATTTGGTTGAGTTATTAGAGGCAGTATATCTTATATCAGATCCAGGATTTTTCAAATCCAGGATTGTGCATACTTATAGCTATGATTTTGCTCAATTAAACATTTTAGTTTCTGTTAATATTTTGATTCCTTTGTATTTCAGTTTTTCATGTATGAGACAGAGATAATAGTATTTATTTTATGGACACATGATGAAATAAATGTATGAGGTAATATATGTAATACCCTTAGACCCAGAGACTGGCCATTAGCCAACACTGAATAAATATTAGTTATTTTTATCTGCTTTTTTTAAATGTACAAATCATTTATACAATAGTAAAGTTTTTATTTTCTAATAAATACTTTTCAACCTATTTTAGAGATTACATAGAATTAATCTCATTTTTCCTTATTAATAAATTAATGTTTTCAACATTTATATTAAAAGTTTGGTAGGAGAAGTTTTCCAGACCTAAATGACTACTGTGGGGGTTAATATAGGAATCTACATAATGGGCTATTGTTCATTATAAATACAGTGGAAGCTTGATAATATATGACCTGTTATAGCATGAAATTTAGCATAATCCAAGTGATTGGTGCTTGTTACCAAAAGAACCAGAAGGTTCTTGTTATACTATTTTATCTATATCTCAGCTGCTTGGCAAAGACCCAAAGAGTCATGTTTTAATAAAATCCATCTTTGAGAGAATAATGGAACAAAATACTATTCTTCTTCACTTTTACAGAACTCTTAAAATATTTATGTTTAAAAAAAATAGAGAACTGGCATTGATAGGGAAACATCATGTCTGCGAAGTAAAATTAAAAATCCAGATTAAAAGCACAAAAGCTTCAAAGTTTCATCTTTAAAGTATTGAGAATGTAAAGCATCTCATAAGAGTTGGATTATTGAAGCTGTTTGAGTTTAAAATCATCCATTGTTTTTCACGACTATATTTTATCTGTAAAATCATGTTGTGATTTCACAATTTAAAGAGGATTCATAGATTCTGTAGCTCTCTTATTTGTGTTAAATAGCTCACATTATTTTTAAATTCTCATTTGAGTATTTATACCAAATACATAACATAAAATGTATATTGTGTGAGATTAGTTGTCAAGTCTTAGATGGTTTGCATTTCAGATCTTAGCATAGCACTTGTCATAAAGCAGATACTCAGTAAATGCTTTCTGAATGGTTTGAAGGATTAGCAGTTTTCATGTGTTGATGCTTCATCATTTGAATACTACTCAAGTTGCTTTGGTTTGGAGGGATACTAATTCCCCAGACCTGATGTTTGCTTACATGTGGGTGAATGTTCAAAAGCATAACCCTCCTGACCTCTCTCCACGTTCCATCTGTGCCTTCCCAGGAACCAAGGAGTGAATCTGGGGGTAGGAACTGGACTTGTCTTGTCAGTCCCTTTCTCACTCACCTCAGTTTTGACTCTACCTTCCAGTGTATAGCAGTTGTTCTCGTCTGCTCCTGGCCATGTGCAAAGGTTGGCAGTAAAAGTCAGCAGGGCAAAGCCTGTGGTTCTGTAATTTTGCCTGTGACTGTAAGGAAGAGTGTGCCTGATTTAGGGTACAGTTTAGGAGATCCACACCTAAAGATTAGGATGCTATTAATACACAGCTAAGCTATGGTTTACATCTGCTCCATTAATAATAAAAGACATTTTTATTTCTTGTCATCTTATTTCTCTGCTTACCTTAATTGTTTCAGAACTCAGGCAGGGAAAAGTGGGTTTGTATGTCTTGCTCCTTGTGACCTATAACAACCTTATACATAAGTAATTTCTGTGTTGGAAATGTTACTGACACAAGGGCTGGGGCCGGGGGAAGCAACAGTGCCTGTAATTACTATTACCTTGGCTGGAGTTCATATCAGCGTACCTAGGAAAACATGTTACTAGACAGAAAATGTTTCTCCTTTGGAAGAACTCTTAAAACAGGGAGAGTTGGGAGCAGATGTCATTCAATTTGTTGAGTACCTGCTTCTCATATTCAATCTCTGGTACCTCCTGAAAATAAAAAAAATAAAAAAGGTAGTGGGTGTAAAAATGTCACAGTGTTAGCAATATTGGAGATGAGGTATTCATGTTGTGACTAAGAATCCAAGAGATTTCCCTTTATTTTTCATGTCTAGTCAGACTTTTTTCTTAATAAATTGAAAATGGAGAGAAAATATTCCCATCACTGTTACCATGACCACTGGAATAGTTTTGCTCACTGAATACAATTGTCCCATGTAATATTAGGCTAATTTTCTGTTTTCTCCCGGTCATTGCTTATTTCCCAGTCATAGATGTTCTAAACATACTTATGTAATGGCAGAAATATTTTTCTTCCTCATTCAACTGCCCTTTTTCTGCTGTCACAAAGCATAAAATAGGGTAAACACATATAACATAATTTCCTCATTGATGCCCTGTTCAAGAGGTGAATTCTGAATTCAAGATCTTTGAATTAATATCATATCAAAACTTGATGAAAAATTTAGCAAAGTGGTAAGCTGCAAGGTCAGAACAGCTTTAAACAATCTGAAGAGGAAATCAAGAAAACAATTCAATTTACAATATCAACTAAAAGAACAAAATTTCTTGGAATAAATTTAGCCAAGGATATCCATCAACAGATGAATAGACAAAATGTAGTCTATTACATACAAAAGGGTATTATTCAGGTGTTAAAAGGGAATGAAGTTCTCAGGCATGCTACAACGTGGCATGGAGGAACCTTGAAGACATCATGTTGATTGAAATAAGTCAGACACAAAAGGACAGATATTATATCATTCCACTTATATGAAATAACTAGAATGTGCAAATTCACAGATACAGAAACTAGAGTACAGATTATCAGGGTGGAAAGAGGGGTGTATTAGCCAAAGGATGCTGATGCAAAATACCAGAACTCTGTTGGCTTTTATAAAGGGTATTTTTTAGGGATACATTCACAAGGCCATAAAGCATAAGTTACTTACTTCACCAGAGTCTGTTGCCATGTGTTGGAGCAAGATGGCTGCCAATACCTGCAAGGGTTCAGCCTTCCTCTTAACATTCCATGGTCCTAGCTTCTTCCAATATTAGCTGTAGCTGGGATAAGTCTCATCTCTATCCAGGGGCTTGTTTCTCTCTGTGCTCAGCTACTCTGTTCTTTCCACGATGTCATCTGTAGACTGATGGGATGGCTCTCTTTCTTGAGCCTCATCCATGTCTAGGGAATTGTCTCTATTCCTCTGTGTTCTTCTCCTGCATGTTTATTTCCTAGAGCTCCATCTCAAAAGTCAACACTGTCCTCTGTTATGTCTTTTCTTTGTGAGCCCCCACCCACCAAGATCCCGCCTACTTAACGGGCCCAAAGCCCTAACCATAATTTAATCATTCCAGAGGAACAGACCAGTTTACAAACATAATATTATTTTTTGGAGTTCATCAATAATATCAAACTGCCACAGGGTGAATATGGAGTTAATACATGATGGGTACATCATGAATGTACCCATGAATGGTTGTGAATGTGATTAAATTCACTTAATTGTATACTTGGGAACAGTGAAGATGAGAAATTTGTTATATACATGTTTCCCCAAATTAAAAAGGGAGAGAGAGACTAAAGGGACAATGACAATTAAATGTAATATATGATCCTTGATTGGATTTAAAAGTGAAAGAGAAAAATGCCTGAAAGAGCACTATTGGGACAATTGAAAAAAACAAAGTAACATTGACTGTATATCAGTGTTATATATCAATATTAAATTTCTATAACTTTTTAACTGTGCTTAATGAGGTTACATAATATTCTTGGGAGATACACATGGAAATATTAAGTGTTCAATAGCATGATGTATGCAACCTGCTCTGAAATACTTAGAGCACAAGTAGGTAGGTAGGTTTGTAGATATACAAAAATTTAACGAAGTGTTAAAATCTTTAATGTTAATCTAATTATCTCAATGGGGAGTATATTAGAGATCTCTGTATTGGTTTTGTATTGTATTTGCAACTGCCTTGTAAGTTTGACATTATTTCAAAAGGAACACACACATACCAGTTAAGAACCTTCTGTAGTTAAACCTCTTGTTTATGAAGATAAAAAGTTTGAAAATATGGTCTTTGTCTTCTAAAATATTGTAGTTCAGATTAGGTGATAGACAAATAATTATAATATGACAAGATACTTAATTTTAAGGAGGTATGTATTTCTTGTAGTGGAACCATATGAGAATGAGCCCTTAGGACTTGCTGGCAGAAATTAAGAAGCAGAAATAAGGGTTTCATGAAGGAGGCAGCATTTGAGCAGAGTTTTCTAAGTAGAGCTCTGGTCAATGCAGTGGAAAAAACTTGTATAAAGTCCTGAAATGATTAGATTTAGACATCTCCAATTGGAGAATGATTCATTATTCAATAGTGCTTTGATTTTTTTTTATTATAGAAGTTGTAGGTTTACAGAAAAAAAAAAGAGTTCTCATATACTAATACCCTTTTATTAATACCTTGCATTAGTGTGGTACATTTGTTACAATTCATAAAAGAATATTTTTATAATTGAACTACTATAATCCAATGTTTACAATAAATTTCATTGTATTGTACAGTCCTTCATTCTTTTTAAAAATTTTTATTCTAGTAACATATAAAGTTTGATGCCTTTTGCAGAAAATAAAAACTGTATGGGGGAAGCGGATGTGGCTCAAGCAGTCAAGCACCTGCTTCCCGCATGGGAAGTTCCGGTTCAGTCTCCAGTGCCTCCTAAAAATAAAAAACAAGCAAACAAATGGAAAAAAAAAAAAAAAAAAACAACTCAGGGGAGACAATGTGGCTCAGTGGTGGAGTCCTGGCTTCCCACATACTAGGTCCTAGTTCAATCCTTGGCCCTCGCACAGGGAGGAAAAAAAAAAAAAAAGCTATTTTGGCTCCAGGAGTAGGGGGGCAAACCTTAATGAATGAGAACTTTCCTCAGTCTTGGCTAATTTTTTTTTCACCTGAGAGTCTGGTTCTGGGAAATATCTTCTGTACAACTCTTTCTGTCCTCCCTGTGCTATAAACCTTGTCAGGGGTTGATATTTGTATGGCCAGTTGCTAGACTGGGGGACCTGAGACATAAGGTGCACAACCAACATTACAGACTAAATGTTTCCAGACTCTCATGGGTTTGTAGGACTCTAAGGTTAAGTCCATGCCTCCCTTTCCAAACTGGACCTCTGCTTCTTATATGTCTTATACTAGAATTCAAATTCATGGATTTATCTTTCTAAATAGTATGTTTTCACCAAGGATAATTTGGAATTACAATGGCAGCCACTTAAAAGAACTTTTGATATAACCAAAGTTATTTATTTGAGAGATATCTTAACCAAAAAAGTTGAGGAAAATTTCATTTTCACATTAGTATAAAAGAGTATAAAAAAGAAAATCAGATTCCAAAATCACTTCCTTCAAAAGTTCTTTGGCCAAGACAAAAGAAAAATATAAAAAATTTGAGCTTGTCTCTCTTCTTTATCCCCTAAATCACAGCTCAACTTAATAATTACCTTTATCCTACTATTCCTCTTCCTTCATTTTATACTCTTCCTGTCTCTCCTCTGATCTGCTCCCCTTCACTTCTGGTTGGAACAGGACTTTGTGGGAACTGGGTCTCAGACGTTTACCTCCCACCTGACCACTGGTATTTCTTCCGACCCTTGTGAGACCAGTTTAGAGGGTGTGGTATCCTTTTCCCAGGCTGGGCTTTACACTGTTTCCAGCAACAACAGGATAGGAAACCCTCAGCAGGGTTATGTGTTTGCTCTTGTGGCAGAGGAAAAGGTGGGAGGTGGTGCCACACTTTGGGCCCATATGTAGGTGAAAGAGATTGTTGTCTTGCTCTGAAACCTTGACTACAAGGCATCATGAGTAATATGGCATCTGTGGTGAGATTCCTTCTGTATTACAAAGGCTCTACAAAGAAATTTTAGAAACATACCCCTTTATAATTGCAGGTGGCCCATGTTTCAAAGATTTCAAATGGCCCAGCATACAATTTATATCCACTTTGGAGCTTTCTGTTTATCTTCAGTTTATGAAATATAATGATCATTTCTAAGTGTGTGACTTTGATTTGGAGATTACTGGGTACACTGTTACCTATTTACATTTTTTCAGTGTATTTTTCCCACACACTTTTTCCCTTAATGTGTGCTTCAACACTGGCAAATCGCTGAAAGTTATCACAGTTCTCATATAAAGGTTTAAAAGCTCACTTTTGAAAAACATAATGTCCTGTGAAAGACCTATTGGTATTTGGATTTGCAGAAAATAAACTTAAGAGAAACTTTACTGAAACATGAGTACTAACCCACAATGGGCATTGTGTTTAAGTGACTGTAACTTTGCACCACTTCAGAGAAGTTTTAGCTTGCTGACTTCTGTAGCCACTGCTTCAGTCCTCCTGGATATGACTCTGAAACGCAGTAAGCCCAGTGTCACCTCCTTTCTCTTTTCTTTGTAATGGATAATATTACTGTCTTTTGCAAAACATTTTGAGTTACTCAGATGAAAGACAATGAGAGTAAAGAAGAAAGGTATTACTTTGTGATTAAAATGAGGATAGATAAATTTTTACTGAGCAATGAATGGTCTTTTCTCTGGCAAGAATGCAATAGAATGTTGTTCTAGACTGTCAAGGGATTTAATCTGAAATAATAGTCTCAGAATCTGAATAAGGATCAAGAAAGTTCTTAATTTCAAACCTACTAGAGTTCTCTTCTCAGCATATTCATAGTTATGATAAGATGGGAAGTTACAGCCACTTAGTCCTATCTGAAATTTATAGAATGTGACCTCTTTATGAGGCTGTATATAAACAGATTTACCACCACAGCAAAGCATAATGGTTATTAATTTAAGAAATGTTTTAAGTACCTATAAAATAGTGTCTTTATGAATGCACCATTTAATTATTAAAGTCTTAAAAGTAAAATTAGCTCTTCTTTGAAGTTAAGTATTTTTTAACCATTTTATTTTTAATTTAGAAAACTTTCAACTAAACATTGAATTTGAGTTGATTATCCTGTACCAAGGGCCCAAATGGAATACAAGTTAACCATCCATATTTGCTTTTTATTTTGAAAATTTTAAAATCACAGAGTGGTTTCCAAAAGAGTACAATGGCTATGCTTTATTCCTTCATTTGGATAGTATTTTAGTTTGCCAAAGGGGTGCTGATGCGAAGTACCAGAAATCTCTTGGCTTTTATAAAGGGTATTTATTTGGGGTAGAAGTTTACTGTCAAAGGTCCTAAAGAGTCCAACTCAAGGTACAATAAGAGGTACTTGCTCACCCAAAGTCATTTGCCACATGTTGAAGCAAGATGGTGGGCATGTCTATGAGGGTTCAGCCTTCCTTTTTCCTCTTAAGGCTCCATGGTCCAAGCTTCTTCCAATCTCAGGTGGCATAAGACTTGTCTGTCTCACTGGGACTCCTTTCTTTTCAGACTCAGCTATTCTGTTCTCTTTAGATGCAAGCTACCAGGCTCATCTCTCTTCCCAGGGACTTTGCCTTGTCTAATGAGCCGTCCTTCTTCCTCTGCCATGTCTTTTTCTATGTAGTGTCTACCACGAAGGGGACGAGAACTCAATATCCTAGAGGGTGGTTGAATCAAAAGCCCTAATCTTAATTTAATCAAGTAAACACAACCTTTGAGTTTAATATAATCAAAGGGTATCACACCTAGAGGAACCCATCAGTTTACAAACATAATATCTCTTTTTGGAATTCATAAATAATATCAAACTGTCACAGATAACATTTTGTCACATTTGCTATGTTTGTTTTATTTCATTATACACACTTTTTGGCTAAACTCATTGAAAATGTGTTCCAGACATCATGAGGTCTCATCCCTAAATATATGAGCAAGAAGTAAAAGAATGAGAATATTTATTTACAAAGGAAGCTTATATGCCCTAGAAAGTTAGCATTGTTTCAACAATACCATTTCAGCATTGGCCAAATTAAATTTCCCAATGTCCCAAAAATCTCTTTTATAGCTGAGCTTGTTTTGTTATATTTTCATGTTTTTGATCCAGAATATAGTCAAGAATCAAACATTGCATTTGATTGCTGTTTTTCTTCATTTTCCTTTAGCCTGCAATAATTCTCCAGCCTTTTATGTATTTATGCATATAAGTGTTTTTAATATTAGCTATTGGGTTTGTAATGGTTTCTTATTGTGGTTTTAGTTTGCATTTTTCTGATGTTTAATGATGTTCAGCAACTTTTAATGTGCCTATTGGCTATTTATATATCTATTTTTGTGAAATGATTGTTCAAACATCATTTTCAATTTTGAGTTGAGTTGTTTATTTCATTGTGCTTTAGAGTTTTTTATTGTGAGTCATAGCTAGTGAATATTCTCTTCCAGTCTATGGCTTGCCTTTTCATTTTTAAAGTGTCATACAAAGAATAAAATTTTAAATTTTGATGAAGCCTAATTTATCCATATATTTTTATTGGTGTGCCTTTTGTGTTTTATCCAAGAAATTTTTGTTAACTCCTAATTGCAAATATTTTCTCCAATGCTTTTTTCCTTAAGGTTTTATAAATTTAGTGCTTCTATTTAGGTCAGTGATATATTTCAAGTTTATTTTTATGCATGCTATCAGGAAAGGGACAATATTAATTTTTTCTAAATGTAAATACAGTTGTTTTAGTACCATTTATAAAAAAAAAAATATTGTTCACCCAGTTGAATTACCTTGGTAGCTTTGTCAAAAACAAAATGACCATACAAGTCTAGATTTATTTCTAGTCTATTTTTTTTTCATTTATCTGCATGTCTAGACTTATGTCAATACTACACTGTCTTGATTACTGTAGGGTTAACGATAACCCTTATTATCAGGTAGTATTGGTCCTTTTGTTCTTCAAAGCTGTGAATACTGCAGGTCTCTTAATTTTCCATATAAATTTTAAATTGACCTTGTCAATTTATGTAAAATTATTGAATCTATAAATTAATTTGGGGAGAATCCATATATTAATAGGATTGATTTTTCCAATCTATGAACCTTGTATGTATCTTTAATTATTTAGGCCTTGTTTAGTTTTCCTTACACTGTTCTGCAATTTTTAGAAAGAGGTCTACTATGTATTTAAAAATTTTTTATTATGTATTTCCTTATTTTAATCCCATTGTAAATTGAATAGTTTTTTAAAAATTTCATTTACCAAATGTTTATTCTAATATTAGTCACAATTTATTGTTGCATATGATCTTGTATCTTGCAACCATGCTAAATTCACTTATTTCTAGTAGTTTTTTGTTGATCATTTAGGGTTACTATGTAAGTAATCATGTCATCTGCAAAATAAGAGTTTTACTTTTTTTCTTTCCAATCTTTGTAACTTTATTTCTTTATTTTGCCATATTGCACCTAATAGGGATCCAGGACAATGTTAAAAATTATGTGATGATTATGATACCACTACCTTGTTTCAGATCTAGTTTCCACTCTTAAAAGGTGGTAGCTCTGATTTTAGGTGCATTAGGCACTCTGTTATACCTTCATTGTGAATCCAAACCATTAACATTTGAAACTGTCTGTCAGTATCATATTTAATGCTCTGGTGTCTGAATTCTACTTTGTCTAATATCATGATTCTTATCATTACTTATTATATTCAAAAATGAGTTAAACCTATTCATATTTACTAATATGGCTCAAGCTATCATTTTATTTTATGCTATTTTTATTTTGTTTTCACTTTTTTTAATCTGTTATATTTCTGCTTTTTTTTTTTCTTTTATATGTGTTTGTGTATGTTTAAGTTAGATGCTGAAAAGGCAGGGATGAAAACAGAACTCATCTATTCCAGAAGAGATCCTACTTTTGTATAGGAGATAGAGCTCAGAAATAGTAATAATAATATGGCTTAAATAAGAATGTGCTATGGGAAAACCTGGGGACTGAGTTCAAAATCAACTCTAACTCAGAGAGTTAAAATGTATGTTTACCATCAGTCAATTTTATTTAATTTGAAAAATGGGAATAATGATATAGGTGTTTTAAGGGTTGATGCAGACTGTTAGGAGCCTGGGTTGCTTCAGCAGAGAAATAGTTTGCCTCACTTCATCAAAGTGTATTTAAACACCTGCTGACAAAAGATTTCCTTGGAAGTTATCAACCAGTGACAGCTTTAATGAACAAATCCTTGGAAATGAAACTCATTTTATAGAAATCTTGTGAATTCAAGATGCATCCATTTTAATCACACATTGCTAAAATGTCTTAGTGCATAACTTCTCTTTTTCTCAACAGTTGAAGAGCTCTCAAATGTATGAAATTTCTCGTTATTTACGTCCTTTCTCAATACAACAGGGACTCTTCATTTCAGAAGTCAGATGGATATAGGTTCGTCCACAGCATGTAGCAAAGCATGAAAATAACTTAGTGTTTTTAAGTGATACTTTATCCCAATTTGCCAGGAAGAGCCTTGGTAACGTATGTTATTCTCCTGTGATTATTTGTATTCCTTTCACCCCAACATATCCTGGTTTTAATACTATATTGTAATCATAGTTATTTACACTTGAGAATTGAGTAGTTGGCCTTTCATAGTTTTAGTGAATTTGTTTCAAAGAAAAAACATCAACCAGATTTTGCATTATAAGGTTTAACCTTTAACTGTGAGGTGAAAGATTTGCTCTCAAGGAATTCTAGTCATTAATAAGGAGATGGGGGATTTAAGGGTTTTGTATTTCCTGACTACCTTAGTTTTCCAGGGGCCTCTTTCCTGGAGCTGTTACGGAAAGAGAGAAACTCCTGTACCTTCCTCAATTTCTTTACCCTACCTTGGCACAATTCCAAAGCTAAAATGTTTTTAGTGCTTTGTCATTATTTTCCTAATGACTCCCATGTCTAGGCATATATCACTGCTCTTTATGTTTATTGAAGAATTTCTCATAGTATGCACAGTAAGCACCTTTTTTCTCTTTCTTTGCATCTAGAATACAAGATCAGGAGGGCATGCATTTTGCTATTTTAACTGATATCTCCATAGTATTTAGAATGGTACTTAGCTTGATGTTTGTTGTTGGCAAGTAAAGAGGCATTTCTTAACTGTTGCTTATGTGCTCAGTGCTATGCCAGTAAATGTAAATGACACAAAATTTAGATCTCTTTACCAGGGTCTTGTAAAGGATAGACAAGGTAATGAAATAAAGCTATTTGTATTGAGTTAAATTAGGTGGCATATAATCTACTAGTGCTATAAAATTTCAAAGGTAAGAGATGTTTTTAAGGGCTAGGGCCAGGGAAGACATGGAAAGCTTGAGCTTGAGCTTCACCTTAGTGGACAGATAAATTCTCATATTCAGAAAGAAGAAATAGAAGACACAACAACTGAAGGAAAAAAAGAAAAGAATAATAGCAAAGGATACGGTTGTGATATCATGAAAAAACTCAAAGTGGTTAAAACAAAATGTGATGTGAAAAAAATTACTCATTTAAGCAGTTTTCCTGAGTTTGATGGGAAACTGGATTTACCCAAATTTTTTTTTTAAATTGTACTATATTTTGTAGTAATAAATAAATAAATGGATTGGTAAATACATTTTAATTGTATAATATTGTAAATAGTCTTATATATCACAATTTAAAGCCTTATATTTAATTTATTTAATCATTTGTCTCTTAACCTTGTGATGAGCAGAGGTTACCTCTAAATGTCCTACTGCCCAAAACCATGGTCCACATTTTTGTCATGTCACTGTCTGGAACTTGTATGAATTTCCAGGATAGACACTCAGAAATAAATTCACTGGGTCATGGACTTATATTTAATTTTGGCTGGAACTGCTAGACCAGACAGCTTTCCAGATTGGTGCAAACCATTTGGACTGCCACTGTTAGTACACAATAAACCTCATCTCTTCAATTCATTCTAATGGTGGTATTATCCACCTGTAGAGATTTTGTCATTATAAATTTGCATCACTTGTTTGAAATAAATATATTTAAAGAGATACATGATAATTTTTTATTTTGGAAAAAAATTCATTACACTATTAGTGGTTTGTTTTTTTTTTTTAATTTCTATTTCTTAGCTTGGCAGCACACCAGAATTAATATTACTTATGTAATTGTTGGTTGTTTGAATAAAAAATGCAATGTAAATGTTTCAGTTATATTGGCACTGAGTAGAATTGGAAATGTTTCATATCAGTTAAGACAAACCACTTTAATTGAACTAAGAAAAAAGTCAATTTGATGTATCACTTTTTGAATAAACAGTGGCATCTAGAGCTACCATTAGAATTTCCTAATATGTGAGTAAACTAAAGGTTTTCATCTGCTGCAGATTTAATGGATGACAATAGAATTACAGCACATGACCCTTGCAGGTCCTTTAAATTTGATCGATCATAAAGTAATTGTCAAGGTAGGATAGCAATTAATTTTCACTAAGCAGGAAGGTCGTTAATACTTGTTAAGAAAAATGGCACTTTAGTTGTGATAGAAGAAATGTAATAGTTACAATTTAAAACACTTGCTAATTCACTAATTCATATGGATAGGAGAGCTATTGTAGTTATCAGTCATTCCTTATAAAATTCATATAACATGCAGGTGAGAGTAAAAATAAATTGTGTGTGTTATGTATGTGTGTGTCTGTATAATGGGTAGCAGAAAGATAGCCTGTTCAACAAAAAAGTTAAGGCTAAAAGATAGAGTTGATACAAAGCAGTTTGGCATGTGGTTTGGATCATATCAATTTCCACAGAAAGAACTTGCCAAAGCCAATCAAGGGCACAAGGATTCAAAATTTAGTGGAATGTCAGGGAAGGTTCCAGGACTCCTGGAAAAGGAATGCTAATGTATTGGGTGACACCATGGAAAGAAAATGTAAGGAGAAACTCAATTCTGGGGACTGGACAAATGTGGAGTGTTATTCAAAGTCTAGTTAAGTACTATCTACAGAATCTAGGGCTCATTAAATCCCAAGGAGAATTGGGGTGGAGGCATTACAGAAATTGTGGCAGGAGTAAGTGAGTGCCAAAAGTCAGATGCAATTGCGGTACATTTTGCTTCTGTTGGAGTCTATAGGAGAAACTGGGAGGGTCTGAGCGTATAGGTCAGGGGTTCTTAACCTTTTTTGTTTCACAGACCCCTATGTCGGTCTGGTGAAAACCATGGACCCCTTACTAAGACCTCACTATACTGTGTATTATTTAATAAATATATCACCAACACTTTCCCACAAGAATAATGTTTTTTCAAAATTTTCAGTTCAAGTTCATAGACCACCTGCATTCTTTCAGTGGAACCCTAGTAAGAAAACCAATGGATACAGGTGTAAGAAGTCAGAGCAAAATATGTAGGATAGATGAGAGATGTAGCTCCATGGTTGATCACCTGTTTCTCATGCATGAGGTCCTGGGTACAATCCCGAGTACCTTCTAGGAAAAAAAAGATGCAGGATAAACAAAAATCATTGTCAGTTTTATACTGAAAAGTGCAAGAGATTTCCCAATTATCATATGTGACTACAACAGAACATATGTTTTTGTAGATTGTCTTAGTTGTTTTTGTAGATTGTCTTACATTCTTCCTAAAGGGTATGCCAGAATGAATTCCCTAAAATGCATCCTAAGTAATTATGCAAATTAAATTATGGCATTGGTGTAATTTAGTATTGTCAATTTGAACCACAATTTTCAACATGGAACTGTTGATAATGAGGCTGAAATATTGTTTGCCAATTCATTGTAGTAAAATTATGTCATTGTTATTTAAGGAGAATTAACTTCCTTAGAGAATGTAATGAAATGAAAATAGAGCAATAGTTCCCTCTCAGTGAAACAGAGTGAATATCACCATTCCCAGATCCTCAATATTGAGGAATGAATAAACATAAGGAGCGAATGCAACTATGGACTAAAGTGAACTTATTGTTATTCTAGCAACTGAAGAACTTGAATCATTGGTATAAAGACAGTGGCCATCAGAGTTTGTGAGGGGAGGAAGAGGGAAGAATAGTTGTAACAAGGGGGCATTGGAATTGTCCTGCATGACATTGTAATGATGGATACAAGTCATTGTACATTTTGTCAGAACCTATAAAATTGTGCAGGGCAAAGTGTAAATTATAATGTAAACTATAGTCCATGATTAGTAGCAATGCTTCAATATGTGTTCATCATTTGTAACAAAGGTACCACACTAGTGAAAGATGATGTTAACGTGGGAAAGTGTGGGAGGGCCAGTATATGGGAATCCTCTATATTTTTGATGTAACATTTATGTAATCTAAAGTCTCTTTAAAAATAATTTTTTTTTAAATAGAGCAATGGTTTTAGAGTTCCTTGTTATTCCCCAAATTAGAAACAATAGAAATGGGAAAGTAAAATTAACAATTATTGGAAAGAAATAAAAGTACTCAACAAAACTAAGGTATAATAGAGACACAAGGCAAAGAGGGGATGAGGAAAGGGAATAAAAAGCTAGAGTCAGCTCTGGGATGACTTTGGAAAGAGTTTGTAAGTATAAAACAATCTTTCAGGTCGATGTAAGAAATGTAGAAGAGAGAAAGAGATGGATGGATACAGAGATTTCTATGGACTTTTGTTATACGCTATTACATGAATTCATCCCTTTTTGCATTCATCAAGAGACCAATAGGAACTTAAAATACTGTTAATTTGTTCTTGGCTGCTAAAGTGAAATGCAATGGAGAAATCTTTTCACTTTGGGCACTTCTTAGCAATCTGATAATAAATGCTATTCTCTCCACATGCAAAGGCTATGGGACATCTATTCAGATTACATGAACATTTCTCAAGATATTTTTAGATAGTTGAAAGGACAAGACAAGACATACTCCTGTTTTACCCCTCTTGAAATTGAACTAGAAGCAATTAAAAGATGATTCTTGCTCTCTGATTCTCTTATTCTTAAAAATGCATAGATTTTGAAGAAAAACAAGAAATTTCACTAATCTAATTTAGTAGACTTAGTAAATGGGGTCAATTAAAAGCAATCTGATCAATTTACCTGTCTTAAAAATATATCAGTTGTGATTTCATATCCAACATGTAAAATGCTTGGAACTTTGTCACTCCAGTTCACACAAAGAGAAAAAACAATGAACTGAAAATCATTTACTTCTATTAGACCTGAAAGAAAACTAAGTTTACTACATAAACTGCCATCCTGAAATCTGAAGTGACAGGTGAATACAGAGAGCAAGGCCAAATTTTATTTTTTGGTGCAGAAGCTCCTGGAGCTATAACCTGCTAGGAATACTTAAGTGGTAATTTTGATGAATTGCTACAGGATGTTTTCAGCTTCATTATCATCTGAGGAATATTATTTCTTTATTCTTCATACTTTAGGCTTAAATTGTATTTTTTTCTCTAATTTCCTAAACTGAAAGCTTAGATTATTGATTTAAGTGTAGACTAGCTTGAGAATGAGAAACTCCCAGGAGCTGTAGTCTTAGGGGTAACCTTCCCTCCCACCATACACACACACACACTTTCATGGGTTTTATCCCTAGGAACCCTACCAGGTTGTCACAGTGAAGACATGGTCCTGGCAGGGGGGGAAGAAGAGTAACTATTCTGAAATATGCTGTTTTATTTTCCTAGACTGCTTAAAGAAGTTACCATGAAATGAGTCAGGTTAAATAATGGAAATTTATTAGCTTACAGTTTGAGGTCAAGAAAATGTCCAAATCAAGACATTATCAAGGCAATGCCTTCTTCTCCAAGACCAGCTGCTGGCAATCCAAGACTCCTCTGCCACATCGCAAGGCATATGGATGGTGGTACCTGCTGGTATCTCCCTTCACTTCCGAGTTCCTTGTTTTCAGTTTCTGGATTCCATGACTTCCTCTCTCTCTCATATCTGAATTCATTCCATTTGTAAAAGACTCCAATAATAGGATTAAGACATCTCCCAAATGAGGTGGACCACTCCTTAACTGAAGTAGCCATATCAAAAGGTCTACTTACTATGGGTTTACACCCACAGAAATGGATTGGACTTAACTTTTTTTTTTCTGGCATACATAGAACTTCAAGCCACCACATATGCCCAGATTATTCTCTATTAGAAAAGGACTATTCTCCAGGTTTCTCACTGTTGGGCTGCAAGGTTACAGATAAGCAAAAGGAAGATTCTAGAATGACCTACGTGGTAATGGATTAGAGTTGGAGACACTGGTAGTAATTCATATTCATCTTTATATAGATACAGATGGTTACATATAGAAATACTTGTGTGTATATGCAAGGGTTAGTATATACATATTTATTTCCTTGTTCTGTCAGCTGATAGTGCCTACAAGAAATGGTACCTCAGTTGCAATGAGTACATCTACCCAGAAAATAAGGAAGTGATTAAAAAAGTAAAAAGAACTCATACAGTAGTGGAGCATGTCAAAGGGATACAGGAGCCAAGTGAAAGAGCTCCCAATGCCTAAAGCTGAAAAAAAAAATTGACATAAATATTTCATTATACCAGAGTGTATAAATTAAATATCCATGAGTCCATTCTGATATAAATAAATAAATGGGGGGGGGGGGGAGAAGAGACCTCTCCCTTGAAGAATTTTTAATAACTGGGGTAGGTACTTCTCCTTCAATGAGGTGGAATATAACTCCCCATTCTTTTTTTTTTTTGTCTTTACTTTTTTAATATCACATTTAAAAAATATGAGGTCCCCATATAACCCCCACTCCTCTCACCCCACTCCTCCCCCCATAATAACGATCTCCTCCATCATCATGAGACATTCATTGCATTTGGTGAATACATCTCTGAGCAGCACTGTACCTCATGGTCAATGGTCCACATCATAGCCCACACTCTCCCACATTCCATCCAGTGGGCCATGGGAAGATATACAATATCCGGTAACCACCCAGGACAACTCCAAGTCCCGAAAATGCCCCCACATCTCATCTCTTCCTCCCACTCCCTATCCCCAGCAGCCACCATGGCCACTTCCTCCACACCAATGCCACAATTTCCTTGATTATTAATCACAATAGTTCATGAATAGAATATCAGTAAGTCCACTCTAATCCATACTCTATTACTCCATCCTGTGGACCTTAGAATGGTTGTGTCCACTCCACATCTATATCAAGAGGGGCTTTAGATTCCGGATGGATGCTGGATGAAATTCTCCTTCTTTCAGTTGCAGTCTTGGCTCCCTGGTGTGGTGGTTGACCTTCTTCAACTCCATGTTAGCTGAGTGGGGTAAATCCAATAAACCTGAGTGTAGGAGCTGAAGTCTGTTGAGGCTCAGGGCCTGGCTATCACATGGTCAGTCCAGAGATTCAGGACCCCTAGGTATATATTAAACCCTAGCACCAACTGCAGTTCCGGTAAAAGTAACAGGAGAGGCTTGTGAAAAAAGATCACATCTAAGTCCAGCTCTATCACACAGAAACACAAACTCCAAAGTAGGACCAAGTGACATGGCACTGAACGCCATCTGCCATGGCCATAGAACCTGTGGGTCTCGTAGCCCTCAGAAGAACCAATACCCGGGGTTGTATCTGCTTTATCTGTCTCTGGGTCTCTGCTGAGTTGTGCATAAGGGCAACCCCTCTGATAACCTCCCAGCTCTTTTTGGAGACTCATAGCCATATAAACTCATTTGTCCTTTTCATTTCCCCCTTGATTCAGGTCAAAAATCATTTTTAACTCCTGGTATTATATGTAGATTGAGATATTTTGCTGGTCTGAGTTGACCCTTTTATTCAAGGTCATTTTCTAGTTACATCATCAGCTGGTACTTGGTAGTAATCCCTTGGTGCCAGGGAAGCTAATACCTGGGAGTCATGTCCCATGCTGGGGGGAAGGCAACGCATTTACATGCTGAGTTTGGCTTCAAGACTGGCCACATTTGAGCAACACGGAGGCTCTCAGGAGTAACTCTTAGGCACCCTGCAGCTCTGGGCCTTGTTCTTAATTCAGGTGCACAGGCTCAAAAGCATAGTCATTAGTATCAAGAGCTCATTGTTGGACCTTCATTCCTTTTTGGTCTTTGCCGTTGCACTTGGGGGATTGTTGCTGTCCTTTACGTATGGGCTGCACATAATGAAATTCCTTCCAAAGAGTACAGCATGGATATTGGGGGGAAAAAATTTACAGTGGGCAAAGTGATTAAGATTGCCATCATTAGTGTTGAATCTTGTTTTTAGCACGTTTATTTAATAGGGTGTGATAAAATGACACTTTACATCTCTGGTCTTTTAGCCAAAATCCTATAACCTCAGTAAAATCATGAGAAAAAGAGCAGACAAATCCCAACTGAAGGACAGTCTACAAAACACCTGGCCAGTCTTCCTCAAAATTATCATCTTCAGAAACAAGGAAAATCTGAAAAACTGTTATAGCCAAAAAGAGCCTAAGGAGATATGGCAACTAAATGCACTGTGGTATCCAGTTTAAGATCCTGGAACAGAAAAAGGACATCAGATAAAAACTGAGGAAATCTTAATACCCTGTGGACTTCAGTTAATGATGTTTGATATTGTTTTCTTAATGGTAACAAATGTGCTATACTAACATATAATGTTAAAAATAGGGGAAACTGGGTGTGGGGTATGTGGAAACTCTACTTTGTTCACAATTTTTCTGTAAATTGAAAACTTCTAAAAATTAAGTTTTAGCAATAAATTTAAATCAAATTCAAATTGTTAATCTATTCATATGATTATTGTGCAATTACCCACAACAAAATCTCTAGAAAATACCAAAATGTTAATGGATTTGGATAGAGCAAAGAGACATGAGTTCATGATAAAATAATTGTAGGAAACTATGGATGATAAAATTTTAAAACATAATGGGCAATACCATAAATGCCAAGTAAATTAAAGTGACAGAGTGAAATTTTATATCCTGAATGGAAACAGGAAAGGAGAAAAAAAAAGCAACAGATGGAAAGTACAGAAAATGCAAACTATGAAAGTGGCAGAAACAAACCCTAGCCTAAAGTAATGACAGTGCACATATGCATGTTAAATGCATTAATCAAAAGTTAGATACACTGAATTTTTTATAAAGTGTCATGTTCTGTATATAAAGTATATTTTTTTAAAAAGAAACTCTGCAGAAAGATTGAACACAAAAGATGTGAAAAGATAAACCAGCATAGTGGGAACAAAAAGAAACAAGAGTTCCAACATTATCTGACATGGGAGAATTCAAGGAAAAAAAAAATCAAAAGGAAAAAGGGACCATAATACATTGGTAAAAGCAAATATGGTAAGAAGATATAATCATCATCAACTGAAAAGCATCTAATAAAAGTAGTTTCAAACTATATAAAGCAGATAAATCAACATTGGGGTTGGAAGCATTAGCAAACACCTGAGAAAAGTGAGAGTTCAAGGAGATATGAAATTTACAGATAGAGAAGATTAAATAATGAATTAATAAGCTTGAGCTTTTAGACCTGTAATATATGCTTTATATAACAAAGCAAAAATAGAATTTTTCCATGCATTTACAAAACCATGCTACTATGCCACAAAAACGTCTCTATAAATCCTGGATAATCAGGGAAGCAGCTGTAGCTCAGTGGATGAGCACCTTCATTCCATGTATGAGGTCCCAGGTTCACTCCTCAGTACCTCCTAAAAACAAACAAAAATGGACTCTCATTGAGGAGCAGATGTAGCCCAGCAGTTGAGCACCTGCTTCTCAGGTATGAGGTCCTGAGTTTAATCCCTGGTACCTCCTAAAAGAAAAAGAATGTCCTAGACAATCAGTATGATACAGAATATGTTCTTTAACCTTAATATAGTAAAATGGGAAATCAGTTATGAAAAGAAATTTTAATAACATTCTGAAATTTAAATAACAGCTTTAATTAAACTTTTTGTTAAAAAGAAAAATGGAAAATCACAGCCTTTTTAACACTGAATGATAATGAAAACATGATACAGCAATATCTGTGAGACAATAAAAAGTGGTCCTAAGAGGGAAACTTATAGCTTTAAATGCATTTAAGAAACAATAAAGACTGAAACAATCACTAAGCAGTTAACTGACCACATCTTATTCTCCTTTTCTGAATGTAGCTCTTCCCCTTACCACTAAGTATTGGAGTTCAGTCACATGCTCTCTTCTCCATCTACACTAATCCTGAGTTATTTATTCCCCATAGTTTCAAATACCATCTCTACTCTCCCTACATCTTCCCAGAACTCAGATATATATGTCCAAGTGTTTACTTTATATCTCCTCTTGGATAACCAATGGACATCCCAAATTTTATATGTTTAAGACTTTTTTTTAAAGGAGTTACCGGGGTATTGAACCCAGACCTCATACATGGGAAGCAGGTGCTCAAACACTGAGCTACATTCGCTACCTTTATAATAAGACTTTTGATTTCCTTGCCCAAACAAAACCTCCCCTATTTTCCCATATGTCATTAAAAGGAACCATCTTCATTGCAAAAGCCTATGAGACATCTCTTCCAAACCACCAGCAAGACTATAAGCTACACTACACCTTCCAGCTATATCCTGACTTTGATCACTCAGCATCATTCAAGTCTTTGTTCAAATATCACTTCTCTAACCTAATCTCAGCCCATTCCCATTACAGTCATTTCCTATTTCATTGCTCTGCTTTATTTTTCTTCATAATATTTATTCCTTCCTGAAATCTGTTGTTTATAAATTGTATGTCTTTCTCCTATTTCAGGTAACATACATATTTTTTATTTTTTATATTTTTTTCTTATTTCTTTCCCTCTCCCCCCTCCATTATCTGCTCACTCTGTTTGTGCATTCTCTGTATGTTCTTCTGTGTCTGTCTTATTCTCATTAGGTGGCTCCAGGAGCCAATCCTGGAACCTTCCAGAGTGGGAAAGGGTGATCATTCTCTTGCTCCACCTCAGCTCCCTAATTTGCTGCATCACAATATTGTCTTTTCTCTGGGTCTCTTTTTTGTTGCAACATCTTGCTGCATCAGCACTCCTGGGAGGTCTGCACTCCTGTGTGGAGCTGCACTCCTTGCATGGTGGCCACTCCTTGAGTGGGGGCACCCCTGTGCGGGGTGACACTCCTTGCACATGGCAGCACTCCATGTGGGCCAGCTCGCCACATAGGCCAGGAGACCCTGGGTTTTGAACCCTGGACCTCCTTTGTGGTAGACGGAAGCTCTATCCATTGAGCAATATCTACTTCCTGTAGTATATTTTAAGTTCCATGAGGGCAGAGACAGATTAAATGTCCATAAAAATTTGTTTCATGAAAAAAAGAAACTCAAATATCAAAGGCAAAGCATTTTTAGGTTGGTATATATTGAATATGTGTTTGTAATTTCTATAAATAACATATTTTGTATTCCACTTATATATATTATAGTATTGTTGTGTAATAATATACATATTTTCCTTGAATTTCAGCAACTTTATTATGGTATTTACATTTGTCATATATCTTCAATAGTACTGTAAGCTGCTAAATTGTATGACGGAACTATGTTTTCTAACTTTTCTACTTTATTTTGGCTAGATAAAGGCACTCTGTGAATCAATACTTGTTGAATATATAAATAAATTATAGGTGATCTAACTATTCAATAAATAAATTACAAAGAATAGAGAGAAAGAAGAAGTATAAAATTAGAAGAAAGGTTAGTATGGAAAAATGATTGCCACACATCAGCTGATAAGAAGTAGATTCTACTCTGTAACAGATTTAGAGTCAAATTTAGTATAATTATAACCCACAGTGCAAAAAATGATGTCAGCACTGTGCTAGCATTTGGCTTAAACTAGTTTCTATTAGAATTCATTTATTTTTTATTGTTTCTTGTTGTGAATTTTAATGAAATATTTGTTTTTACTTCATGCATGACCATATCATTTTCAAATATTCAATATATATTCTATGTGGTTTGTACTTACTTTTAGTGACATATTTGTCAACATATGTTGTTATGTTCTATAAAGAAATTCATTCATATATAATTTTTGTTGCTTTTGCTACTTTTACTGATATATTTACTGTTCCTTTTTGTATTACTTTGGTTTTAATATTTATTTGCTTTATATTTTGATTTTGTTTTTGTTGCCAGTATTTACTGAAAAATAGTACTGATAATTGCTTTACAGTACTACAAATAAGACTTCAGTTATCAGTATATGTTTTTTCATTGTCATTACCTATCCACCATATTTATTAATAATATATTTTCTTTTATGTATGTGGTATTATACTTTTTTCAGGATTATTAGATGATATTGCATGTCTAGAACTTATTTCCTGTGATAGAAATATAGCATTTCATGCAATAACCTGAGGAAAATGTTTTATATTTTAAGAGGTTTTAAAATTCCTTTAATACCTGTATAATGAAAATACCTTACAACACCCCCCACCCCCACCATAAAGGGATTCTGTTACACTGTGTCATGCTTCACATGGAGGCAACTATAAGTTATGAATAATGTTATACTTCTAGATTTCTCTTTGTATAGTTCCATTGTGCTGGATGTGCTGCAGTGATCTGTTTTGGTTACATTTGTTTGTTTGTTTGCGGTACCTGGGCTGGGATTGATCGGTGGCCTCCTATGTGGGAAGCCAGCACTGAACTGCTTGAGCTGCATCTGCTCCCCACTTTTTTATTTTTCAGTCCAATACAATCACATCCCTATATGTTTGGGTTCAGTTGATCTAAATGATCAAAAAAAAACCCTTTTATATGTAGTTAATCATTAGCTTCCTATTGAAAAGCTGTCTTGAGGAATAGTGGAAATAGGTTAAAGTAAAGGTGACAAGATGCACATACTTCCTTTTGCTATGGATTCCTATGTTAGGCACACAGGTGGCCAGAGGAAATAAAGTTAATGTACCCCCCACACACACACACACTGAATTTTGATACTATTAGCTGTATAAGTTGGCCTTATCCCAGACTTCCAGATAAACCATAATAACAGATTTTAAATCAGTTCATATATTTTGACTCTAAATGTTTGTGGTCTCTAAATAAAAATTAGAGACTGAAAGGTGACAGCTTCATGCAAAGAATTTTATGGCATCCTTATTTGTATGGTAGTACATCAATGTAATCAATCAAAAGAAGTTGTGGGAGCTGGTATGCATACACCTTTAATCAAAAAAGTATTTTCTATTAAATTTTCATTCTTGCAAGATCACCTCCTGCCATACCTCATTTTTTAAACAATAATTTTTTAAAAACATTACAGTGTTTATATTCTAATTGGAATATTTTCTAACTATTGCAGTTCTTTTGTTTCCCCATTAATTTTGCCTATTTAATTTCTATGCAACCTAAATCTTGTCCGACCTTTTAAACCTTTTTAAAGACAATTTTATTTTCTTACAAATTCTTTATAGTAGATGAGTACAAGGGATTTTTCCTATTTTTGAATCTAAGATTCTTTCACATTTTTTGGATATCCAAATTAGTAGTTTTCTCTGGGAAGCTACCAAGTCTACTATGATATATAGTACATTTGAGAATCAAATTTCTAAAAATGTAAGACAGTATATACTATAACAAATATACATAACATAATATCATGTCTTAGAGACTTAAATAATTATATTTTGGGTTAATTATGATTATATTCCAATCACACTAGTCTGAAACTTTATTCTTATCCTATGAAATATCTTAATTCACATTATTTAAACTGTGATTCTTAGCTATTATTTTATTAATATAGTAATATCAGGAGTCAGCAAACATTTTCTGTAAAGGGTCAGATAATAAATATTTTAATGTCTTTGTCACAATTACTCAAAAGTGCCATTACAGCAGAAGTAGCCATGGACAATTGACCAAATAAGTGTGACTGTCTTCCAATGAAATTTTATTTATGGACACTGAAATTTAAATATTATATAATTTTCTCACATCACAAAATATTATTCTTCTATTTTTTTTTAGTTATTTAAAAATATAACACCCATTTTTAGCTTGCAGTCTATACAAAATGGAAGAAGGGTGGATTTGGGCCACTTACTATCGTTTGTTAACCCTTGTTATGTTATTGATAGATAAATATAAAACCGGATGTTTAAAGACAAAATCACTTACAAGATGTTTGTATTATGAATTTTATCCTTGAGTAACTTTAAAAAATAGGTAGTAGTCCTTGCAAGAGAGAAAATTATATAAGACTATTATTAAGAGATTTTTAGAGAAGGAATTATAGTAGAAAAAATTCAATTATTAGAAAAAGTCAGATCTGGTTTGAATGTAAACCTGGTTGCTTACTACATTTGAGTTACTCTAACTTTTCATCCTCAGTTTTTCTTTCTTTAAAATGAAGACAGTATTTCTAATGTGAGATAATTTGGGGAATTGTGAATATGCCAAATCATTTGATAATTTATACTTATAATCATCGTTAATTAATATTATTTTATTATAGAAATCTGATGAAAGGCTAAATTTTATTTATCAACATATTTTACACAAAATTACTTATCTAGGGTAAGGGGAGGAAGTAATTTTCAGTTATTGGCTTCTATTTCTATTTTCTTTGAGTGTCCTTACTCCATAGATATAAAGAATCTGGAGGAATATCATGTAGTGATACCACATGTCTGCCCTGGGTTATATCATTTGGGTATTGTCAATTGATTCAGTTTCTATGTAACTGATATCTGAATTGATTCAACTTATATCTAAAGGTTTAAATTTATATACTCATTGGCTTAATTAGATTAAACATTAAAATCCATGTCAAAATATTCTAAATTTAAGCCTTCCACAAGATTTTACAGTGATTATAATGTACATCTCTCTGTGATAATTCACTAAGTATTAAAGCTGAATCATGGCCTACTTTGTTCAAAAGTATCAAACTTCAGAAATAAATTAAGAATCATAATTCTTTATATATAGTTTCATATCACAGTTTTGATTATCTTCCAATGTTTATTTCTATAATAAATTTCTGATTCAATAATATTTACATTGTCAAATTATAAGTCGCTCAAGGGAGTTAGTCTTTAAGGACCTATTTTCTTCACTAGTAAATTTAAACTCAGTCTCTATGAAATATAAAATAAGTACATTTTTTGGTTAAGCAACCATCTGTTCACCTCCAAATCTCTATAGAACATAGTTGTGCCAATGTTGTTATTCCAAAATTCATAGAAACTCATCCTGAGCTTGGTTTTAGTAATGTTCATAATTTTAATTAGTCTATATTTTCAGCATGGGGTTATTATAACAGAGTTACATGGAGCACCAACTACATCTTTACATTTTTCTAGACAGCAATACATATTTATAAATACTTCCATAACTTTTTTTGGCTGGGAGTGGTAATGTGGAATGCTTGAGCATAGAATGCTGAAGCTTAGAGTAGAATTCAAACAACTGGCCCCTCTAGATTTTGTTTACTTTGGATAACATCCTGTTTTTAAGATAAAAGGATTAAAACAATTTCCTGGGCAATCAAGTCCCCCTCCCCCTCCAATAACTTTCTGATGAGTTAAGTGTAAATGAATCAGAACCATATGGAAAGAGTTTTCCTGACAACACCCATTGCTTTAATGGGAAAAGTGTTTATGAGAATGAATTTTGGTTTTTAAAAATTTGAAAATATTTTGAGAAATAGTTTAACAATTCCAAATGCGGTTTGTTCATCTGTTCCTTGTATAATACACATCAAAAGAAAGCTTTGGAAGAAAAATCACTCTAGGGCATGGTTAATCAGGGTGATATCCCTAAATCTGATGTTTATCAAGGCCTCTCATCTAAACCCCGGCAGTGTCTCAAGGAAGTAGGGCAAGATAGAGAAAAAAATTAGTTCTGGCAGTTTGGGAAAAAATAAGAATTTGTGATTATATACCATCAAACAAACTTTCATTGTCATCAAAGCTGAGCTCAGTGCTCTTCCCTCAATCCAATTCATAATTAGTATGTTGGTTTCTTGGTGCCCTTGAGGAATTTAATACATAACATCCATCTTCCACACTTAATTTCTGAAAATGACAAAAGAGCTGCAAGACAGAGATTCTAAATGACATTAATATTGGTGGGAAGACAAATCTGGGCATTAGAGAAAAATTGGCTTGCCACCTCCCTAGCTTCCAGTAGAGGCCATGAAACAACTTATTTTCAGTCTGCAGAGAGGACAAACTTATCTAATGGCTGCCTCTAACTGGCCAGGTGGAAAGGAAAGGCAAAAAAGACTAGCAATGCTTTGCATAGGGATTTGATAGATTTTTTCCCATTGAATAAATGAAATTAAATCAGTGGCTGTAACCCACTAATCAGGCTCTTGTTTCACTTATTTGGGAAAGATAAGGAGTAAGATAAAAGATCTGTGGTGCTTCGGGAACACAGAGATGACTGGAAAGAAAATCTCTACCCTAATATTCCCAAACATTTTGTTCTCTTAACCCACATACTTGCCCATGAAGCTATGGTCAACAAATGAGGTGACTATACCACTCAGAATGGGAATTTTGCTGCATAACAGAGTATTTCAAAATCTCCGAGGCTTTCAAAATGCCCTTAGATCTGCAAGCCATCTGTGGTTTGGCTCATCTAAGCTGGGCATGGTTGGCCCAGACTGGACGTACACATCCAATCAGTTATAGTCTGTTCCAGATTTTTTTCTTTCTTTTTTTCTTTCTTTTTTTTTTTGATCCTAGACTGAACAAGCAGCTGAACCCTGGAGCATGCTCCTCTCAGGAGTTCAGGAGGCCATGCCACTGTGAATGCCCATTTAAAACTTGTGCTTGCATGATGAGCACTGTCTTTCCATGAATCAAAGCAAGCCATACTTCAACGTCCAAAGTTACTCAAACAGGAATAGTTGGTTTAGCACAGCCATGCAGAGTATGAAGAATTGGGAGTAGTTATCCAGAATGCCACAGGCAACTATACCAATGTTCAGTCAGCCAGTACTGCTCCCAGATTCTTCTACTTAACAATCATGGGCTCCCTTGCTACCTTTTTAGGACCTTAATTGGGCAGTTTAGGTTGTTTTATTTTTTTATATAGAAGACAATAAGTATACTAAATCAATTAAGTTAACTCTAAAAACAAGCTTGAATCATTGTCCAATATAGCCTATCAAAATTCTGTTATGATGTAAAATGATGGACTCTGGATCCACGACCACAGTAACTGAAGAGAGACGGCTACAGCCAGAGAAGCCACCACCGGGGCAGGGAGGATGGGGGGAAATGCACCAACTTCTCCCTCCCGCTCTCTTCTCCTACCAGTGCTTCCCACTGACTGAAGCCAGCATGAAGGCTGCTGACATGGAAGTCTGAAAAATAGAGCCTGTAATTGTTATTCCCAGAGATATAAAACAGAGTAGAGGAATGAGGAATTGATATGAGAACAAGCTAATGTCAGTGACCCATGGGTAATTTGGTGTTCCTTTAGTAGCAACCTGAAATGTCTCTAACTCAAGCAAGTGAAATTCCTTCAGGAACTCAAAACTTATGTGGTTTTTTTGTTTTGTTTTGTTTTGTTTCTTGAGGTACCAGGGTCAGGGAGTGAACCTAGAACCTCACATGTGAAAAGCCGGTGCCCAACCACTGAGACACACCAGCTCCCCAGAATTGATTTTTTGTTTGTTTCCTTGTTGTTTTTTCTTTGTTTTGTTTTTAAGAGGTACCAGGAATCGAAACTACGACCCCCCATGTGGGAAGCAGGTGCTCAACCACTTGGGCCACATCTGCTCCCCAAAACTTATGTTTGTACAAATCTCTCTCTCTTCCACAAAATAATTAGATTCAATAACCTGAGGATACTATCAAATAATTTTAGCACATTACCTCAATTTATAATTAAGAGTAATGGAAATGTCTTTCAAGTCTTCATGAAAAAACATTAATTGGAAGAAATTCTTCTAATTATCAATATAAACATTTCAAAATGGAAAAAAAAAACTGGGTCCATCGAAGCTGCAGATTTTCTTCTGCCTGAAACCCCACCCCTAATTCATATGCTCCCAGTTGCCTGGTTCCCTCCTGCAGAATGGGTTTCTATAAACTGGGGGCCATAAAAACCAGAACTATTTTCCAGAACTGTGTCACTGATGAAGTCTCCTTAATGACAGTTCAAATTTTATTTTATTTTTTAAGAGTCAAACTGTTGATAGGACAGGCAAGATTATCATAACACTGGCCCTATACCCAGCAAGTACAAAAAACAAGCCAATCTTGATCTGAATTGCAGTTATACCTGGAAAAATTGTATTCTGTTTCCAGAAGGGTTGTCAAAGACCATAATAAAGATTCCATGGTATCTGAATGCAGAAACGCAGATACAGAACTTATTCTTGTGTTTAGTCTTACCAGGATGCCTAGTTGTTTATGCTAGTTGTCCAAATTCTATGACCTCAGAATTTAGGTTGCTGAGAAAAAGTCGGCACTGTACATTTACTGTATTTGTGCAAAAATATCCACTTATGGATATATAAACCTTTCTTTCTCAGAGAAGAGCAATTTTTTAAATGTAGTTTAAAAAAAAATGTAGTTTAACAATTTTCAATAATGACAGCAATAGTCATAAAGTCGTATTTGTATTTTCAAAACTTTTAATTACCATCTCCTTTTTGGCATGAAGAATTAAATATAGACCAATTGCCATACCATTTAAAGGCAGTACATAAGGTTTTGTTCATTAATACCTAAAAGGCCTTTTCAGATTTTACTTTTCCCATTATTGAATCCTTGCTTCAACTACATCTGCTTGCCCTGGGATCTGTTGTCTGTCAGTGTGTGCTGAGGCCTATTGCTGTCAAACATGTGGTAAATATTGTTCAAGGTCAAGGTGTGATATTCTGCATCCCAGCCTGCCTGCACCTGCTAAAATCATGTGTAAGGGTTAAACAAAAAATACTTCTTCATGCCTCATACCCTTTTATGAGTGGTTTTACTTGCAAATAAATATTATAATGAAAAATTTCCTTTGAATTCAATATGTCTACTTTGCTTCAGTGGTTAATATTTTTCATTTAGAAATTTTAAGTAACTATCATAACTGCTATAAATTCATCTATTGGAGAGACTACTGTCTAATTCAAAACCAGGAAATCAAGAGTTCTTGATTACTATGATCTGATGGCTTGAATTTGGTTTGTAAAAAGTTTGTAAATATTATGACACCATAGGTATGTGCATATTTATGTTAGAAAAGCTATTCTAAAAATCAATCAAAGAAGTTTTGTCCACAAAACTTGCTCTGCATCTACCCCCGACTCCAGTCCATCTGCTTCTTTAAAGTCAAGTAACTACTGAAGCTGTCAGCTATCTAAGTAGGAATGAGGCCTATGGCTTTATTTGATTCCCCGTAGGCTAATTAAGAGATTAGACACCAGCACTGAGCAGCTTTGGCATGATGATCAGAATGTAGCAAGTTCATGAATACTCAAGGGTAAGGTCAATATAAGTCTCATGTGAGTAAGAGTAGTCTTCCTGTCACCCAAGAAGCTACCTAGGCCTGAATGGGTGGACCAAGTCCTCCTCTTTTTTCTTGACAGCTAGGAAGAGGCCAAGAGACCAGGGAGTATAAAGGCTTCCTCTTGGTGCTTCTGCAAGAGACTGGTGACTGATCTGCATCATCCACTGGGACAAAGACCAATTTTGTCTACCCCTATTTGAGGTTATGGTACTCTAAAACCATATTATATTTGACAAGTAGAGATAGTAAAATTTAATGAGGTACAGTAGTCATATGAAATGAATATCAACCAGATATACCAGATCAACTTTCTATATCAATGAGTTCAATCAAAGAACAAAGCTGCTGGCGGACAGAGATGATAATGTTAATGAAATTTTTTTGAGCATTTCTAGATATTTAGACCATCTCCCCAAAAACCTTTTGTAAAATAAAAAAAACATGATTTTTCATTTAAAAAGTACAAAGTAGATCAGTTAAAGAGAGAATGGATAATCAGTCTTGAGAATTAAGTATAAGACCAAGAAGATCAAGTAGAGGGAATATTTCAGAGGCCAAAGCAATATCATAAAGAGATGGAATTGAAGAGGAAAAAAAACAGCGATTAGAAAGCAGATTCCAAAGAAAATAAAAATTAAAAATAAGAAAGCAGATCCAGAAGGACTTTAATAGAAGTTGAAAAGGAATAAGTAATAATTAAATAATGAAACAAATTCTTCCGAATTGATTCTGCAGAATTCATCGAGTAATGAGAAACACATATATCCAGACATATGCTGATACATTAATTAACTCTAAGAAATAAAGAAATACTACATGATTCCAGAGAGAAAGAATGAGTTATTTACATAAGAAAAAGCACCAGACATCTCCAGTATTTTCTCACTTCACAATAGAATCTAATAGAATATTATTTCTGGATTAGGGAAGAAAATGACAGCAACTGAGAAAAATTATCACTCATCTGAAGAATGAAAAATGTCAATGTATCGCAAAGATTCTAAGAGAATATTACCCACCCTCATTTTCAGAAGAAAACACTTGAAAAAGGACTCCAACAAGACAACAACAGATCAGAGAAGGAAACCATAAAATAGGGGATTGAAGAGGAGAAGAGTGCATGATATGCCATTAATCTTGCAATAGATAGATAATTGAGAGATTGAGTTAATGAACTGAAAAAATGAGCAGCTACCCGGGAATATGTAATGTGAGTATTAACAAAGAATTCTTGAAATATCAAGGATACTTGCTCAGGGAATTCCAGTAAATAGGTAACAGAAAAACTACCTAAAAAAAATTAATGTTCAGAATGGAGGTGGTAGGTGGGGGCAGTAAAACTGTTTTAAGGACCTCAACTGATTGGGAGGTATTTTTAGTCAAGGTTTTCTAGAACAATAGAGCCCACAGGAGATATCTGTAAATATTATGACATTTTATAAGATTGTGTCACATGACTGAGAGGGAGTACAAGTCCGAATTTTGTAGGGCAGGCTGCAAACTAAGAACTCTAATGAAGGTCCTCGATGAATTCCCCAGGAGGAGCTTGCTGGCTGAAACAGAAATGAAAATTCTGTCCCTTCTTACTGCTGAAATCATCACTTCTCATTTTAGGATCTTCAACTGTTTGATTGAGACATCCCTCATAGCTGAAGGCAATCTCCTTAGTTGATTGTAGATGTAATTAGCCATAGATGCAATCAACTTACTAATAATTTAAGTCCACAAAATGTACTGGCAATAACAGTTAGGGCAGTGCTTGCTTGATCAAACTACAGGGCACTTGGCCACTACCTGGCCAAGTTGACACATGTTCCTAGCCATCACAGGAGGGAAGAGGAAAGAAGAGAGCAAAAGTGAAGTTACTCTAAAGCAGGGGTTCTTAACAGGGGTCTGTGAACTTGAACTGAAATTCAAAAACACCTTTTTCTTGTGGGGATGTGTTGGTGGGGGTGTGATACATTTATTAAATAATACACAGTATAGTGTAAACTTAGTAAGGGGCCTGCAGGTCTCACCTGAATAGCAAAGGGATCCATGGAACAAAACAGGTTAAGGATCCCTGCTCTAAAGGAACTTTGTGCTGGAGCTGGACAGGAAAGCAAGGAAAAGTAGAACATCTTGGTAGCAGACAAGAATGAATACTTTGTTTTTATAAATAAGAGAAAAATGTGCACCTGATTATAAGTGCTGAGAAAGAAAACTGTTAATGGAATGTAAAAGTTCATTAGATCAAGAAAAAATTGGAATGAAAAAACTTTACCTAATTAGAAAAATATTTTAAAAAATAAAAAAGGAAATGAAGTATTGAAAGAAATAAAATCAAATGCAATTTAGTCATTCTGGATATTAATGGACTAAACTTTTTTCGTTAAGACACAGGGCATTTTAACTTGCATTTTGAAAAATCTTAGTTTACAAGGGCTTATTTCTAAAATAAAGCCAGACAAAGAGATTCCAGAGAAATAATAGAAAAACTATAAATCAGATTGAATCTTGATTATATGGTGTTTATAAGGGCTTACTTTTTTTAAATATAATCTTTTAAGATTTATTTATTTATTCATTTATCTCCTCTTCTCCCCCTCCACCCCAGTTGTCTGTTCTGTGTGTCTATTTGCTGCATCTTCTTCTTTGTCCACTTCTGTTGTTGTCAGCGGCATGGGAATCTGTGTTTCTTTTTGTTGCATCATCTTGTTTTGTCAGCTCTCCATGTGTGTGGCACCATTCCTGGGCAGGTTGCACTTTCTTTCGCCCTGGGCGGCTCTCCTTATGGGGTGCACTCCTTGCACATGGGGCTCCCCTACACGGGGCACCCCTGCGTGGCACGGCACTACTTGCATGCATCAGCACTGCTCATGGGCCAGCTCCACACGGGTCAAGGAGGCCCAGGGTTTGAACCGCAGACCTCCCATGTGGTAGACGGACACCCTAACCACTGGGCCAAGTCCATCACCCTATAAGTGCTTACTTTTAAATAAAATCAGACAAAGAGATTCCAGAAAAAACACTAAACCAAAAATTATAAGACTAGAAAAGTCAAAAAATAATATTAAGATAGATTATAATATTAAAAGAGGAACATTATAAATGACAAAAGGAGAAATTTATGAAAAAGTCCTAACAGCCATACATAAACCAGAATACACCAAGCCATTAGTAGTTAAATAAGGCAAATGTATTGGACAGAGTTTAACTTTATGTAATAAGTATACCTCTTTTAGATCTAGTTGCCAAAATAACTAAGGGCACTGAAGAACTTAATAATCAACAAAGTTAATTAAGTAGACGTATATAGAAAGATGAATTTCCATCTTCCAAATACAGATATTATGTCTATAGATATTTACAAAAGTAGATCATGTATTTGGTTATAAATGGCATCCTAACAAAAAACTGTTGACTTCACAGGCCGCATTTGCTAATCTTATTTAAAATGCTAGACGTAACTGACTAAAATCATTGACTATATGCAACTTATAAATGCACTCCTAAATGACTCTTGGAATTAAGATGAAAGCTTATCAAAATAGGTAAAGGAAATTAGTGGTGTTGAGGTGTTTTCTCCTACTGTTCTGTTCGTTTGTTTTTTAACCTGGGCTACTTAGAAGTAGTTATAAATTTAAAAAATGTGGGGAGCCGCCCGGAGCTACGTGCATTTGCGGTCTCCAGCAACATGGCGTTTTCATAAGTACACCTACTCCACCCCTGTGCTTCCGCCTTCTTCTTCCCCTTTCCCCAGTTTCCCGGGCAAAAAGTGTCACGCCTGCGCAACAAGATGTTGAAGCCATGACCAGCATTGAAGACTCGCAACCTATAGCAAGTGGTGTAACAGCATTTTATTGCCTTATATGGAAGAGCCGCTTCATCAGCCTATCACCCCCTGCTAATACCCTCCCCTTAGTATATATTCTGATGCTCTACCCTCAATAAACGGAGACTTGATCAGAATCCTGTCTTGTCTCCGTTTCTCTCGCCTCTTGTCCCCCAATTCCCACTCCCTCTTTCAGGTGCCGGTTCGTTTGACCTGCGGGCCGGGTCAAAAAAACATCACGCTCTTAATGGTTTTTGTGATGGGGAGTGAAACATTTTTCAATTTTCCTTTTAGATTAACTTAATGTAACCCCATGAGAGTAAATTATTGTCTCTAGATAGGAAGATACAAAAGGAGAAAGAAATGAACAAAGAATAGGATGTCAAGATGTAATTGGTTAGCATAAGAGGACAGTGTCCTTTAAGGAAACATTGTTTTGATTTGTTTTATTATTTGTTTCTTCTTTAATCAATTCATCTAAAAGGGAGCCGATCTCTGGACTGTGAGTTCACTGGCTACTAAGCCGGAGAGGAAAAGTCACTTCTGTTTCAAGCCCATTCGGAGTTCTACTTTATACTTGCTCGTGTTTATCTGACCTGGGACATGCACATATTGTCGGATGATGTGGGCTTCATCCTGACAGAGCTCCCCTTTCATTGAGTGATTAATAGTTAAGATTTTGTGAAATCACTCATACCAACAATCAATAACAGTTAAAAGATTTTCTTAACACCATTATGATTTTTATTTTTCATTGAGAATTACTACATAAAGATTTTTTTTGAAATTTTAAATCTCTTGGATAACTAAAGACAAGCCATATTGAAGGAAAATGTATAGTTCATTTTATTTTAAAGCTAAAAGCAGTAACAATTTGATTCACTCCACTCTAATTGATTTTGCTTGCTTTAAAAATTGTCTGCAGAACAGGTATTCCAGATCATTTTTCAACAGTGACATTTCACAGCTATTAAAGTATTATGGCTTTATATAAAATGCTAAATTTGGAAAAACTGCTCATTATTAGAAAGGTACATTAACCTTTATTGTCATCATTGCTAAGCAAACTGATGAGATAATTTTTACTTTTAATAGGGAACAAAGACAAAAAAATCAAAGCGAAGGATATTTCTTATTGTTTATATTTGCTCTCTAGAAATCTCTTATGAATAATTATATTTATTTACAATTTTATTTTACATACGGAGTTTTATTTTAAAATGCCTAGGGTTCACTTTTTAAAATTCTCATCACAGTACTATTTACTTTTTAACTATTTCATATTTTCTTTAATTTTAGGTAGAGTTCTGGAAAATTTAAAAATAAATATAATATATGCAAAATGCCTTCTTTAAAAAGGAACAAAAGTAATAATTATTGATGTTAAACCCAATAATAACAGTGATTTTTATCTGGAACTGGAGCATTTAAATATCTATTCTTTCCTAACTTAATGATTCTGAAAATATCATGGTAGCAGTATAGCTCTAAATCAGAATAAGGAATGTTTCTGAAGTGTAATATTGTTTAATTTTGTTATAGACACTACCATGCATTATAATGTTAAAGAAAATTGTACTGTTTACTTAAACATAACTTTATGAAAATGCATGGAGAAATGAACATAGAACCATAGATATGGAATCTGAAAAAAGCCAGGCATGTGGAAATCTACCACAGGTCTGCCCAAGCATAAAGGCTTAGCTAAAGTGTAAAATGATGATTCTGACTCAAGGACAGCTTTCAAATTTGGCTGCATGTTTCTTTGCAGTTAATTTAAATTTTAAATTTTCAACTCCAAATGTTGAAGAATATGTGCATCCACAATATATTTTGCTCTCTTAACAGGGGTGAATAAAGTTGGGTTATTCTGGATTTCTTTTCCTGCTAAGAATTTCTATTTAATTTGGAACAGTACAAGTTAGACATCAGTAAATTTTTATTTAGAGTTAACATAAGCTCTTAAGGCTATAATTGGAGAGGGAAAGTATATTTATTTTGTTTGGGTATAATTTTGTTAAGATCTGTTAGGAAATCTGGAAATTCATTAAAAACAGAACTAAAATTGATGTAGACAAGTACTGTGGTGTTATTTAAATGAATTCTATAGCCTCACCAAACACATATGTATAAAACTTAAAAATGCTGTAAAACATTCTTATAACAATCAGATTGAAATCCTTGGTAGATTGCTGGAGGCGTTTTCATTATTTATCATGTGAGCTTGTTATAATGCAGTATGCTTGGTATATTTAGTCATTAAAGGGCATAAATAAATATAAAGAATGAAAATACAGTTGCATAACCTTGTACCCTCTTTTATATGAGAAAAATATATATAAATTCTGAAACAGTAAATTCTCTAATGTTGTATATATGGTTATTTACATGCTTTTGATGGGAATTACTAGGATGAAATGTCATATCTTTCAGAGTACAGGCATCCCAGTGCTAAAGTTAAACTGTAATTTTTTGTGCTAACATTTCCCTATTAATTTGCACCTGTTTCTTCATGGTGTTGCCTCTTATTCATAGTTTTGTCAATAACAAGCTGTACCTTGTCTCCCATCTCCTCCCTGGCTTTATGTGGCTGTCACTATTAAAGCAAATATGTTTTCAGGATAGTGCCAGCCTTACTTCTCTACAGAGCCTTAGTCATCATAAAGAATTTGGAATGTAGAAGGAACTCAACTACAGCCAGCTGTTTCAGCAATGAGATAGGAAAAGATGGCATAGATTGGGCATTTCTGAAGAATATATAATAAATTATGTAAAACCACCAGCAGGATTTGTATTTCCTCCCACCCCATTATTGTTTTTTCTGATTTTATTCTCCATATAACATATATGGCTTAAAACACATGGGTGAAAGAAATATCTGTGGACCTGAAGGAAAGAAAATTGAAACTATGCTGATGGAAGCATGGAGAAAAAAGGAAAGGGAAAGAAAAAACAAAACAAAACAAAAAACACCCTGAGCCTCCATGAAAAGTAGGACAATATCAAGTGCATTAACATATTGTATAATTGGAATTGAAAAATAGTGGAGGTGGAGATAAAAATATTTGAAGAAGTAATAGCTTAGAAGTTTCTAAATATGATGAATGATATAAATCCACAGATCAGCAAATACAGCAAGATAAACAACTGAAAACTGAACCAAGGCACATTATACTCAAACTGCTGAAAAACAATCATAAAGGGAAAATCCTAAAAGCAGAAGAAACAAACATACAAATACACCACTGACTTCCCACTAGAAATAATGTAAAGCCATAAAAAAAAAGAACTTCATCATGTCATCTTTAAAGGGATAAAAGAGAAAAAAATTTTCAGCTTAGAATTCCACATTTAGAGAATTTCCTTAAAAAACTAATGCAAAATAGACATTTAAAAATAAGTAATAGTGAGAGAATTTGTCAAGAGTTGACCTAACTACAAGAAATGTAAAAATAATTGTTTAGGCTGAAGGAAAATGATACTAGATAAAAATGTGCTTAATCAGAAAATGGTTTAAAATTATCTCTAAAAGGTAAATGCTAAATATGCATTTATCTTTTAGAGAGCAAAAATAGCAATTGACCATGAAGTTGATGATATATGTAGGAATAATTTATATGACAATAATAGTACAAAGGACAGGAAGGGAGAAAATGAGTCACACTCTCATTACAAGCATGAAGTGGTATAGATTGATTTAAAGGTGGACTGTGGTAAATTAAAGACATATGTACCACAGGACATCTACTAAATTTTATTTTAAAAAGAGAGATATCTTAAAAGCCCAAAGAAAAGATAAAATGGAAATGTATTTTAAAGTTTAAAAGGGGTAATACATTATGGAGGAGAGAAAATGTGAGACTAGAGAGAAGTATGTAATCAGGTCATGAAGACTCTTAGCAGACACACTGAGATGGCCATATAATTTTATGTAGTGGGAAATCATTGAAAAACTTGTAAGCAGAGAGGTTTGATTTCAGAATGATCCCTTTAGTAGCAATACAGATAACCTATCGAAAAGAGATGATACCAGTGATGGGATAATGGGGTGGGTTTGACTACAAAGGAGCATGGGTGAATTCTCTGGGTGATGAAATTATACCATATTTTCTGAGGTGGTTATTTGGCTATCTACATTTGTCAAAAATCATTTATACCTTTTAAAAAGCAAAAAGTTTAAGGTTTATAAATTATACTTTAATAAACCTGATATGAGAGACAGAGAGAGAGAGAGAGAGCTGGGAGACAGGGAGGTATGGAGTGATGAGAACCTGGAAGCAAGAAAGCATTTGTAGAAAAGCGATGGTGAAAGCCTAAATTTAAGACAATGGGAGAGGAAGGTTCAGATGGGACAGATGGTTACATGGCAGAGAAATAAATCTAGAGAAGAAAATAAATTTAATTTGTTGATTTTGAGATGCTTTTAGAACTATCAGTTGGATGATTTATATTTATATAAATATAAATCATTTATATTAGGTGGTAAAATGAAGATGTATGGAGGTCTGGAGTGAGTGAGGTCTTAGCTAATGATTTACCTCTCAGTATCATCATTGTCTTGTACTCTGTCACTATTTGATTTTATATGAATCCTACTCTATTTCAGATTCATCCAGATGCTAGTGGTCCACTCCATCCTCTATTTGTGCTATCCCCCAATTTATCCTTGGTGCCATCATCAGGTGTGCCTTCCTTTTATTGAAAATAGATCATGTCATAAACCATTTCACTGTTACATATTGTATTTAAAATTTTATTCACATTAATTTATCATATCTTTACTGGCATCATGGCCCCAGCCAGTCTTTACAACCTGATTTCCTATTAATCCTGTATTTGTGGTCCACATTCTATAGCCAAATACAAATAATTCCATGTTTCCCAAATACAACTTGCACTTAGCCTGCACTCCATGCCTTTTCCCATGCTTCCTCCTCTGGAAAAGCCATTTTTTTCCCAGTTTTCTGCAGGTATAATTCATACAACCTCCAGAACCACTTCCTCAGCCAGCAGACGCACAGCTGTGAGAACAGAATATATTTCTAATCATAACAAATCAGTAGAGTCACCACATCCATCTTTTGAAACCCTGTGACCTTGCATTTCTTTGCAGCATTTTTTATTTTATTCTGGGCTATGTAAAAAGTGCTCATTCTCTTTATTCCACATAAAAGCCCCAATTTAAAAATAAGCAAACTGAAATTCAATGTCCCTAGATTTTCTCATGATCACAAAACTGGTGATTGGTAGTTTGGACTTCACATTGTAGTGACTCCAAATCCTGATCTTTTCTTCCATGTCTTTGCCCCGTCTCTTATGACATCTACATTTAACCTTGAGCTTGAGGTATTTGTATTATTTCACCCTGTTAATCTGGAATCTCATGGTAAGTATAGTGCCTTATATATCTCTTTATTCTTGGTCATGCTTAACATAATGCTCAAAATATTTTTGTTCAGTATATTTTTGGTGAAAGAAAGTGAAAGGTATTTTGTAAATGAAAATTCAATATTTTAAGAGATCCACTTTTAAATTTGCCAATAAAAATGATACCACTTGTCGGCGGGGAGTTGTGCTGCCAGCACGGACGTTGGTTTTACTTTCTCCGCCGCCGCTGTGGTGGCTGCTGGAAGCCTTTCTTGCACCGCCTTCGCGAGCCATGGGCTGTCGACACACCTCACCAGCTGTGTGCTGGGGACTGCTGACCGGGGCTGCTAGTCAGAGAAGTGGGACCGCGCTACAAACTCATGCAAGCCACTGGCCAGGAGAAGTAGACAGCTTTATTGGCAGAAGCGGGGAGCCAGGGCGCGCGGGCTTATGCGCGATCTGCGAGCGAGTCTGGGGAAGGGGTAGTGGATGGGAGTTATATAGGGTGAACCCGGAAACATTATCTGATTGGTTGGGACAGCAATATGTCTATATATGGTAACTATAGATTTACTAGGCAAAATGGCAGAAGGAGATAAAATGGCGGCGGCGCGGTGCATGCGCACAGTACCACTACCACAGAGAAAATCATCTATAACAGAATATTCAATTGACTTTCTCTAGTGTTCAACCAATAATAATGTACCCTTTTGATAAAATTAATATTAGCAACAGGTATATGAGAATAGTTACATTTTTCTTAAGAACTTCAATTTATTTCAATGAAATCTATGCATCTGACAATATACATCTGTTGCTAAAATTAAAATTGTGCTATAGCAAAGAAAAATAAGATTTCAGTGAATCCAAACAACTGTATCACTTTCAGACTGTATCAACAAATCTATTTCTATCTATCACTCAGACTAGTAGTGGTATGGATTGAATTGTGCTTCTCCCAAAAGGCATGTGCAAGTCCTAAGCCTGTGATACCTGTAAATGTGACCTTATTAGGAAATAGAGTCTTTACACACGTAATTAGTTAAGATGAGGAGATAGTGGATTAGCTGGGCCCTAGTCCAGTATGACTGGTGTCTTTATGAAAAGAGGGGAATTTGGACACAGAGACTCAAACATGCAGACACAGAGGGAAGACAGTAATATGAAAACAGAGGCAGAAATTGAATTATCCTACCACAAGCCAAGGAACACTTGGGCCACCCAAAACTGGAAGAGGCAACAAAGGATCCTACCGAAGGATTCAGAAGGAGCACATCCCTGTCAACACCTTTATTTTGGACTTCTAGCCTCCAGAACTGAGTTGGTCCAATGCTGAGAGCAGAGGAAGCTTCTCCTCTGTCTCATACCCAAGGACTGCTGCATTTTCTGTCCTATATATTTCACTTTTTTTCCCCAAGGTGAAAATCTGCTCTTAAAATGATCACCAAAGTTATTTTAAAAGGTTAAGGAAAAAACTTAGTAACTCTGAGCTTTGGGTTTTCATAATGGGAGAAAGGGATCTATAAAAATTTTAAATGACCTCATAGGCATTAGGATCCAAATATGATAGAAAATACCTACCCAAAATATAAATGTCTAAGTTATTTTAAAATGCTGCCCAATTCTACAATAACAAAATTAGGCACAAGTTAAGTTTCTAGGAAGGCTTTTTATTTCAATGTAAGTCACACTCTTTTTAATCCTAGAAAGGATTATGCCAGCACACCACTTGCAGTTCTATGTGAAAGAGGAATTGCATCATTATAAATAAAAGAGGTTAGGAAAGGTCAATTGGGATGTGGCAAGCAGAGAGGATGCCAGTGCAGGAGGCTCTGTTGAGATGGTTCGGATCACTTTAGTATATATATTTTTCTGTCTTCCTCCTGTGTTCAGTAGTGAATGAGATGTTTCCAAACCAGTTCAGCTGAAGGATGATAAAGATGGTGATGTTGGTGGTGATTTATCGCTCTAAAAATTATAGACATTAAAATTATGAAGTATATGCAACACACCCTAAAATGATTTCCAGTTCCTTGGTGATTGCCTGACTATTCAAAATTTCAATGTATTTTGGATTTAGGATCATAATTTGTGCAACATTCTTAAAATTAATTTTGCTTTTCCTTACATAAATCAGGGCATTCCATCTGGGAGTTTTATTTCCATGGTGACAAGGAACTTAAAAAAAAAGTCATGATTGAAGATTAAAATGGTCATAAGAGAATGATGTGATTTCAGAAAATGTTCTGTATCCTTACCTTGTGATTATCGAATATGTTTTATGTAACAGAGAATATGTTTTCTGTTTTGTGATGTTTAAAAATGACTGTATCTCTTTGAAAGTGGGGGTGACCTGGAATATCTTGTTTCAATGAAAGTAAGAGAAAAGCAGATAATATATCGTTTACTGAAGATTTCATCACATATATATCTAAATTTCAAGGTCAAAAAGAAATCCACACATAGTGCTTAGATATTGGTTTCTAATAAAACCAATAAAAGGAACTAGGGCTCTGTGGAGAAACGGCTGCTTTTAGGACTGGGGCAGGAAATATGCAAGATGAGTTTGGAGCTTCTTGTTATGCCAGGAAGTAAGAAAGGGATTATAATAAAAAACAAAAAATACAAAAACACATGGATAATGCTGAAGGGACACAGGAGACATCTAAAAGAGTTCTTAAGGGTCAAAGTGAGAACAATTTGAGCAATAAGATAAAGTAAAATTGATTTTTAACCTAGAGTATAAAGTATATTTAAAAAAATATATTTAACCTAGAGTATAAAGTATATTTAAATAAGTGACTCAATAAATATATAAATGGATAAGAAAAGAAAAATCTCCCACGCAGAAGAATTCCAAATAATTTATGTAGATTCCCTGCCCTCTAAGAGCTGGAGAATAAATCCACTCTCCTTAGGTGTGAACTGTGCCTAGTAACTTTCATTCCAAATACAGTATGGAAAAGGTAGAAAGAGTAACATTACCTGACCAACACTTGTTTAGCCTGTCCATTTGTATCAACATCAACAGTGATAAGTTAAGGTAATAGCATTTACCCTTACTATTATTTGCTAAGAGTGGCATTTTACCTCTGTGGTCTTTCTCCCCAAAATCCATAATCCCAGTCTAATCATAAGGAAAATATAAGACAAGTCCCAGTTAAGGGGTATTCTACAAAATGTCTGGTCAGTACACCTCAAACCTGTCTAAGTCATCAAAAACAAAGGAAGTCTGAGAAACTGTCACAGCTAAGAAGAGCCTAAAGAAGCATGATAGCTAATGCATTGTGATCTCCTAGACTGATTCTGGAACAGAAAACAAGGACACTAATAAAATCTTAGGATATCCAAATTAAATTATAACCTTTAGTCAACAATCAATATTGGTTCCAAATGTACTGATATGATTTACTAACATCAGGTAAATAATAGGGGAAACTGGCTGGGGGGTACATGGGAACTCTCTGTACTAGGTAATTTTTCTGTAAACTTAAAATGGTTCTAAAATAAAAATATTAAAAATAAAAAGAAATTAAACTATAGAAGAAAATAATCCAGTACATTACACCAAATTCAACATATATACATTTTTTATAGGGAGACAGTAGGAAAGAGCTTCTATTTTGTAAGCTTATTTTATTTAGAGCTAATTAGGGTGTATTTCAGAATTCATTGGAAAAGAATCTTGATTCAACCTCTATATTATGGAAAATTATTCACAAAGAATGGATATTTTAAGCCTCAACCCAATGTGTTTTTGGTGCTTAGGGAGTTGGAGGAAGGTATGATCACCATGGGGCGGGAATGTTCTCCAGATGCTCAGTTTCATTTTCACTTTAAATTCAAATTCACTGTATGGTCCAAGCAAGTGGAAAGGCTAACTACATAGGTCAGAGTGTTATTATTACTTTACCTAAAGGTAATCTTTAGTGATTAGTGCCTCATGGATTTTACTATGTAATGAAAGCAGCTGTTAAACACTGAACTCACTAAGTAGTACATGCAATTTCAAGCAGAGACTTGCATACCTCATGTGCTTCCCATTTCTAAAATGTACATACATACAAATGTACATCAGTATATATGCATATGTATGCCATAAACAAAGTGAATTTTCATATGAGTCCTAGATTTACTTTACTTCACTTAACTATTTAGAATTATAATTAAGGAAAATTGTACCACTATTTTAAAAACTGGAAAAGCTGATATTCCTTTATGCATCTTTTAAAGATTTCATTTGTCAATTGTTTTGCCATTTAAAGAAATCATGATGCTAAAACAGAAGTCTCTCTTAAATCAATTCCTCTAGAAGCCCAAATCCCAGTGAAAACATCAAAGTACTAAATTGAGTCAAGAGCCTGAATTTTCAGCATTGTGGAGAGAGAAAATAGCCTCTCCACCTTCAGACATAACATATGCTGTAACTTGAAGGAAAAAAGGCTTTAGAGGTATCCCAATACAGTGTCTTATAATTAGATTCAGATGTAGGTTTGACCCTTGTACCCGTACTCCCTCAAGATATTTGAAAGGAGAGTGGTTGAAGACATTAGAAGTTTAACCTGTGTTGGTTTCGTTGGAGGATGAGCCTTATGTTTTTACGAAGAGGTGCCTGTGTCAGTCATTCCTGAGGAAGTCGTTCTGTTAGGCATTCCACGTTAGAGATGGTCGTATAAGTTTTGGTAACTGCTTTTGTGACTATATAACAATGACTGAGGTGATACTAATAAGAAAATGATTCCTGGATTTGCAAAGAAGAAACTGACTTTTGACTGGACATAAGGAATTCAGATAAATATCAATATATTCTAATCACTGATTTGTTACAAACCCTCAGTGCTTTTGTTATATCTACATAATAAATGCAAAGGAAGAATTAACAAAGGGCTTAAAATATGCAGGCTCCACAGCCTTTTTCTGCAGAAGACCACTTAGATTCAAAATTATATGGATTGGTTCTATCTTCTGCCCAAATTTCTAAATTCCCACTTTGTTGTGCCTGTGAACCAATGGCCAAGTATACGGGCATGTGCAAACACTTTTAAGGTTTGGATCAAAGGAAGCAGATGCTTTTTATGCAAAGTCCTGATTTTTACATTATGGATCACTAGGATTGACACTAACAGGAGTCATGTGTCTAATTCTTTGCATCAGTGTGAGTGAAAAATAGGTCCAACGGTAGTAAATTATCTTAACTTCTCTCAGAAATAGAAATGGCTTCATAGTGAGAGAGTGGTCGCATGAGTCAAAAGCATAAAAACGCCAACCATAAATAAAGGTGAAAAACCCTCATCCCCACTGGGATAAAATAACATTACATTCCAGAGACATTGAAAAGGGACAGACAATTTCTCTGGAGATTCATTTTGCCCAAAAGTAGAGAGAAAATAACTTAAAATAATTTGTTATCACATTGCCCCGAATCACAGGTTTGAACATAAAAGGAGAAAATCTACTTCTAAAATTAATTTTGCATTGACAAGAGACTAGAATTTTAACAGGAAAAGTTGTCTTTGATAAAAACGTATATCTGAAGAAAAAGTTATATTTTAGATGAGATATTTTGATCACATACATATTTGATCACATAATTTTAGAGGTAAAATAAATCTGAACTGTCTTTGAAAGATCGATCTTCAACTTGATACAAATGACCAACTCTTTAACATTTCATTAAGCCGTATACTACTATTTTTTCAGTAGTATTTAGAGAATTAAACTGCTTGATTATTGATCACTATTTCCCTACCTCTATACTAAAAGGAAAGAATAGTACTTTTCTCAACAATTATACAGTGAGTTTAAAATTTGATTTTGTAATTAGTGATATATTTGAATTAAATATCATTAACATCAGGTTTGCTCCAAATTTTGTTTGGCCATGGAAATGAAGAATAATTGAAAATGAAATGAAGGGCAGGTCTATTGTTTGGTTGTTTTTATAGTGGGCAAATTACTGTTTTAGCACTCAAGGAAACCAGGGACTGCCACTGACTGTGAAAAGACCACTTTGGTGTTACTGCTGTTTTCTTATCTGTCAAATGCATTTAATCACACTCACCTTGTTCTACTGTATGTTGTTTGACTTAACAAATTAATGGCTCTAAAGTGCATTGAAAATATAAATCTCCATATAAATAAAACGTTATTACAGCCTTGGGATAAGTTGCAGAGAAAGGTTTAAAAGGTAATGACTTGTCCTCTAGGATTATAAGGGTTTCAAAGAGTGGATTTTTTTAAACTGCCTATTTCTTACTTTGATATAAAATCTTCTCAGAACAGACTAAAAAAAGTATATTGGATAATTTAAGACTATATAAGCAATTCTAATTGAACCATGTCTACTTTAGCCTAGAATAGTAATAAAATTGACGCAACAGGACCTCCTCAGTTCCCTTATACAATTTATATGCACCTATTTCATGCACCTCTTATTTTGTGTGCAAGCTCCTCAAGCGTGAAGACATGCTTAATGACGTGGGGAATAAAAACAGCTAAAGGTATGATTTCCAGCTTCAAGGAACTTTCGACTTTGTCAGGAGCTAAATGTGCACAAATTTCCCCAGTATATGTTTGGATGTGCTAAATAATCAAAGAGATGTATGAATTTTTCTTAGAATTGTGAGATAATTTCTGACATTGATGTGGCAGATGGGGATGCAGGATAGCACAGGATCTCAGGCTTTTTTAATTACTAGGCTGGTACTAGGTCTGAGCTTGGGAAGTCAGTTAAACTTTAGAAATATAAAGACAACTTGGAAGACATTCCAGGCTACAGGAATAGTTTGAACACAGACAATCAGAAAAACACAAAACATGTTTAAGAAAGTAAAAAATTTAGGAGTTTGGGATGTGTCAAATCTGATAGTAAGAGATACAGCTCTAAAGATAAGTTGGCGCCAGGTTGCATAGACCCTTGAATGACAAGTTAAAATGCACAAACTTTATTTAGAGGGACATTGTAAACTACTTCTTAAAGTCAATAAATGTTTTTTTTTTTCAAATAGCCAGGAAAAAAAGAGTCTTTATTCAAGATGAGATGATATATAGTTCATTTTAAAATGCCCTTTCTGGTTAAAAAATTAAAAAATAATCTGTCGATTTGACTCTAGATTTCTGACAACACAAAGATGATTCTTAAACTAAAACTACATCAGCACAATAAGACAGGCAAACTATTCTCAAAGATTAATGGAAACATTTCTAACAGAGTAGTGACTTTTTACTTATTACTATATTTGTAAGCTAAGTCAGATTTGTGCATGAGTATTAATTATGGACCTGTATCACAACTGTCTCTAAGAAACTTAAATTTTAGAGCATTTCTTTAGTTCATTTGTGAACTTGTAAAAAGTTCATGTTTATTCTCATTCTCAAGTTAATAGAATTTAAAAAGCAAGGGTCTCTCTTCCATGCTCTCATTTATTCTTAAACCAGTCATAGTAGCAATAACTTCCTCATTCAGAAATTCTCTTGAAAACAATACTGAACTGAGTTGGGAGACAACTTAGAAAGGAATTGGTCCAGTTCTCTTGTCTGTAGATGGAAAAACAAAACAAAACAAAACAACTCCACTAAAGCCCAAATATAAAATGTTTTGCACAAAGGCCATGCAGAAACAAACAAATTGTCAGTTCCAAATCTTTTTTTTCTCAAATAAATGATTTCTCAATCATAGCATGCTGATTTCAGGAATATATTAGGCAATATTTTAAAGTACCAGCTTTCAGCCAAATAAAATATTTCCTTTAATTTTTCACTGAGTTAAAAACTAACTTTAATATAATAATTGGTCAGCAAAGTTGGTTACAAGTATCTATAAATATTAGTAATTACACTGTTGTCATACAAGTAAGTGATTTCTATTGCATACCTGTAATGTAACAATCACATGCACCTTCCAAGAAGGTTTCTAAAGGAAACATTTTCTTTATTAATTTAAATTTACTTATGATTTATTCATTTGTCTTATAACAAATGACACTCAATGCCTATGCACATATGGTTTTTGAATACATATAAATAATTGTTATTCCATAATTGCTGGACTTTGCTTGACCAGTTGACTTTAATATTCCATTCGAAATGTAGATTCTACCAAGACCTGGTTAATGAGAATAGTCTCCATTGTTAATAAAAAAAAATTTCTGTCCAGCGTAGGATTTCTGAAATCTAGAATGTTTTATAAAGTGTCAGTGTGGAGTTGCCTAAAAAAGATTCAGATGATTATGATATATGGTCCTGTAATGTATAGTTATCTTACACAAATATCCAGTAATTTTCTTCATGATTTTATTTAGTTGTGATTTATTCATTTTGATAGAATTTTCATTGATTCAAGTTTTCTAGTTATTTTCCTAATATGGCATTTTATAGTCTTAAATGTGTAATTCTGCTTGCTACACAATATTTCTTCAGGTTTGGGGAGCATTTTAATAACATGACAAAATGCTATACTTCAATAAAAATATGTTGAGAGTAAAGAAAAACATTTTAATTTCTTAAACCAGAAGATAGAAAGTGACCATGACTAAGATATCATAATTATTGTTTATAAAATGTCAATATTAATATTTGGGAGGGGAGAAAGAGATTACATATACAATAAATTTTGTGGAAATATTGCATAGTGTTTTTCTTCTTTTTTTTCTCCTGTTTCTCTTTATTTTGGAAGTGCTATCTCTTTTGTTTTGGATTTCTGAAATGAATATCTCATTAAAATAACTGTCAGACAGTAAGGCTTAAGCCCAGATTGACTACATCATTTATAGGGTCTCATTTTCCAAAATTATTAAGAACTTCAACACAGAATAGCAGAACATTAAAACAAGCATGAAGGAAGCAAACAGATGTGGCTCAAGTGATTGGGCTCCCACTTACCATTTGGTAGGTCCAGGGTTGGATTCCCGGGGCATCCTGGTGAAAGCAATCTGGCCCACACAGTGAGCTGGCCCATATGGAGTGCTGGCCTGTGTGGTGTGCTAGTTGCTGGCCCACACAGGCCCTAGTGGAGTACTGGTGCAGCAAGATGATGCAACAAAAAGAGACACAGAGGAGAGACAACAAGAGATGCAGCAGACCAGAGAGCTGAGGTGGCGCAAGAGATTGAGTACCTCTCTACCACTCCGGAAGGTCCCAGGTTCAGTTCCTGGTGCTGCCTAAAAAGAAGACAAGAAGACACAGCTAATGGACACAGAGAGCAGACAATAGGGTGGGCTAAATAGATAAATCTTAAAAAAAAAAAAAAAAAAAAACAAGCATGAGACCTTTGTAAATTTGTAAATATAAAGTCCTATATGACAGCACAGGTCACATGCTTATGACGCAAGCCCCTTCTACAGCTTTCACAGGAAGCCATCTGATTTAGGGAGTTCACCTTTTTCTTCTCAATTCCTGAACAAATGTAATTTCTTCGTGGTGTATATCTGATCATAGGAACATTATTATAGATTGCCTCATTTCTTAGCTTATGGGCAGGAGCTGGCGATCACAATATCTTTAGTTAGGATTTGTATTCCTTTCCTGTTGCTGCTCTTATGAATTGCCACACATTTCGTGGTTCAAAATAATGCAAATATATGATCTTACCAGAATGCTGAAGCGGGGTTTCCAGGCTCAGATCTAAGTGTCAGTTGTGCTGTGCTAGTTCTGGAAGCTCTGGGGAAGAATCTGTGTCCTTGCCTTTCGCAGTCCAGTTTCTCAAGGCTGCCTAAACTCCTTGGCTCATGACACCAGAAACTATCCCAGAATTTAGTTTAAAATAAGAAAGACAACTAATTATTTTCTTTAGGCAAGAGAGTAATTCTACCATGAAACACCATCTGTAACATGTCTGAAATAATTCTTACTTTTTATCTACCTGAAAAAGACCTAAATATGTTTATGAAGCATATATGAACAATCTCTGGTTTTACAGATACATCAAGACTTACGTGTATTTATATATTCATGTCTCTTTACATTTTCAAGTATTATCAGAGTTGCCTACCAATTCCATTTGTTCATAATTGCTTTTTTATAGATACAAATTCCCTAATCCTTTAGTGAATTACAAAACTCAGAGCTCTTCACAAATGAAGAATTAGTGAACATTTAAAAGACTTGGTCCCAGCTATGTGTTTAGCATCGATTGCATTCATGCCCCAGTAATAGGAATTATAGGGGATAGAGAGTATACATTTAAAGTTTTGGGGAAAACTAAGCAGATACTCAAGCAGCAGCCATATATTCAATAAAGCAATAAACACATCAACGCATGAGCAGAGTGGTCCGCAGTTTCATTGTTCATCTGCAAAGGCTTCTTGGAAAACTTATATTTTGAGGAAAGTATTAAGGAGGTGAGAGGATTTGACTGGGTGAACATAGATCATCATCATAGTAACTGAATGATATAGACAAGAGCTTCACGGCTTTAAAAAGAGGAATAATGGAAGTAAACATTCATATTCAGTGGGAATGGAAAAGGTCAGCAAGTTTTTCAACAAAATAGAGATTTCTTGATTTTTTTAAAAGATTTATTTATTTATACTCCCACCCCCATTGTCTGCTCTCTGTGTCCATTCACTGTGTGCTCTCTTTGTCTGCTCGTTTTCTCTTTAGGAAGCACTGGGAACTGAACCTCAGACCTCCCATGTGGGAGAGAGGTGCTCAATCACTTGAAACACCTCAGCTCCCTGCTTTGGTTGTGTCTCTCATTGTCTTTCCTCTTTTTGTCTCCCTGTTGCATCATCTCGTCACAGGTGCCCATCACACCAATTGCTGACCTGCTTATCTTCTCTAGGAGGCACGAGGAACTAAACCAGGGATCTCCCACGTAGTAGGTGAGAGGTCAATTGCTTGAGCCACATCAGCTTCCCGAGATTTCTTGGATTATTTTTTCAAGATTTATTTTATTTCTCTCCCCTTACCCACCTGTTTTTCTGCTCTCTGTGTCCACTCACTGTGTGTTCTTCTGTGTTCATTCGCACCCTTGGTGTCACCAGGAAACTGAGTCTCTTTTTTGTTGCGTCATCTTGCTGTGTCAGCTCTCCATGTGTGCAGCGCCACTCCTGGGCGGGCTGTGCTTTTTACACATAGGGCAGCTCTCCTTGCAGGGTGCACTCCTTGCTTGTGGGGCACCCCCACATGGGGGCACCCCTGCGTGGCACAGCACTCCTTGTGCACAGCAGCACTGTGCATGGGTCAGCTCACTACATGGGTCAGGAAGCCCTGGATATCGAACCCTGGACCCTCCCATATGATAGGTGGACGCTCTATCAGTTGAGCCATGTCCACTTGCCGAGATTTCTCGTTAATACCAGAAAGATCTATACCCCTGTGATGAAGCAATTGGCTTTGATCTTCAAAGTTCTGTAAATATCTAACATATGTTTAATGATTTGCCATATTCAATGTATGAATCAGCTAGGAAGATTTGAAAAAGAAATTGCACTATGGAACCCAATATGCAATTTGGATGAAAAGATTCAAATTAAGCTTGGAAGAAGAAAAAAGCAGTCTAGAATATTAGGATATTGTGGTATTGTCAGCAAAGCAGGCAGAGTTTGGGGTTGACAGTGGAGGTAAGAGAAAGCAAGGATCCAGCTTATAATATACACACACAAAGCAGTCACATGACATAAATGTGATGTGTAGTGGTGCATTGAAAGTCATATCCAACATCGAAGCCTGTGCAAAGGTAGTAATAATGCTAGTTAGTTTTTATTAAATGTTTGTAATATGCCAGGTACTGTCTTTGATGTTTTCCATTAATTTAATCCCCACTGTAACAATTTGATATCAGAGAATAATCCTCATTTAGATATCAGGAAGTTCTAATAGCACTTAAGTGATTTGCCCAAATGATCAGTAAACAGAAACCAGGATTTGACTCCTGCTTTTTAAATGCAAAACCCATACAGTCACCAGTTCACCAAACCAAAGACAGTAAAATTGTTCCTAAAATACATTTCTTTTGTATGTCCAAATCTTATTTTATGCTAGAATCATCAAATCTTGGCATCAAGAGGATCCTAAACCTTACTTAATCCAAAATTCCAATGTTGTAATTGCCACTGCAACTACCTATGAAAATTGTTGAGTAACTTCTGTTTGAACACTTCAAGTAATGGAAATTTGATCATCTCTTGTATGGCTCCAGTGGCTAGAAAGAGCATTTATTTTGAATTGAAAAGCCTGTTCACCTGTAAACTTAGCTCTTTAGCACTGATTCTGCCCTCCAGTATTGCACAAAATAAATTGTATCCCTCTTCCACATGACAACCCTTCAAAGTGTCTCAAGATATTCTAAACAAACCCCTCTTTCCCAACTTGAAACATCCTCAGATCTCTAAATCTTTCCCTGTGTAACAAAGAGTCCATACTCTTCACCGTTTTGGTGTATTCTTTGTACTCTCCAGCATCAAATAGGTAATTTAGTGATTCATCTGCCTCAGGCAATGACATTATTCCATCATTTTCCTTTACATTTCACCTGAGTCTAGAAGATGATCTAGAAAACATTGTCCTCAATTTACTAGCTTTCTCTAAATTAGCTTTTCAATAATACCTGACACTTCCCACAATTAAGATGGATACATAAGTTCTGATAAAATGAAAACTTAGATCCAGCTGCAATATAAACACCTGCTAGGCAGGGTCTCTGGAAATCTGAGAATAGTGCAGGCACTTAATCATCATTTACACTTCCCATTTTTCATGCTCAGTTGTGACACCCCAGTCATTGACCTGCTGAGGGCTTTTCCAGTAAAACAGAGGAGACATAAACCAGGGCAGGTCAATTATGCTTAACAAGAGCCTTCTCTCCAGCTGTCAATGAGCCACGCAACACTAAAGATGCACAGTAGGAGGCTCTCCTATCTCTGACTTTTGACTAGTTAAGAGTGTTTGGTTAAACATTTTGAAAAGTGATAGGTGAGTGGGGTCTTTAGTTGAAGTTATGGGTCAAATTCCAGGCTTGCAGGAGCACATAGGAGACAGAGAAAAATAAATTACTGGGCTTTTGAGTATATATATATATAGATACAAAATACCTCATGGTATGGTTGAGGGCTAAGCTCAATTTTACAAATCAACATAAGTAAGAATTTTTGCAAAGGAAAGTTAAAACTTTTGCAATTCATTGTCAGTAAAATAATGGCAAAAGAAATAATGGAGGGGAGGGTACCAAAGATAAAGCAGGATCTGAATGGGTTCTGAGTGTAGAGAGAAAAATATTTAGGTCTTCCCTTATCTTAATGCCCTGGAGGATTGTGACTTATCTTAACTCTTATCACCCTATCCTCTTATGCATGATATATATAAAGTCATTTAAAAGAAGAAAAAAAATGTTTAAGAGAAACTCCCCAAGAAGCAATACATTTGTTTAAAATTCACTTTTAGAGCTTCACTTAAAAGGGAGAATTGGTCCTTATATGCTAATATTTTTCACAAAACCTTCACTTTTTATCATGCAGGTATGTCTTCTAGATCTTACTTGTGTCTGTTAAATGAAAATAAACATATAGGGGTATAAATACATATACCTATATATTTATGGAATGAGAAACTATTAAGTTAATATATTAATGATGTATTTTAGAAATTATTGAATCACAAAAAACATATCATTATAAAGTACAGTTATATATTTTCCCAAAGAGCTGAAAAGGGGATTAACTTTGCTACATGAATCTTTTTTAAAAAATTTTATTTATTTTTTAACAATACTTAGATTAAACAAACATCACATAAAAATTTTCGGGTAGGGAAGCAGCTGTGATTCAAGCAATTGAGCTCCTGTTTACCAGATGGAGGACCCAGGTTCCATCCCTGAGACATCCTGTTTAAAAAAGAAAAAAAGTGTCCAAGACCTGGACGGTGAGGCGCAGCCCCTCCCCCTAACCGCCTCCCAGTATGGCTGAGTGATGCACCAAAAAGATGATAATACAGCCAGATATAAATATGTATATATATATATAGGGGATTCCCAAATGCCCTGCTCCCCTCACCTCCCACATTTTCTCACATTAACAACATCCTTCATTAGTGGGATATAATAATGGCAATTGATGAACATATTTTGGTGCCTTGCCAGTAAGCGAGGATTAAAGTTCACATTATAGTTTATACTCTCTCCCGCACTGTTCTGTAGGTTATGACAAGTTTTATAATGGTCTGTATCTGTCATTGCAGTGTCATTCAGGAAAATTCCCAAGTCCCAAAAATGCCCTCACATTACTCCTGTTTTTCCCTCTCCCTTCCTTCAGAACCTTCATTTTTAATTGAGAATATCCTTTAATAAAAAAGTTATATCTTAATACAATTTAGATTATGTATGCAAACAACTCATTTGATCCTCTAACATTTTATCTTCAGAAAGTTTATGGTTATTATTTATCTAATTTAGAGTCTAAAGTAATGAATTTCATGTTGGCTAAAGTGATTAGAAAGTGGTAGAGAAAGTATCCAAATTCAGTTTTTTTCTGACTCCCCTACCTGTTCTTATCCACCCTATAATGTTCACTTATTTGAAAAAAGCAATTTCTATATATTCAATCATATGGAGAATGTGGTCTTAGATTTACAGTGAGTAAGTTTTGATCAATAAAATTGTAATATCTTAAAAATTAACTCATATCTTTTCAACTAAGGATCAATGTTTTAGCATGCTCTTTCTCACATTTTCATCCAAATGTGTTTTTTGTAACTGTGAGATACGAAAGCAATAAGAGAGCAAAAAACTCTCTTCCTGAAGAGTTCTTTAGTTTGAAATAAAAGTACTTACTTTTGGTATTTTAGCAAAAAAAAAAAAAATATATATATATATATATATATATATATATATATTCTTTTTTTTTTCTGGATTATCCACAGACTGCTAAAGAGAAGAGCCCTGGATTTTTTTTTTTTTCTTCCTTTTCTTATGTCTCAAGTGAAACCATTCAGAAACTATAACACAGTCCATATGCTTGGCTTTTTGAAGTGTGCTTAGTACTCCATTAGGGACTCTTGATTTGTAATTCTCAATCTGATTTCGATAAGATGCAGGTTCCCTTTAGTAAACTGACCTGGTGCAAACATGCAAAGGATTGATTCCATAGTAAATTATGGGGGCAGTAAAGCTTTCTAGACCACTTTGCCTCTTAAGTAACAATCTTTTATGTTGCCTTATAAAACTGAACTTATGTTTTATTTGTAAGTCATTGTGGGCATTATAAACTGACTTTGGAGCACTTAGTTTTGGGATTGAGCACATTTTTTCTTGGTGCATTGTTTTATGATGGTTCTGGAGCTACTTATTAGCCAAAGCACATGAAAGTTCCTTAAGAAGCTAATATCTAGTCAAAGTAACATCACACTTAAAAGTGCTTGGAGACAGATTCATATAATTCTGACTGCCCATCATTTTCAACTGTTTTTATTTCTGTTTATTTGATATCTAGAGAAATCCCACCATTTGTACCTAATATTGAAATAAGGTCACCTTGCTTCAGTTTTGTGTGCAGTTATACTGAATAAACACAAAATAAAGAATGCACACTTAGATCTTTTATAGGATTGGGTTAGAGAGGTAAACTCATGCAGGCAAATAAAGAGAGATATGGATTATTTGACCATATTACAATGGACATTCAGGGTTGCAGAGATATCCAGAATAAAATTCTTGAATAAATTATTTTTCATAACTTTAAACACATTTTTTTTGTGATCTAAACACCACTGTATATGATTATCTTAGTCATGCAAGATAATTTTATTTTACTAAGTTTGGAATTTAATTGGACCCAAAATACCTAAGTTAGTAATCCCTATTTGGAACTTTATAGAGACAAATCAGAAAATTTAGCTTCTCTCATCTTTTTTTTTATATTGGCAGATTGTTTTAAAAAAACAAACAAACCTGGAGATACTATATGTGATAGTTTGAGATTATTTTATGAATACCAAAAAGGGAAAGATTATATTTGTTAACTAATCTATTCCTCTAAGTGTGATGCCCTTTGGTTGTTTAAATTCAGCGAGATGTCTTTGATTAAATTGCCTATTAAGATTAGGGCTTTTTTGAGACTACCACATCAGTAAGGCATGACTCAGGTTGAGTCCCTGCCCCTTTGGTGGTTCTGAAATAAAAAGACAACACAAGAAGACACACAGAGGAGAGAGCTTTGTCTTTTTTTATCCTGTCATGTGACAGACAGGAGAATGCTCAAACAGCTAGAGCCCCAGGGAGAGATGGACCATTTGCCTGATAACTTATAGCTGACCTTGGGAAGAGAGCAGAGACTGACATAGGAAACCCTGAGAGACAGACCTTATGCCAACCCACAAATGAGATTGGGAAGAAGCTGGGCCCACAAAGCCTCAAGAGAAAATGAAGGGCCCACGCATAGGGCTGATGCGCACAAGGAGTGCCGTGCCATGCAGGGGTATCCCCGCGTAGGGGAGCCCCACACGCAAGGAGTGCACCCCATAAGGAGAATAGCCCAGCACGAAAGAAAGTGCAGCCTGCCCACACAGCAAGATGACACAATGAAAAGAAACACAGATTCCCCTGCCACTGACAACAACAGAAGCAGACAAAGAAGAACACGCAGCGAATAGACACAGAGAACAGACAACTGGGGTGGGGGGGGGGTGGAGAAATAAAATAAAATAAATAAATCTTAAAAAAAAAAGAGAAAAGGAAGCCCTGAGGGGAAGGCCAAAACCTGACTCTTACTTCAACACATGGCAGCTGACTTTGGTGAGAAAATACCTCTTATGTTACTGTGAGTTGGACTTTCCCTGACCTTGGGACTTTAAACTTTTACCCCAAAGAAATACCTTTATAAAAGCCAATAGATTTCCAGTATTTGTAGTGCCACCCCTTGGGGGACATATACACTATGTTTGAATATCTTTCTTAGTTCATCCACATTAGTGGACCTTTCACCTAACTTTGAATTAGCTCATTTGAAGAAATTTTAGAAATGACTGAAGAAGATACTAAGGTATGTTCCATGAACTCCTGGCAGAAATAGCCTATTTCTAGTGAATAATTATGACTTTTACTTCCAGATTCAGTGTAGGAAAATGAAGAAAAAAAGAAAAGAAAAAAGGTAGGTAGAGCTCAAAATTTATATCTACCATTGTTAATTAGCTGCCCTAAGCATACGTCTTTACTTGGGAAATAGGAATTCAGTCAAAACAAAATAAAATGTTTTCTGAGTTTCTAAAAGTGTTTTTAATTGAAGTTATGAAGTATAAAAGAGCACTTCAGTCCTCAAAGAACCAGAGTCTACTTTCTTTTATCTGACCATCCTCAGCTGGTACTTTTGAAGATCAAATGAAACTTTGTCAAAATGCTTCAATATCTGTGAAGCACAATAGAAATTGAAGCAATGAAGTTATTAAAGTAGTATACATTGTCCATTATAGTAGCCACTAGCCATATTTGGCTATTAAGCACTCGAAGTGCATCTAGTATGAGTGTGGGCCTGAATTTTCTATTTTATTTACTTAAATTAATGTAAATGTAAATAACTACATATGGCTAGTAGCTACCATTTTGAACATCACAGTTCTGTCAGTTGTGTTTATAGTTAAAAGGATGTGCTCATACCTTGGAATATTCTACTCTTCAGATCTCTAGATGTGTCTAGTGAAGCAATGTTTAGAAACATTTTTAAAGTAAATTATCTTCTTTCACATCAGTGCTAAATTTATTTTTTAAATTAACAAATCAGGCTTAAATTGTGTGGGATAAGAGGAGAAATGATGAATTATATCAAAATCATTAAAGAATAAAATTTGGTCCAACATGATTATTTTGTACATTTAGCTCATTTACCTAATTGCTCATTATCCCATAAAATGGAAATGCAACTTGGGTTCAATTCTTCATGGATGAGTAAAGATCCCTAAAGACTACTTAGAAAGCCAAATGAAATATATTATTTCCAAACAGAAAAATACTTAAAAATTTTAGTCATATATGAAGTACTGATTGACACCATTTTTGAAATATTCAGCAAAGAAATATTTAAAAGAAAATTAGTCCTTTTACTAGGTGTCTTTCAGCCACAAGAGTTATGTTTACTATTACTACTTTTTAGTGTACTAGAGTATATTAAAATTGGGCTTTTCTTGTTTTTATTCCCTACCTGACCATGTTTTCCTTAAAGGCAGATATTAATTTTTAGTCAATAAGTGATTGGAACTTATCTGGGGCTTTAAAGTATATATTTAAAGAAAATATAAATAAATGACAGTGCTGATACTTATTTTTTAGATTTCACATCTCATGACATAGTAATAACAAATATTCACTAATTTACTAAACTTTATTTTTTTCCTTGTCTATGAGACTCTTAAATGTTTATCTGAGCTCTAAATTATATAAAACTTGCTTAATTCAAGAGTTTGCATGTTGAGTCTTCTCTGTAGTTCTTTGTTCAGATTATATTTGCCTCTTGGTGAAACTTCCTTAAACTCTTTCTGTAGGATAGTCTTCATATTTCCTCATTCTTCTGGCATCACAAGATGTAGGGCAAAATGGCAAGTTAGGCTATTATCTAAGGCCATGCACCCAAACACTTATTCATATTACAAAAGCGTTGGTAGTTAGTGGAAGATCTAATAAAATGGTCTAAAATAAAATATAAGAACTCTACTAGGATTGACTCTTGAGAAATGATGAACTAGAATGTTGTATATGAGAGAAGTGCATCTCAGAAATATAAGGAAATAAATCTTGGGAGCTCACTAAAAGGATTTGCTCATGAAAAGCCATCGACACAATTACTTTCTTCTTTACCTGTATATAGGACTCTATTGACTTGTGTGAATGTTTTTCCAAATCAGATCCCAAGGTTTCATTCTCCATAGATGTACCAGTCATAAATTTGTTGTCTCTCTCCATTCTAAACCCATCTTTCATTGCTTGCTCTGAGAAAGTGAACATGGACTGTTAAAATATTTTTCCTTTTCCAGCTGGCACTCTTGTAATGGCAGTTATGGTAGTAACTAAACTTCTTCTAAAAATTAAAACATGGAGAAGGACATTTACAAGTTAGCCCAGTCCTAAGAACACAGAACTATGCTTTGGTGGTTGTTTTTTCTAGGTAAGTTAAAAAGCAATACACACACACACACACACACACACACACACACATATATATATATTAAGTGGAGTAGAAAAGGAAAGTACAGTCTTTAGGGTTCGAAGAACTGGATTCTAATTCCAGTTTTCTTATTTATTAGCTGTGTGGTCACATGCTGGCTTCTTAAGCTTTCTTTCTGTTTCCGCACTTGTAAAATATTGAGGAAGGTAATAGATGTTTCATAGCTTGGGAGTAATTATATTTAAATATGGGAAGGATTGAGCACAGCATTGGATTACTGAGAGGTAGAAACTTAAAAATGGAAATTGCATTTTCCATTTTACCCACATTAGTAGAGTATATTCCATCTGATGCTGCCAAATCTAGCTTTTGGATAATGTCTACTTTATAAAGGATGTAAATTGGTATACTGCAAATAATGCTTTTGATCAAGCATTTCACTTTGAACAAGAAACATCCAAATTTAACACAGACCTGTTCTGAGGGTAAGTTTCCCATCTTTTCATTCGTCTATCTAGGATTCAAGTACCAGTCATTTTTAGGAAATTAATTGGAGGGGGAATAATAATACCACTATCGGTCAATTGAACACAAGCTTTTGGCTAGGCACTGTGCTTTACATTTATCGTGTGCTGGTAAATGCACTTTCTAATGCCTTCACTAAATAACTCTGATATTCCTTCACACTGTGAAGATAGAACAGAAACTAAATCATAAACATTGCTAGATTTGAAATTTTAAAGTGTTTTTTATTCAGACAGTTTTTGTCTAAATCTTCTGATGATCAAACCACAGAGCTCAGTGTTTCCTCTGTCATCTGGTGTTAGTGCTTATGTGGCAATCTTCACACCTCTGCATCATAATGCGGACAACGTGAATCTTGAAGTCTATGTCCAAATTATTTTTTTTGAAATGCTCAATTTAGAAAACAACAATGAACAAATTATCGAACTAAAAAGGTGTGGAGTCACAAACATCAAAGACACAATTGCTTTCAACTTCAGACTTTTTTCAGTCATGTTTCAAGAGTTTCCAAACTATGCAGTTTTAGCAAGGACTCATATGTTACTTTTTATATAATCAAAAATATATGGTGCTCTATGCCTCTACAGTGTCATCACATTATGTCTCAAAAACCAATAATATCTCCACAGGTTTTTTTTTAAGAAAAATACTTTCTTAGTTTCTCTTAATTGGATGCTTATAAATGCAGTCAATGTGTTCCTGAAATTGTGCTAAATTAACATCTCAGAGTGAAATTGTTCATCACAATTTATTTGTCCATCTTCCAGAGATGAGTGAAAGACAGTGAATCTAATAATCTCAAAGATCTTTGAAAATTCTGGGATTTTCATCTCACCCTGACTCACCAGTTATTGCATTTTTACAGAGGCTACCTTTCAAATAAATGGGTGAAATGATTCTACTTAGAGGCTCATTCATCTATCTATTTCTTCTTGGTAAATGAAAGATGTAAGACAAGGAATGAATTTTAGAACCAGTTTTGAACTGGTTGGACCAATTTGAAACTGCCCAGTAACTAAAGAAAATGAAGTAGTAAAATCTTCCATACCTTTCCTTTTTCCATCCATTTTAAGAATGTAGAACATGTGTCAGTGGTTGTGTTCTAGTTATTATGATGGACAGATTTATTGAAGGTAAGAATGGTTTAGATGAAACTTCATAATTTTCCTTTCATGAATTGACTTTGAAAGCCATTGGAATTTTTGCATACCCTCTAGAACACTGTAATAATGTATGATACAGTGCTAGTTAGTATGGTACTTAAGACATTAAGGACATGGCAACCTCAGAAAGAGGTGAACTAAATAATGTAATACAAGGAATCCTGACTTAGAGTGAGTCTATCTTTTTTTAAAGATTTATTTTTTATTTATTTCTCTCCTTTTCCCCACCCCCACCCCCGTCTGCTCTTTGTGTCCATTCACTGTGTGTTCTGTGTATGCTTGTATTCTTGTCAGTGGCACCCAGAATCTGTGTTTCATTTTGTTGCATCATCTTGTTGCATCAGCTCTCCGTGTGTGCGGTGCCATTCCCGGGCAGGGTGCACATTTTTCGCTCTGGGCAGATCTCCTTACGGGGCACACTCCTTGCGCATGGGGCTCTCCTATATGGGGGACACCCCTGTGTAGCATGGCACTCCTTGCACACATCAGCACTGTGTATGGGCCAGCTCACCACATGGGTCAGGAGGCCCTGGGTTTGAACTCTGGACCTCCCATATGGTAGGCGAATGCCCTATCCATTGAGCCAAATCCTCTTCCCTGATTCTTTTATCGCAACATAAACTATTAATAACTACACAAAATAATAATGCTACTGATATATAAAAATAATTTTTAATTCATCCAATGTTTTCATAGCTGACCATATTTAATATTCCCAAATAATATCTGATCTCTGGGGTCCATATAATTTTCATATTGTTTCTACGAAACCTGAAGTTTGGGGGAGGAGGGAAGAACATGCTGCTTTCATGGTCAGTTCTTTTCTATTAAAGAATAAATTACTTATTTTAAGTAATGTACAGTAAACCTTTTAAGGCATCATATTTTTCTGGATTGTATTTTAATGTAGGTTTAATGTTCATTGTTGATTATTTCTTTGTTCTACTTATTCCTTATTCTCTTCCATTATGTATTGCCCATTTGAAACCAGTCCTCTCTGTTCAACAGGAAGATGCTTTCTTTTTGTCTTCCTAGAAGCATCTGTTATTTCTTACACAGACCTAAGATACAATGGGCAGTAAACTAATGTAGCATCAGGGATCAATCAGGAAAAATCATGGAACTCTTTGAAAGTGGCATTAATTAATTAATGAGTGAATGGTTATTGACTGTCCTATCTAGCATACTATTGGATGGTTTCTACCTTTCATTGCCTTTGAGCTATTTTACATCTCTGTTAGTTGTAGAATACAGCTGTTAATAAAAATGAATCTTTTCCATAGAAATGTAAATTGTGTCTGATGGAGATTCAGTAATTGCACTATAGGTATCGAATAGTTTTGCCAGTTCAGTATCTATTTGAGCAAACTGATTTCACCATTCCTCATAGCCTCTGCAGCTGTGGTTCCTTGAACTCTCACTTGAACCAGTTGTGACAACTTAATGAATTTAATAAAATATTCATATGTATCTATTTTCTATTTGTTTGAGAGTCATGGGTTTTAACTTTTTATCATAATGTATCCTTTAATGGTTTTGGAGTTAACCCACTGAGACACCCAATGGATTCACTTGACAGGTAAACTATGTTATCAGTGACATGCACCTTATGGGTGGTGAAATCTCAAGCATATCTTTTCTTGGCTCCCATAGGAAATCTCAAGCAGCAACAGAACTTTAACTGTGCCAACTCTCTTTCTCTAGTTTTTCTTTTCTTTTCTTTTCTTTTCTTTTCTTTTCTTTTCTTTTCTTTTCTTTTCTTTTCTTTTCTTTTCTTTTCTTTTCTTTTCTTTTCTTTTCTTTTTTCTTTCCCTCTGTACCTATTTCTGTGCTTTGCTTTTGTAGTTTTGGTTACGTTTTGATTTTCTGGTATGACCATTTGGTGACCTCTTTAAATATATTAATGGTTTATAAATATCTAGTCTATGTTGGGTGAAAGTTAACAGAATCTGGTTTGCTATTTCCCTATTTTGAGCTCAGATAAATTAAAAATTTTGTGTCACATACAGGAAGGTAAAGAGCTCTTTGATATCTATACAAGTGATATTTTGTTTCTGTGTTTACCCTTGACCTATTATTAAAGTTACAGACCTTTAGCTCTAAGTTCTCCGTGTGTCTCTATTTGTCTGTAATTTTAAAAGGACTTTATCATTGTGCGGGTGTAAAATATTTTTCTATCTCTGGATAGGTCAATAAATAAGATTTTCAAGCCTCAAAAGAAAAAGAGAAATTTTGTCCTAAAACAATGGTTTTAGGCTTTTTGTTTTGTGTTCAGAACCATTTAACTCTCAGAACTTTTCAAAGACTCCAAAGAGATTTTGTTTATATGGGTTATAACTATCCATATTTGAAATTGAAACTGGTAAATTTTAAACAACTTATATATTGATTCATTCAAAGACAGCAGTGATGAATGCACTGCATGTTAACATAAAAACATCTTCATATTGTTATAGAAAGAGTTTTGATTTCAAAGACCTTAGGGAGAACTGTTATCTTTAAGTAAATTGTCAGATTATTATTGAAAAGCAAAGATCGAAATGAAGGACAACTCTTAGAAAGAGAATTATATTTTGCTTTTTTCTGAGACATGAGTCTGAAGAGAAGTTACAAAATATATTAAAATCTTGCAAAGTTGATCAATTTTGATGGGCTTGTTTCCTTGGTTTAATAATTAATGACTTGCCTACAATATGAAAAGTTTTTCTCTATTTCTTTGTAACCTGCCTATATAACAAAATTCTTTGTCTTACCAGAATAATTTTGCATGTTTTATATTGATTTTATCATGGTCTTAATTATTTTAAAAAGGAACAAATGTTCTTCATTTATGAAAGAACTAGTTTCTTTTCACTCTTGTTAACGTCTATGTTTATTTTTCAATCTCTTATTGTCACTTTGATTGAATAAGTAACCAAACATAGCTTCTCAGGCACTTGTGATACTATCTAATCAAGAATCCAAATCTTCTCTGACAATCTTTTTTATTATGCCTTCCCAAATTTGGATGGATCCTAAATAAGGGAAAAAATTAAATTTCAGGATATAATTTTTGCCTAAAATTGGAAAACCATAAAGTTATTCATTCTTTTCATCTTATAGAAAGACAAATACGAGAAATAACCAGGGTTGTTTGAAATATCTATATTGTAAGAGTGTCATGGGAAGAATTTTCAAATCAGAAGAGACTCAGCTTGCTCTGGGTTAAATTTTTATTCATAAATTTTTTTAAAGATTTATTCTATTTATTTATCCCCACACCCCATCCCCCTTCTTGTGCTCACTGTCAGCTCTCTGTGTCCCTTCACTGTGCATTTTTCTGTGTCTGCTTGTCTCCCTTTGTTGGATCATCTTGCTGTGCCAGCTCTCCACCAGTACAGGCCATCAGCTCTCCATGGGTGTGGGCCAGCTTGCTTCACCCAGAACTCGAACTTGGGGCCTCCCATATAGTAGACAGGAGCCCAATCCCTTGACCTACATCTGCTTCCCTATAAGATTTTATTAATATGAATATTTCAGAAATTTTGTGCTTTTTAGGAATTTTCTAGAGACATGTAAATGCCTACACTGTCCATAATATATTTTTACCCTCAGAGAAAACACTGATCAAAACTCTAATGAAATAATTCTATTGTCTTCCTTTATTTATCAGAGCCCTGACAGAGCTTTGATTGCTATATTATGTACATTAGTACAGTGTTCTCAGTCATAATATCAGTTATTATAGAAAATGTTTACTTGGCCACAACCTGATTTCTTTCATTTCTGTTTAGCATCTTCTAGGCCTGTGGCTTTTGACTGCGGAAGCGATCAGACTTTTCCAGGGAATTTTATACCAATACAGATATTTATACCACTCCAGTCTTACTGAATCTATTTGATATCTTGATATTAAAAAATGTTTCAAGATTATTAGAGTTATATTTCAAGATTTTTTCTTCTATCAAAAGTATATGCATCCATTTTTATAAATCAGATGTTCAGTAACCTCTTTGAAAATACACTTAATCATCCCTATAGACTTTTTTGTCTAATTTTTTTTTTAGAATGGCTTTATAGTCTTTGTTTTAATGATGTTTGTTGGAACTGTGAGGAAAATCTTTCCTCTTATATTTCTTTCCCTTTCATAAACTCTAATTTTGTAAAATGAAATAAAGCATTTTTAAATGTGATCAGATTTTGCTGATTTGCCCAGTATTCAGAAACTCATGCTAAACCTCATCAATTTTCATAGCAATGTAGTTGTTTGCTTAGGTTAATGAGAATCTATTTTCCTTTATACCAGGATGTTTTTGAATAAATTGTTTGGGGTGTTGTAGCAGTTTGGCATTGTTTATGAATTCCAAAAATAGATATTGGCTTGTGTTTGTACACTGGTCTGTTCCTCCGGGTGTATTAGATTGTATTAAATTCAGAAGTTCCACTTATACCTGATTGAATTATGATTAGGGTTTTGATTCCGCCACATCAGTAAGACATTGAGTCCCTGCCCCTTTGGTGGGTGGGGACTCATGAGAAAACAACCCAGCAGAGGAGAGCTTTAGTTTTTGATGCTGGAGCCCCAGGGAGAGAACAGAGTCATTCACCTGATAGTACAGAGCTGACCTTGCGGAAAGAGCAGAGCAGCTGAACCCAGAAAGAAACAAGCCCTGGGAAGAGACAAGCCCTATGCCAGCATAGAGCTGAGATCAACCATGGACTCTTAAAGAGGGAAAAAGGAAGACTGAACCCTCATAGACATTGCCTGCCATCTTGCTTCAACACATGGCAAATGACTTTGGGTGAGCAAGAACCTTTTATGTGCCTTGAATTGGACTCTTTAGGACCTTGTGACTATAAGCTTCTATCCCAAATAAATACCCTTTATAAAAGCCAACAGATTTCTGATACTTTGCATCAGCACCCCTTTGGTTGACTGATACAGGTGTCATTATTCAGAATAATGCTAATTAAATAGTTATAATGAGCAACTGATATGGAACAAAGGTTGGTTTTAATTATGGAGCCAATGTATACAAACTTCTCCCAGGAAAGCTGGCCTGCACCTTAGCTTACTGGCTTTACAGGCAGTAGTAAAGGTAGTTGGGGAAAACTGCATACCCATCAGAATAGCATCAAGGTGGACATTATTATCAACCTTAACAGGGTCCTCAACACTTACAGAAAATCTTAATTTTTTTCTGGCCACTTCTCCCTTCCACTTTCTGAGATGACTATTCACCTCTCTTATTCTCAGCTGATAATCTTAACTTGCAGAGGAAATACTGTTCCTCCTATCATAAACCGTTTTTCAAGTCATTTGAATTATATATCTTCCCAATTTCTCACTCCACTATCCATTTTTTTTTCGTGAACTGTCTAATTATTTCTCTCCACTTGAACTTCCCAGTAGTATTAGATTCACTCTTCTATCCATTCCATCATCCCCTGCTCCAAACTCCAAATCCCAAATAGTCTTGTAAACTGATCATGATAAGTTTACTGATAATTCCAATGAATATTCATTCATTATCTTGGTTGCTTCTCAGCACAGCTGACTGTTCCCTCCATTTTGGAACATTCTCCTCCTTGGCTTCTCAGATAGCAAGTTCTAGTTTTATATCTTTCCAGCAGCTCCTTCTCATTCTCCTTAGTTTTCAAGAGTCTTTTCCCTCAGGGTTCAAGTTTAGGCCCTCTTTTAATCACTTCCATACTTTCTTTTTATGATCTACTTCCCTGCAAAAACTTTAAATACCATCTACATGCTCACTATTCCAAAATTTACATATCAGCTCAGCCCTAGCTTCTGAGTTTCAGACCAAGTGACTGTATATTTCATTGCCTAGGGAACATCTTTGCTTGGATTGTATCTCAAAATTAATGTGTTCAAACTGAACTTATGATCTAACCATCCCGTTTCCTCCTCTAAACTTATATTAGAAAAGTTTAATTCGTTTGTTATTCTTTCCAATACCTCACCCTTAAAATGCAATCAACTGTCAAAATGTCCTAAATATATAAAATATTATTCATAAGTGACTTATTAAATGTTTACTAATTCCAGTGCAGGTATATATAAAAGGAACATCATTTGCTAACTATCAATATTTTATCAGATTACCATATTTAGGGAGAAACAGTGAGGTCCTTTAATTATAAGCACTTGAAAAATGTATTGAAATTTATCGTGTGCTGCTTTAAGTTACCTAGTGAGAAAACAGAATTTCTCTATTTGGAACTTTTTTAACACAGGGTAGATTGCCATCTGAATGTGTGTAGAGAGGATTCTGTTTAAAGACAGGAAGGTGAATTAAATTACCTCCCAACCTTCCCTTCAGGCCTATAATTCTTTTGATTTCAAGAAGTTTTAATGGACATTACGTTCTGTAAGAGTCAACCTTTTTCAAACTTCTGTCCTGTATATTTTTCTGTCTTCTATTTTCTGACTAAAATAAGGTTTTGAGACATATTCTCTCCAATTGTTTTTTTTGTTTTGTTTTAAACTATGCAATTTGGCTTAAGTAAGTGAGCATTATCAGGGTTTCTAATGTGCATTGGAATGAGCTAGGAGTTGGGATACCAAAGAGAAAAGAAAGAGTGGAAGTAAATGGTAAAAAGCAGAATTACTTTCTGTTAAAAGAAAAAATTTTCTTATTATCCCTACTACACATTAGGTTGTTTACTATACATTATGATTAAGTATTTCAATTGCATTTTAGATTTTGTTTACTTCCAATTTCAGGAGTCTCAGATTCTAAATTCTACCAAATATAAGCATGACTGAAACAACTGTATGACACAGTCCTTAGAAAACCTATAACATCATTTATGGTACATCTAGGGGTGGTAGGTATTATACTAAATTTATATGAAACTCTCTCTTTTTAAAACCTAATTCTTCACTCATAGAGAATCTTGCAAGTTTATTGTTGTTGAGAACTCAGTGCATATCAAGATTTTATAGCTAAAAACCAGCAAAGCAGGACTTGAAACAAGTGTGAATAAAGTTGTAAATAAGTTAATAATAAATAAGTGACATTAATCGTCACTTTCTTGCTTTTATCTGTGACAAATAAATAAGTGACATTAATCGTCACTTTCTTGCTTTTATCTGTGCTTTCTCCTTTTATTTTTCACTATGCAATATCAGCTGTCTTCAAAAAAAAGTTCCTATGTAAAAAGTAGGGAATAATACAGACTTATTTCATCATAATCATGTTGAATAATTCCCAATTGCCTTAAGGTTTTGACATTCAACTTAAATGAAATTACTAATATTTTTTCACATTCCCCAATAATTATTATAGTGAACTATAAAGCTGTATCCAGGAAGCGGACTTGGCCCAATATATAGGGCGTCCGCCTACCACATGGAAGGTCCCCAGTTCAAACCCTGGACCTCCTTCACCCATGTGGAGCTGGCCCATGTGCAGTGCTGATGTGTGCAAGGAGTGCCATGCCACGCAGGGGTGTCCCCGTGTAAGGGAGCCCCACATGCAAGGAGTGTGCCCCGTAAGGAGAGCCGCCCAATGCGAAAGAAAGTGCAGCCTGCCCAAGAATTGTGCCACACACATGGAGAGCTGACACAACAAGATAACGCAACAAAAAGAAACACAGATTCCCGGTGCCACTGATAGGGATAGAAGCGATCACAGAAGAGCACACAGCAAATGGACACAGAGAGCAGACAACTGGGGGTTTGGAGGAAGGGGAGAGAAATAAATCAATAAATCTTTAAAAAAAAACACAAAGCTGTATCCATGGTTTCATAAGAGACTTTTCTTTTTCAATTTGGCCGTGGGCAAATTGTCATGTCATCACTACACTAGAAATCAAGTTATGTCTGTGATGACATTTACTTGTGCAATTTCCTGAAATCTCAGATTAGTGCTTGAGCCCATGGTCATGATTAAAGACAGCACAATGGAAATAGAGAGCATCATGAAATATGGAATGCATCTATTGCAAAGATGATAGGGTTTTTCCTTTAGTATAAGAGAATATAAAGTTCTTAGAAAAGATCTAGTAAATTTAAGAATGCCTACTTAATGCATAGAGATTAAATATCTTCTTTTTCATAGTTTTTTTTCTTGTACTGAGGCTGTATGTAAGACTTTATATTCATTCCAAGATCTGCTTCAAATAAAATATTATACCTTTAACTGTGTTTCAGTTCTGTGTATCTTGATTAGGTTTTCCTTTTGATCCAAGTCCTGATTTTCACATTTGAAATAGTAAAGCACTTTCACACTTGTTTCTCATTCTCAATTCAAACAGGTGAAGAGGAAAGAAAAACTTTACAAGCTTCTCTCAGACTCTGGAAGGGCTAATTTGCAAGATCTTGAATCTCTGGAAAACAGTTTGGTTTAACTATAAAAAGAAAATGAATCTTAGATGTTTTCTGATAACCTGGAGATAATCACCCTGATCAGTAACATCCTTTTTGTAGAAAGACCAGGCACATCTGCATTGCACATACGGAACACTAATTAACTGGATTCTCATTTAGCTTTTTCAAAGAGTATGTACAGAATCCTAGCCATCAAAGCTTTAGGATCCCCTGTGCAAATTACAGTGGCTGTAATGTAGTCACTTTAATAAGCTGGTGGGTTGTTTTGTTCTTGTTTTTTTTTTTCTGTTCCAAATCCAAATGCTACCATCCAGGCTGTAAAATGATCCTAATCTATTACATTTGAGTTATCTTTTTGAAGGCAGTGAGGATACAGAGCTCCATACGGAAACAATCTTTATTTTCCATTGGCTGCATATGTTGCATGTCTAATGAAATGCATTTCACATATTTATTTTTAAGTATGTGATAGAATTACAGCATTGACAACTTTGATGATCTTCAAAAACTGTGATGAATTTTAAACATGGTGATGTCTAGCTTTGATACAGATCTGCTTAAATAAAATGTATTTAGTCCCATATATATGTAAATATAAAAAAATATATATAACAAAGTAAGCATAATTTTGAGGCATTGATTTTTTTTTTCGTTTTACACAGAGAAATTTTTTGTAAATACTTTCAAAAAGGAAAAGTTGCTGAAATTCTACAGGTGAGGTTTACTCTTGGTATATGTCAATTTGGATTTGACAGACAACCTGGTTAAAAAACCTTTCACTAAATTAAGTTAGTAAAATCATGATTGCCTCCTATATTTTACTGCACTCAATTTCAATTTTTTCTAAAAGTGAAATGCCTACCCTCATTCTCTCTAAATTTTCAGAATCAATGTCATTCTTTTTTATTTTTAAAATATATCATTTAAATACTTTCATGAAATGGTGTCTCAAAATTACACCAGTGATAACAGTAATAGTATTACTATAGCAAAAAGCCAAAAATTGCTGAAATTATTGCTGACTGTTAATTTTGAGCAGATATAAGCCTGAATAGTAAAACCAAAACTAATTTTTTTCTACTTTGATATTGATGACGGCCCAAAATATATATTACAACTAAAATTCCCAATTTGGAGGATAAGAGACTTTTTATAGCAACATCATTACAAGCTTTCAAATTTTAAAATGGGGATTCAAAATAGATTCAATACTTTCCTTTTTATTTTGGTAAAGCCTTGATATAATTTCACTTCCTTTGTACATCATATAAGATAAAATTAAACAGTGAAAATATTTCCTTTAAAAAAAAGAAGTTAATATTAATTATTTGTAAAGTACTCTTAAAACTATCATGCTTGGCAACAATCCACAAAGTGCAGAGGCAATAACCACAGAAGAAGGATGGTCCAATGATGGGCCCTTGATATAGATGACTATGCTTATGAGACTTTTATGCTTGAAATTTCAACTTGGCCTAGTGTTGCAGGGTACCTAAAAGTTACCTTCTAAGAGACTCCATATTGCTCAAATGTGGCCACTCTCTAAGCCAAACTCATCATATAAATGCATTATCTTCCCCCCAGTGTGGGAAATGACTCCCAGGGATGATCCTTCCTGGCTCCAAGGGATTACTACCAAGCTCCAGTTGGTGATGCAACAGGAAAAAAGACCTTGAATAAAAGGAGGAAATGGTAAAAGACAAATGAGTTTCTATGGCTAAGAGACTTCAAATTTGAGGGAAGGCCTGACAGTGTAACCGTCCAAGCCATGAGACTTGCGCTACAAGACACGGGACTATGAGTAAACTCTAGCCCCCACATGCCCTTGAGTAAACTCAGGGATGGTATTCAAAGCGCTGAGTCACGGGGTGAGAACAGTGCGCATGTGCCGCCATTTCATCTCCTTCCGCCATTTTGTCTAGTAAATCTATAGTTACCATATATAGACATATTGCTGTCCCAACCAATCATAATGTTTCTGCATTCAGCCTATATAACTCCCGTCCACTACCCCCTCCCCGGACTTGCTCACAGATTGCGCATAAGCCTGCGCACCCTGGCTCCCCTGCTTCTGCCAATAAAGCTGTCTACTTCTCCTGACCAGTGGCTTGCATGAGTTTGTAGCGCGGTCCGCCTTTGCTGACTAGGAGCCCCGGCCAGCAGTCCCCGGCGCATGGCTGGTGAGGTGTGTCGACAGCCCATGGCTCGCGAAGGCGGTGCGAGGAAGGCTTCCAGCAGCCACCACAGCGGCGGCAGAGAAAGCGAAACCAACATCCGTGCCGGCGGCGCGACTCCCCGCTGGCAAAAATGAATCAGGAGGTCATCATAAGCACGTCTTAGCTGGATCTCATAGATAGCCAAATCAAATTGTACCCCAGGTAGTGATGCTCCTGAGGGCTACGGAGACACCCAGGTCCTATGGTCATGGCAGGTGGTCCAGAGTTTGCTGTCTTGTCAGTGGGCCCTACTTTGGAATTTGTGCTCCTGAGTGTGATGTAGTTGGGCTCATATGTGACTTCTCTACACATGCCTCTTCTGTCCCTTTTATTGAACCCATGGTTGTTGCTGGGGTTGGTTTATGTTCAGGAGACTTGAATCTCTGGGCTGTCCATGTGCCAGCTGGGCCCTGAGCCTCAGCAGTATTGCAACACCTACTCTCCAGTTTGTTGGATTTACCCAGGTCAGCTAACAAGGAGGTGAGGCTGGACAACCACCACACCAAGCAACTGAGAGAGTCTACAACTGCAAGCAGGGGCTTCCCATTCATCCACCATGTTGGATAGAAGTCCCCTCTCAGTTAAAAGGTGAGTGGGCATCACCATCCTAGAGTCCTCAGGATTGGGGAATAAAATATGGACTATAGTAGCTTACTGGTATTCTACTATAGACTTATTGTGACTCTAGCAATGGAAGAAATTATATCATTGATGTGGAGACAGTGGCCACTGGAGTTGCTGAAGGCAGGGAGAGGGAAAAGGAGGTGTGTTATGGAGGCATTTTTGGGACTTGCAGTTGTCCTGAATGATATTGCAGGGCAGATGCTGGACATTATATGTCCTGCCATAACCCACTGAATGGACTGGGAGGGAGTGTAAACTGCAATGTAAACTATTATCCGTGCTGTGTAGCAGTGCTCCAAAATGTATTTATCAAATGCAGTGAATGTACCACACTAACAAAAGAAGTTGTTGATGTGGGAAAAGGGGGGTAGGGGGTATGTGGGGAGCGGGGCATATGGAAATCTCCTATTTTTTTTAATGTAACATTTTGTGTGATCTTTGTATCTTTTAAAAATTTAAAAAAAATGCATTAAAAAAACTATCATTCTTGGTTCAATTGTTATCTTATGGACTTCTTTCTCATTCTATATCACCTATTTTGTGAAAGGGAGTTCAGGATTAAAATAAATGTCTTGGTATCTCAGTCTTTTACTAATCTGAAGAAAGATTCATATGTTTTAACAGATGTTCTTAATTTGAGCTTCATTGACTTCTGGGAATTCTAGAGATGAGGTTCAGGGTTTTCATGAACTCCCTGAAATTGTATGCAAAGTGGTCTGTGTTTGTGCATAAATGTATTTTTAAAGAAAAGATCTGCAGCCCTCAACATCTTCTTAAAAGTGTTTTATTCCCACAAAAGGTTAAGAAAGACTGTACTCTGGGAAACGGACTTTGGCCCAGTGGTTAGGGCGTCCGTCTACCATATGGGAGGTCCGTGGTTCAAACCCCGGGCCTCCTTGACCCGTGTGGAGCTGGCCATGCGCAGTGCTGATGCGCGCAAGGAGTGCCGTGCCACGCAAGGGTGTCCCCCGCGTGGGGGAGCCCCCACGCGCAAGGAGTGTGCCCGTGAGGAAAGCCGCCCAGCGTGAAAAGAAAGTGCAGCCTGCCCAGGAATGGCGCCGCCCACACTTCCCGTGCCGCTGACGACAACAGAAGCGGACAAAGAAACAAGACGCAGCAAATAGACACCAAGAACAAGGGAGGGGGGGAATTAAATAAATAAATAAATCTTTAAAAAAAAAAAAAAAAAAAGAAAGACTGTACTCTATCAAGAACTTCAACTTTTCATCATGGAGTTCCTCAAGTTTAGTCTACATGATACTCATCCTTTAATGCACATCAGCTAGATTACTTTAGTTGTGATTAACAGAAATAGTCTCTTCTAAACTAGCAAAATGAAATGTTATGTTAAACACGTGAGAATGTTCAAAAAACCTAAAGGAACAACAAAGAAGCAAATTTGGAAGAAGATGAACTGGAGCAAAGTCAAAGCTGCAATAGAGGAAGCTAATTGGTAGGTTGATCAAGCATCAAATACTGAAAGTAATTAGAAGCCAAACTTTCCCCCCCTTTTTTTGAGTATTCTGAAGATTCAAAATCTGAGGTTGTAGTCTAATTGGCCTCCCTTGAGGCCCTTACCCTTACCTAGAAATGGGCAAGGTATCTTTATTGAATATACCACCATGACTACAAAATTAGGGTGAGGCAATTTCTCCAAAAGAATCTGAAGGGGATGGTCCTGAGAAGAAAGGGGGAATGGTATCCAAACCATTATCTACTATGTGATATTCATGGAACCTAGATAGAACTGCAATTCTAAAGTAGTCCCTTCAAGCCCAAATTCAGAACTAAATCAAAGTATCTTTTCTTTGTATCTACATACTACTTTCCACTTGTTAACTCATAGCATTTATTATAATCTATTATAACAGCCATTGCCAATTCCAGGTTACCTATTTTGCCTGGAATATTATAATAACCTCCTAATTCAATTCTCCTACATCCACTCTTCCTTCTAATTCATTCTCCCTACAGCAGCCAAAGAGATCTTAAAATATAAAGATCTCAGTCTTTATATTTTATAAATATAAAATATATTTTTATATTAAAATTATATTAAATCCTTCAAGGGTACTCATTATTTTAGATAATAATTTATCTAAATTATTATCTAAATAATAATACCTAAATTTTAGATAATATTTTAGATTATTTTAGAATAAAATCCAAAATGCTTAATATGGCCTACAAGACACTTTATGACCTTGCCATCTTCATCTCATGCCTTTATGTCACTGTACTTCAGTGACACTAAGAATCTTTTTCTTTAAAGGCATCATGTTGCCTCCTTCAATACAACCTTCATTTGTATTGTCTGTATTGTTTCTTCTCCCAGAATTGCTCTTATTTAGTGAATGTCTACTTATCTTAACCCACAGATCTTAGTGTAATTTTCACATACCAGAGAACCCTTTCCTAAAACCTAATACCAGGTTTATATTTGACTTTCTTAATAACATCTGATAATTTTGTGTTAAATATCTCTCTAGGTAAATAAGGAAACTATTTTTCTTATTCACCACTGTATTCGCAGCACGAGGCCTAAAATATGGTAAGCAGTGAATAAACATTCTTTAATGAAATAGTTTTTGCTGCTTTAGAGTTCCTACTAGACACAGATCCTATATGCTTAACCTCTATTTAATACTTAGCATATAACACAGAGCATCATATATAATAGGTGGTTAACAGATATTTGTTTGAATGGAAAAAAAAAAATACCACCCTTCATCTCCTGATTACTTGCTACGTGCCAGCCAATATCAGGCACAGAACATATATTTTCAATAAAGCCCACAGTTGTGCATATCTTATATCATCATCCTCATTTTACACATTGAAAAAAGTCAGTGGCATAATTTCAGTTTTTACTGAGGTCTGTCAGACTCCAGTGTACATCACACTGACTCCAAACTTTTCTGAGTTGTGTTGACTTTCATCCAACGACTTGGTGCCTACCACAACAATGTCTAGAATTCTAAAAATGCAAACATTTACCTTTACAGGGCTTTAGGAAAGTATTTACACTGACATTGGTTGTATTTTGAGTTTAATTTCTGGAAAGCAGAAACCATGTGTACTTAATTTGCTTTGTGTTTATATATTTTAAATGCTTCTGTGGCATTACATGAAAGCTTAATAGACAATATTGATGCTACAACTTTTATGTTTATCTAAAAGTTGGCACTCCACAAAAAGTCTCCTTGTTAACAGAGGATAATTTATGATAATCTGAATCTATTCTTTTGGTTTTGGTGTGTGTGGGTTTTTTTGTTTTGTTTTGTTTTGTTTTTTAGCTGTTACAGTTGCTATGTGAATCTTGTTAAGATATATCATTAAAAAATATTAAGAAACAGCTAGTGGTCTTGAAGTAGGGGTGGGAAAAGACCTGGCTGTGTTTTAGAAAGCTTGATTTCAGAGTCATTTTCACTTCTGATTAAAATTCCACAGATAAATTGATTAAGCATAATATTTTATATTTATAGTAGATATTTATGAAACACCCATATCTTCCTACATTTGGTAGGAGGAGAGGTTCGCAATGAAAACAATGTAATTTTGCTTAGAAGTTCCAGAAGATTCAGCAATTGGAAGCAAAAGAGCTTTTGAAATTAAGGATTGCTGTAAGTCTTGGAAGAGAATTGGTTAGAAGTTTATGTGAAAAAGAGTTAGACACCCAAATCTTACCCTCTATTTGACCCACAAGACAACGGTTCCTCCAAGGAGTCTGGAGGTATTCACCCTGGGGTGTTAAAGTCAGAAGAATCAAGCAATGCTAAAGGCAGGGCTGAGTTACTGAACTGAAAATAGAGGGATTGTCTATACAGTAAAGACGCAGTCTCTCTTTTCAACTATGCTCTTAGAATGCTTGAGCCAGGCCAATACATCCAGATTCCCTTGGGAGATTTTCTGGGGAAACTCACTAATTCAAAACAAAACAAAACAAAACAAGACAAACCAAACAAACAAAAAACAGAGACACAGATATTGGTAATTTTCTGATCACCCTATAGCAAAGCTCATTGCTCAACAAGTCCTGTCCAGGCAAAGAAATGGTAACTCAATTTTTAGTGATTAAAGACAGCTATGGATCATAGGAAATTTTATAAATACTTCAAAGGTAAAAATTAGAAGTAAAACCTAATAAGAAAAAAAAGGAAATACAAGAAAACAAAAAGCTTACAAGAAAGAAAAAAAACTTAAAAATTATCTTCAGAGAGATATGAACCAAGAACATAATACTATAGCAGTAGAATATCCAGAGAAAAATAGGAATTCTTGCAGAATAAAAATATGATGAGAGAACTGGAAAAACAAACAAACAAAACAAGAAAACCCACATTGAGTAAGAGAGTGGAAGCACCTATATAGGAACAGAGAGGCCAGAGAGAAATCATAGAAGAGATCAATAAAATGCCTGGTATGAAGTACGTGAGTTAATTTGAAGGATTCCACTCAGTATCTCAACACAATAAATGAAAACTAACTCATCCTAAGGCAACACAGTGAAATTCTAAATGCCGGTGACAATGAAAAGAACAAGAAAGAAATGAGAAATGAAATAGTGAAAAAAAAAAAAGAATGTGGTGGCAAACAACACAGACACGATCACAATTCTAGGCTTCAAGTCTAAAAGGCAGATAACAATGGAGAAATGCCTTCAAAATTCTCAGGGAAAGTAATTTTCACCTCCAAGTTCACTCACTAATGAAAGTGACAGAATTCAGACTTGCAAATTATCTGAAATAAAACAAATAAAGGACAAAATTTTAATACAAAGATTCATTATTACTTTGGTCAAATCAATTAAAATGTGTCTTTTTCCCTTTGCTTGTAAAATAAGGAACAATGGTTTTTTATTATTCTTTTTTTTAAAGGTACCAGGGATTGAACCTGGGACCTCATACTTGCGAAGCAGGCACTCAATCACAGAACTACATCCACTCCCCAAAAGATAGAATGGCATTTTTTTTTCAGGAGTACTTGTAAAATAAGGAGAAAAAAAGTATCTCTATGCCACAGGGAAATATTTAAGGACATGATAAATAATCAAATGATATATATGTGCTTCTAGGGGACTTTGGCTCTAAACTGTTCATTTTTAAAAGATACCATTTTTTTAAAAAAAAGAATGTCAGGTATATACGTAAATTAGTTTTCATGCCTGCCCTATAGTCTCTCCTTTAAGTCAGGCTTTGAGGTTCTTGAAGGCAAGGGCACTTTCTTGGTTGTCTTAGTATCTTAGTTGTTTAGTCATTTTAACTCACCAACTACTCTTTGCCCCCCCTTAAAATTTAAACATGTTTGCAATTTTAATCATATTTTGGAATTTTGTAGCAAAATTTCTTAATTTTATATGTGCTGTCATTACCAGCAACCATTATCTGCAACAATTTTAAGTTTTATGTACTTTGAGATTTAAGCATTTTTTTCCCATTTTGAAAGATTAGGATTGCCACGGGATTAAGTTTGCCACATAGTAATGTAAATTGGTTCAAACTTCAGAAAGTTTTTGGACTAACTTTGCCACAGATTCTGTATTCTTCTTATATTATATCATAATCCTTTAGAATAGAGTCCTACCCATATCTACATCTCCTGTAGATGATATAGTTAGCAATGCTAAATATAATATTTTATATTATGATAATATATGTCATTTTATGCATGGATTTTTCAACAATCAAGCCACTGACTAAGAGTGGCATATTAATTCATGAGTTTGGATATTTTGTTTTAGTAAAATAATTCCTTTATATTATTTATTATTCATATGCCTCAGTAGTATGTCATTCTCTGCGAGCCCTTATTCATTGCTGCATTCAGAATCTTTTTGATTTTGTCAGTCTCTGTGGAAGGAGTGCTCATTTCCCCCAAGACTCATTGTAATATAAGTAATACATCATAGATGTAAGACCTCATGGCAAAATTCCTTCCTGACTTTAAGTCTCAATTTTACTACCAGAAATCATAAATCTTTATAAAATTTGTATGGTAAATATTTATTTTGGATTGAATTATTCAAGAAAACATTCAGTGATATGAGAAACAAATTGTAAATTCAATATTTGACAATATATCAACTGTTGCAGAAGCCAAATCACTTTTTCAAAATCAAAATGGTGAAGTTATCAAGTCCAGATGCATGTTCAAATACATGAGAACAGAATACCCAAATATTTTCCTTAAAAATTGCTATATCTGAACTATAAAATTACTTAGAATATATCAGTGAAAGATGTTTATATCATTGTAGAATCATTTGCAAATTATATTTTTACTGTTTGTTCAGCAACTAAATTTATACCAAGATTCTGGAATGAACTATCTTCTAAGATCATACCAATTTTAAACTAAAAGGATGCCCTTAAGCTTTTCTTTTTACTTCTTTAATCTGTGGTAAGCCTGAAGTGTTATTTACAAATGCCTCATTCCACAATGATGGAATTTTCATTCATATGTGAAAATAATGCATAGATGAAATAAATTATTCATTTTGTTTATCAGGATTATAGTGTGGTAGAAATTAATTTCATACAGGCATACCTCAGATAAATTGTGGGTTCAATTCCAGACTACTGTAATAAAATAAATATTGAATATTGCAATAAAGCAAGTCACATGAATTTTTGGTTTCCTAGTGTATAAAGAAGTTGTGCTAAACCTATACTGTAGTCTATTAAGTGTGAAATAGGTTTATGTCTAAAAAACAATGTACCGTCCTTAATTTAAAAATACTTTATTGCTAAAAATTCAGACCATCATCTGAGCCTTCAGCAAGTCATTATCTTTTGCCGGTGGAAGGCCTTCCTCCACAAAACCCTCAAAGTTGAGGGTTGCTAACTGATCAGGCAATGGTTATTGAGGGTTGTGTTGACTGTGGTAATCCCGTAGATAAGACAACAATAAAGTTTCTGTATCAATTGACTCTTCCTTTCATGAAAGATTTCTTTGTAGCATGTGATACTGTTTGACAGCATTTGATCCATAGCAGAACTTCTTTCAAAATTGGAGCCAATCCTCTCAAGACCTGCCACTGATTTTTCAACTAAGTTTATGTAATATTCTAAACCATTTGTTATTTCAACAGTGTTCACAACATCTTTATCAAGAGTAGATTTCATCTCAAGAAATTACTTTCTTTGCTCATCTGTAGAAAGCAAATCCTCATTTGTTAAAATTTTATCATGATATTGCAACAATTCTGTCATATCTTCAAGTTTTACTTCTAATTCTTGTCCTCTTACTATTTCCATCACACTTGCAATTACTTCTTCGTTGAGGTCTTGAACCCCTCGAAGTCGTCCATGAGGGTTTGAATCATCTTCTAAACTCCTGTTAATGTTGGTATTTAACCTCCAAATCATGCATATCCTTAATGGCATCTAGAACTATGAATCCTTTCCAAAAGAGTTTCAATTGACTTTGCCCAGATCCCTCAGAGGAATCACTCTCTATGGCAGCTATAGCCTTATGAAACATAACTTTTAAATAATATGACTTGCAAGTCAAAATGACATCTTGTGCTGCAGAATAGATGTTGTGTTAGTAGGCATGAAAACAACATTAATCTCATTGTATCTCCATCATAACTCTTGAGTGACCAGGTGAATGTCAATGAACAGTAATATTTTAAAAGGAATCTTTTTTTCTGACCTGTAGGTTTAAAATATTCAGTGAACCATGTTATAAACAAATAATGCACATTTGCTCTTCCACTTTTAGAGCACAGGCAGAGTAGAGTTAGCATAATTATTAAGGGCCCTAGGATTTTTTGGAATGATAAATGAGCACTGGTTTCAACTTAAAGTCACCAGCTGCGTTAGCCCCTAACAGGACAGTCAGCCTGTATTCTGCAGTTTGGACACCAGGCATTGATTTCTCCTCTCTAGCTATGAAAATCTTAGATGCCATCTTCTTCCAATGTAAGGCTGTTTCATCTGCACTGAAAATCTATTGTTTAGTTTAGCCACCTTCATCTGTTATCTTGGCTATATATTCTGGATATCTTGCTGCAGCTTCTATATCAGCACTTGCTGCTATACCTTGTACTTCTATGTTATAGGAACAATTTATTTCCTTAAACCTCATTAATCAGCGTCTACTAGCTTCCAACTTTTCTTCTGCAGCTTCCTTACTTCTCTCAGCCTTCATAGAATTGAACAGTTAGTACCTCACTCTGAATTAGACTTTAGCTTAAGGGAATGTTGTGGCTGGTTTGATCTTCTATCTAGACAACTAAACCTTTCTCCACAGCAATAAGTTTGTTTCACATGCTCATCATTCATGTGCTCATTAGAGTAGCATTTTTAATTGACGTTAAGAACTTTTGCAATTATAACTTCGCTAACCGTTCAGCACAAGAAGACTAGCTTCCAGCCTATCTCAGCTTCTGACATACCTTTTAATCATTTCTAGCTTTTGTCTTTAAGTGAGAGGTGTGTGACACTTCCATTAAATACTTAGAGGCTATTGTAGGGTTATTAATTGGCCTAATTTCAAAATTGTTTCTCAGGGAATAGGGAAGTCCAAGGAGAGAGATGGGTGAACAGCCAGTAGGTGGAGCAGTCAGAACGTACACACATATGAGTTAAGTTAGCTGTTTTATATGGGTGTGGTTGGTAGCACCCCAAAACAATTACAATAGTAACATAAAAGATAACTGATCACAGATCACCATATACATGTAATAATAATGAAATAGTTTGAAATATGTGTGAGAATTACCAAAATGTGACACAGAGACCTAAAATGAGCACATGCTGTTGGAAAAATGACAATAGATTATTTGAAACAGAGTTGCCACAAACCTTCCAATTTTAGAAAAGAAAAAATCTGCAAAGCACAGTAAGGTCAACTGTAAAAAACTACAATATGCCTATAATTAGAAAAGCATGGTTATATGCACTCTTACTTTCATGAATTCATATATTTATTTATATTTATCAACTATTTTCTATGACCTAGGCTATATACTACACAGTGGAGATACAACAGTGAAAGAGAGAGAAAATAACTTTCTTAGGCCTTATGGTCTAGTGAGGATTATAACAAGTACTGAGAAATTATGATATTGTTTGTGAAGAGAAATAATCACAGGAAGTAATGGGTGCTGTGGGAACACATGAGAAAATTATTTGATTTAGAATTGTAGACTTGTGAAGTGATCAGGAAAGGCTGTAGTGTGGTGTACACTATCAGAAATAAAGTGATTAAAATGAGTAGGAATTATCCATGTAAGGAGAAGATGGGGACAAGAGGAAATGGCGATGTGGAGTGAGAATTCTAAGCAGAGGAAATTTAATATATAAAAGCTAGCAGGAACCTGAAGTGTCTGAATCAGTGATGGTTATTATTATGGTTAAAACTTAAAATAGGAAGTTGGATTGAAGAACAGTTAAGAAGATAAAGGTAGAGAGTATTATCAGGAGGCAAAACTTCACTTTCATTGTCTCCTGTTAAAGAATTTGGATTTTATGTAATATATTAGTTTGCCAGAGCTGCTATGACAAATACCACACAGTTGGTTGTCTTCAACAACAAGCATGTATTTTCTCACGGTTTCAAAGGCTGAAAGTCCTAAATCAAGATGTCAACAGGGGCATGCTTTCTCCAGTGTTCTGTAGTGTTCTAGTGATGGTAGTCCTCCATCACATGTTGCTCTCTCTCTCCTCTCTGCCTTCTTCTGACTGACCATATCTGATTTCCCTCTCTTTATAACACTTCCAGTTGTATGGATTAAGACCATTCCATGATTCAATCTGGCCACCACATCTTAACTAATAATAGCATCTTCAAAATGTCCTTTTTATAAATGAGTTCACACTCACAGGAATACAAATTAAGATTTGAACATGTCTTTTTTGGTGGGACATGATTCAATCCCCACTACGTAATGAATAAAGGGAGGGCAATGGAGTATTTTAAGAAGAGAATGGTATAATTAAATTTGCATTTGTAAAAAAAGTAAGTCTTATAGCCACATGCAGAATGGAATGAGGACAACAGACAAGAAAAGTTTCAGGGATTTATAGATTATTTAAGTGAAAGATGATGCATTTACTAGGGTAGTGATAATGGAGGGGGTTAAGGAGTAGAATTAGGGAGTCAAAAGAATTGTAGGAGATATAGTATATTGAGGTAGGTATCCCAGAAAAAAAAACAAAACAAAACATGTTCTTAATCTTAATCTGCATCCCTATGGGTTTGAACCCACTGTAAATAGGACCTTTTGAAGATATCATTAGTTAATGCATGACCCAATTGAATGAGGGTTACTAGAGTCCTTTATAAGCCCAAGCTGAAGAAATTCAGACATAGCACAAAAAAGCCACAGGGAAGAACCAGAAGCCTGAAGTCCATGGAACCAGAAGTTGATTGAATCAGAAGAGAAAGAAGAGGACATCGCCTTGTGATATGAGGCATGGATTTGAACCAAGAAAGAGTCCTAACCAGTCAGAATGGTACCAACCTCAAGAAGAAACAAGCCTTCTAGCCTTGATTTGGATTTCTGGACTCTGAAACCATCAGCCAGTAAATTCCTATTGCTTAAGCCAATTCTGTGTGGTATTTGTTATATCATCTAACGAAAAATAGGACAGGATGTATAAGGTATCAATTTGGTTATTGATAAAGAACAAAGTAGTTGGCTTGAACACTTGAATAGTTGGAGAGAATCACAGAAAGAACAAATAAAAGGAAAAACAATTTGATGAGGTAGGTCAGTATATTCAAATTTGAGATGCTGAGTTATGGAATATCCAATGGATTATGTCAGATTTGTGAGTGTGTTGAACTTAAGATATCCATTTGTGTATAGGTGAAAATTAAAGGCATAAAATATGTGATATTGCTCAAGTATTGGGGATTGATCATATCCTTCACAAAAGGCATGTTCAGGTCCCAACCCCTGGTCCTGTGGATGTGAACTATTTGTAAATAGGACCTTTGAAGATCTTATTAGTTAAGGTGTGCTCAAATGAATGAGGACGGTCCTTAATCCAACATGGCTGAAGTACTTATGGGCAAAGGAAATCTAACACAGAAGAGAAGCCATGCAAAGCTAGAAGCCAGAAGATAAAGAGAAGACATCCCCATGTTATGGGAAAAAAAGCAAGAAATGCCAAAGGTCATTGGCAATCAGTCTCAGCATACTGCCTCCTTCAGGAAGAAAGAATTGCTTTGCAATTCTCAACTGTGAACTCCTTGCCTCAAAACAGTGAGCCAATAAATTCCCATTGTTTAAGTCAGGACATTGTACGGTATTTGTTTTAGCAGCTGAGAAAGTAGCCCTTTTGGCTGACTAAAACAAGACCCCAAACCAATAAATTCCTGTAAGTGCAGATGAAAAATCTAATTAAATAAGCAATACAACTGTTTAATTATATGTTAAAATGTTTCTAGAGTAAAGTTTTCATTTTTTCTTACTATTTTCAATACATAATATAGATCATTTTACTGCAAAAGAAATCTAGGATTTATGTTTCAATTTCTTAAGGTCTGCTTCTTCTGAAACTTTTAATACTATCTGGAGTTATTTGGTTAAAAAAATGACTACAACAATCTATTTCAAGGGAATTATTTTGATATGCTTTGTAAGGAAAACGTTCTGTAAATACAATTTCAACCTTAACATTTTTATAAAACTATGAAGTAACTGAGCTTTCTTCCAAGAGACAATTTCCAAATATGGGGCTTATATTTCCTTCCATGTGGTACTTTATCATCAGAACACATCTAGCTATTTGGCACAGAGATCTGGCAAGTAGAGAAGAGTTTACAAATGCATTTCCCAATCCTTTTAATGGGAGCTATAACTGCTCATCTAGAGAACAAAAGTCCCTGCAATATTTATTCATGATCTGGTGCAGATGCAGTTGTAGGGAATTATTCCAAATCCATTGGGTCATGGCAAACGATTCCATTTTTATATAATCAAGGCTAAATATTTATTGGCAATTTAATCATATAATTATCTTTTCTATTATGACTCCATTTTCATAGATAATATATTGGACATAAAATATTTAAACTTCAATTCCTTAATAATTATATAAAAAAGAAATGTGACTGGGAATTTAAAGATAGGAGCAGTTAGGTAAAATACTAAGATACATATCTTTGTTTTTCATTATGCATGTAATTTTGTATAAATAAAAATCCATGTGATGTTTTGAAATGTTAATTAATGATAGTTTTAAGTCAGAAGGTTATTTACAATGTAATAAGTGTCTTCAACCTATCTATTGTGGCCAATAAGTCCTGTTTCATTCCATAATGAGATCTGGGAATCCATTCTCTTTTCTAGTTTTCAGGCCTGTGTACCTGGTATATTTATATAAATATTGTATAAATAAAAGTGTGGCTAATGCAATCTGTTATTGTAATGGTTGTTAACATTTATTGAGTGCCTATTCTATGTTCATTTATTAATCCTCATAACATCACTATCAATTCAAAACTGCCTTTTTTTCCCCATTCCTGGTTAAGGAAGCTAATGTTCTGAGAATACATGATCACTTATCTAAAATGTGGTAAAACCAGGAATTAAATCCAGAGTCTGTGGTTGTAACCAGCATGCAATTCTATCTCTCAGTATGTATAAGAGAAAATAATAGCGAGCCTCAGAACAAATGTATCCTTTGGCCTTATTCTCATTCTTAATACCTTTTGCCACAAGGATATGCTCTCCTCCATAAGCTCTCACCAATCTCTTTTCCAGCTTCTCATCAGTCTTGCAGTGACCTTCATCCCTTACAGGTTTTAGTATTACTAAATTTAATTTTGAACACATCCCTTCTTCTATTCTTTGCACACTGTTTAACTCCAACACACATCTGACTACTGAGTGTTAGGCCCATATAGCCAGACTCATACTGAAAATTTTCACCTGGCTATCAAATGTGATAGGCGCACATTCTACTCCCTATATTTAAAACTGAACTCCTCAGATTCAGTACTGGTTCCCCTTCACTCACCATAGCCAATCACCTGAATAAATAGCTTAATAATTTCTAAATCCATCTTTCCCCTTCTATCCCTCTTGTACCTTTGCCCAGGCACCAGTCCTTTAAATTATGTAAAGAGATTATAGCTGAAGTTATCATACTTGTCTTTCTGCCTTCAATCTTGTTTTGCCTCTATCCAGTCCATCATCCACATAACTGTTGAAATGGTCTTTAAAACTCACAGGGTTGGTCATGTTTCTTTACCATTTAATGTATTTGAAGAACTTCCAATCACTTTCTGTACTCAACCTGTAACTATCAGGTTATATCAGAGAAGCAGAACCAATAGGAAAGATACAAAATATGAAGTTTATTGGAATTTTCTCTTACACAATTTTAAGAATTTATATGTGGGTATTGCCTTGGCATCTGGTACTGTGTCAGAAATTGACAGAGCAACCAACCTGGAAGGAAAGATGTTTATGAAGTGCGGGAGACCAAGGACAAAGTGGAAGCCACAAGGATGATTTGGAACCTACTTTAATGAATTGGAAACTGTATTGCCCCTGGCTGCCTAGGAGCCTACAACTTCAATAATGCAGGTGACCTTCAAGAGAAGCTGGCATCTTTCATCACAGATCGCAGTACACACCTGGATAAGCCAAAGATGGACAACATTGGTACATGGAGAAGCTGTGGGCCACATAGTTGCCTCATGCCAACAATATGATCAATGGATCTAAAACAATTTGTGTGTGCTGCAAGTATCTGACCCTACCCACACCAATCTTTCAAATTTAAACATGGCTGCTTCTTCATGTGAGCCTTCCACATCACACAAATTTCTCTTCTGGCAACCTTTACATAAAACCATACTGGGAAGGGAATTATTAGATATAAGTTTCCTGTGTTAGAAGACCTAGCACAAAGCCACCATAAACCCCAATTTCCATATGTAAATCTCATCTAACTTGAATGCTGGTCATATTTAATTACTGATATTTCCACCAAAGACTCCAAGCTCCCTTACTTAATCTCACTGTTTTTTACCTAGAAAATCTTGTTTCTCACTTTTCTACTCTATCTTTCATGACCCAGACCAAGTATGACCACATTCAAGATGTCTTCTCAAATCGACAATATATCTCTATTCTGAATTGTCTCTGTGCCTTAAACATATGGCTGTCATAGAACTTCTGACAAAATTATTAACTCAAAGTCTCCTTCAATAGGCCAGAAGATATTAGAGAGCAAGGACTGCATCTCTAACCTTTGTACCTTAAAATCTATTGCAATGCTTGACACAGAGTAGGTGTTCAATAAATGTTTTTAAGTGAATAAAGGAAGGCCACATTGAGCTGTCAGGTTCCCACACTGAAAGCAGCAATCAGCCTTTCTTCACTTACTGTGGCTGTGTAAGCAAGAGACCAAAATAGGCAATGGCTCCTACAGTGTTCCATTTTTTCCCACGAAATGGTACCAGGTAAACGTCCAATAACATGTAGCACTGACAGAGGAGGAATCTTGTAGCCAAGCATCCATAAACAACAGCCTCCTGCTTTTTTTATGGACCCAAGATTTTGGGAAAATATTGGGGGAAGGGAGATGATAAAGTATTGACTCAGAGTGGAGAAAGTTGCCTCAGCCAACACTCTGCAATAAGGAGGTCTCATGGAGGCACCTGGGAAGTACCTTACAGAGGTTCCCTGAAAGGAGTTCTTTAGGGTAAGAATGCAGATATACATAAGAACATGACTGGAGAAGCCCGAGTCCTTGACTGCAATTTCCTTAAGACTTAAGTGCACTGGCTATTTATTAAGTCTCCTATGCATAAGGCAGCTTTCTTCCATGAGGTTTGCCAGGGAAAACCTTGTAATTGCCTCTGGTCAGGACGGAAGGCTCGCAAATAGGATTCTGGACTGGAGCTGGATTCTTCAGGTCATTCTTAAGTAAATGCTCAATATTGCTTCAATAGCTATTAAGAGCACCCAATTAGTTTGTGGTACAGACTTGAATTAAAATGCTAATAAGGGAAGCAGAGGCAGGTAAAGAGATTAGACTCCTGTCTACCATATGGGAGATCCAGGGTTCGATTTCCGGGACCTCCTAATGAAGGCAAGCTGGCCTGTGTGGCGAGCTGGCTCAAGCAGAATGCTGGCCCATGCAGGAGTGCTGGCCCACACAGTGGTGTTGCCCCATGCAGAGAGCTGGTGCAGCAAGATGACGCAACAAAAAGAAACACAGAGGAAAGGCAAGAAGAGGCACAGCAGACCAGGGAGCTGAGATGGCACGAGAGATTGAGAACCTCTCTCTCATTCTGGAAGGTCTCAGGATCAGTTCTCGGTGTTGCCTAAAGAGAAGACAAGCAGACACAGAAGAATACACAGTGAATGGACACAGAGAGCAGCATAGTGAGTGCAAAACAATAAGGAGGGGAGGGAAATAAATAAATAAATCTTTTAAAAAATCAATAACAAAAAACAATAGTGAAGTCAATCAAATATTTTCAACTAGTCGTTGAACTCATATTATAATTAAGGGATTAAAATACGTCAAGCTCTCTAAGTCCTTGGTTCCACAGTATCTGTGTTTTATTAAGCTGTCCTTTTAATTTAATCTTAATTATAAATGGATTAGGTTAAATATAAATTATTTCTTAAAAATTCTATAGGTACTGTAAGTGATGTCAAAGAAAGATGCAGGTTATTTTTTAAAAATTAAGTAATACTATCTTGAGAAAAAATATCCAGAATAATAGGTTTTGTTTCAGAAGTTAGTGTTCTGACTTAAGTTTACTTCTGCTTATAATTTGAAATCTGTCATCATTTCAAGGAAAAATATTACCTAACATTGGTATGGATTCCAAATCTAAAGTTTTGGATTCTGTCTCATTTACTTGTAGTTGTCATTACATCGGCCACTTATATTGTTTTAAAGAACTTTTAAAAATGTCCTGCTTCTATTCTTCTACACTACTGTCATCTGACCCATAGGAATTGGGCCAGTTTTGCACTATGATTACCAGTGGGCCAAATATGCAAAGCCAAATTTGGTAACATTTTGGCCTGGGCTGTATAATGACCAATTAACTGAACTCTGGGATGAGGTGTGGAGGGCCAGAGTTGTTGCAGCAGATGCTCCCTGAGTCCTTAGAATCAAGTCCAGACTACTGAATAGAACCTTGGCTCAAAAACAAAAACAAAAACTAATAACCTAGACAAACATCAGATCCAGGGCCCAGAGTCATAGGTTGCTGAATCAGTGATTTGGAAATATGCAGAAACTTCATTGGAGGTGGAACTAGACATGAAATGGTACAAGCACTGGGGGTCAGGGATAATTTATAAAGAAATTGTTATAAGTACCAATCCTTTTCACTGTTTTCCTCGATGGATAAGGTATACAGAAGTGTCAGACTGGTTCATATATTGGAGTATTTAACAATGTCTTGAGTTGTATTCAATTATCCTACACTCATTTCCATCAAATTGGAATATCATCAAGTCTTTGCCTCTTAATGATAAAGTATGTCATCAATTCTGTCCTTTTACACAACAGACTTTATATAGAGTGACTGAATCAATTTTAAATTTTGTTATATCTGTTATATCAATTAATATAACATCTCTCCCTAGCTTAAATGATGAAGGAGACAGGGTTGGTGCTTTCCTTGCATTTTCAAATCAGTAGTAACTAGTCAGTAAAATCGTTTTTTTACATGTCCTAATATATATTATGATATCACAATTTTGTATGTAATGCCAATATATGCTTATGTATATCTTCATACATATTTTTCATGTTCCTTAATAGAAATATCAGTGTCAAATATGACTTACTATGGATTTTCCTAAAGAAGAGTCATTGTTTCAAATACTAAAGTAAATGGGGAAAAATTATCTTTTATCCCTATGAAATTAATAAAGGTTTGCAAATCATTGATGATACTACTGGAAATCTGAAGTTCACCCTCAAAAATCTGGGATATATTTGCTCTGGGTCTGTTAAATGTAAATGAAAAGAAGGAAGGGAGGGAGAGAGTGAGGAAAGAAGAAAATTATTTTTATTCTTATGTTGAAGAACTTAGTTTGCTGTATGATTCCTTGACTAAGAAACAACCTGGAATTAAAAAGAAATAAACTGCTAAGCTTAAAGAAAGGCAGCAAGAAATAGAGGAGAAGCAGTAACAACAAGATAGCCAAATTAAATAGCAGAAAACCAGGTTCAAGTCCCAGTTCTGCAACTCATGTTAACTAGCTCTTCCTTAATTATAAAATTAAGCATTGGCCAAAGATGCCTAAAATTATTTTCTGAGCCTTAGTATTTTGCTGAAGTTAAAATTCTTTAAAATGGCAATAGTTTTATAACTTTTATTAGATAAGGAAAGAATAAGCGAAGAAGCAAGATATTATATGGAAAAACGTCCCCGAGAAACACCATACATCGGCTCATGTGGTACACCACAGAGAATTTTGTTTTGTGACAGGGTATCACACAGCACTCCTCCCTTACTTAACCGCATGCTGGGTAATTGGTCCAGAACTGACTCAGAGGAAAGATCACCACCTACTGTATCACCCATATGGCTTCCTGGAGCACCTGGGTTTTTCTTGGAATGGATCCATCTAAATGTAGACTATATCTTAGCTGATCTGTTTGTAAGGGTTGATAATATCACAGCCTGGGGCGTCATGGCAGTGGACCATGAATATATAAAAGCATGTTGTTATTTTCTCTGACGGTTATATAAAGGGTGATTTACTCACTGGGCTGGTCACTGACATATGACCAAATGGGATTTATTGAAACACAGAATTTCCTTAATGGTTTCCTGGTTGTAAATGAACTCACCAATTTCCCATTAGGATTGATTTTCGTCACTAGTCATGACACCCAAGAGCCTTTTTATTTATTTATTTATTTTTTTAGTGTGCTGTTACAGAGTGGAAAATTACAAATAGTCCAGATTCTGTGTATAGAAACTACAAGTAAAGGAAGAAGAAGAAGAAAAAAGATATCCAGGACAGAGAAAGTACATGAAACAGAATACAGCAAAATGTGCTATTCCTGTATTGTTGCTGATCTTTTGAGAGGACAAAAGTACAGATCTTGGATAGAAACCTGTAATTCTAAAGGAAAGTACTTTTAACAGTGACCCAGGTGTTTGACTATTTATTTGCTGGGCATTCTTTTCATTGACAAATAGAAGTGACTTCATGTGTATTTCATAAATTAAAAGTCACCAAATTTGCACACAACCTTCTTTAAAATGACATCTCTTAAATTGATTTTATATTTTAAATAAATTGGAAGTTTTAATTGATTGTGTAAAACATCTAGGTTGCATACCATTTTCAAATATTCAGTACTCTCTTTTCATGGAAAAGAAATTTTTAAAAAAACTATAAGAAAACAGTAACATGATTTTTCAGTTTATTTACTTAAATAGAGATACAGGATGTCCTTCCGTTCCTCTTTTCTGGCTTACATGAGAAAATTTAAAGTGGGAGCATCATGCCTTTCAGCTAGAGACCACCAGGAACACACCTGTAATTAAACAAGTTGGATTGGTTACTTACTGCTGTAGAGAAATTAAAACCTGTGAAAAATCATGGGGCAGCTCAGTAAGGTGTTAGAAAGAACCTATTATAGGATTTGGGCTTTGGTTGGGTAATTTGAGGGAGGATTTATAAAACTGGGTGTGGTGGGACAAAGGAGGAATGGAATGGAGGGCAGGGAGAAGATGTTTACTCTAAATTGGATGCTGACAGAAAGTGAAAACAATTAGATTTTGTTTTTCATTAAAATTTGTTTATAGCCAGAGTTGACTAGAATGAGGATAAAGCTGTAATTGTTAAAGTAGAAGAAACTCATTTTAGCCTAGATTGTACTTGGTATTTGGTATTTTGTGAATGGCACCTTGACCTTATTTTTCTCTTAATTTATCATGAATTAAGAGTAACCATGTCTGAGGCTGATCTATGAGATGATTTCTGTTCAATAGGAGAAGTGAGTGCCAGTTACAGATATCAAGGGATGCTTTTTTTTTCTTTCTTAATAGTAATTTGACTTTCTCTACTATTAATTCTAGTTGCCTAGGAGAATTTTTTAACATACTCTCAAAATAAGCATTTCAAAGTAGGAACACTTTATAGGCTATATGGAACTTGATGTGTGATGGAAATACTTAGGTTGATATACTCACTCTCACTCAGCTTTACCCTCAAGGTGGATCCTGTCACTGGGGCATTCCACCACCACCATGCAAGTACCTCCATAAAAGCAGGTCTTGGTTGGATAGATACAATTCTTTATGCTGTAGCTAACTCAGCTTCAGTACCACCATTTTCTAAGGTTTTCCTTTGTAAGACTCTCTTTCCTTATGGGGTTCCCAGTTGGAGTTTGCAAATCAGAGGAGTTCAGGTGTGATTTGGAAGGCAGAAAAGAAGCATACTGGGCTATTATATTCTGAAGGTGGTTGCTCATTCATAGAAGTATATCTGCAAGTACTTGAAAAATACCCACTTTGCTGCTGCTTAATGAGATAGTTGATGGGTGCTTTCTCAGGCATTCTGGAGAACTGCAATAGTTTTTCTGAATGATTTTAAGAACTATCTATTCTTGTTCTTCAAGCTGAGATCTTCATTACCTGCTTTCTAGATTTTCAAGCTGTAGTTCCTTGAAGCTTCGTTCTCCCAACTCTTCTAATATCGTTGTCTGCCCTAATTCCTACATTATACCCTCTTGTCCGAAAACACTTAGAGTGGCTCTATTTTCTTGATTAAACCCTAATTAATACAGTGCCCACTGGCATTCCTACTTTCTACCCTTCTACCTTGCTTGAGGCAATTCCCTCTACATAGCTCATTGTGTAATATATTAATAATAAAATATATATACAGGGGTTAATATTAATACCCACCAATCAAAGATAAACCAAAAATTTTCATTAGACATTAGTAAATGTAGGGTCAACAATATTATGATTGTGACACCCTTTAATGATTAAACATAGGATAAATAATTTGATTCTGAAATTTTTATGCACAAATGTATAACTGTAAAATTTTAGGTATTGGTAGATTTTAAATATTATATTATTTTCACTCTCACAAATCCCACTAAAATGGCAGTAAAGATATAAATCCACAGAGACAGGATGCATAGAAAACAGAAAAATTGTTTGGAAACTGATATAACAGATCCAAGAAAGCTGAATCCTAATGCAGCAGCAATCAAGAAAAGACCCAACCCAAGAAAAGGTCTGACTGCCAAATCTTCAAAGGTTTCGGATTTGGTTTCCCCAGGTATCTCTGGAAGAGGGTTAATATTGAGAGAGGGGGTTAGCCTGGGAAGGAATAGTTGAAAGTCTGTCTAAGTAGCACATCATTCCCCAAATCCCTTCCCCTACTCTAAGAAGACAGGTGATAATGCCATTCTGGCAGAAGAATGGAGACTAGCTATCTAGAGAGAATAAAGTAAAGGACCTCTGAAATGGTATACACCCCAGACACAGTTGAGGATGAAGGATGTATGTATATTTATATAAAATGCTGAAATACTCCCTCCCCCAAGCCCTTTTCCTTTCCTTGGCTCTCAAAACATTGACTCCAGGTAGAAGACTGGGTTCTTTGCAGAATCTGACCAAACCAAAAGGAAATGCATAAGAACCCCGATGTATATCCTAAGAAAAGGAAGGACCCAGCCAGAACACTCTACAGTGAGACCCACAGTGGGCCCTCATACCTACAAACTCACAGCTTCTAAACAGCATCTTAATCCCCTACTCTTAAATATGAGGACAACCAGTGATTAACAGATATGTGAAGAAATTCTCCAATATGGAATTAGAGAACAGAACAAACAAACAAAAAGAAAAAAAGGGGATGGGGGAGCAGTGTGGCTCAAGCAGTTGGGCACCTGCTTCCCACATGGGAGATCCTGGATTCGGTCCCTGGTGCCTCCTAAAAACAAATAAACCAAACAAAAAGCAAACAAACAAAGAAACCAACTCAGGGGTGCTCATGTGGCTCACTGGTTGAGCACTGGCTTCCCACAGGTGAGCTCTGGGGCCCAGTACCATTAAAAAAAGGAGAGAGAGAGAGAAAGAGAGAGAAAAAAGTGTATGCAGGATGAAATAAACTTCAAAAAATGAATCATTAATATGTTCAGAGAGATTTTTTTTAAAACTGTGAATAAAGAATAGGGTACAAGTAGAAGGAATACTCAGATATGAAAAGAGAATAAAAGGAACATTCTAAAAATGTCCAACTTCCAAAAAAGAGTTCCATAAAGAAAGGATAGATAAAACAGAGAATATATCATCAAGTAAGTATTTCAAGAAAATTTCCAGTAACTGAAAGACATACTTTCAGACTGAAATGGCCCATCAAATGTCTAACTAATGCACAACCCTGTAAAATTTTAGAACTGCAATCATGGAAGGGAAAATTCTAAATGTCTCCAGAGGGGGAAAAATTGGCACACATACAAATAATAAGGAATCAGATTGGCTTCCATCTTCTCAACAGCAACATTAGAAGGCAATAGAGTAATACACATAATTTTCTGAACTATATTCATATATATATATGATATACAAAGTATATATATGGTTAAAATTAGCATTGCCAAAAATAGAAATGATTTGCTTAAGTTTCTTAAAAACAGTTTTGCAATACAATTCTTGCCCAAACTCTTTTACAATATTGAGTAAACTATTTCTCTGAAATGACACACATACACTTTTCAGGCTACTTGAAGAAATACCATGGTAATTCACATTAGTAAATCCCTTCACATGGTGCCAGGCATAGAGTAATTAACACTCAACAATGGTAATGATTACTGTTAATATTTTGTAAACTCTTTCAAGTCAAAGTAAAAATTGTTGACTTTTGAGTAAAGAATGACTTGGGAATAAATATTAATCTTATTACTCATTTACTGAACTACTCCCCTAGAGATTTCCTATAGTTAAATTTGTCCTGACTCTCTCAAAAGGAGGATTGTGTAGATTCTAATTTATGGTCAAAACCAGGATATTACAGTTATAATTTTAAAAACAAGTTCTGTTGGGTTTGCTGTTCTTTTGGCACTTAAAAGCCTTATTTAATTTTGTTTTCATTACATTTTTGTCCTTGGTTCATTTCTTCCAAAAATTATCTTTGCTTTTAAGAGTTACAGTTAATAAACCAAATGCCCAGAGCAAGTCATAAAAAAAAAAATTGGAAATTGCAAGAAAAAAAATATATTTCCTGCTCTATATTGTTATTTTTCTATACAAACACAGACTATGTGAAGCATAACATCAGAAATTTCACATATTTTTGCAAGCAGTGTTCTTTCAAGGTTAATCTGAACTTCAGAAAATATCACAGCTTTTCTTCTCCCTTTCCTTGGTGCTGAGCAAGTGCTCTCTGACAACACTTGAAATCAAATACATACTCATACTGGTAAGTATGTAGCAAGTGACACATACAAACTAAGAAAGCCAGAGGGAGGAAAAGAAAATGTTTTACCCAGACAGAATGCAGAATTCATTTAATGATTCCCTATGTAACTCATGCCTTTCATTAAAATTGCTATTTTTATAAGGATTTTAAAACTTGCTATATTGTTACTGCATTCTTTTTTGTTTCTTTTTTATTTTAAAGAAGTTTTAGATTATATTACTGTTACATAAAAATTACAAGTGATTCCCATATGTCCCCTCCCTCCCCCCCCACATTTTCCCACATTAACAATATCCTTCATTAGTGTGATACATTTGTTATAATTGATGAACCCATATTGAAGCATTGCTACTAACCATTGACTATAGTTGACATTATAGTTTATACTTTGTACTGCACAATTTTGTAAGTTATGACAAAAAATACAATGGCCTGTATCCATCACTGCAATGTCATGCAGAACAAACCTGATGTCCCAAAAATGTCCCCATACTACACCTATTCTTCCCTCTCCCATCCCTCATAACCCCTGGTGGCCACTGGCTTTACATTAATGGTAAGAGTTTTTCCATTGCTAGAATAATAATAAGACTATAGTAGAATATATAGTCCATTGTTCATTCCCCTATCTTGAGGATTTAGGGATGGTGATGCCAACTCTGCTTCTAATTGAAAGGGGGCTTAGATCCCATGGGGCAGATAGATAGAGCTATCTTGCTTGCAGTTGCAGACACTCTGTTCCTTGAGATTGTCATTGTCCGTCATCATCTCCTTGTTAGTTGTCCTGGGTGAGTCCAATGAACTGGAGAGTGGGTATGTTGCAATGCTGCTGATATTTCAGGGCTCAACTGGCATATGGACAGACCAAAGATTTAAGTCTCTGGGACATATATTTATCAAATACAGTGCTAATTATGTGTTCAAATAAAAGGGGCAGAAGAGCCATGTGTGGAGAACACAAATGAGAACTCTACTATCCTGGAGGAATGTTACTACATTCTAAAAAACAGGTTTAAAACATTTTTATTTAAAATTTTAACAGAAAATCCCTACAAGATATTTAATAGTTGATGTGAGTTACAGAACCTTGTTAAGGAACTGACTTTTGAGGGGGAGATGTGAGGAGGCGGTATAAGGAGAGGTTATGAAAGTTGGGTGTGAGAAGGGGCTGTGCAGAAAGGAAAGGGTATGGGGAGGGGGTGTGCAGATGACTTTGTTCTCATTAGCTCTCCAAATTTCAGTATGACTGATGTACTATCAAGACTGTCTGGGAAGCGGATGTGGCTCAAGTAATAAGGCTTCCGCCTACCATATGGGAGGACCAGGATTCGATCCCTGGAACCTCCTGGTGAAAAAGAAGAGAAAGCATACCTGTGCAGTGCGCCAGTGCCTGCACAAGTGAGTCACGAAGCAAGATGATGACGCAACAAAAGAGAGATGAAGGGAAGAGTCAAAGTGAAGTGCAGCAGAGACCAGGAACTGAGGTGGCATAATTGACAGGGAACCTCTCTCCACATCAGAGGTCCTCAGGATCAAATCCCTCTGAATTCTAGAGGAGAAAGGTGAGAAGAGATGACAAAAAGAGAAATAGATACAGAGGATCACACAATGAGTGGACACAGACAGCAAAAACAGCAGCGAAGAGGTGTGGAGAGAAAAAAAAAGACTGGCCTTAGGCAAGATTTTGAAGTAGGTGAGGCTTTTTTTCTCCTTTACTCTGCCCACTTTCTTCTCCATGTATTCTTTCCCATTCTGCAGGCTACCCAGCTTCTGCCATTGCTTTTGGACTTCCCAGAGACTCTCCTAATGCTAATGCTTGCCCTGCATAATCCTATACAGTGTACCATGGACAGACATATTTTCACTCTAAGATGGGCACCCTCTATAGCCCCTACCCAACCATACCTGTTACCCCTCAGGACCTTTTAATATCCCCTTTTTCTACAAACATGTACTGAATTTCAGTATTAGTTTCTCAGGGATAATTGACCCCAAAGAGCAATAGTCATATTTCAAGGGACTATATCTCTACTGGGAAAATTCAAAATCAAGTTAGCACCAAAATAGATTTCTTCAAATATACCCACAGATGATCATGTACTGGTATCACTGGTAAGGGTGTTCCTGGAAATCATTTATTTCTTGGTGCAGAAGGGACCCCCTATAATAAAAATAATAAAATAAAATAAAAACAACCCAGAAACCACAGATTAATAAAACAAGATAGTTCTTCATTAGATCTAGTTTTTTTTTTCCAATAATTTCTACCATTTGTCATGTCCATTGAAAGCCTTTTTAAAGAAGTAAACAGTGACTTTTTAAATCAAAAAACCTCATGATATTACCCTACTCAACTGTTTCTCATTTACTCAATGTTGTTGATAAATCAACCCCAAATATCTGAAATGTTTTCTTTCTCAACTTCCATCACACTGCATTTTCCTCATTTTATTTTCCTCTTACCAATTTCAGAGTTATATCTCTGGACTCAATGTTAAGTGGTAAGTTTGGAGGTTTTGGAGTCTCTTTTGGTGAGCCTTCAAATATTCACTTAACTATTTCCTAAGTGTTTAATAATGAAAAACTTAATCTCTCTGACCTCATAAAAATCGGAATCATAACTACTTCATAAATTCATTCTTAAAATTAGCATAAAATATTATGTGTTGAGTGCCTACCACAATGCCTAGCATATATGATGAATTCAATAGATGCCAGTTACCTTTAGGAAGTAAGAATTCAGAGGCAACCCGTAAGGAAAGAAATTTTACTTACAATATTTTGCAAGGGAATCCAGACTGTAGAAGAATTGGCTCACCTAATAGAGAAAACATGTACTAGTATTTGAGGAAAAATAAAATGTTAAAATTACAGCTGGTCCATTCATGGTGAATAAACAGCACCTTTTTACTATGTACTGCAGTGTAATAAACACCATAGTAGGGGACCTACCTATTTCAATGGGCATACATAAAAATGGCCCACAATTCAGAATTCATGGGTTAGTGAAAAATTCCCAAGGAATCTTTTTAATTTGCTTCTTCACATAGCCCCACCTTTGTGTGTATCTTTAACTCTAATCATCTTGTGGGTTACTGCTAAATCTAGGTCTCTAAACTTCTCCTCTCTCTACAAATTTAAACTGTACTCCTCTTAAACAGCGTAGGTAAAAAGAGATGATGATTTCTTCTCTGCAGTTTCTTTTTCCCATATATTGAGCCAAAATTGTAATTAAAGCAAATTGATGCGTCCTACTCTCTCAATAGGTAATTTGCATCTCCAAGCTTCTCTTGACTGGCTAAGGCTTATTTTACCATTTGACTCTAAAGGATACAGCAATGGATCCTTTAGTCATTTCCTTCTTTTTTTTTTTTTATTTTTTTATTTTTTTATTTTTTATTGACTTTGTAATAATATTACATTAAAGATATATATGTGAGGTCCCATTCAACCCCACCCCCCCACCCCCCCTCTCCCCCCCCCCAACAACACTCGTTCCCATCATCATGACACATCCATTGGATTTGGTAAGTACATCTTTGGGCACCTCTGCACCTCATATACATTGGTTCACATCATGGCCCATACTCTCCTCTATTCCATCAAGTGGGCCCTGTGAGGATTTACAATGTCCGGTGATTACCTCTGAAGCACCATCCAGGGCAGCTCCATGTCCCGAAGACGCCTCCACCTCTCATCTCTTCCTGCCTTTCCCCATACCCTTTGTCCATTATGTCCACTTTTCCCAATCCAATGCCACCTCTTCTATGTGGACATTGGATTGGTTGTGTCCATTGCACCTCTATGTCAAGAGGAGGGTCAGATTCCACCTGGATGCTGGATGCAATCCTCCCGTTTTCAGTTGTAATCACTCTAGGCTCCATGGTGTGGTGGTTGTCCTTCTTCAACTCCATCTTAGCTGAGTGTGGTAAGTCCAATAAATCAGATTGTAGGTGCTGGAGTCTGTTGAGGCTCAGGATCTGGCTATCACATTGTCAGTCCAGAGATTCAAATCCCCTAAATATATCTTAAACCCCAACATTAACTGCACCTCCAGCACATTAGCATGAAAGTCTTATGAAGGGAGATCCCATCTGAGTCCAGATTCATCACACATAAACACCATTTCCAAAGAGGGGCCATCTGCCCTGGTAGTTAACCCCATCGGCCATGACCATAACTCCCATGGGTCTCTTTAGCCCTCAAAGGAACCAATATCTGGGGGTTGTATCTACTTTATCTGTCTCTCTGACTCTGCTCAGTTGTGCATGAGGGCAAACCTTCTGCCAGCCTCCAGACTCTTTTTTAGAAACTCGTAGCCATATAAACTCATTTCTCCTTTCCATTTCCCCCTTACTTTAGGTCAAACAGCATTTTAAAGTCATGGTATTTTATGTAGACATGGATATTCTGCTGATCCGCATTGAACCTTCCGTATAAGGTCATTTTCCAGTTGCATCATCAGTTGGTAGTTGATAGTGGTCCCTCGTTGCCAGGGAGGCTCATCCCCGGGTGTCATGTCCCGCGCTGGGGGGAAGGCATTGCATTTACATGCTGAGTTTGGCTTCGAGACTGGCCACATTTCTTGAAGGTTACTTTTCCCTGCCCTTCTCATCATATTCAATTAGTTGTCAAATTATGTTAGCTTATATCTAAAATGAAGGTCAGGTTTTACTATAATCTTTTAAGGATACCTACTGTCAATCAAATAAAGTATACTCTAAACTTTTCAGTTTTATTTGTACCATATAACAAACATGTGTCCCTTCTCCACACATTTCAAAAATTTTTCTGTCTTCATGATGCTATTCATATTCTGGCCCTAATATCATATTATTTCTCCTCATTTCTGCTTGACAAAGGCCCATCTGCTCTTCAATACCCAAAACAAATTGAACTACCTCTATAAAGGGGTTTTCTGATTTTACCAACTGGAGGTGATCTCCCTCTTCTGTGAATTCACATTATTCTCACTTGTAATTCTTACAGTATGTATTATAGTCCATTTTCTACTATAGTTATGCCCTCTAATACATCTTCAACTTCATAATGTCAGGGATTATACAGTATTCAGCCTTGTGTCCCCTTCACTAATTCCAATAGTACTTTCAAAATAGTGGGCACTCAATTACTTCCTGAGAACCTCCATGTTGCTCAAATGTGGCCACTCTCTAAGCTAAACTCAGCATGTAAATGCATTATCTTCCCCCCAGTGTGGGACATGACTCCCAGGTATGAGCCTCCCTGGCACCGAGGGATTACTACCAATCACTAACTGGTGATGCAACTAGAAAAAGACCTTGAATAAAAGAGGGAACTGGTAAAGACAAATGAGTTTATATGGCTGAGAGTCTTAAAAAAAGACTTGGGAGGTCATCAGAGAGGTCATGCTTTTGGACACCTCAGAAGGATCCCAGAGACAGCCATAGATACAACCCCAGGTACTGGTGCTCCTGAGGGCTATGGAGACACACAGGTTCTGTAGTCATGGCAGTTGGCTCTTGAGTTCAGTGCTTTGTCAGTGGGCCCCACTTTGAAATTTGTGTTCCTAAATGTGATAGAGTTGAACTCAGATGTGACCTTTCTATATATGCCTCTACTGTCACTTTCACTGAACATGTGGTTTGCCTTGGGATTGATGTATACCCAGGAGACTTGAATCTCTGGACTGGCCATGTGCCAGCTGGGCCCTGAGTCTCAGCAGAGTTGCAACTCCTACTCGCTGGTTCATTGGACTTACCCAGGACAACTCACAGGGGGCTGAAGATGATCAACCACAACAACAGGGAACCAAGAGTGCCTACAACTCCAAGCAGGAGAATTGTATCCATCAACCATGTGTGATCTAAACCCCCTTTCAATACAGAGGTGGAGTGGACATCACCATCCCAGGGTCCACAGGATGGAGGAATAAAATAAGGATTAGAATGGACTTACTGGTATTCTACTATAGAACTACTGTGACTACTAATGGAAGAAACTGTAACATTGATGTGAAGATAGTGGCCACAGTAGTTGCTGAGGACAGGAAGAAGGAAGAAGAAATGTGATGTGGGGACATTTTCTGGACTTAGAGTTGTCCTAAATGATATTGCAGGGACAGATGCTGAACATTATATATCCTGCCATAACTCACTGAATGTACTGGGGGAGAATGTAAACTACAATGTGAACTATAATCCATTGCAGTGTAGCAGTGCTCCAAGATGTATTCACCAAATGCAGTGGATGAGCTTCAGTGATGAAGGAGGTTGTTGATGTGTGAGGAGTGTGTGGGGTGGGCTGTGGGGTATGTGGGAACCTCTTATATATTTTAATGTAACATTTTTTTGTGATTATGTATCTTCAAAAAATACAATAAAAATGGGAAAAAAAAATAGTGGGCACTCAAATATGTATAAGTGGAATGAACATGAGTTTAAAATACTGAGACACCATTCCCACAGAACTCTTAAGGGAAACTTGCAATCTTTTGAGACAAGTCCATTTAGATCAATTTTCATAATTTTTATACTATTATAGGGATGCTTCACTGGTCAATTTCAGACTGTCAGCACAGCAAATGTGGCGTCCAGTCTGCTTTGGTGATTCATTTATATGCCCTCCAAATGTCCATCAGTCCCCTTACAATAGTCAGTTTCTTTGTGCCCTTAAGCCCTGTTTTTCTCCTGGACTTCAACCTGCTTTTTTCTTCCTTTCAATGAAGAACAGGAACTGCCTCTGCTCTCATTCTTTGTGGTGTTGCTTTTAATTCATTCTGGGAAACTCTGTGTTCATTTGGTATCAGCAAAAAAAAAAAAAAAAAAACTCACAATGAGGCAGACCACATGATGGATAGTTCCGTAGTTAATGACATGTATTATGTGAACCGTTAGACGTTATATTATGTTGTTGTGAGGGTGCAATCTCAAGGGAAATTGCTACTCTGCTTGAAGGGCAGTTAATAAATAAGGATATGGTGTTGTCTTCTGCCATAAAACTACCATCCCTTCAGGGTATCTCTTAACAAATTCACTTTTAGAGGACACTGAGAGGTGAGAGATGCACTGTGCAGGGAACCTTTGCTTAAATTGGGTTTGTCCTTGTTTTCCTTGGGAAAGCAGTAGTTCCAGGAAATTTGATAAGATTGCCATTTCCTATAGAACTATCATGACGAACTTAGGGAGAAACCATCCAGGATGCAGGTGTCCAGGTCAAAGGAAATAAAAGGGAAGTTCAAATGCACTCCTCCCACTCTTGCTGATCGTATATCTATTAGTATGTGATGGGAAATTTCTATGTGATCATATGCTGGAAATTAGGCAAAATCTAAATTGCATGCTAGGCAATTTAAATAGGTAATAAAAGTAATGGAGAAAGATTTTTTAAAAGTTTAGGAAGAAATAGAAATATTCTTTTTTTATTTTAAAAGCATTAATTTTTTAAAAATAAATTCCAACTTACTGAAAAGTAGCAAGGATAATTCAAAGAACTCCTATGTATGAGTATGTATAGACATTTTTTTATATATTTTAAAATAAGCTATAGATTACATAAATGCTACATTAAAAAAATATAGGGGATTCCCTTATACTCCACCCCTTCCCCTTTCCATACTTTCCTACATTAACATCTTTCATTATCAAATGTGGTAAATTTGTTACAATTGATGAACACATATTGAAGCATTGCTACTTACCATGATCTATAGTTTACATTATAGTTTACACTTTGCCCCAAACAATTTTACAGGTTTTGACAAAATGTATCGTGACATGTATCCATCATTGCAACATCACGTGAAACAATTCCAATTCCCAAAAAATGCCCCATGTTACACCTATTCTTTCCTCTCCCTCCCCTCAGAACTTCTGGTGACCACTGCCTTTATATCAATGATACACGTTCTTCCATTACTAGAATAATAATGCCTACTTTAGACCATAATTACATTGCCCCCTTATATTTGTTAATTCCTCAATCTTGAGGATTTTGGGATGGTGATGCCAACTCTGATTCTGATTGAGAGGGAGTTTAGATCCCATGGGGCAGATAGATGGGACTGTCTGGCTTGCAATTGTGGATACTCTCTGTTAATTGGGATGGGAGTTGTCCATCGTCATCTTTCTATTAATTGTCCTGGGTGAACCCAGTGAACTGGAGAGTAGATGTTACATGTCTGCTGAGATTCAGGGCTTAACTGGCAAATGAACCAACTGATGATTTAAGTCTCTGTGACATATATTTAAAGAGTTTAGTGCTAGCTATAAGTACAAATAAAATGGGCAGACAAATCATGTGTGGGGTAATTATAAATAAGTATAATTCTGTCACATTGGGGAGCATACACACTCTTTCAGTATTTCATCTGAATCATATCGTTTATAGCAAAAGGTTCCAATGAGAATCATACATGTACCTAGTTGTCATCTTTCCAGTCTCCTTCATTTGGCAACTTCGCTCAATCTTTCTTGGATGTTATGACCTTCATATTTTCCAAGATTACAGGGCTGTCATTTTGGTTTGAGCAATGTTTTATCATAATAGATCCAGATTATACATTTTTGGCAGAAATAACATGGAAGCAATACTATGTTTTTTTCATACATCCTATCAGGTAGCATAGGCTGTCATTTTGTCCCAATTTGGTTATGCTAACTTTAATCAATTAAGTTAGTGCCTGCAGGTTTCTCCACTCTTCTTTTGTAATTAATATTTTGTATAGAGATAATTTGTGACAATGTAATTATCCAATTCCTCATTCCATTTTTACCTTCAAACTTTAGCTTTATTGATATCTCTTGTCTGATTGATGAGAAGGATGGTACCAAATAGTAAAATTTTTTGTGTCTTCTACAAACTCTTTTTTTCATTTATTTATTAACTTGTTTATTTATACCAGTAGGGACTATTGATTCCTATTTTATTCTGTGGGCTACAGTCTGTTAATATTATTATCTAACTTAATGATCAAATTGTCCTAGATTTGGCCAGGAGCAGCTCCTTCATATGGTCTTCTTCTGTCACACTCCCATTTTTCTTTGAGTCCTTCCTGGCACAACAAGACATTTCAGGCTCATACTTCCTCTGCCTTGCCCTAAAATCATCTATTTCTGTAAAAATCTTTTTAGTGAAGTGTGCATTTAGAAACTGAGTTAAATGAACACACTTTATTAATGGGCCTCACCTCTTGGCTCTGACACACCACCTTTGCATGAGCTGTCATTAGCGGTCACTCTTGGGTCAGATTCATTGTCTCACTTCAGCATACTAAGTTTATATGAACTTTGTGTCTGCTGTCACCACTACCCCTACCTGATGTCCTTTGGAGGAGAAAGAAAAGGAAAGAAGAGAGGAGATGAGAGGAGGGAGGAAGAAGGGAAGGAGAGGGGACAAAGGTAGGGAAAAGGCAATTGTTCATATTTTCACTTCTAGGATGGAGCAAAACATTCCAGATTGTGTAGGATTTGAATAAAAAGAGCAGAGATATTTTAGAATTATTATCCTCTAAATTTCACTGATTAAAATACTACATTAACAAAAATGTCTACATTTCATAATTTAGTATTTTTTGAAGTGCATTTGTTTATTGAATGACTTCGAAAAGAACAAAGTAGACTTAAGAAATATATACCATACATCTGGCCCTGAATTTCTTAAGTATGACTTGGGAAACCTTTTTATATTACGTATTTACAATCTACAAAAATGTCTTTTACTTTTTCTTGTCCTAGAAACATATATTATCAAAACCCCCAAATTTCTCTGTAAATACAGCTTTCCATGATTCCATTATCTTCCACAAGCAAGGACATAGAAATAATGACAGATTCACTAGTCTTTAATAGACACATGATGAGCACAAGCTCCGGTCTGATCAGTCGGTGAACTAAATATAAAAGGAATCCTTTATAAAGTGCCATTTAGATTCCAGTGTAATAGAGATGTAATGCATATGTCAAGCTATTGAGTTGTCAACTTAAATAGAAGCCAGTATGTCATCCAGTAATTATTGCTATTTAGGCCTGAGGCATTAGTGCTAATATTAGCATGTGAGTGTTAAGTATGCAGCGTACAAAAGGGAAAAGAAGAGATTATATGAAGCAAATCCTAAAGAACTCATTATGTTATTAAGACCACAATCTATGCTTTGGATATGTGCTGGCATTTTAAAATCAAGAAAATTCTTATAAGAATATATAACCTATTAGGGAGGAAAAGTACAACCAGGTGCAAACATTTACCAGTTCATTTAGGAAAAATTTCATGTATTCACATTATTCTACATAGGTGTATTGCTTGTGAAAAAGCAGTCAGACGACTAAAATTAAATTGGTAGTTCAGTTTCTAGTTGTAACAGTTTACTGCCTGATGTCTGAGACTGCAGTTTTGTTTTTTTCTTTAAAGCTCCATGAAATAGAGCTTCATATTTAACCAGTGTTTTAAAACCTAACCCCTCTATAGAACTCTCCATCTGTGAATCAGGTTCATATTTTACGTACATTTAGCTCATATATACCACCTTCACCTAGCTCTCCTTTGTGGTGATCGATTTAATTATGCCAGAAAACTTTTATCAAAACTGAGGACTTAAAAGCGGCTTTGGAGAATCCACCTGCAGAGGTTTGTAGATAATGAAATAAGAGTCAATCAACCAGTCAATCAATTAATAAAGTACACATGCATATAAATATCAGGTCCCTTTTACAGGTAGTGCGTCTAATTAAAAAGCAGCATTCATTTTAAAGGCCACTTGTTCTATCAGGATAAAAACCTGACGTTTTCAAGAAGCAAATTGTACATAGCAGAAAAAAAAAAAGTAGTCACTGTAGTATACCTTTCTGAAGAACGTTAAATAATAAAAGGATCCGTGAGAAGACCAAGATAAAATCTAACAGGATCAACACTGTCTTTCCTAATTCACTATGCAGACAACAGAGTCAGCAAAAGAGATTGGACTATTTCCAATCCCTTTAAAAAGCACACACTTTCCAAGCAGAAGGCATCTTTACGTGAACAGACACCACCCCCACCCCCATCCCCCTGTCCTGAATTCTATATTCATGGAATAAAACCGCAGAACCACATTTTTTTTTGTGTGCAAAATTGCAGAACCACAATGTTTTTTTTTTAAAGGAAGAATTCTATGTATTTAATGAGAAGCAACAGAAGGAAAATAGCAAAAAAGCAGACCTAGCCACAGAGATATAGATGCTGGTATATTCCCTCTTTGGACTTATGTCTTTGTCTGTGTAGCAAGGCATCTTCTTCCAAGGTCCGATTTCTTCCCTTCCCTCAAGGTTCTACTTATCCATATTCTCCTCCAGGAAACCTCTTTCTGTGTCTCCCAAGATGGGGCTAAGCCCCCCTCTTTTGTCCTCCCATATCATTTTGTGTATGTACTTCTATGGAAAACACTTTTTTACTTCTGTTTAAATGTCTATCTCCTCCACTGTACTGCAAATTCCACCAGTATCTTATGTTTGCTTTCCTAGTACGTGTACATGAACTACGATTAGATTGAAGCTCTTACTGATTTAAGGCTGTAACTTTTGTTCTTGTCTTTCCTGGGAAAAAGCCTTCACTTACCAAAACAGGTTTAGCTAGTTTCTCCTCCTCAAGGAAGTAAGGGGGAATGAAAATCAATCTTCTTTTTTATTGCCTTTCCTCCTATTTTTCTATACCCCAAACACTTAAATAAACCACATAAAAGGAACAAAAAATGTTGTAACTACAAGTTTGATCTTAATTGGGGAGTGTAATTTGAAGGAACTTTCTTTTAAAAGAAGCAAATGAAAAGTTTCCCTTGGGTAGAGCTCTATAGTAGTCTCCTGGTATTTAAAATATTCCTGTAGCAAAAGATACAGTTGTTCATTCCACACCATTACAGATATATTTAGATATAAAAGATTAAAATGTAAATAAGTAGTCAGGTATTAGTTACTGTACTTCCAGTCAATATATAATTGACTGATAGTATATGAGTTCTAGGATTGATAGCAAAGATGAGGGTAAAATAGATTTTGGATGTTCAACGGTAAATATTTAACAATGAAGAAATTATTACCATAGATAAGCCTTTAGGGTAGTTCAGGGACACTTTTGCCTATTCATGCTTGATTTCAGCTGAGTAAGAACAAATTAACACTGTAGAGAGAGATATTACGTGTTCTAGAGTATTTTTCTACACCCCTGAGGGCTAGAGAAAGGGTGGTTATGATGAATCACATTGTTAGAACGCCACTGATTTTCTTCTTAAAATATTACCGAATCTTAATTTATCCCAGTGTTAAAAAGCATCCCCTTTAACTGGAGCCCCAAACAACAAATTAAGAGTTATTAATGGAAACTTTGTTTTAGGGTTGCTCTCAGACTGGATTAGATGATGTCTTCTCTGTACTTATCTAATACTTCTTTTGGTGTGAAACTGTTTTTGTTGCTTCATAACTTTTAACTTGATTAACAAGAGCCTCAGAAATTTACATATATATTTATTAGAGAAATTGGTCTACAATTGCCTTTTTGGTATACCGTGTCTTAAAAAAGTCATGCTGATGTTATAAAATAAAATGAGGAGCTTTTCATTTTTTTATCAAACCCTTACAAAGTTTAAATAACATTTGAATTATCCGTTTTTTAAAGGTTAAATAACACTCTGGTCTTAGTGCTTTTTTGTAAATGAGAATGCTCTTCTTCCCCAACTATTCTGATAGATTGATAGATTGAAGGGTTTTTTTGTTTGTTTGATTTTTACTTCTCAAGTCAATTTTGGTAATTTCTAAATATGTTATAAAATCACATATTTTTCCTGCGTTTCAACTTTCTGCCAGAGTTATGTTTAGTTATTCTTAACTTTTTAAGTCTCTTCTTTATCTGTACTTAGGTGTCTTTAAGGTTGTTGTATTTGTTCCTTATTTTGCCTTTATCAGGCCTTAGAGTGGATTATCTGTTTTACTGTTCTTTTTAAAACCAAACTTTTAGCCTTTATTATTCTATTATAGCTTTTTTCGTTAATTTTAGACTTTATCCTTTTAAATTTCTTTTCTTAGATTTCAACAAAGAAGATTGAAACAATTTTATTAAAATATTTTAGAAGGAAAGAATTTATTATTTTCTATTATTTCTAGAGAATATGATATTTAATACATAAAGGATTATCCTTCATGATTAAGATATTTCAGATCGACCTTCATAATTTATTGGTCTAATAATATGTATACCGGTTATTCTAGAAGTCATGCTCAATAACAAAAATGTCAAATAAACATAAATCTTTACATGTCAGTAACATTTAAAAAAATATTAATCATCAGTATGGCATAACAGCAGCTTTTTATTGTTCCTTAAAATACTGCAGATACACATCTGCTCAAATAATGTTCTCATCTTGATTGACTTATTTGTCAGGAAGGAGTTCAAATGTCAATGCAAAGGTTAACCTGCTGGGCCCCCTATTTAAAAATATAAAGCACATTCCTTGACCTACACTTGGCTTCATGTATAACAAGAATGTGTGGAAGATGGCATTAGAATAGGAAGGAGGACATGCCAGAAGACAGGAAGGAAAGAAAAGCATTTTACAATTCGTCTCAATTTCAGTGCCATCACCTAATTTTATTTCCTTTCCACTATCCCAACAACAAAAAATGAACCTCCCATTGCCTTTTCCCACTCCCTACACCCCAATAAAAACCACACGCACATGCTAGTATAAATTATTACTTTTGAATAAATGCAATTCATATTTGCATAATGTTCTTTCATTTAGGACACTCTAATTGACAAATTATTTTGCAGTTCTACTGAGGTATAATTTATAGACCATAAAATCCACCCATCATAAGTAGTATACAATTACATGACTGTTAGATAATTTAAAGAATTGTGCATCCAGCACCACAATCCAATTTTTGAACATTTTCATCACTCCAGAAAATTCCCTCAACCCTGTTTGTCCGCATTCCTTTCTCCCAACCCCCACCCCACCCCCTCAGAAAAATCTCTGATATAATCTCTATCCCTATGCTTGCTTTTTCTGTACATTTCATACAAATGCAATGATACATTATGTAGTCTTTTGTTCCTGACTTTTTCTACTTAGCATAGTTTTTTTGTTTTTATTTTTGTTTTGGTTTTGTTTAGTTTTTAATTTTTTAAACAAATCGATTTCATTAATTTATATTAATAAAGCATACAATTAATCCAAAGTGTACAATCAATGGTATCTGGTATAATCACAATGTTGTACATTCATCACTTCAATCATTATTAGAGCATTTTCATTCTTTCAATAATAATAATAAGCAAAAACCAGACAAACAGTAAAACAAGAAAATTCTTTGCATTTCAATCTCTCTATGCTGCTATTTCTGGCTCTTCTTGAACATTTATTTACTTATTTTTAAGCAGTTTTATTGAGATATATCCATATACTATATGACCTATCCAAAGTGTATAATTAATGGCTTTTAGTATAACCACAATATTGTACATTCCTCACCACAAAAGATTTCAGAACAATTCCATTACTCCAACGAGAAAAACCCCACATGCCTTAACAGTCATCTCTCAGTTCCTCTGTTCTTCCCTAGCCTTACATAACCACTAATATCACTTCATCTTTATAAATTGATTTGTATTTATATTTTATATAGATGGAGGAATGCAATATGTAGTACTTTGTGTCTGGTTTCTTTCCCTTGGCTTAATTTTTCTTGCCTGATTTAACATCTTGTAGATTAACATATATTAGTTCAGTTTCAGAGAAAAATGGTCTTATATATGCAATTTTACCCACATTCATATTTCACATGTGGTATTACTGTGCTATACATTCCCATGTCACATTTTTAAGCTTCTATTCATTTCCAAATATTAACACATACCCTTTTTTCCAGTGATGCACAAGTTATCCCTCAGCTTTCCATTTTCTAACCTCAATCTATTTTCTGGTATCCCATATTCAAGTTATTAATTCCATGAGATTACACAATATATTTAGTTCACTGTAGTGCATTCATAGAATATTTGTCCTTTTGTGTCTGGCTTGATTCACTCATCATAATATGCTCCAAGTCATCCATGTTGTCATATGCTTTATGATTTCATTTCTTCTTACAACTGCATAATATTCCATTGTGTAAATACACAATTTGTTTCATCAGTTGATGGACACCCGGGTTGTTTCCATTCTTTGGCAATCTTGAATAATGCCACTGTGAATGTTTCTGTGCAGATATCTCTTTGTGTCATTGCTCTCAGTTCTTTTAGGTATATACTCGATAGTGGTATTGCCAGATCACCAGGCAAATCTATATTTAACTTCTTTGGAAACTGCCAACCAGTCCTCCACAGTGGCTGTACCATTCTATTCTACATACCCACCAACAATGAATAAGTTTTCCTATCTCTCCACATCCTCTCTAACACTTTGTAGTTTTCTGTCTTTTTAATAGTGGTCATTCTAATAGTTGTGAAATGATATCTCATTGTAGATTTTTTTTTAAGATTTATTTTATTTATTTATTTCTCCCTATCCCCTTGTTTTTGTACTCATTGTGTCTGTTCATGACTCCTTGATTCTTTAGGAGGCATCAGGATCTAA